>NC_092129.1:74139955-74774956 GCF_043159975.1 Macaca nemestrina
GTTGTCAGAATTTGGCAGACATGTGTCCCTATATACACAGGTATGGCGTGGGTATCAACCAACTCTAAAGTGGAAGTCAGATGTAGCAACTTTCTCGTTTCTTTGAGGAGGATTGCTAGGTAGCTGATGCCCCAGAATGGCTCTTAACCTTGAGTTAGACATCTATTTCAACAAACATTTGTTGGGTGCCTTTAGGTCCCTGGTGCCATGGGGAGCAGTAGATACAATAGTGGACAGGGGAGATGTGGCCCTGCCCTCATGGAGTTGATCGGCCTTGTCCAAACTACATAAACAGGTCACTGTAAAACTGTAATTTTACTTTTAGACTAAAGGCATAGGCTGCACGTGTACAGTGTGCAAACTAGAATTCTCTCCAACCTCATATCCTTAACACACCTCTTTATTGGACCATTAAATTCAGTGTGGTGCTTCTGTGTGAGGAAGCAGCTTGGGAGTTGTGATCCACTGAGTCAGTTATGCATTTTGAAGGGCTGATGCCTACTCTGCTAGTATCGTAGCCTTCAAAGAGACCATCAGAATGTTCATTGTGATGAGCACTTGAGAACAAAACAAACCGATGGTTTGGTTCCAAAACCATTCAAACAGTCAGGTACTTATTTAAAGTTACTAGCCCAGGACCTTCCTTTATTCCTAAACACGGCTGGTAAAAACCAGAAAGTGAGTACCAGAGACTCCTGCACAGCCAAGTCGTTGTGACAAGATCGGTTTTGGAGGAGCAAATGGAGGATTAAAAGAGACAGGCCTTTTGGGGAAGCCAGGCGATCATGGCCTGGGGTGAGGAGGTGTGTGAGCAGCCAGGTCCAGGGGCTGGTTAGGGTGTGTCAGACCTTCTGGGTGTTAGTGGGATGTGTGTGAGAATGGGCAAGAGCTCCCAGGTATTGACAGGCGGATAAATGGACAGGGTCAGCCGGGCCGGCTTCCTCCTGGTTGGCATGATTGCAGACAGATTTCTTCCAAAGCCCACGTGTGAAGTCCAGTGCAATGTATGCACTCGAGAATGAACTCAGCTTTATCTCTCACACACTGTTTTAGGAATCTTAGTCATTTTTTAAAATTTCTATTTATTTTTTGGGGGAACAGAGTCTCACTTTGTCATCCAGGCTGGAGTGCAGTGGCGCGATCTCAGCTCACTGCAACCTCCACCTTTCAGGTTCAAGCGATTCTCCTGCCTCAGCCTCCTGAGTAGCTGGGATTACAGGCATGCACCACCATGCCCAGCTAATTTTTGTATTTTTAGTAGAGATGGGGTTTCGCTATACTGGCCAGGCTGGTCTCGAACTCCTGACCTCAGGTGAGCCACCCGCCTCGGCTTCCTAAAGTGCTGTGATTACAGGGTGAGCCACCGTGCCCTGCCTATTTATTATTTATTATTATTATTATTATTATTATTATTATTGAGACAGAGTCTCATTCTGTTGCCAGGCTGGAGTGCAGTGGTGCAATCTCAGCTCACTGCAACCTCCGCCTCCTGGGTTCAAGCAATTCTCCTGCCTCAGCCTCCCGATATTTATTATTTTTAATGGAGACAAGGTCTCACTGTGTTGCCCAGGCTGGTCTCGATTTCCTGGGCGCGGGTGATCCTCCCACCTCGGCCTCCCAAAGTGGTGGGATTACAGGCTGAGCCACTACAGCCAGCCCATTTGATTTTCTAGTTCACAGTAATCACAGAGATGAGGCTGACAGTGTGTCCTGTAGAGCAAGAAACTCCACTGTCTAGTCCAGCGACCACACCAGCATCTAGTGCAGAGCTGACAGCAGCAAGCAGTAACAGCTTTACATTGTGAAGTAAGACCAAAAACTCTTAACAAATAAAGACCAAGGACAGGCCAAGGCCTGGTATCTTACTATGTCCAGATTTGCCACTGCAGACTGTTAGATTTGCATTGCAGTTGTAATTGAAGTTCTGAAAAATTATCTTATGTGGAATATCTTATTACTCAACATTGCCAAAAACTGAAATTTAATGCTTATTGGTGACAAATTATCTAATTTCCAAGTTAGTTTTTATGTGTAAACACAACCAGAAATTCACTTTGAATGCTGAAGCCTGACTTTTTTTTCTGGTTCATTTTCAAGGAACCAACTTATCTTTTTTATGTTTTAGGAATATGAGAGATATGGCTATGGCCCTGACTTTTTTGTTGCAAACATATTAAGTTGGTGCAAAGGTAATGGCAGCTTTAGCCATTTAAAAGTAATGACAAAAACCACAATTACTTTTGCACCAACTTAATAGAACATTGAGTACCATTTTTTTTTCCTTTCGACACCAAATGGCTTTCTGAATGTGCACTACTTATCTTTTCATTTAAAAACACTTTAGAGTTTTTCCAGTGTAATTAAGAAAGCTTATTTTTGTTGAATAAAAACAGTAGCAAGTCTCTTTTAATTGAAATAAGTGCAAAGATTCTTTCATGTAAAAGAGGCAGTATGGGCTGGGCATGGTGGCTCATGCCTGTAACCCCAGCACTTTTGGAGGCCAAGGTTGGTGGATCACTTGAGGTCAGGAGTTCAAGACTAGCCTGGCCAACATGGTGAAACCCTGTCTCTACTAAAAATACAAAAATTAGCCGGGCGCGGTGGCATGCGCCTGTGGTCCCAGCTACTTGGGAGGCTGAGGCACGAGAATCATTTGAACCCAGGAGGTGGAGGTTGAGGTGAACCGAGATTGCATCACTGCATACCAGCCCGCACTGAACAGAGTGAGACTGTATCTCAAATAAAAAAAGAAAGAGGCAGGCCAGGAACGGTGGCTCACACCTGTAATCCCAGCACTTTGGGAGGCCAAGGTGGCCGGATAACCTAAGGTCAGGAGTTCAAGACCAGTCTGATCAACATGGTGAAACCCCATCTCTACTCAGAATACAAAAAAATTAGCTGGGCATGGTGGCACGTGCCTGTAGTCCCAGCTAAATGGGAGACTGAGGCAGGAGAATCGCTTGAACCCCGGAGGCGGAGGTTGCAGTGAGCCGAGATTGCGCCACTGCACTCCAGCTTGGGCGACAGAGCGAGACTCCGTCTCAAAAAAAAAAAAAAAGAGGCAAGTTGATCTGATTAAAATCCACTTTCTGCCACACAACAGCATGAGACTTCAGGGGAGTTACTTACTTAGATTGTCTAAACTTAAACTCCCTGTTGTAAAACAGGAATGCTAATACCAGTGCATCCCTCATAGGGCTGTTTGGGGATTGCATAAAGTAATTCACGTCAGTTCCCAGCATAGCACCTGCTATGTAGTAGTAATGACTGTCATTATTGTATTTGCTTGGAAGGACCAGGTATGCTCTAGGCTTAGTCATCTCTTTAAAGATTGTCTTATGAGCCTCTCTGCACTCCCTGACCCTGCACTCCTGCCAGTCCACAGCTGTTGCCAATCCACAGGCTGGTCTGGACTTGAGGTGGGAAAGGAGGAGGATCACTGTGCTGCCCGAGGACATAGGGATCTGGGCCTATAGGGAAATGCCACAGAGTATTCAGGAGAGAAGAATGGGTTATAGGGAAAATGTACACTCAACAGTAGCTATTAAAGGAAAAGGGCTTGGATTTTACTTTGAATAATGACATACACCATAGCAAGCTTTAATTTTCCTTAAAAGATCACAGCTGGCGAGGCACCTTGCCTTATGCCTGTAATCCCAGCACTTTGGGAGACTGAGGTGGGAGGATCACTCGAGCCCAGGAGTTTGAAGCTGCAGTGAGCTGTGATCACACCACTGCACTCCAGCCTGGGTCACAGAGCAAGACCCTGTCTCAAAAATATAAAAATAATAAAAGATCACTGCTGACCTCCAGTAGCCCTGTATAGAAGCAACCTGTTTTCCTACAGTAGGTCTCACACAACTCTAGACCACAATTATTTGGGTGGATATTTCATTTTTCATTTTATATCAGCCTTATAGTGTGTATGTATATAGTGTTGATATTCCTATCTGAGGAACAAACTGAAAGCATCTTCTGTATGTTAGACTTGAAGGTTCTGCAAGAATCTGAATGAGGAATGCATGTGGCTATGTTCTGACTTATTTCCAAAGTCCAGATATCTGTGCGCTGCTAAGCAGGCTGCTTGTGGTCACCAGCACCCTTCCGTGCAGCTGCCGTGGTGTTCCTTTCACAGCAAAAACACTTGGCAGCAAGCAGGTTATAAAAGCTACTTTTGGGGAAAGTCCGGAACATTCCCGATATTCCGCAAGGAAATCCTGTTTGTAATTACCACTCTTTATTATACTAAGCTGAAAATATTCATCACATGTAATCATAAGTGCTCAATTAGGTTGAATATTTGTATACAGTAAAACTTAGGCACAGACATTTGTGTTAAGTATAAGGGAGCACTTAATAATTGTACTCCTGTCTTTACAAGGAAAACCACTTGATGGTGCAAGGAAAATGCTGGAAGAATTGTGTGTGTGTGTGTTTGGAGCGGGAAATTTTGTCTTTCTTTTTTTTTTTGTTTGAGGATATTGCATGTCTTTGTAGAATGCAGAAACCAGAGCTCAGTGGGGCTGGGAGCAAGACTCAGCTGGGGATACTAATGAGTGTGATTAAGCAAAGGGCAGGTAGCAGTAAGTGGGGCCAAGAGAGAAGACTTGGCTCAGCCACTGCTAGTGCACCCTCAGGGGAAGGTGGGGATCCAGTGGGGTGAGGACTGACCAAGGTGTAGATGTGTGGATTGAGTGTGAACACACAGTAAGTAAAGCCTTGAGAGTGAGGGCTTGAAGAATGACTGGGACACAGGTTATGGGTTCGTTTAATGTTGATGGCAGTATTACCTTTATAATCTTCTAGAGGGAAAGAGCCACTCGAGGAGGAGGGAGGTAAGGTAATGAAGCGACTGTGGGATTCTCAGTACTCTGTCTGCTTTCTCAATAATAGCATTTCAGGCCGGGCGTGGTGGCTCACACCTGTAATCCCAACACTTTGGGAGGCCAAGGCGGGAGGATCACCAGCCTGACCAACATGGAGAAACCCCGTCTCTACTAAAAATACAAAAATTAGCTGTGCCTCTTGGCCACATGCGTATAATCCCAGCTACTTGGGAGGCTGAGGCAGGAGAATTGTTTGAACCCGGGAGGCGGAGGTTGTGGTGAGCTGAGATCGCTCCATTGTACTCCAGTCAGGGGAATAAGAGCGAAACTCTGTCTCAAAAAAAAAAAAAAAAGGCATTTTAGCCCTGATTTCTCTAGTTTGGAGCAAAGCGGTAGTGTATAATTTTGAATGAATCGTTACTTAACAGTTAAAAATGAGGAAGTGGAAGTAGCATTCGTCTATACAGATGTCACAGCTGGGTTTCAAAGGAAGCTGGAATTGGAAAATTGGGGATCAGATCTTGGCTGTGCCATATTGCCTTAGACTGTTGTCACCCCTGAATCAGTTTCTCATACTCAAGGCAGCCTGGCTTGCAAAAATGGGAAGATGAAGGGAGACCTTGTTCTGGAGACAGTTCTAGCATATGCTCTATAAATGTTTGATCAATAGTATCACCTGTGACGAGACCACTCTCACACGGTTTTGAATTATAGCCAGTGTATCAGCACTAAACTCTGCTTTTTATAATCCGTGTAAAAGGGCAGAACATCTTTGGCAGCAGAATGCAAGAATACTTCCACTGTGGCAACCTGACATAGTTCTAGAGTATTCTAAATATTAAGGACTTGGTAAGAAACCATTCATTCATTCAGCAAATAGGTCTTGGGTACCCACTATATACTTAAAGTATTTCGGTAGATGAGGCCAGGCACAGTGGCTTATGCCTGTAATCCCAGCACTTTGGAAGGCCGGAGAGGGTGGATCACTTGGGGCCAGGGGCTTGAGACCAGCCTGGCCAACATGGTGAAACCCTGTATCTATTAAAAACAGGAAAAATGAGCCAGGCATGGTGGCGAACACTTGTAATCCCATCTACTTGGGAGACTGAGGCAGGAGGATGGCTTGAACCTGGGAGGTGGAGGTTGCAGTGACCTGAGATCGTGCCACTGCACTCCAACCTGGGCCACAGAGTGAGACTCCGTCTCAAAAAATAAAGTATTTCCGTAGAGATTCTAGTTCTACTCAAGTGACAAAAATATACAGATAAAAGTAAAATTCACCTAATGCTCTTTCTGTACTGGCATGGATGGTATTAGACAACAATTTTAACATCAACAAAACTGGCAAAAATGATTCGTTTTTTGAACCACCTATATTTGGCTTCACACAGTAGCAGTTTAGCACTCAGAGCCGGGAACATCTCTCCATTGACTCTCCCAGAGACCAAATGATCACTGACCTACTACTGTTCCTTCACCCAGTCCTCCCTAAAGCCACTGTGCTGTCATATAGTGGCCTGTGTGGGGACCTGCCTAGATCAGCATGTAAAAAGATACTTCATTTCCCGTGTTTTCTTCCCATGAGGTTAATGCCCACTTCATGCTCCTCATTTCCTCTTTTTCACTGCTTGTTCTGACGATAATTCTAGTAATAGCCTTTTGTACATACACATAATCTCTTTAACTATCTGCATCTTCTTTCTCACCCAAGGATAGCCTTTTGCATATATACGTATTCTCTTCAATTATCTGCCTCTTCTTTCTTTCTCACCAAAGGAAGGCAAAGAACATCCTGCCCAGCCTTCTAGGCATTCCTTCAATAATTTTTGGGTGCCTGTGCATGACACTACCCTAGTTTTATAGTCAGTAAGGTTTGGATACGGCATTAGTTCTACATTCATAAAGCTTGTACTCTCACAGACGTGACAATTTTTTTTTTTTTTTTTTTTTTTGAGACGGAGTCTCGCTCTGTCACCCAGGCTGGAGTGCAGTGGCCGGATCTCAGCTCACTGCAAGCTCCGCCTCCCGGGTTCAGGCCATTCTCCTGTCTCAGCCTCCTGAGTAGCTGGGACTACAGGCTCCCGCCACCTCGCCCGGCTAGTTTTTTTTTTTGTATTTTTTAGTAGAGACGGGGTTTCACCGTGTTAGCCAGGATGGTCTCGATCTCCTGACCTCATGATCCGCCCGTCTCGGCCTCCCAAAGTGCTGGGATTACAGGCTTGAGCCACCGCGCCCGGCCGGAGATGTGACAATTTATAAACTAAAAATGGTAAGATGAAGTAGAAAATGTGTCAGGCTATAAGAGACTTTTTCTACCCCTTTTTTCATTTTCAAATTAAAAATGCATTCATGTAGAATTTCAGATGTTCTACATTATTATTTCATATAATGTAGGAAAAGGAAATGTTGAAACTAAAAAATGAGCCCATGTTGGTCATCAGGTGGGCTGTAGGCTTTGTTCATTTATTTGTTAATTCAGCAAATCATTGAGTGGCCAGGCATTGTATTGGATGCTTGAGAAGTTAAGGAAAAGACTTTGCCCTCCTCCAGTTAGAAGCTCGGGTGCAGTGATCGAGGAGGTGGGAAGGCATGGAAACCGCATGTTGTGTGTTATACTGTCTGTGACTCCCTGGGCCCCGTCTGGTGGCCAAGAGGGATCCAGCTAAAAAGCTTCATCAGGAAGGTTAGTCTTAAGGCTTTTGAAGACGGTGGGGGATGTGATTTTACAAAAAGATGGCTGTGAGGGGTGGGGAAGCAGCCCAGAAAACTAAATGGACCTCTTTGAGAGGGTGAATGTTTCTGAAGTCTTTGATTCAAACTTCGCGAAAGGCAAAAGACAAGGGACATCCCATAATTTTGAGAAAGGGAATGATGTAAATATAATGCGATGGTAGTTTTACATCTTTTAAATGACTTTCTCTTTTAGGCTGGGAAAGAGTAAATGGAGGTCACCCACCTACTTATGAGCCCCAGCTCATCTTTTTTAGAAAGTCAGATAACACTTTTCAAGACATACTGCTTATTAATCCTAGACATGAGAGACTTATGAAAGGCAAAAAATATGATGATGCTTCACTTAACTAAATCCCAGAGAAACTTGGCTCCCCTTCTAAAAATCTTGAAATACAATGTTTTCTGGAACATTAATTAGAAGACAGCTTGCTATCACCAAATTGTTAGTCTGCATTAGAAACTCAAAACTGCTAACAGATGCACCCAACAGATTTTCAAATACGAAATTATTTCAGCCAGCTGCCAAATCATCGATCTATATAACTTTTAAAATATGAAATATACATATGAATCTACATAACAGTTCAATGGACAGATTTGTAGTGTATACCATGAACACTTGATTTCCAAACTGAGACTTGCCTGGACTTAGAACTAAGCTACTTAAATTAACTCACTAGTCTAAAAACAATGTAGATTAAGTTTTTCAGAGTAGTTTTAGGTTCTAGTCCTAATTCTCTCCTTTAACTAACTAACTTTGTACAGGTCTCTTAGCATGCCTGAGAATTTTCCATATTCCTTTAAAACCATGTTTCCAGTTTGTACATATGAGATTTATACAATGCACATATAATCAGTGTATGTTGTTAGAATATATATATATATATATATATATATATATATATATATATTTTTTTTTTTTCCTTAAGACAGAGTCTTGCTCTGTCGCCCAGGCTGGAGTACAGTGGCGCGATCTTGGCTCACTGCAAGCTCCGCCTCCCAGGTTCACGCCATTCTCCTGCCTCAGCCTCCCGAGTAGCTGGGACTACAGGCGCCTACCACCTTGCCCAGCTAATTTTTCGTATTTTTAGTAGAGACAGGGTTTCACCGTGATAGCCAGGATGGTCTCGATCTCCTGACCTCGTGATCCACCCATCTCGGCCTCCCAAAGTGCTGGGATTACAAGCGTGAGCCACCGCGCCCGGTATTGTTAGAATATATTTAGAAAAACTCCCCATGTGTTCAAATTAATTAGGTAATGAATTTACAAAAGCACATGGGCCCAAGTCCACTGTGTGCCCACATATATTAGTCATACTTGCTGCCATGAAGGAGTTGAATAGCAGAGGACTGGTAAACAGAACATCCCCCCTGTTCGCTTGAGGAGCTAGACTCCAGTCATGGACATATCTGTCTGTCAACTCTAAGTCCCATCTACTTGGGGGTTTGTTTAAAATGGGTGCACACAAGAGAGTTGTCAGCCCAGGCTCCCTGGACCTGTGGCCGTGTGGTATGAGACGGAGACCTAAGTTTAGCCAGGCCTGTCCACACACCCACCCAATCCACCCAACTAGATGCCTCTTTAAAAAATAAGCAAGTATGTCTCTCTCCCATTTTTATAATAAAATTCCACTTGTGAAGCTTCTCAATTTGGCAAAACTTCCCTTTTGTAATTATTTAAACTTTCGTTAAATGTTAAGAGTCTTTCTCTGTCCCTTTATGTAGATAAAATTGGGTCTCAGAATATTCCTATTTATTTTTATCATTATGATCCTATTTTTTAAATCATACGAATAATGCATACTGTAGAAAATAGTGTAAGATAGAGGTAAGTATGGAAAAAATAAATCACATGATTCTAAATCCGAGCATTTTTTTATTCTTAAAAATATAGGAGAATTCTGTTTGCCATATAATACAACACTGCAAAAAGAAAATTGTTTTAAAGAGACAGTGTAGGGTAGAGGAGGCGTCATGCGTTCTGGAGTCCCCAGAACTGGGCTTTCAGCCTGATTTTGCCACTTGCACGATAGGTTGCTTTGAGCCACAGGCCTACACTCTTCAAAAATGGGGATAATGATGCCCGTCTGTCCAGGGTGCTGATGGGAATCCATTGCAGAGGCAGAGTGTAAAGCAAATGGGTGGGTGTTATCATTATTAAGTATATGGCTGTGCATAATACATGTCATTGATCACATATACCTAAAGTGCTGCTCTTACTAGAACATTTTTTGGAAGACAGATTTCAAAGGGTTCTGAGATGAATTAATGGATAGAGTTTTGAAGAGGAAAGCTGTTTTAGTTTGCTTACTGTGCTTTTAATGGAATACCTAAAACAGCTATTTATAAATAAATTTCTTTTCTACAGTTATGGAGGCTGAGAAGTCCAAGATCAAGGGGCTGCATCTGGTGAGGGCCTTCTTGCTGATGGGGCCTCTGCACAGTCCTGAGGTGGTCCAGGGCATCACAAGGCAAGGAGGCTGAGTGTGCTAGCGCAGGTCTCTCTTCCTCCTTTTGTAAAACTACTAGTCCCATTCCCATGATTACCTATTAATCCAGTCATCCATGAATGGATTAGCCCATTCATGAGGGCAGAGCCTTCATGACCAAATCACCTCTTAAAGGCCCAGCCTCTCAGTGGTACCACATTGGGGATTGAGTTTCAGCATGGGTTTCAGATGAGTGGACATTCCAGTCATTGCAAAAGCTGACACAAGAGGGATGATAAACTCACAGTATAATCTTGCTAATATGTGTAAGGTGACATATAATCCTAATGAAAAAGAAAGGAGGTTCTTGTGCCCACAGTGTGCTCTCTGATGGGCCAAATCTGAAAGGACCAGCACAGGAGAGGCAGACTCCTACCTAATTCAAGATGAATGTGGAAGAGAGGTACAGAACTGTAAAGGCAAATCAGGAGGCTGGAAGTTGGTTTGAGGATGAGGCTCATGTAAAAACAAGTGCCTGTGGCATTTTGTTAATAAAAAAGCCAGAACTCCATATCAGAAGGATTTAAAGCCTAAAATAGGTGGGAAGATGAGGAGATTGTCCCTAGTTGTTCTCAAAGTTGCTGTTGCCTTGAAAATGACTTCCCTGGGAACCAGGGCATCCAGGTTGGCCTCATACTTGCTGCCAACCAGGAACTGTGGCAAGCAGGAGAGGATTCTGATGCTTGGAAGTGGGCAAATGTTTTGATTTTCAAGCAAAGAAAAAGCTAGCTTCCTAGAATTACAGGCCAGTGAACTTGTCATCATTCCCAGCAGAGTGCTGAAAAGAATTAATTAGATGATTTTTCAGCTGTTAAAAAGGGATTCTCTGCCCCAGCGGAACTGGCAGAGGTTCACTAATAATAGTTCCTGCCAAAAAAATGATTGCAGCTTTGAAAAAGAGGGTTACTTCAATGATGAATGAGAAAGTGTTGTAGATGCTATATCAGGATTTTGGTAAGGTATTTGAGAAAGGCACTACATTTCTTTGTAAAAAGGCAGGAGAAACAGGGCTTGGACGGCAGTGCAGCCCCACTGGCTCATACCTGCCATGCTACTCAAACTGCCAATTAATGGACCCATGTCAACCTGGGGTGGAGGGCTGCAAGGGTGGACCTCAGACCCCAATCTCATAATGAAGTAGAGAATGAGGTGAGACACCCCCTTATCTGGCCGTGGCTTAAGAGTTGTAAAGCAGAGATCAGAAGCCACAGCCTTGCTCAGAGGGAGGGAAAAAAGCCCAGCTGGATGAAAAAAAAGGAGCATGGAGACAAAATGGGGGGTGGGGAGCAAGGGACACTGAGGACAGCTGAGAACCAGGGGCTGCAGGTCTGCCCTGGGAAGGCAGGCAGGTGGGTTTCAAAGGCAAGGCGCCATCGCCTGTGCAGGTTTGTCATTCTCAGTGCACTCTTGAGATTGTCACAGATCCATTTAAAAGGGCTGAAAGGAGACAGAGAGAGATTTGTAACCTCAGACCTGCCCTCTCAACTTATTTATTACCAGTGTGAATGAGGACATGGATATAAGACATGTTCATTAAACCTACAGGTGATGTGAAGGCAGAAGAGGGAGCTAAAACGTTGGATGACTTCTGTACTTGGGTCCAAAACACTCACTTGTTCTGAGTGTGTGATAAAATGCTATTTCATCCGGACCCATGAGGAAGAGGTAGAGGCTGGAGAGTCAGTGCAGATTAACATGGCTACAAAAGCCTAAGGAAGGCTTGGACCTCTGTAGCAGAAGAATGTGGTTCAAGCTGAGATGGGTGACACGCCTTACCTTAACAATATTACTCTGTCCCACACAAATCAGACCACATCTGAAATTTTGAAATCAGCTCCAGTTTCTATACACTGAAGGACAAATCTGGAGTATGTCCATTGGAGAATGCTGTAGGTACTTTGAGATTTCATTCATATATGTGTGTGTGTGTGTGTGTGTATATGTATATATATACACACACACACACACACACAATTTGGATTAATGTTTTCACCCTGGAGAGCATTTGAGGGATTTTAAGGCCACTGGCTTGAAATGAGCGAGGTGCACCTGAGGGATTGGATGTATCTTTGGTAACACCAGAGGTCATAGGTTTGAGCTTCTTAGCCTTTGGCACTGTCTGAAAAGAAAATGGAGACGTCGGGCTGGGCGTAGTGGCTTACTCCTGTAATTCCAGCACTTTGGGAGGCCAAGGCAGGCGGATCACTTGAGCTCAGGAGTTCAAGACCAGCCTGGCCAACATGGTGAAACCCTGTCTGTACTAAAAATATAAAAATTAGCCGGATGTGGTGGCTCATGCCTGTAGTCCCAGATACTCAGGAGGCTGAGGCAGGAGAATCACTTGAACCTGGGAGGCAGAGGTTGCAGTGAACTGAGATAGCACCGCTGCATTCCAGCCTGGGGCAACAGAGTGAGTCTCTCTCCCCCCAAAAAAAAATAGAAAGAAAAAGAAAATGGAGGCCTTGGGAGAGAGACCCTGACCCTGGAGAGACTCCCTGGACAAAGGTCACCTTCGGGGAAGTTAGAGAGACAACTCAGGGATCTGAAGAGACATCAGTCTGAAGATGTCTAGGCCCCTTTGGACCTGAGGTTATGTGGTCCTCATTCTATCATTTATATGTTCGTGTAGTGTGGGTACTCAAATCATCACATGCTCCCTCCGCGTTGGTGGTGTAAAAGCTGTGCTATTTGAGATTGTCTCCTTGTTAGGAGTATGATTCGAACTGGAAAGTTTGGGTTATCTTGTATGGCAAAGGTATCCATTTCAACCTAGTTTCTTCCATGAGACCCATTCTAATCCTTCAGGGAGGAACTCGATTGAAATGAGAGGCCCTGGGAAGAGAGGCAGCACAAGGAGACCGTAGGCCTAATTTGCATGCCCACACTCCTGGGTGCCAGAGAGCAGAGCACGGTTTTTTGTTTGTTGGTTTTGAGACAAAGTCTTGCCCTGTCACCAAGCTGGAGTGCAGTGGCTCGATCTCGGCTCACTGCAACTTCCTCCTCCCGGGCTCAAGCGATTCCCCTGCCTTAACCTCCTGAGTAGCTGGGACTACAGGCGCTCACCACCATGCTCGGCTAATTTTTTAGTATTTTAGTAGAGACGGGGTTTCACCATGTTGAGAATGGTCTTGATCTCCTGACATTGTGATCTGCCTGCCTCAGCCTCCCAAAGTACTGGGATTACGGGCGTGAGCCACCACACCCGGCCCAGAGCACGTTTTTATAGGTTAAAGTGAGCTGTATTTTTTCCTTAAAGCTTTTAATTTTTTTTTCTTTTCAGATAAGGTGATAAGGATAGACATTTTAATATTTTTTAAGTTTTTAAGGATTTGTTTATTGTTGTAAATATTGATTGTTTGTGACAGAGTCTTGCTCTGTTACCCAGGCTGGAGTACAGTGGCTTGATCTTGGCTCACAGCAACCTCTGCCCCCCGGGTACAAACAGTTCTCGTGCCTCAGCCTCCCGAGTAGCTGGGACTACAGGCATCCACCTCCATGCCCGGCTATTTTATTTTTATTTTTATTTTTTTATTTTTGGTAGAGACTGGGTTTCACCATGTTGGCCAGGCTGGTCTGGAGCTCCTGGCCTCGAGTGATCCACCCACCTCAGCCTCCCAGAGTGCTGGGATTACAGGCATGAGCCGCTGTGCCCAGCCAATTATTGTAAATATCAAAGTCCTCCCTTAGAACTTTGGTACAAGCCAGAGGTGCAGTGTCATTAGCTGTAACTGATAAATGATGGCAGCCTTGCTGGTTCTGGTCAGTGCTGCTGTGACCAGAACCTAAGGTCAGGTATTTGTCCGTGTCCTTTTGAACAGGAGAAGGGATTCAAGAGCCGTGGGAACTTTGTTTCTGACATATTCTCAGGAATAGACAGGGATCCGCTGATTACTCTGATGGGGACATGTTGGACTAGTCATTGTACGCACATTCCTTCCCACCCAAAATGGGAATGCTTATAGGAAATCAGGGAATATTTTTCCAGGTCACAGGTTTACCTTCTTAACGCAATTTGAAAGCAATGTTAACTACTGACTTTCCAAAACTACACTCTAGAAGGCCAGGCTCTCTTTCCTAAATGGAGGTGCCCATCTCCATTGCTTAGGATGCTCATTTTATGTGTTACAGCATTGGCCTGAAGGCCCTTGGTTTTCGATACTAGATGGCTCCAGAGTGTTTCACTTTGCACAGGTCAGCCACCGCTTCTCCTTCTTCCTCTTCTTCTCCTCCCTTCTCTCTCCTCTCCTCTCACTTTTTCACATTCCTCAAGCGCTTGCACATTTTCTGTCTGTCTTAGAGAAAGCCCTAAAGAGCATCCTGTCTCAAATCAGGCCCATCCCACGCCCCCATCCCTTCTTTTCCCCTGATCAGTTTTTTCTTACAGCGTGGTTCTGCTCACTTGGTGTCCCTCTGTCTGTCCACCCGTGTGTCCACTCCAGAGGTCAGAGGTGGGGCTTTATTCACCTTTTGTTTCCAGCTTCTAGGACAGTCCCAGGCAAGTGTATTGTAAGCTCACGATTATTGCCTGCTGGAAAAAAGGAGAGAACATGCAAAGGGTGTATTTTTACAGTCAGGGGTAAATAGGAAAGGATAAACATCTGAAAACCATCTTCAGTTCTGGAGCGCCCCCATCTTGCTGTAGAAATGAACACAACATATTATGCTAGTTCGGTGTCCTTAAGCTATCCGGCCCCTTGACTCCCTAGTAGGGTGCTAGATAATATGCAGGATGCCCAGTTAAGTTTAAATTGCAGATACGCAACAGGCAATTTTTAGTATAAGTATGTCCCATGCAATATTTGGAATACATGTATGCTGAAAATTACTTCTCATATTTTTAATTTGCTACATTTGGCAACCGTACCCCCTAGTTTCCTGGTATACGTTGGCCATATGCAAGGACCTTTCTTTTTTTTTTTTTTTTTTTTTTTTTTTTGAGACGGAGTCTTGCTCTGTAGCCCGGGCTGGAGTGCAGTGGCCGGATCTCAGCTCACTGCAAGCTCCGCCTCCCGGGTTTGCGCCATTCTCCTGCCTCAGCCTCCTGAGTAGCTGGGACTACAGGCGCCCGCCACCTCGCCCGGCTAGTTTTTTTTTTTGTATTTTTAGTAGAGACGGGGTTTCACCGGGTTAGCCAGGATGGTCTCCATCTTCTGACCTCGTGATCCACCCGTCTCGGCCTCCCAAAGTGCTGGGATTACAGGCTTGAGCCACCGCGCCCGGCCGCAAGGACCTTTCAACGTTCTCTACAGTTTTCCTAAAAGAAATCTGAGCTCTAATATCAGCCTTGCCCCTGGTAATACAGTACCGCTGATTAGAGCCAAGGTTCATTCAGAACTTTTTTTGGACTGAAATATATATCATGAAATTCATATCATGAACTCTTTAGGGGAGAGTTGCATTTGTATATACAACTCTCCCCTAAACCCCAACTCTTTTTCTCCCTCCCAAGAAAACATTAAATAGAAATAAGAATGACTATTACAGGAATAACCTTGAGCCCTTCTGATTTATTATTTGAAACAAATCATTTGCAGGTTCAGACTTTATCATTGCAACCAAGCTTAGCAAATGACTCGAGACACCCCTCTCAGATGGTCTGGCATTAACCTGCAGATGCATGTGGAAGTTGAGGGTGGGTGGCTTAGATTTTAGTGCTAGAAAATGAGGATTGTGGATTTTATTTTATGTAAGAGATGTGTTGTTTTCTTTGCAAGAGAAAACATATCTTGGACCCAAAGAAGACTTTTCTAAAGAGATAGAGATGACTCAGTAAAAGCCCGCCTCATTACGAGAAAAACAACCCAAAACATGTATATTATTAAGAGTGGCTTAACAGTCTCATTTTTACATATAACAAAGTGAAAGCAAAATTTAACTCCACTGAGAGAGCCATTTAAGTGGTTATAGTGACCAGATGAGAACATGTCCTGGATTTAAAAAAAAATAAAGTTGTAGTGAAAAAAAAAATAGTTGTAGTGAAAATCTTTTTGAAAGTGCAAAATGAGAAATGAGTCTATCTTTTCAGAGTTAATATTCACCACCACGTTTTTATTGTTCCTTTGCTATAAAAATTGCCTAGGCAGTTTAAGAAATACCAGAGACATTAGAGGCCTGAGTCACAGAATAAACCAAAAATAAATCCACTGAGATAATCTTTAAATGATTACTTTGAAATGTAATTGACGATTTGATATAAATTTTTTAAAGACAAATGCTAACATAGTGCCCCATCTAAATTATACCTCGAGTTTAATTTCCTTTTTTTAAATAAGAAATAAATGAATAGGCATAATATTTATATGAATCCCTTGGTTCCACTCAAGAACCTATTGCCAGCAGTTTTGAGACTCCTGAAGCATGGTTACACATGATGTTAAGAATAATGCAGACGAGGCTGGGTGCAGTGGCTCATGCCTGTAATCCCAGCACTTTGGGAGGCTGAGGCGGGTGGATCACCTTAAGGCCAGGAGTTTGAGACCAGCCTGGCCAACATGGTGAAACCCCATCTCTACAGAAAAATACAAAAATTAGCCACATGTGGTGGTGCGTGCCTGTAATCCCAGCTACTAGGAAAGCTGAGGCAGGAGAATTGCTTAAACCTGGGAGGTGGAGGCTATAATGAGCCAAGATCATGCCACTGTGCTCCGGCCTCGGCGACAGAGTGAGACACTGTCTCAAAAAATAAGTAACTCCGGGCATGGTGGCTCATGCCTATAATCCCAGCACTTTGGGAGGCCAAGGTAGGTGGATCACCCGAGGTCAGGAGTTCGAGACCAGTCTGGCCAACATAGTGAAACCCTATCTCTACTAAAAATACAAAAATTAGTTGGGTGGGGTGGGCTCCTGTAGTCCCAGCTACTTGGGAGGCTGAGGTGGAAGAATCCCTTGAACCCGGGAGGTGGAGGTTGCAGTGAGCCGAGGCTGCTCCACTGCACTCCCGACTGGGTGACAGAGTGAGACTCTGTCTCAATAAATAAATAGATAAATAATGCAGATGAAATTGTGGCACACGAATGCCCACTTCCTGTCCCCTGGGCCTTCCTCATTTTATTCTGTGACTCCTAGCAGTGGGCTTCCTCTTTCCTGTCTCATTGCTTTGTGTACCCTTGTTGCCCTGCATTGTGTCTGCTGAAGTCCAGCTCCTGCTATGTCCACCTTCTCCAAAGCGATACCTACTGAGCATCCTGGGAGGTGTTCCAGAGCGTGAGCTACAGAAGGGGAGAAAATTCTAGCTTATCATAATTCTGAAGAGAAAGACAGCCAACAGTTTTGACAAAGGTTTTGGCCATCAGGCCCTTCCAAGATGATTTCCCCACGTGAGCTTTGCTGGCAGCTCAAACCCAACTGTGGGTCATGGATGCAAAGAAGCCCTTTGCTGGGCTGAGTTCATCTTATGCCCTTGCAGACGGTTCCTCCCATTTGACCTGCAGTGAGAAGACCACAAACAGCTACAGCCGCAATAGCATGGAGCCCCTTGTTGAGGGATAAGCAGTTCTCTGTTAAGGAAACATCACAAAAAAGAAAATGGCCATAATTTTCTGGTTGCGTAATACTTTCTTATAAACAGTTTGCAGTCAGGACTGTGCTGAAGTTGTCCTGGGACCTGTTGGAATATTTTGTTAGTCCTCCTGTCTCCCAGCCAAGCCACTTAAGGGAAGAACACCTAACCCTGTAATTTTTTTTTTTTTCCCTTGAGATGGAGTCTCACTTTGTTGCCCAGTCTGGAGTGCAATGGCACGATCTCAGCTCACTGCAACCTCCACCTCCTGGATTCAAGCGATTCTCCTGCCTCAGCCTCCAGAGTAGCTGCACTACCATGCCCAGCTAATTTTTTTGTAGTTTTAGTAGAGACGGGGTTTCGTCAGGTTGGCCAGGCTGGTCTTGAACTCCTGACCTCGGGTGATCTGCCCACCTCAGCCTCCCAAAGTGCTGGGATTACAAGCATGAGCCACCATGCCTGGCCAAACCCTGTCCTTCCTTGCAATCCAATGTCACCCAGTTTTGCAGCCCCTTGTGGTAGATGGAGTGCCAGGTAAAGAGTTGGCCTTTCCACTGGCACACAAAGGAGTCCGTTTACTATACAGTTTGTTTAGCACTTACATACAAATAATAACTGTACTTATTACTTAAGATTTTTTTGTGGCCCATTTCTCATTGTATATATGATGAAGGGAGAGAAAGAAAGAGAAAAAAGATTATTTAGAGCCAACTTGTGTTTCTGACATTTTTACCTGATACTGAATGGAGGCGGTCGTCAATCCTGACTTACTGTGTGTAAAGTGGATTGAGCTCTCCTACAATACACATGACAATTTCATGCCCAGGGAAACATTTCAGTCTCCCAGAATGTGGTGCCTGATGTTGACAAGGATCTGGCTCCAAAAAGCAACAAGCAGTCCTGAAGGGCACCCTTCAATCAAGAAAATGTCCCATAGTTCACAAGAAGAGAGTGTCATCTTAGGGGATCTCTGGGATTTCTTATGTGGAACCAGGAGTATGTTGCATCTGTAGTGGTCCCTGATTTGAACAGATTCATTGGTAGTGTTTAAAATCATTTCAGAACTAGCCTTTCCAAACAATTATACGTTATATATTAGATGAGTGGCTTTCAACCCGTATCACAGAGGCTGTGACACAGGAATATATAGGGCCCCCTAAGGAACTGGGTCAATTCAGCTTCCATCCAAGCTGCTGGACACTCATGTTTTACATGTTGGACTCAGCTTGAAATATAGGAAACTAATTGCAAACTAATGCCTGAGCACCTTGGCATTCCTGGCGCTAACATTTAGGATTTCAGCTATTACAAACCAACACATAATGTAATACTATAATTTTACTAAGGCACAAATGTGAACAGCATTGACTACAAGGCAGGTGGGTGGCCATGTGTCACTCAGGTGGGTAAATCAGCCTCATTGATTGCTGCCATCCATACCCCACGCAGCCTTTTTTCTTTTTTTTTTTTTTTTTTGAGATGAAGTCTTGCTCTGTCACCGGGTTGGAGTGCAGTGGCACGATCTCAACTTATTGAAACCTCTGCCTCCTGGGCTCAAGCGACTCTCCTGCCTGAGCCTCCCGAGTAGCTGGGCTTACAGGTGCCACTACCACGCCGGACTCACTTGTATTTTTAGTAGAGACGGGGTTTCACCATGTTGGCCAAGCTGGTCTCAAACTCCTGACCTCAAGTGATCTGCCCGCCTCGGCCTCCCAAAGTGCTGGGATTACAGGTCTGAGCCACTGTGCCTGGCCACCACAGCCTTTTTTACTCATCATTGCATACCTATTTTAAGAGGGGGGATTACATACTATGATGGGATTTGTAATTTGGGGATTTGCTAATATCTGAGCTGTATCCCTCACAAATGTCAAGGTCTTCTGTGAAGAGGTACAGGCCTGGACAGTGATGGAGTGCACGTGCCTTGCCGGGGGTGTTGTGTGTGAGGTGTGTTTGCAGATGTTGCATGCTGTTCATCTCTGAGCATGTGAGGGAATTCTCTGTGGGTTGCTGATTCAGCATACCTCAGCTCTCAAACACTGCAAAGGAAAGGAAGAGATTTTCTTTTCTTTCTTTTTTTTAAAGACAGATTTTTGCTCTTATTGCCCAGGCTAGAGTGCAATGGTACAGTCTTGGCTCACTGCAACCTCCACCTCCTGGGTTCAAGCGATTCTCCTTCCTCAGCCTTCCGAGTAGCTGGAATTACAGGCACCTGCCACCACGCCCAGCTAATTTTTTTGTATTTTTAGTCGAGACTGGAATTCACCATGTTGACCGGGCTGGTCTCTAACTCCTGACCTCAGGCGATCTGCCCACCTCGTCCTCCCAAAGTGTTGGGATGACAGGCATGAGCCACTGCTCCCAGGCCTCGATTTTCTTGCCCCAAATCCTGGCCAAGGCTTCTGAGGAATATGATTATGGAGTCACCCATTTTTTTTTAAAAAATCATGTCTTGTTCTGTTCTTTCCTTTTGGATCTGCCAAGAAAACTGTTCATGAATCTGCTGTGTTTGTAGAAAAAGAGTATCTATTAGTGGTTCATTAATTTGGGTCATGTTTTTAGTTCTCAGTGAGCTTGTTAAAATAAGACACTGTTCCTTTTTTTTTTTTTTTTTTTTTCCAGAATTAGTTTCACTCTTGTTCCCCAGGCTGGAGTGCAATGGATGGCATGATCTCAGCTCACTGCAGCCTCCGCCTCCCTCTGTTGA
The DNA here is from genome assembly GCF_043159975.1 of Macaca nemestrina. Classification (NCBI taxonomy): domain Eukaryota; kingdom Metazoa; phylum Chordata; class Mammalia; order Primates; family Cercopithecidae; genus Macaca; species Macaca nemestrina. Next base: position 74,160,209 of record NC_092129.1, read on the forward strand.
GGCGATTCTCCTGCCTCAGCCTCCTGAGTAGCTGCAATTACAGGCATGCGCCACCACACCCGGCTAATTTTGTATTTTTAGTAGAAATGGGGTTTTGATGTTTGGTCAGGCTGGTCTTGAACTCCTGACCTCAGGTGATCCACCCGCCTTTGCCTCCCAAAGTGCTGGGATTACAGGCGTGAGCCACCGCGCCCGGCCGACACTGTGCCTTTCTAAAAACTGTAATTCCACTAAAGAAAAAAGAGAGAGAGACATGCAGTTCAAGTATAGTCTTAGGTTAGAGATAGTAGGAACCTTAGCTGAGTTGTCCTTGCTCTGTGGTTTCAAGTGTAAAAATAACCCTAATTATTGTATTTGCTACATTGTGCCCACTTTACAGACATGAAGCTCTAGTTTCTATAAGTATATGCATACAAGCAAAGATCTAGTGAAGGCATAGCTGAGTCCTCCCATCAAGGGCAGCTGGGCATGGTCCCTGCAAGAACTTTATCTGGCCGTTCGTCCCTTCCTAACCTTGCACCACCCAGGGCTGTGGGTAGGTAATCCTGTCCTAGGTATTCCAGGGGTCGCTTGTCCCTTGGGCTGCATTTTCTGGCATCCCAGAAGAGTGAGTGACTTATCATTTCCTTGACTAAGTCATGTCAATTCTCTGCCACTAATTCAGTTTGCAAATGAGTTTCTTCAGCTATTTAAAAAAAAAAAAAGCATCTGCTCAAATGGGTGGCCATATAGTCTCTCCAATTCAGTTGTGGAGACAGCTGAGGACACCAGATTGATTTTGTTTCGGCAAACTGGATATATGAAAATCGAAGATTTTTTTAAATGGGTGATTGCTCACTTTTTGAAGTTTCTTTGCCTACAAAAAGATTAACAATAGGACTTCTGGCCGGGCGCGGTGGCTCAAGCCTGTAATCCCAGCACTTTGGGAGGCCGAGACGGGCGGATCATGAGGTCAGGAGATCAAAACCATCCTGGCTAACACGATGAAACCCCGTCTCTACTGAAAAATACAAAAAACTAGCTGGGCGAGGTGGCGGGCGCCTGTAGTCCCAGCTACTTGGGAGGCTGAGGCAGGAGAATGGCGTAAACCTGGGAGGCGGAGCTTGCAGTGAGCTGAGATCCGGCCACTGCACTCCAGCCTGGGCGACAGAGCAAGACTCCATCTCACAAAAAAAAAAAAAAAATAGGATTTCTTCGAACATTTACTTCTTCCAGCACACTAAAAATAAGATTTAATTAATGCCTTGAGTTTTTAGCACATACTTGATGCATAAATGTGGCATGCCTGTAAGAAATATTGAAAGTTTTTTTAAGTTAACATTTAAAATTATTAAAAATTTTCATCTGATGGGTTCAATTCTACTAAACAACAATCTTGATAGTTTTCACTCTAGTCTTCAAGGGGGAAGAATACATCCTATTAAATGATAGTTTGAGGCTGGGTGTGGTGGCTCATGCCACCACTTTCACTCATTCTTAGCACTTTGGGAGGCCAAGGCAGGAGGATCAGCTGAGGTCAGGAGTTCGAGACCAGCCTAGTCAACATGGTGAAACACTGTCTCTACTAAAATACAAAAATTAGCTGGGCGTGGTGATTATGTGCCTGTAGACCCAGCTACTCGGGAGGCTGAGGCAGGAGAATCACTTGAACCTGGGAGGCGGAGGTTGTAGTGAGCCGAGATCGTGCCACTGCATTCCAGCCTGGGTGACAGAATGAGACTGTATCTCAAATTAAATTTAATTTAATTTAAAAAATAGTTTGAACATGCCAGATTTTAAAGTGAGAGCAGCACATCATGTGACCTGCCATACATTAATCTTACAGTATTATTCTTGGAAACTTAAAGTGACACATTTTCACCTTTAAGCTAGAAGAAGAAGGATCTGAAGCCAGCTCTCATGTAAAATGCATCAGCTCTCAGCATCAGCCTGCAGTCTGAAGGCCTCTAAGCAGTCGAGGTGATTGTACTGCCCATGGAATCAGTGTCATGAAGCTGCCTTATACAAATGGCCTAAAATGATTATGTGCTGAGCAGGTAGACTTTCCTCTTCCAGGATAGCTATTTAGTATCATTCCATTTCATTGAATGTTGAATGGCCGTTAAGCCCCAGGTCCGGGAGTCTAAATCTTACCAAGATGAATTCAGACATTGGCCCTGGCTGTGGGGAGTCTGCATTCTTACTTTCCTAGCCTATCAATCTGGCAGTCTGCTGTCAGGTGACAGAGTGGTTGGTGCCTTGAACAACCTGTGTTTGTCCTCTTTCTCTTGCAGCTTCTTGTCCCATCTCCCAACCCCCGCCGTAAAGGCCAGTGTGTCAGGGTGTCAAAGTGCAGAAGTGTCAGGCCATAAGTAGTCAAAAACAATCAGGTGTGGTTCTCTGTGAGCTGTTAGCAGAAATTCCTTGAATTTTTTTCTTGTACCTCGACAGGAGCATGAGCATTGACTTTCTTTTTGAACACAGGTGTCTTGATTCCTAGTTATTTGTGGTGATTCTCTGATCCAAGTAGGAATGGCCCAGAGATGGAGGGAGAGTGTTGGGAGGTGGAGGGGGAAAGAGGCGGCCCATTTAATTTCTGGGGCTGGGGAGCAGGGTGGAGAAAGGGCATATCCTGATTCCCTAGTGTCTAGGGAGGTGGAGAGTGTGTGGTCAGCACGCTCACTGCCACCGGACCTATGAGAAGGTGGTGGCCTCTTTCATCACCTTTTAAATCAATAACAGAGGAGCTCTCAGTCAAGGAAAGGAGGGGGAAGATGAGGATGTGAACAGGGCTCTCCCCAGAGACATGACCAAGGGAGGTTGGTGACTGGGCAGCCTTACCTACTGGGAAGGCCTTGCAGAGGAGGCAGCCTTAGGTAGAGGGGTGTGGCTGACTGAGCCCCCTCAAGTTGAACAGAAAGGGCAGAGCATCCCAGCTGGAGGAAATGGGAAAGCCTGGCCTTGCTCCTATAACTGCAGGTGTCAATGGACATCTCTGCCGTCCCCTTGGTCCCCAGGGTTGCCTGAGAATGCAGCTGGCAGAAGGAAGAACGGGTACCCTTCCAGCCTCTCAGTCAGTCCCCACAGTTAGCCTCAGGGGCGGTGTGAATCTCCATTTGACAACTAAGGAAAGTCAGAGTAGCTAAGGAACTTGCCCAAGGAGTGCACGCCTAATAAAGAACAAAACCAAAGATGCCAACCCAGTGCATCTGATTCAGATCCCCAGTGCATGCTTCTCCCCTGTGTGCTCACCTGCCTCCCCATACATGGGCCTGCTGGAGGGGTTCTGCCATGCCCTGAGACCCTGTGCTCTGGGACCTCGTGCCTCCCTCTCAGCAGCTCACAACACCGGACTCCCAACACCTATAGAAACTTGCTGCCATAAGTGTCTAAAAACAAAAACAGAAAACACTTATGGAAATGGCTCAATCCATCATGGTCCCAAAGTTCACATAATATTTGGATTATTCGCGCCAAATGACGTAATTTTTCAGGATATAATATCTGAGATAGTTGAATAAAATGAACAAGGGTCATTGTAGGACCAAGAGTCAGAGCATCAGTTGGATTCTCAATCATATGTTCCTGGGCAAGTGTAGAACCTCTGAGCTTGTTTTCTGGTATTAAAATGAGAGCCTTGTGACTGGCAATTCCTAATTCCTGATTTAGTGCTCATAGGATCCCTCTTTCCATGGTGGTAGACTTAAGTTGCTTCTTTGGGGACTCTCAAGGATCGTGCGAGTGATGCACGTGTGGATAGGACGCAGGAAACACGATCTAAGTTAACAGAGGAGCCCTGGGTATCCCCCATCACAGGAATAAACTTCCCTAATAGGAAATGATTGCCTTGATGTTATTGTAATTATTCTTAACACTGGATACTTGAAAAGACATGACTTCATATTGTTCTAATCTAATGGGACATAGCTCCACACATTTTAAGTAGATTTTTAACTACAGAACAATAAAACATTTAGCAAATTATGTTCAAACGTGTCTGCACACACTGATACTTTCAGCTCGGTGCCAGCCGTTCTGCTCCCATATGGGCTGACCAAACGGATCAGCTGGATGAGGCAGCTTGGGTTCTGGCATCCATGAGCAACTCTGGCACCCTCCCTTCCACATGGCAGGGCAGGCTGGCTGAGGCTTGGAGCTGAACGTGGTTGGGAGAGGCCCTCATTCAAACCGAGTTTCCTTGGTACTGCTCCATCTTGTTTTTAGCCCACTGGTTATTAATCCAGTGTCATTAGTGCTGGGAGAAATTCTGTCTCCTGGCTTCTTAATGACATGCCTTCATTTTTTGTGGAGCACAAAGGAAGAGGAGGACGTCAGGATGCCAGTTGCCAGCTTTGCTGATTACTGGTAGCTCTCATAAGAGCTTCACTGGGGGAAAATGAAGATTAATTTTAAAAAGATCAGAGCCTCTCTATAGATGGTATCTCCATATTGTCCTCCTAGCCTTCTCTTTCTCAGCTGTAATTTATAGATGATTCTTCAGGCTGTACGCAGTTTACAGCCTGCTAATAGGTCATTTGGAAATCAGATAAGAGGGGCAGATGATAACTAGATCACAGGAGCCTCTACATTGTAACTGAAGTTGGCTGGGCTCAGTGGCTCACACCTGTAATCCCAGCACTTTGGGAGGCCGAGGCCAGCGGATCACCTGAGGTCAGGAGTTCCACACCTGCCTGGCCAACATGGTGAAACCCCGTCTCTACTAACAATACAAAAATTACCCAGGCATGGTGGCACGCACTTGTAATTGCAGCTACTTGGGAGGCTGAGGCAGGAGAATCGCTTGAACCTGGGAGGCAGAGGTTGTAGTGAGCCGAGATTGTGCCACTGCACTCCAGCCTGGGTGACAGAGACTCTGTCTCAAAAAAAAAATTAGCTGTGTGTGGTGGTACACTATAATAGCCCCAGCTACTCCAGAGACTGAGGTGGGAGGATCACTTGAGCCCAGGAGTTCCAGGGTGCAGTGAGCTGTGATTGCACCACTCCGCTGCTTCCTGAGTGACAGAGCAAGACCCTGACTCTAAAAAATAAAAACTGAAGGTAACTCAATGTCTCTTCATGCAGTTGGCCCCTTGTGGTTGTTTCTCTGAGGAGCCACTCTGCCAGGTCCTTTCCCTCTGTCCCTCTTCTGTGACCTCATGAACTTGACCTGGAAGCCTGGCCACTGTCCCTTAGTTGGATTTCTGTAGGTGAGAGGGGCTGTCACTGTTTTGGAAGCAGTTGGGCCTCCCTGCAATTCTGAGCACTGCTGGGCCCTCATCAAGACAGTCTCAACTGGGCATGTGGCTCACGCCTGTAATCCCAGCACTCTGGGGGGCTGAGGCAGGTGGATCACCTGAGGTCAGGAGTTCAAGACCAGCCTGGCCAACATGCTGAAACCTCATCTCTTCTAAAAATACAAAAAAGCCGGGCGTGGTGGTGCACATCTGTAATCCCAGCTACTTGGGAGGATGAGGCACAAGAATCACTTGAACCCAGGAGGTGGAGGTTGCAGTGAGCTGAGATCACGCCGCTGCACTCCTCCCTGGGTGACAGAGTGAGACTCCATCTCAGAAAAAAACAGTCTCATGGGCTGCAGTGTAGGGTGACTGCCCAGATGTCTGGTTGTTGAGCTATGTAGGGGAAGCAGCCTTTGAAAGAAAAGGCATATAATTTTGGGGTCAGGCGTACTTAGCTTGAAATCCAGTCTCTGCCACTTTCTAGGTGTGTCATCTTGGCTAAGTTATTTAACCCCTTTGAACCTCAGGTTTTTCATTTGCAGTGTAAGTTTAATGAATACATCTAGGTTGGTGCAAAAGTAATCACGGTTTTGCCATTACTACCCCGCCTTTTTTTTTTTTTGAGACAGAGTCTTGCTCTATCACCCAGGCTGGAGCGCAGTGGCGCCATTTTGGCTCACTGCAACCTCTGCCTCCTGGGTTCAAGCGATTCTTCTGCCTCAGCCTCCCGAGTAGCTGGGATTACAGGCATGCACCACCACGCCCGGCTAATTTTTGTATTTTTAGTAGAGGCGGGGTTTCACCATGTTGGCCAGGCTGGTCTCAAACTCCTGACTTCATGATCTGTCCACTTCAGCCTCCCAAAGTGCTGAGATTACAGGCGTAAGCCACAGTGCCCAGCCGCCATTACTTTAAATGGCAAAAACCGCAATTACATTTGCACCAACCTAATACTTTTCAGGTCTGTTTGGCTGGATTAAACAAGCGATGTAAGTTACCTGACACCAGTGGACTCCCAGCCAGTGACATCTGTTTGAGCAGCACCTTCATTTCCATTTGCCTTCATTGTCATCCATTTTATGAAAGAATCACAGTACTATGCATTTAGAAACCAAGGACAGTTATAGCAAATCCATCGTTTATGGCAATTTGTGCTGCAGAAAACTGGTTCTAAAATTTTTCATTTTCCTTCAGGTATTCTACCTCGACACTACCACTTCTCAAATTTATTTCAAAGACGTTTTATCCTTTGCACCATATTCCCTTTGAAAAGTAGGGATTTGGACCTCCTACTGTTTATTTACTATGAAATTAGAGCTAGTATTATGGGAGCTCAGTGCACACTGATAACTGCTTACAAAAGGTGATCCCTGACTCTGTGAGAATGCACTTCTTCACAAGAACTATAGCTGTGTATGGAGTTTGAAGTAAGCCCACCTGTTTGTCATGTCCCCTCAGCATGGATCTCTGATCCAGATACTTCACAGATCTCTGGAGTAGCTGAGTGAGTGTGTGTGAGAGACTAGGCTTTATTTATTTATTTATTTGTAGAGATAGGCTCCCTCTGTGTTGCCAGGTTGGTCTTGAACTCCTGGCCTCAAGCAGTCCTTCTGTTTCGGCTTCCCAAAGTGCTGGGATTATAGGCATGAGCCACTTGAGTAGGCTTTGAATGCAGCAGCTCATGCTGGGTTTGACCCCTCAAAATGGAGCTGCATAGCATATATAGTGGGTGTCTGCTTAGTGGCTCAGCATACGCCAAAACACCATGCACAATGGAGAAAGCAGGAACTGGGGATCGAAAGCTAATAGGCTCAGAATTCTAGCTCTGCTATTTGCCATGAGACACTGGGCAAAGCACATCTCTGACCCTCAGTTTCTTTCTTTGTGGAGAGAGTTATATCTATTTTGCAAGTCCTGATTATGCAGAGACATTGATCACATATCACGCAAGATCCAGTCGTCATGTTCTGTTATATCCATTTTGCAAGAATTCTTTATAAAGCCCTTAATATATGAGTGCCGATAGTAGTAATAACACTATGCAGAAGAGATGAAGAACATAGGAAATAATAAATTCATCAGTATTCAGTGTTGGGAGCAAGAGACAGTGTGTGTGTTCTGTTTTGTTATGTTTTGTTTTTTAAAAAAAACAAACAGTGAGCACTGGCCTTGGGCAGGTCGCCTGAGCTCACTCATCTCAGCTGCCTCCCCACGCGGAAGCTGGCTCCCTTGTTGTAAGGACCAGAGCACAAACATGAGAAGCCTTTGCAAACTAAAGCACTCTCCAAGAGACACTGTCAAGCCATCATTTCCATGCCTCTGTACTGTTGCTTGCATTTCTACTTTTCAATACCCACCATCTTCAGCGAGGAATCATTTCACGTGTACTTGTAGCAATGCCATCAGGCACTTATGATATATACTAAATCATCCTAGAGGCCCGGCATGGTGGCTCACACCTGTAATCCCAGCACTTTGGGTGGCCGAGACAGGCAGATCACTTGAGGTCAGGAGTTCAAGACTAGCCTGGCCAACATGGTGAAACCCCGTCTCTACTAAAAATACAAAAAATAGCCAGGCATGGTGGTGCGTGCCTATAATCCCAGCTACTCAGGAGGCTGAGGCGGAAAAATCACTTGAACCCAGGGGACAGAAGTTGCAGTGAGCCGAGATCACACCACTGCACTCCAGCCTGGGCGTCAGAGTGAGATCCTGTCTCAAAAACAACAACAACAGCAATAAAATCATCCCAGAAAGCCATGGTCATAAAAATACTTGCCAGAATCCCATAATAAATTTTACTTACATTTTAAGTTCATTTGTTGAAACAGAAACATTTATTTCTCTTACTTGGCAACAAAGAAACACACATTTAGTCTGTGTTAGTATATGTGCCTGTGTTTACAGATCATTTTACAGGTCCATAATTTGAGTGAATTTGTATCATTTTCTTTTTGTTCACCATTGTGATCTCTGTGCCTTTACCACATGAATACCAATTTGCTGTGGACAACTGCCCGATCTGGTTACAACCTGGCAAATCTTATCCAGATTTAAGAAAATGACTCTGTAACTTTAGTCTTGTTGCTATTGACAGTCAAATGACTGAGTTTATCTTCATTGCCTTTTTCTTTCCTAGGTAGCTTTTAAGTCAGCTTGTTTAAGTCAGCTTTTAAGTTTGAAGAATAAACTCATTCACAAAACACTTAGAATAATCCAAAGTAATAGATGATATTTTGGCACCAGTTTTGTGTGGATCGTTCACACATTTCCCTCTATGCCAAAAGCACGGTAGAAAGATGAAAAATATTTCAGCCACCTCTCTTGTCACACATGACAACAGGATGCCTTAAAATATATGATGCTGGGTGCAATGGCTTACATCTGTAATCCCAGAAGTTTGGAAGGCCAAGGTGGGTGGATCACCTGAGGTCAGGAGTTCGAGATCAGCCTGGCCAAAATGGTGAAACCCCGTTTCTATTAAAAATACAAAACAATTAGATGGGCATGGTGGCGCGTGCCTGTAGTCCCGGCTACTCACGGGGCTGAGGCAAGAGAATCGCTTCAACCCAGAAGGCGGAGGTTGCAGTGAGCCGAGATTGTGCCCCTGCACTCCAGCCTGGGTGACAGAGCAAGGCTCCATCTCAAAAAAAAAAAAAGCATTCATTTTAGGGTGAGACTTAACTATGTTTAGGTCCCATCTCTGCTACCAGACATGTGTCTTGGTAAAGTTACTTGGCGTAGCTACTTTAACGAGTCCAACTAGTTGAATTATATAACAAGATAGTAGGCTCCTACAGAACGCTTCCATGTCGTTATGCTTATGAATGTATTTTTCAACTTTTATATGATTATTTCTTAATTTAAGAAAGCCAGCAGGGACCAAAAAAAGACACTTCTTTGACCTTAAGACGGCAAAAGATGTGAAAACATGGAGATGTGTATTTTCAGAATTTTGTAGCCATCACACATTTAAGATTTTAATGGACTTCAAGATGCTAATAGATATTTTGAAATTTCTCTGGAAATTCACTTGGTTTTCAGCTCCAAGCGGAACAAGGACCACGGGCAGCCAGGTGTAGGTATTTTGTAAGCCGCAGCTTGAGATGGTCGTACCTGGTGATGCTCTGTAAGGAGCTAAGAAGGCAGGACCACACGATCCTATTAAAAGGTAGCACTGGATGGCCTTCTTTTTAGACATGCTCCACTGAAGCCTTTTAGTCTACATGGGAAGGAACCAAGGCCCAACAAGTTTAGTTGACTGTGTTAGTTATTGGCAGATTCATGTGTGGAGCCTGGGTCAGCTGACTTCCAGGACAGGGCTGTCTCCTGAACCATTCCGGCATTTGGAGAGCAATGAACACTGCATGACGTGGTTCTTCCTGCTCTGTTGGAAGAAGGCATGGCATTTTAGAGCACAGAAATTCATCAAACATTGAAACATTTGCTGTTGTATTGACACCATCTTTTCTTTAGGAATGATCTTGGAAAAAACTAGGAAAAGTTATTCCATGGACCAGTGATGACCAGTTATTGTTCCTTTTGTCAACAGGCAAGATGATGATGAATGAAGTCCTGGCAGCTTCCTGTGTCCCAGGCCTTGTAGAAATAAATGAGACAGACGTGCTTCAAAGTTCTAATGTGCATCACATCGGATCTTGTTTAAGGAAGCGTTAAAAGGAACCCACCGTTACCTATTGAGAAGGCTCTGTGCTCTCAGGCATTGTTTCTGATTGAATCCAGAGGTTGCAAGCATGCCTCCCTGTATTACCTGTTGGAGCAGGTTTAATTTTATAAATTTTAAACACAAACTCTATGAGTTTCTAGTTCATAATTGTTCTTTTTGGGGATCCACTCAGATGAACAGTATTGCATTTGTAAGAGATACCCACTTCCACAGGACCAGATTTCATTGCAATATCAGTGGCAACAGACTCCATCTGTAGCATCATCCAGTACCAGTGACGGGAAGGACAGATGGCAAGGAAACCCTTCGGGGGGGAGAAAAAAACGTCATATTGTGTTGGACCTACAGATTACTAGAACCATAGCTTTAGTAAACCAAGGCTTTTTTTCTTGAACACAATCTGTGTAGACTGTGTAGTTCTTGATTGGTGGCTTTAATCCATTATCATTAGGTATCTCCTTGAACTTTCTCAAACACTGAAAATCTTAAGCTTTCATTAAAAAAAAAAAAAGTAAATGCAGCTTTCAGAAAATCCAGGATTCAGTACAGTCTTCCGAGTGTTTGACTTCAGCCTCCCTGTCCTGTAATTACCAACAGCAGGTACCCGGGTGGTAGACAAGAAGCCTTGCGGGATAGATAAGGAAATGAGGAGGAACAAACATATCACATGGTATCATAAACATACTTTATAAGTACATTTCTTATTAGCTTCTTCTTCGGGCAGAGATTATAAAAGTTTGCTGCAAGTATCCAGACCAGGATTTGTGTTTTGGAAATTGTCAGTGTTCACAATACCTGCAGGGAAGAAAAAAATACTAAAACTCAAATATGAATACTGTTTACACCCAAAAGAACATTTTTATCATTCTTTTCTTTGTTTTTGGCTCTGTCAAAAATTAAAGTGCTTGGAATGCTGTAGTCTGTGATCTCTTGAAATTTAATCAATGAGAACCTAGCATTTTCACAGTATGCTGTCACTTTGGACATTCATAATAAAAATTGAAACTAATTTTGGTTGTTAGTCATTTATTTTGCTGTGTAGTTTAGTGCATCTTTTGTGGTCTGTCTGTGCCTAGTAACTGAGCAGTCTGTGTGTATAGAGATGTAGAGATACATTCATAGTTGAAGCCTTTCACTGTTGTTTTCTATATTTGAACAACCACTCTTTTTATTTATTGAAAGGCCAAGAGATTTTTGAATGCCAAGGCCTTTTTGAATATGCATTCTATAACACGGATTAAAATTAATTCCTGAGGATTATATCTAAGCTTTCTTGAGTTTCTCCTTACAGCAGATTTTCTATTAAATTGATTATAATTGTATTTTCTATGACAAGTAGTAAGTAGAAAACTAGAGAAGGCTATAGGTAATATAGTGGCAATTATAGGCTTTTCAATAGGATCTTTATTTGTTTGATTCTCTGCCTGGTAGTGTTGGAATATTGTTTTATGTATTCCATCATACTGCAGTAAGAAATAAAACAGCTCCAAAGAAACACAGACATGTGAGCCTATGTAGAAACTTAGATCTTGCTTGGCACCTGTACCAAATTTGATATGGCAATGAGAAAAGATCCCTTTCCTTCTATTCTTTTGTAACTAAACCTGCAATTGGCAAACATCCATCTAGCTCCCACTTCCCACCCCGTCAAGCCCCCACCTCCCACAAAGGAACAGTATGGATTTGTGACTAACTTCACCATTCTTGTGCACATATGAGCAAATGATTTGGGAAATTAAATGGGGGAAAAAAATAGAAGTTTCTGAGGTTCTTTTCGGTGGATAGGGTGAGAGGAGAAATAGAATAGCAAATGAAGTTAAAAGAGGATCATTCCTACAGCACTGGGTGCATATGCAGTCAGCACTTAGCTGGAGGTGCTTTTCCAATGACCAGGTGCACACGAAGGCCCATCTGTTGGAAGAGTAATCTTTTTAAAATCCCAAGGCAGCATAATAGGGGCAGAGGTTGATGCTTTTGTTCCCTGGATGAATTCCCTTTTCAGAAGCTCCTGCTCCCCTCGACCTGAGCATCTGGACAGGCTCTCTGTGTGAATCGGCATGAATATTGAACAGTCCCCACTCCATCCCTGCTTCAGTCCATGGCAAAGGAAAGCTTTCAAAAGTCACCGTCCTCCAGGGACTCGAAGCATTTCGAGCTGGTTTTTAAAACAGTATTAAGTGACTTTGACAAACTGAAGCTATTTGGTATTTGCACAATTAGAAAGAATCCCCCATGGGGGTTGTTTGGCTTTGTGAGTAAATGCTGGCCTCTCACTTGAATTCCAATACAGAGATCTCATTCAAATGAGATGGGTGGTCTTAGGCAATTTCTTTGTGGTTAATAAATTCCTCATGGGGGGAAAACTATTTCAGAATGGCCTCCGCAAAGGAATTACACATAGATGATTACTTTTATCCAGAGTAATTTGTGTTTTAAATGATTTTAAAGTATAAGCAGTTAAGAAAGTCATGAAATTTGATGCTTTAGAAGAATGCCTCCTTTCATTCATTATTAATGATTTCCCCAAATCCACTATTTCTGCATCTATGTATGAAAATTGAAGAACATTCCAGACTATGGTGGTGGCATCAAATCCAATCATTTTTATAACTGGGCTTTCCTTTGGAGGACTCTTTAAAGGTTACAGAGAGAGGCAGCTTGGCGCAGTGTGTCGACTGGCACAGTGTGTAGACTGGCTCATAGTTACTGTTTTATAGATGTTTTCTGTACCTTTTAGTATCTGTGAAAAATATTATATTTACTCCTTTTATTTCTTCTGAGGCACACATCTATTTCAAAAACTTTTTTTAATATCATAGAAATATATTCTATCTGTGAGCTATAAGGAAATAAAATGATGCTCATTTTCATCCATTCTTACATTATTTCAAAACTAAATCATTTCTCAATCCTATAAGATATAAATCAATTGCCTATTATTGTAGATGACTTAGGAAAGAAGATTGTAAACTAGAAAAAATATACTTGCATTTTTAGTCCAAACTTTTAAAACTACAAGTTCAAGTACTGTATTCAGATATATTTTCTAAAAAGATATCATTCATAAAATTAATGCAAATTTTAAAATCCACTAAAGGATCCATAGTGCTAGAAATAAATGTGGCTTTCAGATGGCCGTGACTCTCAGCTTGCACAACTGGGAAAAAGCCTGAATATGCCTCTTGTTAATTTTGTCCGCTTGATCATGGGATGGGAAGAATATTACTGAGTGGAAGCAATTGCTATTGCAAAGATGTTTTGCAAAGCTTTATGAAGACTGTGGCAAATGTTATCTTGTATCTCAAGGGACCTTGTGTGGAGAGTTGCACTGATATTTAGAAGTTCCCACACACGGTGTCACACAGGCCAAGAGCCACAGCAGTCAGAAATGCAAGGGGGACCTCCCTGCTTCTTACAGCATCATTCCCACCCTTTCATTACAACAGAAAAGGAAAAAGCTAACGAGGAAAAGGAAGTAACTTTTGCCAGAAATGTCCATGCAATTGCGGGCTTTCTTTCCCCTGTGTAATGTGAGTGCAGAAATGTCCATGCGCTAGAGGGTTTTCTTTTTTTTTTTTTTTCCTTTAAATGGAGTCTCACTCTGTGGGCCAGGCTGGAGTGCAATGGCGTGATCTCGGCTCACTGCAACCTCCACCTCCCAGGTTCAAGCAATTCTCCTGCCTCAGCCTCCCAAGTAGCTGGGATTACAGGCACCTGCCACCATGCCTAGCTAATTTTTGTATTTTTAGTAGAGATGGAGTTTCACCATGTTGGCCAGGCTGGTCTTGAACTCCTGACCACAGGTGGTCCACCCGCCTCGGCCTCCCAAAGTGCTGGGATTACAGACATGAACCACCGCACTCAGCCCAAGGGTTTTCTTTATCCTGTGTGATGTGAGTGCACTCACAAGTACACATAGCATGGGACTGGAGGCCATAAGCAGAGTGGCTAGAATCCTCTTAGGCCACAAAAAAGCAAAACTCTCAAAGGTGAGGCCTGGCTGGGGACTGCCAGGAGAGCGCAGGGACCAAGAGGCCAGCTCTGGGTTCTGCAACACGAGCTGGGCTCCAATGCCCCAGAAAGTGATTCCCAGGTTCTCACCTCATGTACGGCAGGTGTGGCCACAACCGAAGCCCCACCTCCTTCACACTGACTCCAGGTCCTGTGCTTGTTTTTTTTTATTAGAATCTTGCAAATTTGTCTCCAAATACCAATATTCCTTCATTCATCCAACACGTATGTATCTAGTGCTTACTAAATACACAGTGCGGTGCTTGAGATCAGAGATGGAACAGTGCATTAAAATTATGCTTGAGCACGTCAGTAGAACGTGCATGTTCAATGGGAATACGGGTGTGTACTGCAGCTTAAGCACAAGATGAATGCAAAGGAAGCTCACAGAGGCAGATGCAAATCAGTAGTTTTCCTAAAAATGACTTGTTCTTTATTAGCTCAACTTGCCACTATCGTAAAAAAGAAAATAGTTCTTACTGTTTAGTCTTTTGCTGTTTCCTAGCCAGTAACACATTTATAGTTTTATTTGGATTGGAGAACCAAGAGATTATATTGACATATACTAGTGAACGCCTCTTTTCTAAACCCTGAAACTCTAGCAAGGATACAGGTCCCACCATCCATGAATGCTGCCGTTGAATTCAACATGAGAAGTGACCCGTTTCATCTGTAAACGGGGTGGGGGAACTCAAAATACTTTCAAACACAAGGACTTTGGCTTTACAACGTTTGGAAAATTACAAACAGAACACAAGAAACTATTTATATCAAACCAAAAGAATTCAGAGTTTCTCAAGAGATCTCTTATTAAAAAAAAAAATGTGTATTTCATGGAATAAGGATAGACTATGGCAAGAGAATGGGATAGAAAGAAAGTTATTCTTTTCTGAACTTGGTTTGGTTTTCCTGGGGCCATCTTAGCAGTACACAGAAACAATGTTAGTTTTCCCAGATCCCCGTCACAATGAACAGTTGCAGAGAAGTAGGGTTGATTGAATGTTTTCAGTCTAGTTGTATCTGACTTAGAAAGATGTTATCATTAAATACAAAAGGAGAAACTAAAGCCAATAGATAATCGGAGAATTGTGGATTTAATTTAGCATTAGCTGCTATCTTTTTCTCAGGCAGAAGGATACATCAGATCTAAGTACAGGAATTTAACTAAATGGAATGTCAGATTTATGATATGTAGGTTTCCTTTGGAAATCCAGACATCTCTGTCCAGATGTGAAGACTGTAGAGAATACATGTTGTTTAAAGCAGATTATTAACTTGAATAAGTACAAGCATGACCACCCCCAAATCATTTGCTAATCATTGTTTCTTTGACTTCAGTCAAGACACAAGCAATAACGTTCCTTCTATTCAACTAAAATCCTACTTAATTCCAAGTAAACGTAATAATTCCTCAGTATGCTCAATCAGACCATCAAAACCTTCGAGCTGAGGATCCCCAAGATATTACAGCAACAGACTATTTTCTAGCATAGTTGGGGCTTAAGGTTTTTCCAATGGATCTCCAGTTTTTCAGGAATTTGAATACATTTTTTAAATGCACTAACGTAAATGCTCTACTGGATATAATCCTAACAGTCTTTGCTGTTGCAAAGGCCACCAGGACCTTGAGGTGCTCCGGGTCTGGGTTAATGCCCATAGGGTTCACCATGCTGGACTGGGGGCCGCAGCAGCACCAGGCACAGAGCTCAGTTCATAAAGCACCAGCTTCTAACATAAATTGACATTAACGACAGTCACTCTCCTCCCAAGGACAGAGCAAAAAGGAAACCCACTTAAGAGAACAGATGCAGTTAGTGTATTTTAGCTCATCCCTTAAACAGTCACTAAACACCGGCATCCCATTGGATTTGTCTGTGCTTACATCAAGGAAGTTTCTTCTCTTACCAAATTCCTTCCATCACCCGTAAAGAAAGCACATTCCTTCACTCAGGTGCGTCTCCTCAGCTCCTCTTAGCTCAGTCTTCAGTTTGCTTCTTCATTATTCCTTGCCCTTGGTTTCCACTTGGATTATTTGGTAAATGTGTGTTGCTGAAGATGCTTGCCATTGCTTCCAGGGTTGGTCCCAAACGTGTCTGCATATTAGAATCACCTGGGAAGCTTCAACAATCCTGAATCCTATGTCCCTTCCGCAAAGATTATGACTGCTAGAGTGTGCCCTGGGCATTGGGAGTTTTAGAGGCTCTCCTGGTGGATTCTAATATGCAAACAAGTTTGGGAATCCCTGGGCTACAGGGAAGAAAGGAAAGGTTTCGAAGTGCTGGGCCTCCTGTGGGTTGTGTGATTTGGAGTAAGTCATCTAACCCCGCCCAGCCTTGGTTTCTCTGTGTGATAAAGACAGTTGTGCCGGCAGTTTTCCCATCTGCATAATGAAAACCATGTTTACATGAGGTGGTTAGTAATACTACATGTAATGGGTTTGGCACAGGCTGGGCACTCGGGAAATGATAGCCATCATGCATCCCTAAGGTAAAATAAAGGCAAGGAAACACTGCGAATGATTAAGTGAGGTCAGTTTAATGGAAACGAAAACAAGTAGGTGACAGCCAGGCTCTCTGTCACATGGGATGTGGTTTCTTTCCCTGAGACAATTGAATTGTTCATCTATTTCTAGCTTGTTGGAAAGAATGTTACCACCTTATACTCAGAGATAAGGCTATTGTGTTCATCTGTTTTTCCAGGGTGGGGTGGGTCTGCCCAGGGCTTTGTGAACAGGATCTGCCTGGTAGATAAATCTGAGGGGTATTGGGAAGTGGACTCTTTGGCAAGGACTGATTGATTTCATGAGTTTGGTGGGTACATGGCTGATCACACGTCACTGGGGTGAATGTGACTCCTATACTCAGACTTGGGGAAAGATAGAAAGTCTATCTCATTTTGTTCTTGGTGAGTGGTCTCTTATGGTGGCACAATAAGGGGAGATTGGTGGTGTGTTAGAATCATAGAGAGAGAGAATGTCAGAGCTGAAAGAAACTTAGATCATCACCGGAGCCCCAGGAGTTCTTAACAGTGAACGCTCTGAGATTATAGGAAACACCTTCAACATATTTAACATTTTCTTTGATGAGGGCCATGGCTTCTTGTCTGATTCAATAAGAGCTTGCTAGCCCTCCAATACCAAAGAATCGAGTTTATGAATAAGGAAACAGTCAAAGGAACTGTTTAAAGCCACATGGGCAGTTAGAAGCAAAACAGGACTAGAACTCAGGTGACCACAGTTTTCCCCAACCTCTACTCCCCCAGTTTTATAGCAAGTCTTAAGGATTAACTGTGGCAAGGGACTGTTTAAGCCACAGGTTCAACTAGTTCACTGGATAATCACAGCCCCAAGCAGACGGTGCTGGCATGCTACCAAATGAGGTTTCCATTTTTCTTTAGCTAAGGACATTGTGTCTCCTGAAGGTACTCGGAAGAAGGTAGAACTTCTGTTGCTGTTTGGAAATTCTCATTATTTTAACCTACAGTGAAACATCAGTCAGGATTTTGGGGGCTAACAGGAATCTGGACAGACATAAAGGAATTTAAACCACAAGTGCAGTCCGGGTGCGTTGGCTCATGCTTGTAATCCCAGCACTTTGGGAGGCCGAGGCAGGCAGATCACCTGAGGTTGGGAGTTCGAGACCAGCCTGACCAACATGGAGAAACCCTGTCTCTACTGAAAATACAAAATTAGCCGGGCGTGGGTGGCATATACCTGTAGTCCCAGCTACTCGGGAGGCTGAGGCAGGAGGATCGCTTGAATCCCAGAGGCGGAGGTTGCGGTGAGCGGAGATTGCATCGTTGCACTCCAGCCTGGGCAACAAGAGCAAAACTCCGTCTCAAAAAAACAAAACAAAACAAAACAAAAAAACACTTCAACAACAACAAAAAAACCCATAAATGCAAAGTAGGCAAAAGGCCTAAAAAATAACAAAGATAGTTTGTATGTCCTGTTTCTTTTTACTGTAATTTTCATGTAGGCTCAAGAGGTATGTAAAGTTTTGGCAGAATAAAGGAACTTTACAACCATCCGCAGGAGTCTATTAAACCCTGAGCTCTACAACATTTTTGGGATCCGTGGTGTTTTAATTGTGTTCATTTAAAATGTATCCATTTTTTTTTAATAGATCACATCTAATTTGTGCCAGACACTGTCTAGCACCAGAAATACAGCAATGTACAAAACAAAGCCTCTGCTTTCATAGGGGTTTTTATCTTGTGGGAAGAGAAGGACAGTGACATTCATGTAATATTTTGGTTGAACGTGAGTGCCATAAAGAACAGAGCCGGGCAGGGAGGATGAAATGGACAGCAGTGGGGGTGCCATGGCTAATATTTTATATGTGATGGTGAGGGAAGACCTCACTGGGGAGGTCTGTTTGCATAGAGTTCAGAAGGATATAGGAAGGAAGCCATGGTTGATCACTGAAAAAATAAAAGGGCGTTATGAGTTCATTCGGCTGTTTGGCACGACTGGGTCAGTTTCAGTGGTTTATGGTATACTGGTTTTCTTCCTCATTGGCCCAAGAACATTTGTGGGTTTTGTTTTGGTTTTGTTTTTGTTTTTTGAGACAGAGTTTCACTCTTGTTGGCCAGGCTGGAGTGCAATTGCACGATCTCAGCTCACTGCAACCTCCGCCTCCCATGTTCAAGCGATTCTCCTGCCTCAGCCTCCTGAGTAGTTGGAATTACAGGCACCCACCACCACGCCCCCACCACCATGCCTGGCTAATTTTTTTGTATTTTTAGTAGAGATGGGGTTTCACCACGTTGGTCAGGCTGGTCTCGAACTCCTGACCTCAGGTGATCCGCCCCCCCGTCGACCTCCCAAAGTGCTGCAATTACATGCGAGAGCCACCGCGCCTGGCCCCAGGAACATTTTAAAGACCACTTAGAGTTCAGCTTTGCAAGGAGGCTGTGCTGAGTTGGTGGGAGCAGCACTATTGTGAGTTCCATGCATTGCTGGGAGAGCTGGTACTATGTGGGTGTCTGTAAGCAGGAACAGGACTGGCTTTGGAGTCACCACATGAAACTGTGTCTCACATCCACCTCTCCCATCACGAGCTCTGTGACCATGGCATGTTATTTTATTTATTTATTTTTTTTCAGATGGAGTCTGGCTCTGTCGCCCAGGCCAGAGTGCAGTGGCACCATCTCGGCTCACTGCAACCCCTGCCTCCCAGGTTCAAATGATTCTGTGCCTCAGAGTCCCAAGTAGCTGGGACTACAGGCACCCACCACCATGCCCAGCTAATTTTTGTATTTTTAGTTGAGATGGGGTCTCACCATGTTGCCCAGGCTGGTCTCGAAGTCCTGAGTTCAGATGATCTGCCCGCCTCAGCCTCCCTAGATGGTGAGATTACAGGCGTGAACCACCGTGCCCGGCTGGCATGTTATTTTAATTCTTTACACATCTCTAAAATGAAGAGAATGATAATGCCTCACTCACAGCGTTGTTGGGAGAATTATATCAGATGGATACGTTTGAAGTCTCAGCTCATGGCCTGTGACAAAATGCATCTTCAGTAAATGTCAATAGTCAGTGCAGCGGCAGCGGGAACAGTGCAGTGAGGGTGTGACCCAAAGGTGTGTCCAGCTCTTGGGTTTTGTTCAGAACTCACTCACCTCCTGCAGTCCATCTGTGGCCACTGGAGAGTCCACGACTGTGATACTCGTAGGGACAAAAGATGAGTTTGATCTTTGTGTTCCGTGCAGTGCTCTTTACATGTGGTAAGGGATAGAGAAGCATTTGATGGAGAAGTGAATTATTGACTAAAATTCATCTGGGTAAGAGACAAAGTAGAGAAAGTTTTCCAATAGAGGAAAATGTCTTATTAAAGTCTCAGGAAATGAATTGCTTTTTATTTAATATTTCCTTAAAGTTTTGTTTGTTTGTTTGTTTGTTTGTTTTGAGACAGAGTTTCGCTCTTGTCACCCAGGCTAGAGTGTGGTGTCGTGATCTCAGCTCACTGCAACCTCTGCTTCCTGGATTCAAGCGATTCTTGTGCCTTAGTCTCTTGAGTAGCTGGGACTACCAGTGGGGGCCACAACGCCTGGCTAATTTTGAATTTGAATTTTTTTAGTAGAGATGGGGTTTCACCATGTTGGCCAGGCTGGTCTCAAACTCCTGACCTCAAGTGATCCACCTGCCTTGGCCTTCCAAAATGCTGGGATTACAGGCGTGAGCCACCGTGCCTGGCCTCCCTAATGTTTTTTAATGATTGTTTCAAATTCCATTTTTACAATAATGAGAGTCGTATTAAAAAGAAGGAAGGGCCGGGCACGGTGGCTGACACCTGTAATCCTAGCACTTTGGGAGGCCGAGGTGAGCGGATCACTTGAGCCCAGGAGTTCAAAACCAGCCTGGGCAATATGTCAAAACTCCGTCAGTATAAAAAATGCAAAAATTAGTCAGGCGTGGTGGTAGACGCCTGTAGTTCTAGCTACTTAGGAGGCTGAAGTCGGGGGATACTGAGCCTAGGAGGTCGAGGCTGTAGTGAGCCATGATTGTGCCACTACACTCCAGCCTGGGTGACAGAGTAAAACCCTGTCTCAAATTAAAAAGTTGAAAAACAAGAAAATAAAAATGAAGTAAAAAAAATTTTAAAGTAAGGATCAGTAACAGCCCTTTTATTATAGTAGTTTTGAATTTCAGAGGTAAAATGTGCCTGGTATAGGCACATATATAGTGGTCCCTAATATATGTCTATATTTGAGACAGGGTCTCACTCTGTTGCACGGACCTGAGTGCAGTGGTGCAATCACAACTCACTGTAGCCTTCACCTCCTGGGCTCAAGCAACCCTCTTGCCTCAGTCTCCCGAGTCAGGGGGATTGCTTGAAGCCGGGAGTTTGAGACCAACTTGGGTGAAAAGAGAGACCTCATTTCTACAAAAAATACAAAATCATTAGCTGGGCCTTATGTTTAACCAAAATATACCTTGTGGCAGAATCACAGAGGCGAGTGACAAACTGCCTCCTCCTAAATGACAACCAGGGTTAATTAAGTTACTGAGGCTTGGTTTTAATAATTTCCACTTACAAGGAATTTTTGAAAAAAAAATTTTAATTTTTCTTTTTTTTTTTGAGACAGGGTCTCACTCTGTTGCCCAGGCTGGAGTGCAGTGGCACAAACACAGCTCACTGTAGCCTCGACCTCCTGGCCTCGAGCAGTCCTCCCACCTCAGCCTCCCAAGCAACAGGGACTATAGGTGTGCACCACCATGGCCCGCTAATTTTTTTACTTTTTGTAGAGACAGAGTCTCCCTTTGTCGCCCAGATTGGCCTTGAACTATTGGGCCCAAGCCATCCTCCTGCCTCAGCCTCCCAAAGTGCTGGAATTACAGGCGTGAACCACATTCAAGGAACTTTCAGATGCTGAGATGGAAAGTGGTGTGGGAGCTCCAAGTACCTTGTTATGATTTTTAAAAGCCCCAGAGGAGATTGGCCTTGAGGGGACAGAAGCTTCCTAGCATTACAAGGACCTCTGGCTTGAAGCACGGTGGGGAGGGGACCCTGATTTCCCAGACAGGAGGCCCAGCGTGCCTGTCGAGGACAGCCTGCAGGGAACCTGAGGGACTGTAAGCCACTGCCTGACTGTCTCAGGATCATGCCAGTGAAAAGGTGTCATTCAAGCCAGATCCATTTCAGGCATTCGTTACCAGGACTGTGACAAGTCTTGGACTGATGGTGAGGGAACGAATGCCCATTTTAGACGCAGCCATTGGCATGTTTGCACGAAGCGTGGCGCAAAGGCAGCGTTCTGCACTTTCTTGCTGTTTCTGCATGGACTTCCGTTTCTCAGCATGGCTGTCAGGAGGCACCTGGCAGCAGTTTGCATCTAGGGAGCTCTTCTTACCCTCAAGAAGCCCTAGTTTTTCCTTTCCTTTCACAGGACAAAGCCTCCTTGTATATTAGGGACCCAGAGAGGACACGGATTTCGAATCCTTAGAGGATGCTGAAAAGCTTGCCTTGAGTCTATATATATATATCTCTTTTTTTTTTTTTTTTTTTTTTACTGATTTACATGTCACATTTTCCTCTTGTATCTACTCATTCTAGTGCAGAGAAATATTTGGAAAGTGGAAAGTGGGACGAGAGAAGGGGAAATAGAGGGCCCAGGGCCACACATCTGGGAGTAATAAGATCCGCTGTGTCCGCAGCTCCTCCTTCGCATCAGCTGTGCTGCCCGCGCTTGCTTCCTGACGACTTTAGGTTTGGGATTTCCACCATCTTTAGAGAATCCACATGCTTGTGTGGGAAAGATGGTGCAGTGACCGCGTCAGATCTGAAGAAAGATGCATGCTAATTTAATGGGATTCAATTCAATTTTTATTTTTATGGAAGTCATCTGCTCACAACGTCACTCACCCAAAACCCAGGACCAGCCCTCCTCTCTGTCCTTATCAACAGTCTGGGTATGGCAAGCATGACTTACTCATGAAATTCACAGAGTCCCTGGCTCAGGGAGCTGGCCGATCCCTCAGAAGACCTTAATAAAAATGCAAATGGCCTTGACTCATTTTTAAAATGTGCCCACAAAAACAGAATGGAAGTTCTTGGGTTAAGTGCCAGATGATTGGTCCCTGAAACAATTCCTCATCCCCTCCCCACTAGGGAAGAGAATGGGGAAAGTAACTGGCGAGTGGGGGATGTGGGCCACTTTGGGGTAACTGACCTCACCAGAGACCAGCCTTCTACAAAAGTAGGCTCAGGATGGAGGGCACCAGGACTGGGGCTTTTTCTGTGAGAGAAGGCACTGTGTCTCACCCCACCCTCCTCACACAAACTCAGCTAGTGGCACAAACACACAAAAGAATAACTCTTATTCCTTTTAGATATTAATAGCATTTTAGATATGTTTCCTCACTTACTCCTTAAAACAGGTCTGTGAGGGTTCTCTCTCATAGGCTGGTGAGATTTAGAAAGGGAGGGTAACTTGTCCTGTGTCTCGGCTAGTGGAAGCTGGGGGGACTGGAGCTGAGCCCCATGTCTGTGCACCTACGGACCTTCCAGCCTGGGATCACCCAGGCACAACCTGAGGGAAGGACAGGTCAACAGCTGGAGGTGTGAGCACCCGAGGCTCAGAGCCAGAATAGGCCAGGAGCTGGGTGAAGGGGGAAGGCCTTCACATGCTGGAGGAAGTTCCCAGCCAAAACTTCCTCTTCTGAGAGGCCAGATATCTGGGCAGTCCGGAAGAGGAAATGACGAATGAGTTGTTGATAAAAAATGGTCAAACCCAGGGAATCTCAGATGGCCTTCCTCATTCTTGGGCTGCATCGAGTAGACAAAAAGGTAGCCCAGGAATTCCATCTCGGGCTCCAGGTGCTGCAGTTCTCAGGGAGGTGTTGGGGAACTGGGGACCAGACCAAAGGTCTCTGTAGGATGTCTGATCTCTCCTCTGGTAGGAAGGCCGTTGGTGGGAGTGTTTCCACTAAAAGCAAGAGAGCTGAAGAGTTGATGAGGTGGAGTGGGAAGAGGGGGCAGAACAAAATCTGAGTACCAGGTGGGTCATTTATTCAACCTTCAACAAATATTGATGAGGCACTGGAATATAGCTCATGAACAAGCACAGACTGTTACTCATGGGACATATGTTTTAATGCATGAGCAACATGCATGTCTTGTATATTCTAATAGGAAAAGTGACCAAGAAATTGGATAAAATGGGGCCAGGCACAGTGGCTTATGCCTATAATCTCAGCATTTTGGGAGGCCATGGCAGGTAGATTGCTTGAGTCCAGGACTTCAAGACTAGCATGAGCAACATAGCAAAACCTTGTCTCTATGAAAATTTGTTTTAAAAAATTAGCTGAGTGTGGTGGTACATGCCTGTAATCCCAGCTACTCAGGAGGCTGAGGCAGGAGGATCATCAGAGCCTAGGAAGTGGACATTGCAGTGAACCTAGATTGTACCACTGCACTCCAGCCTGGGCCACAGAGCAAGACCCTGTCTCAAAAACAAACACAAAAACAAAAACAAGAATGATTGACTGGGCACAGTGGCTCACGCCTATAATCCCAGCACTTTGGGAGGCCAAGGCAGGTGGATCACCTGAGATCAGGAGGTCGAGACCAGCCTGGCCAACATGGTGAAACCCTGTCTCTACAAAAATACAAAAAATTCACTCGGCGTAGTGGCAGGTGCCTGTAACCCCAGGTACTCCGGGGGCTGAGGCAGGAGAATCACTCGAACCTGGGAGGTGGAGGTTGCAGTGAGCCAAGATTGTGCCATTGTACTCCTGCCTGGATGACAAGAGTGAAACTCTGTCTCAAAAAAAACAAAAGAATGATAAAATAATTTCAAGTTTTAATAAGTGCAATGATGAAAACGAACAAGAGGCTGAAGGCCTGAGGAATTTTAAGAGTGAGAATGATGTCTTTAGCCTCAATAGGACTTCCTGGAGGGCCAGGTATAGAGGTTGCGAGGAGGGAAGAGTCAAAGATGACTCTCCAGTTTCCTACGGGCTGGGCATGGCGCCGTTTTCTGAGACAAGGAAGCACTCATCAAAGCAAAGGAGCCCTGTGGTGGTCATCTGGGGGGTCTTGAAGAGCCAGGGGGATGAGCGCATGGTATCCTTTGGATGCACTGGTCAGGGGCGATGTAGGGAAACACAGAGATGGAAGCTCTGCCAAGAATTAATCCAGTGAGGTTTGTTAGATAAAGCCCTCAGCACAGTGCTAGGAACATGGTGATGACTCAATGCATGGTAGCTGCTTTTCTGTTAGGAACGGGCCAGACTCCTGATAAGAGCCAGGATGGAATAGACAGAATAGGAAAGGACAGGGTGAGGCATGCCAGGCAACCTGGGTCTCTCTGATAAGTGCTGTGTGTCCTCTGAGGATCACCAAGGGAAAACTAGAAAGCGGGTCAGGATGGAGTGGGGTTTCCCTCCCTGAGCACCTGCAGTGGGGCCTAGGCATCCCTCGGCGCAGGGAGGCACATGTGTTCTCCAGGCTGGAGGCACAGGCTGGAAGCTTCTGGATCTGACTCTCGCCTGCAGCTGCTCCAGCAGCATTTGAGCACAGTAGGGGGCTGGGTCTTGCTGTCCTCAACATTAGCAAGCCAGGGAGCAGTTCCCTCACACTGTTAAGCTCCTTCCCATGGAGGAGATTTTCTCCAGAAGATTCCTTCCGCGGGGGCGTCTGCGGTTTCCCTTCCTGTTTGATCCCCGTTCCCCCTCCCTTTGCTCAGCTCCCCCGACCTCTCAGACACAGGACAGTGACAACACAACACACAGTGTGACCTGCCGAGGCCAAAAGGTTTTCTGTCATTCCAATTATTCCTGTATCAGAATACACATGCAATTAAAAACTTTTCCTTTTTAAAACTTATAAGTTGAAAGAGGACCTTGGTCTAAAATCTTTGCTCTCAAAATAGATTTCTACTGACTTTAAATTGGAGTCGGACCCAGATGAGCTCTATAGAGTCAGACACTTTATCATGGGGAAGAGCACTAATATTAGAAATCTGAGGCTGGGCGCAGTGGCTCACGCCTGTAATCCCAGCACTTTGAGAGGCCGAGGCAGATGAATCATCTGAGGTCAGGAGTTCGAGACCAGCCTGGCCAACATGGTGAAACCCCGCCTCTACTAAAAATACAAAAATTAGCCGGGGGTAGTGGCGTATACCTGTAATCCCAGCTACTCAGGAGGCTGAGGCAGGAGAATTGCTTGAACCCAGGAGGTGGAGGTTGCAGTGAGCTGAGATCATGCTATTGCACTCCAGCCTGGGCAACATAGTGGGACTCTGTCTCAAAAAAAAAAAAAAAAAAAGAAAGAAAGAAAGGAAGGAAGGAAAAGAAAAGAAAAAGAACTCTGCAGTGCCAGTTTTCTGATCAGAAAAGGGATAATTATATTTACCTACTTCATAGGATGTCAGCTGTAATTATTGAAAGTTAATTTTTTAAAAATAGAACTTGGTATTTCCTGCCAGTGCTTTTGAACTTCAGACTATCTCTTCTCTTTCTCTCTCACACACACACAGACACACACAGACACACAGACACACACACACACACACACACTTCCTTTCCTCAGGAGGCCACAGACAGCATTTCCACAAGCCTCACGAGCAATCCTAATGAAAACGCCTCAAGGTGGCTGTGATACAAAAGCCAAGGAGGCTTTGAGTAACACATTCCTAATTTTAAAAGCTTCTGGCTTATCACCTTCCCTTTTAAGTTTCCTATCCAGGGCGGATCAAGATCTGAAAAGATGTCGTGGTGAGACCGCTGGGAAATGCTATGCATAGTTTCTGTTTTCACCTCTGGGATCTTCCCAGGCCTTCCCAGGTCCTAAGAGGAAGGTGGGATGATGCAGTCTCCTGCTGTAGTTCGGCCTCAGCAGGAGAGAGAAGTCCAGCTGGTCACCAGCACACTGCTCCTCTCTACCCTGTAAGCCCGCTGTGCCTCCAAGTCGGCTCACCTTTAAAGCTGGCTGAGCCACTCTCAGTAGAGGGATTGGTAGCCTGTTCTGTAGCAAGGACATGGGGGGAGTCTGGATTCCCCACATGGGACAACATCTGGTACTCTCTGGAAGCTTCTACATGTCCCCCAAGCATCCCTGCTACCTAGGTGAAGACTTCCGGGTCAGAAGTGTTACTCAGCACAGAGCTTGCTTCTCGCCCGGAAGCCAATGCGATGGTACCAGATGATAAGAAAAGATAAAACTGTATTGTGAACTGACTGGCCAGGGGACAGCAAACCGTGCTCAAGTCTGTTCCCCGATCGGGGGTGGCGCGAGCCTTTGTGGACTTTCTAACCAGTCCCAGGTGATGCCATGGCAGCGGGTCTGCCAGGCTTGTGGTGGGAAGTCAGGGGGTTAAAGCTTTTCCCTTTGCCCATGCCCGGGCAATTCTGGTTCTGCATCACTGTAACACGGTTAATGTTACACCTGGAATGGTTAATCAGTTGAACTGCGTTCGGGTTACAGAAGCACTTGGAGTGGTCAATAGGTAAGCCTCAAAGAGGTTTCACAAAACCACACATCTAAGATGGGGGGCTTGCTGATGTTTTCGAGCAGCAGTTCTGACTTTTTCCCCACCCAGGTACTTTTTCTTTTCCTCTTCTCTTCTCTTTCTTTTTCTTTTCCTGAGCTCATGGCAGCTAGGACCACAGGTGCGTGCCACCATGCCTGGCTAAATTTTAAAATTTTAAAATTTTTTGTAGATACAGGGTCTCCCTATGTTGCCCAGCTACTCTCGAACTCCTGGCCTCAAGTGATCCTCCCACCTTGACTTCTCAAAGTGTTGGGATTACGGGCGTGAGTCACTGGGCGTGAGCCACTGCACCCGGCCCTCACCCAGTTACTCTTACTGGCAAAGGAGAAAAATAAATCCCCTGTCCTCCGGGCCAGGGGCAGAGCAGAGATTTGCCAAAAGCATGAAATAGCTTGTTTTATCACAAACTCCTGTGTGGCCATAAAACTATGTGTGAACTTTACCCTTTATTCCTGCATATAGATTTGTTTTCATATACAAGTCATGATTTGTACTCTATCAAACTACTTAACTCTCCGACTGCACCTCCTAGGAATTTTTAAATAAAATTGAGGCTATGGGAGGATGCTTGGGGTTTGTCCTACAGCTACATGTGACCTGATGTTCCCCAGCTCACACTTGGGGAAGAAGCATCAGTGGTGGCCCTGAGCTGTCCCTGGGCCTGCCCTGCCCAATTGCACAGGGTGCTGGGCAAAGTTATTTCTGCCATGCCCTGCTGGGACTTCCAGACAACTCCTGACTGCACGGTGGTGTTTGAGCTTCCAAGACTCTCTCTGGTCTTGTCATCATCTCCATCCTCCCATGTGGGTGCTTCCTTTTGGGTGTTTTCCTAACAGCACCATTGCATCTGTTGGAAAATGAGGTCGTCACCTCTCTGCCTCTTGTTCCTTCGTGTTTCTCCAATATTGTTCAAGTCTTGCAGACTTTCCTGCCAGTTTCCCAGCTTTGTTTGCCATTTCAGTGTTCTGGCCAGAGGTGGAGACCTAAGCCCAACAAGTAAACAAACAAAAACAAATAGATGACTCAGAGCTGACCAAAGAGGTTTGCAACAGCATTACCTCGGGGACAGCATTACCTCGGGGGCTGCAGGTTCAAAGGAGTAAGCATGACTTCTGTTCTGCTGCGAGGCTGGTAGTTAGGGGAAGTTTGGAACAAGATCACCAATCTCAACAGAATGTGGTCCTTCCACATTTCCAGCAACAAGTCAGAGAGGCAGCCTCACCATAGCTTAGGGCAGAGAGTGGCCGTGGGAACTGTGCCGGTAGCTTTGGTTGAACCATGAAAATCGGGCAAGTGACTTAATCAGCTCATCCTCTGAACTGACTGTGCTCGTTCAAGTATCATATGCACAACACCTTAAATCTGCTGTTGTTTTAAGTGAGCAGACAATGTCCTGAATGATGGTTTAAAAAAAAATCAGAAAAAAATGTATTTTTTTTTCTAAACTAAAGTTGAAAGAGTATAATAATCAGGGACACAAAAAGCAGATTTAGTAATTTTTTTTTTTTTTTTTTTGGGTGGTGTCCTGCTCATTAGAGTCCTTTTTTTTTTCAAGACAGAGTCTTGCTCTGTTGCCCAGGCTGGAATGCAGTGGCGCAATCTTGGCTCACTGCAACCTCCGCCTCCCAGGTTCTAGCGATTCTCCTGCCTCAGCCTCCCGAGTAGCTGGGATTACAGGTGCGCGACCCCATGCCCAGCTACTTTTTGTGTTCTTTTTTTTTTTTTTTTTTTGAGATGGAGTCTTGCTCTGTCGTCCAGGCTGGAGTGCAGTGGCCGGATCTCAGCTCACTGCAAGCTCCGCCTCCCGGGTTTACGTCATTCTCCTGCCTCAGCCTCCTGAGTAGCTGGGACTACAGGCGCCCGCCACCTCGCCCAGCTAGTTTTTTTGTATTTTTTAGTAGAGACGGGGTTTCACTGTGTTAGCCAGGATGGTCTCGATCTCCTGACCTCGTGATCCGCCCGTCTCGGCCTCCCAAAGTGCTGGGATTACAGGCTTGAGCCACCGCGCCCGGCCTTTTTGTGTTCTTGATAGAGAAAAGGGTTCACCATGTTGGCCAGGCTGATCTCTTGATCTGCCGGCTTGGCCTCCCAAAGAGCTGGAATTACAAGCGTGAGCCACCGTCCCTGGCCCCATTAGAGTCTTATAATCATGGATAGTATCAGTAGCATCGGCACCCACAAAGGCTCCCTCTGCACTGGATCCTGTGCTCAAGGCTCTATGTGCATTTTATTACTTAATTATCTTCACAACCCTCTGAAGTAGATTCTCTTATCACCCTAATTTTGCACATGGCTTAAACTTAAAGGGATTAAAAAACTTCCCCAAGGCTGGGGAAGTTGGGGCTTCTACCTGTAATCCCGGCACTTTGGGAGGCTTAGGCAGGTGAATCACTGGAGCCCAGGAGTTCAAGACCAGTCTGGGCAATGTGGCAGAAACCTCCATCTCCATACCAAAAAATTGCAAAATTAGCCTGGTGTAGTGGTGTATGCCTGTGGTCCCAGCTACTTGGGAGGCTGAGGTGGGAGGATCACTTGAGCCCAGGGGGCAAGGCTGCAGTGGGTTGTGATTGTGCCACGGCACTCTCAAACAAACAAAAACCTTCCCCAAGTTCACGCAAACTGCGAAGTGTCAGAATCAGTCTCTAAGCTCTGGTGCCTCTGATCAGGAGTCTTTCTCTTGACCACTGTGTGACACATCCACACCCACCAGCTGTGTCTCTGGAGAAAGCTTACCTTTCCGTGTTCAAGATAAGGAACAATATCTAAAACGAACAGAAGCACCGGAATGCTGGAGTCATATTGTCTTTCTGATTGTTAGTGTATTTGTAGCTTTGTATTACTTTGTATTTAAGGAAGACATTTAGTGAGGTACTGTGTTTTGTTTTTTGTTTTTGCTTTTGCTTTTATTCTGCTAGAGATTATCTTGACTTTCAGGAGTTAGAACTCGCTTCTAATAAGAAGATATTTACATCCGTAATTTAGCCAGTGTATCTCCTGTATTGACTGATTTTATTACCCCCTGATGCTGGAACCGTGAGTTCAGACAAAGCAGACAGATTTCAACATTTGTATAAAGGCTCCCTCAAGAGGGCGCTCCTTGCAAGCCGTAGACTTGTTTAGTTCTCTTCAGGCCTGACACTTGATTTTGGAGAGTTATTTTCAGAGAATGCATTGCAATCCTGCATGAGTACGGAGGAAATTCATGGAAGAACCATGAGGAAACATAACAGAAGTGCCAAAATCTGAGTGTTTAGGATGCAAGTTGTGAAGGTCCAGGGAGTTCGATTTTTATAAAGATTACTTAAAGAAAAACCTCTAAATTCTTTTCCTGTGTAGAATCATAGAAGGGCTAGAAGAATTGCTTTTCCCTATTTTTAAGGACTTGGTAGGAGTGACGGTGGGAGAATTCTCAGCTCTTCTAGATAACCAATTACATCATTTAATACATTGATTTGATATCCTGAGTCAGATGGTATTAGGATATTTGTTTTTGTCCTTTTAAAAATCATATCAGGGTCAGGTGAGGTGGCTCATGCTTGTAATCTCAGCACTTTGAGAGGCCGAGGTGAGTGGATCACCTGAAGTCAGGAGTTCAAGACCAGCTTGATCAACATGGTGAAACCCCATGTCTACTAATAATACAAAAATTAGCCGGGTGTGGTGGTACACACCTGTAATCCCAGCTACTTGGGAGGCTGAAGGTAGGAGAATTGCTTGAACCTGGGATGCGGAGGTTGCAGTAAGCTGAGATCACGCCATTGCACTCCAGCCTGGGTGACAAGAGCAAAGCTCCATCTCCAATAAATAAATAAATAAATAAATAAATATCATATTAACTCTTCTAAAAAAATGCAGAGGCACAGCTAAAAGGCAATAGAGAAATAAGAATGGAATTCTAAATAATGTTTAATTAATCCAGAAGAAGGTAAGAAAGGAGCAGAAGAATTTAAAAAACATACGGGACAAACTAAAAATAAATTTGAGCAGCAGACTTAAATGCAATCACATCAGTAGTTAACATTAAATATAAATTGACCAAATGGTCCAATTTAAAGATATAAATTGTTAGCTGCAGAAATAAAAGCCCAACTATATGCTGCCTTTAAATATAAATACAGATAAGTTGAAAGAAAAAAGATGGACTATGTCACAGAAACAGTATGCTTTAGAGAGCTGGAATGGCCATATTAATCTATAATAAAATAGACTTCAGGATGATATTACCAGAGGTAAAAGGGACAATTCTCCAGGAACATGTAAGTCATAAAACTGTATATGTCCAGCAATAGAGCTTAAAATACCTGAAGAAATATTGACAGGCCAGGCACCATGGTTCACATCTATAATCCCGACACTTTGAGAAGCGAAGGTGGGAGGATCGCTTAAGGCTAGGAGTTTAAGATCAGCCTGGACAACATAGTGAGACCCTGTTGCTACAAAAAACTGAAAACTAGCTGGATGTGGCAACACGCTCCGGTAGTCCCAGCTATTCAGAAGGCTGGGGCAGGAGGATCTCTTGAGCCCAGGAGGTTGAGACTGTAGTGAGCTATGACTGTGCCACTGCACTCCAGCCTGGGCAACAGAATGAGAGCCTGTCTCAAAAAAAAAAAAAAAAAAAAAAGGAAAGAAAACAAAAGATTGACAGAATTTACAGGAGTAATAGACAAATCCACCATCACAGTGGCGATTTTAACATCCCTCTGTTAGTAATTGATGGAACAACTAGACAAAAGCACATTTATTCATCTAAATTGGCCATCCACAGCAGGGGCTGAGCTGCAGTCAGCCAATGGGTGTTCCGCTCACGATGGTTTCTATTTAGTGTTCCTGGCTAATGAAGCAGCAGCTGTCTTAGCATCCTTTGTTACCCAGAGGACGTCTTGAGATTGATTACAGTTGTTCCAAGGGTGAACCTGAGTCTTTACCTTGGCAGGCAAGTTATGGAGGATTTCCTCTTTACTCCAACACTTGAGACCAACCCTGTTGTCTAGACAGGATGAGTTTCTAGTGAACAGAGTAAATTGCTTCCACCCAAATAAGGCACCTATCTCCAAGGAGCACTTTGTAACTACCGTTTGCTACAACCCCAGGCTGCCAGGGAAGCAGGTTCCTCTGAGAGTCCTCAGTTTGATTACACTGATGGGCCCTTGAGCGCAGAGATTAGAGTTTTACCTATATAGTTAAGTGACACTTAAAGTCCAAGAGCTATTATCTTCCAGCCATCCACTTCAGGACCAGATTAAGTTCGGCTAGGAGCTGCTTAATAGGATTATGGAAACACAAGGACCAGCCTCATCCTCCTAGCTCCAGGCAGATTCCCCTCACCCCACCACTTATCAGTTCTCAGGCTAACCATCTCCTGAGAAGCAAATTTTTCAATTTCCTGCACTGATAGGATTTAACAGTTTTCCAGGGCTGAGAAAATGGGGGATTCGAACATTGTGAACACTCTGTCCGGGTAACACAGAGGCCTTGTTTAGGTGAAAGCATCTTGTGTTTCTGTGTCAGTTAAGCCATGCGTGGTGATGGAGGCAGCACCGTCTAGACTGGTCTCAGAGCAATTCCTCTTTTTTTTTTTTTTTGAGACAGGGTCTTGCTCTGTTGCCCAGGCTGAAGTACAGTGGGATGATCTTGACTCACTGCAACCTCCGCCTCCTGGTTACAAGCCATTCTCCTGCCTTAGCCTCCCAAGTAGCTAGGATCACAGGCATGTGCTGCCACACCAGGCTAATTTTTTTTCCCCTTTAATTTTGGTATTTTTAGTAGGGTTGGGGTTTCACCATGTTGACCAGGCTGGTTTCAAACTCCTGACCTCAAGTGATCCGCCTGCCTCAACCTCCCAAAGTGCTGGGATTACAGGCATGAGCCACCATACCTGACCCAGGTACCCAACTTTAAAGAAGAAATTTTGGTCACAATATCCATCTCCTTTTTAAGGGATGAATTGTTTAGGTTCATTTGGTGGTTTTCTAATCTTAACATTCTGTGGCTTAACATTCAGCACTGAGAACTGAGGATTTGAATTCTGATTTGAGAACTTGATCTGATGAATGAAATGAGGGCATTTCTTTCTCCACCTCCCTTTCCTGGAGGTGCTAGGTACCTTT
Source organism: Macaca nemestrina (assembly GCF_043159975.1). NCBI lineage: Eukaryota > Metazoa > Chordata > Mammalia > Primates > Cercopithecidae > Macaca > Macaca nemestrina. The sequence continues at coordinate 74,193,226 of NC_092129.1, forward strand.
GCCTTCACTCTATCCTCAGATCAGCTTAGCGGGGCTCCTGCCTCTAGTGAGAAACTAATACCCTCTGCCAAAGCTCCTATATGCATATTTTTAAGCTCCAGATGAACGTTCCTTTTTAAAGAACTTTTACAACAGATTTGTTGTAAGACATTAAGCTAGAAAGAAGTATTATCCTACACTGCTCTTATACTCCCGTGTTTCGGGTTGGTGGCCTGCTTTTTCTTTTGAGGACATGTCTCATTGATGTAATTCTAAAACAATTTTAAACCCACAGATTAAGAACATATGTTTCTTCATGGCACATGTTGAGAAAGACTTCAACTCATTCTGCAGTCGTTACTGAAGAATGTCTTTAAAGCAAAATTGCAACTGGTCAGCTCCGTTATCTACAAATTATATCAAGTCTTGACCCAGAGAGTCAGACCAAAGGCTTATCTGACCTTGTGTTCTTCCTCTGACAAAGGCCCCAGTTTTTTCAATTGTTGTGTGGGAAAGGTGGGTGTGGTGGGGAGGGTGATGAGACGGAAAGATGTTTTCCCTCCCTTGTGTCAGTCACAGAATGTCAGGAATGTTCCTCAAAGGTAGATCTGTCAGCATGACCTTTGCTAACTCCTTCTTGAATTTATTTATATTTTATCTGCTACCTCTTGGGACATAAGTTTCACATTTTTATTATCTGCAGTAGTACAGTACTTCCTCTTTTTGCCCTAAAATCATTTCTTTCAAGCTTCAAGGAGCATCCTGGGTCTCAGTATTTGGAAGTGATGATTGCATCTGTATTTTCTCCATTTGGTTCAGCTTGATCCCAGAGGCTCTGATGGTATCTGCTCAGCCTTTGTTAAGACAGAGCAGGCTAATTTTGGTTTAGAAAATGGAAATTTTTCAAAGGAAACTTCCTCCACTAGACAAATAGTTTTTGAACTGAGATTTTGATTAGGGTACAGTGGTCCTCATTGTTGAAATGCAGGAACACTTCTTGGTGACCGCTGACAAAGGGTTAAACATCACAGACAGCGTTAGTACAAGTTAAAAACAGAACCTATCCAAAGCATATAACATACACTCCAAAATAAGCCAGGCTCGCTCCTCGTTAATGGGATCATTGCAGACATGCCAAATTCTACAACTAGTCAATTGTATACATATGGTAAAACTTTTCATACCATTCAACATTTGCTGCAATACGATTTTAATTACATACAGATTGGGTAGCTGGAAGAAAGCACTGGAATTAAATAGAAGAAAGTTCAACATAAGCCCTTTTATAAGCGGCCCTGGTTTAGGTTAGGGATGTATGCAAATGACTGCCAGGGACAGGAAGAGGAATGTGTGGTTTGGAGGACTCTGGGGATGGGACATGACTCATCTTCAACCTGGGAACACAGTTGTTTATCTGGAAGGGGCGAGTTTACCGAAACGGTGATTATATTCCTTTTGAAGTTGAAACTTATGCTGATGCTTGCACCTTGTTACTTACATTCTTCCTTCCCAAGTATAGGGTAGTCTCTGCAGACAAAGTTGCTCTCTGGGCAAAAATTGCATTCAGTTGGAAAAGCGGTGGGGGTTGGATATGGGAGAATGGTGCTTCTGAAACTCCCCCTGCCGCCCTTTATTAGGCTGTGTTTCTTGTTTCTTTGAAGTTGATTTTACATAATGATTTCAAAAGTGGTGCTGTTTATTTTACACAGGAAAAGAGTCGGGAAGCACATTTTGTTTCGGATTTTGAAATGGTGATGGCCGTTGTGGGAGCGTGGATAGGCCTTTGCCTTTTGCAGAGGGGGAAACCACCACTCTGGAATGTGCTTTCCTCACACTTTCATGGCATATCTTTGGTTTTTCTCATAACTTACTGGAATGGCTTTTACTGACTAAATATCTTTTTGGTGAGCTGCCCTGCATCTCAGCTTTCTCTTTTGTGAAATGAAGATAACATCCCCCAGCGCTGATTTCATGAGGTTTTTGCCTGAAGAAGTTTGAAGACTTCAAGACACAAAACCTGACAGAACTGCAGAGCCTGAGAGCATCTCCCAGGGAAAAGATGGAGTTAGTGTAAGAAGGATGTGGAACAAGCCCCGCTTTCTAGAGCCGGTCCTGTCATCACAGCAGGCCATCTCCGGGATGGGGATGTGTGTGCTGGGAAGCTTAGTGTAGGGACCAGCAGGGGCTCCAGGAAGAAGGGGACTGGGCCTCCTGGGAGCCCCAGTCACAGAGTGGGTGAGCCAGTGGATCCCAGGTGTGGGGGAAGACAACAGACCCACCCCAACATCATCTTTGGCCAGGGCGAGCATCAGCAGTTTCCACCTGCTCTGCAGCCTCTTGGCTCACCTGGATGTGGCCACAGCAGTGACACGCGTCTATATCCATGCTCATCCACCTCTCTTGGTGAACATTCACATACAGAAATGAATCTGCAGACATACACACTCTAGTCTACTTCTCTGTTGTTTCGGCTTTCGCTAAGTCATTTTTTCTTGAGAAAGTCACCAGTTTTAGCCTAGAGGGAGTTGTGGACTTATGATCTATTTACTTAAATCATTGAGTTATTTATTTACATTTCTCCCTAATAAATATCTATAGGTTGGAATATCTTACTTTGAGGGAGATGGTGGGACTAACTAGCTAAAATGTAACCTCTAGTTAACGAATTTCTTGAGGGCAGCTTCCACATCTTACCCTCTTGCTGGTAACTCTAAAGTTAATTTCACTTTGTTGAAATGGATTTTTTAAATGGATTGTTTAATGTGTTCAGATATATACAAAAATGACATCTACCAGTCATACAAGTCAGTTTGTCCCTGTTTCAAAAGAAAGGAAGGATGGAAGGATAAAACGAAGAGAAGGAGGAAAGTCATTTGTACTTCATTTCAAATAGGAATTCCTCATTTCTTCTTTGGTATTTACACCAGTGGCCTTAACATATTGATCCCAAGCAAAATTAAATAATTCTAGAAACCACTTTTACAGAGCCCCAATACTCAGTTACCAAGCCCTAAAGAAGCAAGAGATACTGGATTTAGCTGCAGGGGATCTTTTGCTGTGCAAGGCACCCCAAAGAAGTCATGTTATACATAGAGTGCCACCATCCTGTGCCCACTTTGCCATCTACCACCTCCTCTGTTGAGACCACAGTTTTCTGGGGTCTTGGCTCAACTCAGCCACACAGAGACCATCTTCCCCCACACTGGGAAAGAGGACAGGTGCAGGGGGCTGAGATGGGGCTTCATCAGCATGCAAAGGCTGGCTGCTTTATATGCGGTGTGGCTCGGGCCTGTTGCTCCAGGGTCTGACTTCCCTCTTGCTGACCTTTACCGCTTTGCCATTGGGTTCTTAACCCACTCATGTGCCAAGAGAATGCCAGACAGTAACATAGGGAAGGGCATTCTAAGCACTAGAGAGGAAGTAAACATGTGCGGGTGTCTAAGAACATGGTACAGTTTTGGATAACAAAAAGTTTACCATTGTTGGAATACAGGAAAAAGGGGTGAGTGGCAATTTACTGGCTATAAGGCTGGTACGCCAGATTGGGGCCAATTTGCACTCACCGTGGTAAATTTTCATGACATATTTATGTGTCTGTATCTCCCGTTTGTTTGCACCCTGATATCTAGGAATGGGTCTTACTGACTTTTTCCAGTAATTCCTCCGTTCCATTGTGTTTTTACAAGGGCCCAATAGATTTTTCTTGAATGGATACCTGAGTGGATACCGATTAGTGCTGGAAGTCAAGTTAGCTCAGACTGACGAGCTGAGTGGACTATAAACGGGTCGTCTACCATGGTGATTTGTTTGGACTTTATCTCCTAGGCAATATATATTCATTAAAGTTTCTAAAACAGAGGAGGGACCTAAACTTATCCGTGTTTTAGGAAGTAATTCTGGCTATAATGGGACAGATTGTTTTGCTAGAGACTATAAGTTGTAACAACAGTTAAGAAACTAATATAATGGCTCAAAGGAGATATGAGAAGGCCCAAGAGAATAGAGACTTCAGAGAGACATTTATAAGGCAGAATTTGGCCGGGCGCGGTGGCTCAGGCCTGTCAGCCCAGCACTTTGGGAGGCTGAGGCAGGCAGATCACTTGAGGTCAGGAGTTCGAGACCAGCCTGGCCATCATGGCGAAACCCCATCTCTCCTAAAAATACAAAAATTAGCCAGGCGTGGTGGCACGCACGTGTAGTCCCAGCCACTCAGGAGGTTGAAGCATGAGAATCGCTTGAACCCAGGAAGTGGAGGTTGCAGTGAGCTGAGATGGGGCCACTGCACTCCAGCCTGGTCAAGCAAGTGAGATTCTGTCTCAAAAATAAAACAAAATAAAATAAAATAAAAGTAAAATGTTTAAGGCAGTATTAGAATCCAGCCCCAATTTTTGGTGAAATCAAAGATCATTGTTGGCCAGGTGTGGCGGCTCATGCTTGTAATCCCAACATTTTGGGAGGTCAAGGTGGGAGGATTGCTTGAAGCCAAGGAGTTTGAGACCACTCTGGGCAACATGGCGAAACCCTGTCTCTAGAAAAAATACCAAAAAAAAAAAAAAAGTCAGCTGGGTGTGGCGATGTGTACTTGTAGTTCTAGCTACTCGGGAGGTTGAGATAGGAGGATCATCTGAGCCCAAGAAGTTGAGGCTTCAGTGAGCCATGATCATGCCACTGTCCTCCAACCTGGGCGACAGTGAGACCTGTCTCAAAAGAAAAAAAAAAGGTCACTGATGCCTCAAGTGAAACTAAGTATGATTTTCAAGTATATTTATATTCAAAGAGGAAAAGGAAAAGAGATCCTAGCAATTGGACACTAAACATAACTGACTGACGTTCATTTAGAATAATGACACTTAGTAAATAAGCATTGGGTGACCAATAAGATTTACACGGACACACAAAAGAACTGATCTTTACAGGAAACAGAATATGCATGTTGCTTTTATAATATACATGCTTTATAAATACATGAGTGAAAAGTATATACTGGTATAATAAGTATTATCAGGGCTGCTGCATGTGGTCTCACAGGTTGTGCACTGCACAACTCTAGGGGACAGCACTAATAATAACAATAGGTCACCCGCACCCTATATGTCCGTTTTATCCTTCAGCTTAACAAGTTCATGGACTGCTGCTTTGAGTAATAAGTAAAGATGTTTAGCATGGGAATTTGATAGCCTTGCGAGGATTAATCATCTGATAGAAACCTTCTATGGTCAGGTCATTAGTGTTAGGTGTGTGTTGAGTAGGAGTAAAGGACGTCTTTAAAAAATGAGAGAAGTTTTTCTCCTTCTAAAAGACTTAAAAAAAGAAAAAAAGGTGGAATCTTACTCTGTCTTCCACACTAGAGTGCAGTGGTATGATCTTGGCTCACTGTAACCTCCATCTCCCGGGTTCTAGCAATTCTTCTGCCTCAGCCTCCCAAGTAGCTGGGATTATAGGAGCCCACCACCACTCCTGGCTAATTTTTGTATTTTTAGTAGAGACGGGTTTTTACCATGTTGGCCAGGCTGGTCTTGAACTCCTGACCTCAGGTGATCCGCCCGCCTTGGCCTCCCAAAGTGCTGGGATTACAGGCTTGAGCCACCGTGCCTGGCCATAAAGGACGAACTCTCGCTCTGTTGCCCAGGTTGTAGTAAAGTGATGCGCTCCTAGCTGACAGCAACCTCTGACTTCCAGGTTCAAGCAATTCTGGTGTCTCAACCTCCTGAATACATGGGACTACAGGCATGCGCCATGACTAATTTTTTAGTAGAAATGGAGTTTCGCCATGTTGACCAGGCTGGTCTTGAACTCCTGACCTCAGGTGATCTGCCTGCCTTGGCCTCAAAGTGCTGGGATTACAGGCATAAGCCACTGTACCTGGTGTCTTCTACCCTCTTCTGATAACAGTGGCCGAATCAAGCGTTTTTGTTGGTGGTGATGTTTTAAGGCTTCCTAGTATGTAGTGTGCCCCATGCCACGATGCTTGGTGTTTCTGTGTCTTGTTCAAAGTGAGTAATGCAGAATGACATGTGGACTCGGCCATTAGAAGGAATGGATTCACAGAAGTGGATGAAGAAAATAGGATCCCTGATATTCTTTCACAACAATCATATGTTGCTTCAAAATTTTTGTGGATTTTGCTCACATGCTTCAGGGGGAACAGCTCCAAAATGTGACAGCCCAGAATTTAGGTTTGGCTGGCGCTTGGCTGTGGCCCACTGTGACTGGGGTTTCCGAACCATCACAGCAGTTCTCAGCGGCCCGAGACTCAGCCTGGAGGATGCAGAAGGCTCTGCGCAATGTGTCAGAGCACAGCACCCTCCTGGATGTTACTCTGCTGAGAGCTAACGGAAAGGAATGAAGCCTTGTTGATTTCGGAGCAGCCCAGACTAACTGCATTGTAGACAATCTCCAGATACTCAGCCCCTTGGGATCCAGTTGCCAAACTGTGGTCTGGAATGGGGCCTGGGCACAGTGCAGGTAGTGTACAAAGATCTGTTTTTCTCCCCACACATTCGTCTAGTGGAAACATGTCAGGTTGCCTCCTCCAAGGCTGTGCATTTATTTTGAAGAATGTTAGAGAGGAAATATATTGCGTACCATCTTCCTCCCTCTTTGGGAGTGTTTATTGTGATTGGAAATCATTCTAGTCCACATGGCTGTAGTGTTCCCCCACTCTTTGTGCTCCTATGTTAAATGGCCCTCTGTGCAAATAAACAGAAAAGGGCAACGTTTTAAATTCAGCTACAGAAGGAGTGAAGTTAGACTCTGGAGAGCTGGGATCGCATAACCCTGGCTTGTGTGCTCTGTGGCGTGCTTTCTTTTCTTGCCTCTGGAGTGAAGCCAGAAGGTACAGTAGGGGCCTTCGCCGGTGCTGGCCGGGAGCCCAGACTCAGGTATTCTGCAGTGAATGGCACTGCTGGCTCTGCTTTGCCATTTGGTAGAATTTACCTGGGGTTTATCTTGATTAATCCTGCTGGAAAAGGACATTTTGAGTTGCTCTGAACGTCATTAAAACCTAAATGTAAGAACCAAAGCTGAGAAACTTGTGCATTTTGGATATGAAACTTTTTATTTTTGTTTATTTATTTATTTATTTTTGAGACAGAGTTTCGCTCTTGTTGCCCAGGCTGGAGTGCAATGGAGCGATCTCGGCTCACCGCAACCTCTGCCTCCTGAGTTCAAGCGATTCTGCGGCCTCAGCCTCCTGAGTAGCTGTGATTAGAGGTATGCGCCACCACGTCCGGCTAATTTTGTATTTTTAGTAGAGACCGGATTTCTCCATGTTGGTCAGGCTGGTCTCAAACTCCCGACCTCAGGTGATCCAGCCTGCCTTGGCCTCCCGAAGTGCTGGGATTACAGGTGTGAGCCACCGCACAGGGCCTATTTTATTTATTTATTTATTTATTTATTTATTTATGTGTTTATTTATTTGAGATGGAGTCTGGCTGTCTCTCCCAGGCTGGAGTGCAGTGGCACGATCTCAGCTCAGTACAACCTCCGCATCCCGGGTTCAAGCGATTCTCCTGCCTCAGACTCCTGAGTAGCTGGGATTATAGGTGCCTGCCACCATGCCTAATTTTTGTAGAGATGGGGTTTCACTGTGTTGGCTAGGCTGGTCTCGACCTCCTGGCCTCAGGTGATACACCCGCCTCGGCCTCCCAAAGTGCTAGGGTTACAGGCGTGAGCCACCACGCCCAGCCCAGCTTCTGACTTTGTAAGAAAAAGCAAACCAACAACCCAAACTGTGAACGAGATTAGAAGAAAAAGCAGGGGCTCTAGTGGCCAGGGTATCTGATTTTCTGCTCTGGTTCTGCTACTGTGTGCCCCTGGGCATTTCATTAGCTTCTCTGCTCCTCTTATTTCATCCATCAGATGAAGACAATAGGACTACTTAGTAACCAGAGTCCACTTACCCTTCTGTTATGAAGAACAATTGTGATTAAACTCTCTGCCTTATCATGAATGTTAATCCTTGAACGTGTTAGTTAAACCTGAGCCCTTGGTTTGGAATTTAGATGTGTGCAAAACCACATAATCAGGAAACATTGAATACAATTTCATTTACTTTTTATTTTAATTTTTTATTTTTTTGTAAAAATAATAGAGATGGAGTCTTGCTGTGTTGCCCAGGTTGGTCTCAAACTCCTGGACTCAAGCAATCCTCTGACCTCAGCCTCCCAAAATGCTAGGGTTACAGGTGTGTTACTTTTAGTATTTTACTTGAAAATAATTTATTAGCATTGATAATAATGAAAATGGTGAATACTTACAGGATACCTTTTGGTTCATGAAGCAGTTTCACATGAACTATTATATTTGTTTCTAAATAAAATAAAAGATCATGCCCTGGCCAGGTGCCGTGGCTCACACATGTAACCCTAACACTTCGGGAGGCCAAGGTAGGTGGATCGCCTGAGCCCAGGAGTTTCAGGCCAGCCCGGGAAACATGGCAAAACCCCGTCTCTACAAAAAATTACACAAAATAGCCAGGCATGGTGGCACATGCCTTGTAGTCCCAACTACTCTGGAGGCTGAGGTAGGAGGATCACTGGAACCCAGGAGATAGAGGCTGCAGTGAGCCATTATTGAACTACTCCACTCCATTCTTGCTCTGTTGCCCAGGCTGGAGTGCAGTGGCATGATCTCGGCTCACTGAAACCTCTGCCTCCTAGGTTCAAGCAATTCCCCTGCCTCAGCCTCCTGAGTAGCTGGGGCTACAGGCACACACCACCATGCCCGGCTAATTTTTTGTATTTTAGTAGAGACGGGGTTTCACCATGTTGGTCAGGATGATCTCCATCTCCTGACCTTGTGATCTGCCCTCCTTGGCCTCCCAAAGTGCTGGGATTACAGGTGTGAGCCACCGCGCCCGGCCTAATTATTCTGTCTATTTCAACATACACTTGTGTTCTCTCCTTAGCCATAACCTACAGTGAAGGAGAACTTGTTAAAGTCCCTGATATTTGTACTGTCTGACACATATGATGGGTGAAGAAACATAAAACATAAATATCTGGTTGTTACTTTTCTATATGTTTCTGGGGTTGATTATTTTGTATAGTATCCAGTTCTTGTCATCATCATAATCCTGTATGGGGAAAATATGGATGAAATCGTAGATAAGATAATTTATCTTGATGTCATCTCATATTACTGCTTGTTAACAGATAAATATTCAATAACCAAGACACCAAAATATGACTGCCCCTGAGCTGCCTCTCATGGCCACGTCATTGCATACTGCACGTCAGAGAGCCTTACAGTATGAATGAGTGCCACAGGTTACTCTGTGGGTGGACCTTTTTTCTCTTGCCTCATATCCATACTCAGAAACCTGAGATAATATGTCCACGTGACAGTCTAGTGGATTGCCCTGAATCTTCAACTTACCAACATGGTACCCAGAAGATGTCTGAAGGAAGTTTTATTAAAGTAACAGAAAATTTAATAACTATATCCTGATAAGGGAGATCACAGTAAACTGCCATCCCAAAGGAGCCTCCGTTCTGGGGATTAAGATAGTATGAAGGTGCCGGGTGCGGTGGCTCATGCCTGTAATCCCAGCATTTTGGGAGGCCACGGCGGGTGGACCACAAGGTCAGGAGTTCAAGACCAGCCTGGCCAAGATGGTGAAACCCCGTCTCTACTAAAAAACTACAAAAATTAGCCAGGTGCGGTGGCAGATGCCTGTAATCCCAGCTACTCAGGAGGCTGAGGCAGGAGAATTGCTTGAGTCTGGGAGGTGGAGGTTGCAGTGAGCCGAGATCATGCCACTCCAGCCTGGGCAACAGAGAGAGACTCTGTCTCAAAAAAAAAAAAAAAAAAAAAAAAGTTTTAAGGGTCCTGAGTCTGACTCCTTAACCTCCTGGCGTTCTGGACTCTGATGCTCTCCTGTACTCTTTTGGCAGCGGGATGGTAGGAAGTTCCGTCCAGAGCTAACCAGTGTTTGTAGACTTCCATCAGCTCCCACAGTTCTAGCAATTAGGGCTAGAATTGGGGGTCCATCTTCTTGAGTCTGGGGCTCTCATGCAAATACAGAACTGGTGTCATGGCCTGACAGGTGCCCATCCCCTGTCCCAGGCTATAAGAGAAAGGAGCCCTGACTCTGTTTTCCTCTCTCATCCCTAGAACTGCCTAACACTCCTTCTCCAGCTCTTCCTATCTCTGGGCATTCGATTTGGGCATCTCACCTTTAAAAGACTTCTCTTGGTGACAAACCAAAATTGTACCAGTTCACTCCAGGCACAGTGGCTCACGCCTGTAATCTGAGCACTTTGGGAGGCCAAGGCGGGCACATCACTTGAGGTCAGGAGTTAGTCCCTAGGCAGACACTTGCTCCTCTTGGCCCTCACCATTTTGTATGAGCCTCTAATAAAGCACTGGTCACTTTATTCTATAACTCAAGAGCTTTCACACTTTTTTCCACCATGGCCTAGAAAAGGAAATATAGTTTACATCGCAAACCAGTACACACAGAGGTTTATGTGATTGATAGAGATACATAGACATATGCCCTTGTGAGTTTCCTTACCTTTACTATATACACACTATTTTCTAGTCTATGCTATTCTGTTCTGCTTTGTTTGTTCATTTATATATTTTTAATGCTAATCAGGCCGGGCGCGGTGGCTCACGCCTGTAATCCCAGCACTTTGGGAGGCCAAGGTGGGCGAATCACTTGAGGTCAGGAGTTTGAGACCAGCCTGGCCAACATGGTGAAACCCCATTTCTACTAAACACACAAAAATTAGCCAGGCGTGGTGTGGCCTGGCCAACAGAGCAGACTCTGTCTCAAACAACAACAACAACAAAAAATACATACGTACATATATATATATTTTTAATGATAATCAAGACCCACTAAATGAATCTCATTACCTTTTAATACGTTAAAAGCTGCACTTTGAACAACGTAGTTCTAGTTCTGATTCAAGATCTAGAAGAATTTGCTCAAAAAAAAAAAGAAAAAAAGAAAAGAAAACTGAGTTTGGATTAAAATGCCTGAATCTGCTTCTCTCCTCCCTGTTAGATTGTGAGCTCACTGAGGACAGACAGTTTGTCTGTTTCTCCTTTATATACTCAGCACCTACCTTGGTGCTTGGCATGTAGGAGATGTGCAGATAAATATTAACTGAACCAAAGAACTCGGCCTCTCTGGGTCTTCGTGCCCCCATTTGTAAAATGGAGAAGTGCCCATGTGCATTCGGGGGGCAGTTGTGAGAAGAATGAGATCATTCACCTGTAGCAGCAGGCACAGAGCCCAGCGTTAATAGCTGCTCAATGAACCTGCATTTATTTCTGGATTTCTACACCTAGCTCTTTCTTGGATTGACCACTTGACTCCCCTGCATTTTTTTTAAGTGTAATGAGAGGTTGAACTCTATTAGCCTCAGTTCCCAACCCGCTTAGGCATGCTAAGGTTTTCCAAGATGCTATGGATCATGGAGGCAAATTGCCCTTCAGGGACAGCAATTTCTTCCTGAAACTCAGCACATACAGGTCAGGCATTGTCTGAAAATGTGAGCGGTCACGGGGCAGAGTCCTTTTTGTGACCCCCTGGTGGGACTCGTTTCTACATGAAAAAGTGTGACTTGAGCTGATTATTAGCATTTTGTTGCAAAAATGTAAATTACTTCCACATCTAGAAAGATTACAAAGTAAGTTTAGGCCAGGCGCAGAGGCTCACACCTGTAATCTGAGCACTTTGGGAAGCCAAGGCGGGCACATCACTTGAGGTCAGGAGTTTGAGACCAGCCTAGCCAACATGGTGAAACCCCATCTCTACTAAAAATACAAAAAAAAAATTAGCTGGGTGTGGTGACGGGCACCTGTAATTCAAGCTACTCGGGAGGCTGAGGCAGGAGAATCGCTTGAACCCAGGAGGCAGAGGTTGCAGTGAGCTGAGACTGCGCCATTGCACTCCAGCCTGGGCAATAAGGTGAGACTCCGTCTCAAAAAAATAAAAATAAAAAATAATAAAAAGTGTAAATCCAGCATGAAATTTGGAATATTTTCTGAATCAAAAGCCTTCATAAGAGCCGTTATTTCAAAATTGTGACCCTAAGTTAAGTCTGATGTAGCAGACAGAGCCCTGGTTGATGAACTTCTGACTTGGTCATTAACTGGCTGCTAGATTGCGGGTGGGACAGCCTCCCTGGATCTCATTTCTTCATCTTTGAGGAGGAGTATCCCATTCATCTCCAAAGTTCTATGACCCCAGATTTGAACCTTGGAGTCCTTTGTTTTACATTCACTGGAATGTATTAACAAATGAGGAGATAGTATTTCAATGAACACATCTCAGTTGCAGAGTCTAATCAAATGCAATGCCTACAACATTTTCTCTATAATCATTTCTTGCTACTATCATATAGAAAGATTAGATGATGCTTGAGCCAGCCTTAGAGCCAGTGGAGAGTCAGGTTAGCTGTTACTTGTGTACATAAAATCTCAAAAAACAAGGTTTTGCGTGAAGTATCATGGTAGTTTGCTCTGAATTGCACCTCGTCTTATCCATGCAATGGGAACTTTCCATTTAATGTTGCAGATTGATCCCTCACCTGTGGGTAATTTAATGAGCCTATTTGTTGTTTTCTTCTAGGACAGAATGACTCGGAAGATAATGGAGCTTTGAAGCTTCTAGCAGAATATGAAGTCTTTCGTCTTCAGCTATCTGGGTTAAGTTTAAGCAGGTCAGTGGTGAGTTCCATTTGTACCCGTGTCTTTGGAAGTTCCTAATGGGCAGGCTGTCCTGAGGTTAGCAGGGAGATGGGGAACGTCTCACCTGCGTTGGGCTCCTCTAGCTACCTTGGCCTTAAAGCCGAGGTTTTCTCAGATGCGAGAAGTGAGATGCTTGGTGTGGTGAGGTTCACAGTGCAGTTTTCCAGCACCAGCTTCATGACGTGGAAGCTGCTCATCTGCTCCTTCTCGGTGTTGCCCCCGCAGAGATTCTGTGGAAAAGAAAATTAGATAATAAGTGGTTTAACTTGAAAGGCTAAGCTCCCTCAAAAAAATTTCAAAAGGGACTCCCTTCCCTCTGTTGTTTTCAAAATGAATGTTCACAGCTTCTGTACAATGCAGGGGCTCTCACATCATTGCTTGTGGACTCTGCACAATGTACAATGCAGGGGCTCTCACATCATTGCTTGTATAGAGAGAAAATAAGTTCACTATAAGAAACTGCCTTCTAGGCTGGGCGTGATGGCTCATGCTTGTAATCCCAGCACTTTGGGAGGCCGAGGCGGGTGGATCACCTGAGGTCACGGTTTTCAAGACCAGTCTGTTCACCATGGCAAAATCCCGTCTTTACTAAAAATACAAAATTAGCTGGGTGTGGTGGTGGGCACCTGTAATTCCAGCTACTCGGGAGGCTGAGGCAGGAGAATTGCTTGACCCCGGGAGGCGGAGGTTGCAGTGAACCGAGATAGCACCACTGCACTCCAGCGTGGGTGACAAAGTGAGACTCCATCTCAAAATAAAAAATAAAAAAATAAAGAAACCGCCTTCTAACTTACTTATTGCCCATTGCTCATCTTTGCCCATTGCTCATCTTTGCCCATTGCGTTGACCTTGTTTGAGGTCTCCTTTCCCTTCTCCAGTTTCACCATCTTCCACCTAAAATAAAACTCATGTCCAACCATGTCACTCCCTGGGAATCCTCTGAATGGGCCTCCGTCTCCCTCAGGGAAAAAATCTGGTGTCCTAACCCAGGCTCCAACCCCACAGTCCCCTCAGCCGCGTTGCTTGACGCCCCTTCGTCATCCTTGGACTCATCCTCTGTTGGGCCCCTCTATGTCTTTGCTCTTGCTGTCCTTTCTGTCTGGCACAACCACCAGCCCCTCCATCCCCGGTCTACCACGCAGCACCCAGCTCATGTGTCAGCCCCTCCAGGCAGCCTTTCTGGGACTCATTGCCCCGGGCTGCACACCTCCCTGTACCCAGAGTGCCTGAACACACCTGGTCCCCACACTCACCATGGCGACATGACATTTTTGCTTTCTCCTCCCTTTCACTGCACTGGGCACCCTTCTAGGTCAGGGACTTCCTCATCCTTGGGGCAAGGTTCAAACCCTGACTCTACGACTTACTGACCGTCAGCTCTTGGACTCTATTCTCTTCCTAGCTTGCTTTCCTCATCTATAAAATGGAGGTAAGGAAAATACCTCTAATGTTGGGTTCCATGCCTGTTGAGTGATGTGTATGGAGCTCTAGGGCCAGTGCGAGGAAAAGGCTATGTAACTATTGTCTCATTAGTGCTCATCATACTGAAGATTAAGTTGAATGCAACTGTGCATTTTTTCCTTGAAGATCAGAGCCATGCAAATTGCAACACTGATTGTTCTCATGGACATCTTCTCGAACTTTTAGACAGTTTTGCTGAAGGAAGTTGAATGCAACTGTACTATTTTGTGACATCTTAAGGGTTTCTACGCTTATTTTTTTTAATTTAAAATATTTTAAATTTAAATGCGTACGTAGTAGGTGTAGATGTTTACAAGGCACATGAGGTATTTTGGTAGAGGCATACAATAATGATCACATCAGGGTAAATGGAGTACCACCTCAAGCATTCATCATTTCGTGGTATGAATATTCCAATTGTACTCCTCAGTTATTCTAAAATGTACAAGCTGTTGCTGACTGTAATCTCCCTATTGTGCTATCAAATACTAGATCTTATTCATTGTATCTAACTCTATTTTTGTACCCATTAACCATCCCCAAATCCTTCCACCTTCCCCTTCCCCACTCCCAGCCTCTGGTAAGCAACATTCTACTCTCTTTTTGTTTTTATTTCTTTTTCTTTCTTTTTTCTTTTTTCTTTTTTTTGATTGGAGAGTTTCATCCATTTACATTGAATATTGTTGATAAATAGGGACTTAGTACTACCATTTTGTCATTTGTTTCTGGTTGTGTTGGGATCTTCTCTTTCTTCCTTCCTTCCTTCCTGTCTTGCTCTGTCTCCCAGGCTGGAGTGCAGTGGTGCAATCTCGGCTCACTGCAACCTCCAGTGCCTAGGCTCAAGCAATTCTTGTGTGTCAGCCTCCTGAGTAGCTGGCGTGTGCCACCACACGTGGCTAATTTTTTGTATTTTTAGTAGAGACAGGGTTTCACCATGTTAGCTAGCCTGGTCTTGAACTCCTGGCCTTAAGTTGATCTGCCTACCTCAGCCACCCAAACCTGTCTCTTATTTATTTATTTATTTTCTTGAAAGTGTTTTTCTCTGGAAGCATATTTTAATTTCTTGCTTTGCATACCTATTGTAGGATTTTTGATTTGAGGTTACCAAGGGGATTGCAGATAACATCTTATAACACATTATTTTAGACTCATGACAACTTAACTCTGATTGCAAAAACAAGCAAGTAAAGAGAAGAGTAATAAAAACTCTACACTTTTTCTCCCCAACTTTTAAATTTTTTGTTGTTTCTTTTTTTTTTTTTTTTTTGGAGACTGAGTCTTGCTCTATGACCAAGGCTGGAGTGCAGTGGCATGATCTGGGCTTGCTGCAACCTCCCCCTTCTGGGTTCAAGCAATTCTTGTGCCTCAGCCTCCCAAGTAGCTGGGATTACAGGTTCATGCCACCACACCCCACTAATTTTCGTATTTTATTAGTAGAGATAGGGTTTCACCATGTTGGCCAGGCTGGTCTCAAACTCCTGACCTCAAGTGATCTGCCCGCCTTGGCCTCCCAAAGTGCTGGGATAACAGGCATGAGCCATCATGCCCAGCCAACTTTTTGTTGTTTCTATTTATATCTTATTGTACTGTCTGTGTCTTAAAAAGTTGTTGTAGTTGTTATTTTTGATAGGTTCATCTTTTAGTCTTCCTTTTCAAGATATGAAAAATTTACATATCACAGCTATAATCGTGTTATTATATTCTGTATTTGTCTGTGTACTTACTGTTACCAGTGAGTTTTGTAACTTCAGATGATTTCTTATTGCTTGTTAACACCCCCTTTAGATTGAAGAACTCACCTTAGCATTTTTTGCAGGACAGATCTGGCATTGACAAAATCTGTCTGCTTTTGTTTGGCAAAGTCCTTATTTCTCCTTCATGTTTGAAAGATATTTTTGGCCGGGCACAGTGGCTCACACCTGTAATCCCAACACTTTGGGAGGCCGAGACAGGTGGGTCATTTGAGGTCAGGAGTTCAAGACCAGCCTGGCCAACATGGTGAACCCTGTCTCTACTAAAAATACAAAAATTAGCCGGGTAGTAGAGGCATAAGCCTGTAATCACAGCTACTCGGGAAGCTGAGGCAGGAGAATCACTTGAGCCTGGGAGGTGTAGGTTGCAGTGAGCTGAGATCGTGCCACTGCACTCCAGTCTTTACAATAGAGTGAGACCCTGTCTCAAAAAAAAAAAAATAAATAATAGAAAAATTAAAAAAAAATATTTTCACTGGATATAATATTCTAGGATAAAAGTTTTCTCCTTCAGTACTTTAAATATGTCATGCCACTCTCTCCTGGCTCATAAGGTTTCCACTAAGAAATCTGCTGCCAGACGTGTCAGAGCTCCCTTATAGTTCTTTTTTGTTTGTTTGTTTTGTTTGTTTGTTTTTGCTGTTTTTAGGATCTTTGCTTTATCTTTGACCTTTAGGAGTTTGATTATTAAGTGTCTTCAGGTAGTCTTTTTTGGGTTAAATCTGCTTGGTGTTCTATAATCTTGCACTTGAATATTGATATCTTTCTCCGGGTTTGGAAAGTTCTCTGTTATTATCTCTTTGAATAAACTTTCTTTTTCTCTTTCTTTTTTCTTTTTTTTTTTTTTCGGGACAGAGTTTCACTCTTGTTGCCCAGTCTGGAGTGCAATGGTGCAATCTCGGCTCACCACGACCTCTGCCTCCTGGGTTCAAGTGATTCTCCTGCCTCAGACTCCCGAGTAGCTGGGATTACAGGTGTGCGCCACCACACCTGGCTAATTTTGTATTTTTAGTAGAGATGGGGTTTCTCTACGTTGGTCAGGCTGTTCTTGAACTTCTGACCTCAGGTGATCCTGCCGCCTCAGCCTCCCAAAGTGCTGGGATTACAGGCGTGAGCCACCGCACCCGGCCCCACTTTCCTTTATTTTTTTTTATTTTTATTTTTTTTTGAGATGGAGTCTCGCTCTGTCACTTGGACACTCAGGCTGGAGTGCAATGGCACGATCTTGGCTCACTGCAACCTCCGCCTCCCGGGTTCAAGAGATTCTTCCACCTCAGCCTCCTGAGTAGCTGGGATTACAGGCACACGCCATCATGCCTGGCTAATTTTTGTAGAGATGAGGTTTCACCGTGTTGGTCAGGCTGGTCTTGAACTCCTGACCTCAGATGATCTACCTACCTCGTCCTCCCAAAGTCTTGGGATTACAGGCGTGAGCCACCACACCCTGCTAAGTAAACTTTCTATCCCAGTCTCTCTATTTCCTCTACCTCCTCTTTAAGGCCAATAACTCTTTGATTTGCCTATTTGAGGCTATTTTCTAACCCCTGTAGGTGTGCTTCATTATTGTTTATTCTTTTTTCTTTTGACTCCTCTGTGTATTTTCAAATAGCCTGTTTTGAAGCTCACTAATTCTTTCTTCTGTTTGATCAGTTCTGCTGTCCAGAGACTGATGCATTCTTCAGTTTATCAATTGAATTTTCTAGGTCCAGAATTCCTGCTTGATTCTTTGTAATTATTTCAATCTTTTTGTTAAACTTATCTGACAGGATTCCGAATTCCTTCTCTGTGTTATCTTGGATTTTGCTGTTTCCTCAAAACAGCTATTTTGAATTCTCTGTCTAAAAGGTCATATATCGCTATCATTCTGGAATTAGTCACTGGTGTCTTATTAGTTTATTTGGTGAGGTCATGTTTTTCTGGATGGTCTTGATACTTGTGGATGTTTGTTGATGTCTAGATATTAAAGATTTAGGTATTTATTCTAATCTTCACAATTTGGACTTCATTGTACCCATCTTTCTTGAGAAGGCCTTCCGAATATTCAAAGGGAATTGAGGGTTGTGATCTAAGTCTTTGGTCATTGCAGTCATATGTGCAGTACAAAGCAACCCAAGCCCAGTGACAGTATAACTTTTGCAGACCTGTTGCCTTGGTGATCTTGGATAAGATCCAAGAGAATTCCCTGGATTACCAGGCAGAGTCTCTTGTACCCTTCTCTTACTTTCCACCAAACAAATGGAATCACTCTGTCCATGCTGAGCTGTCTAGATTTGGGGGAGGGGTGACACAAGCACTTCCATGGCCATCACTGCTGAGAGTGTGCTGGGTCACACCTGAAGCCAGCACAGTACTGGGTCTCACCCAAGGCCTGTGGCGACCTGATATTTATTCAAGGCCCAAGAGCTTTTTAGATGGCTGGTGGTGAATTCTTCTTGGACTGTCTTTTGCTTCAGGGCAGTGGGTTCCCTTCTGGCCCAGGGGGGGTCTAGAAATGTCACCCAGGAGCTATGGCCTCGAATGGGGGCTTCAGGACTTTAGTGCTTTATTTTACTGTGGCTAAGCTGGTATCCAAGTTGCAAGATAGAGTCCTCTTTACTCTTTCCTCTCCCCTTGGAACTGTGAGCTGTGCTGCCTGGGGTTGGGGGACAGGCCTTGAGCACCTCAGCTAGTGTTTCACCGGGTTGCATGCACACTAAGCCTGCTGGCTCCAATGTCGGCCCAGTACCAGGACTTGCCCATGAATTGCAGTCCTTGTGGCCTAAACTGTCTTTCAAGTTTATTTAGTACCCTGGAGCACTTGAGCCTGCAGTGGCAGGGCTTGCTGGAACTCCGGTTCTGACTACCGAGACGAACACTTCTCCAGCTAGGACTGGTCTAAATGCTCCCTCCATGGGCACCAGCCTAATTCTGCCCTTTGTTTCTTTCCACTGTATCAGGGCAGCACTGAGTTGCAATGCAAAGCTCCATAATCACTTCCCTCTCCCTCTTCCAAGGACACAGATTCTCTGCATCATGCTGAGCTCCTAGGGGAAAGGGAAGGGGTCATGTAAGCAATTCAAGGCTGTCTTTCCCACCCTCTTCAGTGCCTCTTCCTTTATATGATGTTAAAACCATGTACTGTGATTACTCACCTTATTTTTTGGTTCTTATGAAGGTGCTGTCTTCTGTGGATAATTGTTCAATTTGGTGTTCTTGGGGGGTGGGATTGGAGGGGACAGGGAGGGATGACAGCTAGAGGGTTCTATTTGGCCATCTTGCTCTCTTTATAGTTATTCTTCATTAAATAGAATCACCAGGGCAGGAAGGTGTCACTACTGCTTTGATTCCAGATGCCTCTAAGCTTGTAGGCCATTTGAAGACTTCCAAAGCTATAGAACAGGTTCCTTCAGGGAGTCCCCTTCCTACTCCTCTGTAATATCCATGCCACCTGAAGATAGCGGTGGGAGAGGATTCCCTCAGCTTCCTCCAGAGTGTGAAGGAGGTGCTGAGGATGGAGCTTCTGAGCCTGAATCTCTTCCAACTCAGGAGATGTCAGAGTCTGTGTTCCATGACTGGCTCCCCAGCAGTCTCCACAGATATGCTTAAATTTGGGTAGACTCAGTCATGCTGCCCAAAGCTGCATTCACTCATAGGGAGAATGAGGGACTCACAGTACTGCTGCCATGTCCCTTTGAGGTGGCCTCTGTGTGCACCTGCTGGTCCTGCAGCCCAGTCTGCTCTCTGTACACAATCGCCATGAGCAGCACGTGGGCCAAGAAATGCTCAGTGCTCAGGCCTGGCATCCAGACTTCTTTCACACGCTCATAAGGCAGCCAGCGTGTTTCCCCAGGTACCACAGGGGCTTTGGGCACAGAGGACCACATGTCCAGAAGTCTGGGCCATTCAGATGTGTGCCATGTGGACCTCCCTCTGGAGAAGAGAGCTGGGTGCACATCTCAGGGTGTGCAATGGGCATGAGTGTGTTTGGCGAGCATGCTCAGGATGAAGATCACCCCCTCCTTTATCCCACTGCTTCCTGTAGCTTCCAAACCACCTCCTCAGAAGTGTCACCTCCAGCCACTGCTTCCTGTAGCTTGCAAACCGCCTCCTCAGAAGTGTCACCTCCAGCCACTGCTTCCTGCTCTTTCACATTTTCTTTCTTCTTCATCTGTGCTCTGTGGTTTGGCATCTGCCCCAACTGCTCTGCTGCAGTCTTGTCTACCATCCATGAATGAATGACTTCCTTTAAAAACACCGCCTTGTCTTTCCTTGGTCCTTCTTCTCCTTTTCCTTCCTTCCAAAGTTGTCACTGTGGACATCCTGCTGCCTCCTCCTCCACCCCCCATCAGGAAACTGTTCCCTCAGGCTCACCTGACCTAGCCCTTCCCAGTTTCCTTAGCACCTGGGCAGGTCCTTCTGGGTGACTCATCCCACCCTAGCAAGCAGATTTTGGAGACATACCTAAGAGCTCTCCCCTATTCTTCTGGTGAAACGTTTTGTCTTTTCAGAGAAGTCACTGCAAGCAAGGGTGACTTGCTGATTTCAATCTTCAGCCCTGACTCCTCTTCTGAATTATAATTACTGCCTGGACATTGTGCCCTGGGGGATCGATTCACACTGAACATGAACCACAATGAACTTATTTCCCCCACCTTCTGCCCTGCCCCAAATCCTCGCCCTAGTCTCTGTGAGGAGGGCACCTCTTTCAGCCATCCAACCTCTAGAGCCAACTTTGACACTTCCATATGCTTCTTCCCCTGGAAAGGGACACCAAGTTCTGCTTTTCTTTGAAAATCCTTTAGATTTGCCTCTAGTCTCTGTCCTTGTGACCTCTGGCAATAGCTTCTGCTCTGGGCTCCCACTCCAGTGCCTCATTTCTGGACTTCAACACAATTTGTTTTATTTTATTTTTGAGACGAAGTCTCACTCTGTCACCCAGGCTGGAGTGCAGTGGTGTGATCTCGACTCACTGCAACCTCCACCTCCTGGGTTTAAGTGATTCTCCCGCCTCAGCCTCCCGAGGAGCTGCGACTATAGCCTTGCGCCACCACGCCCGGCTAATTTTTGTATCTTTTAATAGAGATGGGGTTTCACCATATTGGCCAGGCTGGTCTCAAACTCCTGACCTCGTGATCCACCCATTTCAGCCTCCCAAAGTGCGGAGATTACAGGCATGTGCCACCGCGCCCAGCCCACAATTAGTTTTCATATCACCCTCTGCTCAAAAACCTTAAGTGGCTCCTTCTGACCCAGGATGGGTCAAGTCCAGGTTCTAAAGCCCTATGTAACCTGGCTCCAACCTACCCATGTCCAACCATATTTCCCACACCCTCCCCAGATATTCCTGGAACACCTCTTCTCTTCAAGGCACTGGCCCAGGTTCTAGGGGAATCAAGGAGGAGGAAGTCTGGTCTTCTCCTTCAAGACCTTTTCAGTGAGATGGAAGCTGGAGGTGGGGCATGTAGCTACGCACAGGAACTCTAATGACAATGTAAGTGGCATTGTCACAGGCAGGTCATGTGACACGGGAGCACAGAGAAGAGGACCATTAGTTCAGACATATCGTATGTGTGGCTTGATGTGACATCCTATCAACGTGAAACATAACTGTTTCTTAAGCCATTTTGCTCACAACACATCCAATGAATTCTTGTGAGAATGTACCAAATTATTCAAAACAAATTTTTTAATAAAAAAACAACAACAACAACAACGATTTCCCTCAAAACAGTTTTTTTTTTTTTTGAGATGGAGTCTCGCTGTTTCCCAGGCTGGAGTGCAGTGGTGTGATCTCAGCTCACTGCAATCTCTGCCTCCCAGGTTCAAGCTATTCTCTTGCCTCAGTCACCTGAGTAGCTGGGATTACAGGCACCCGCCACCACGCCTGGCTAATTTTTGTATTTTTAATACGGACAGGGTTTCACCATGCTGGCCAGACTGGTCTCAAACTCCTGGACTCAGGTGATCCACCCGCCTCGGCCTCCCAAAGTGTTGGGATTACAGGCGTTAGCCACCGTACCCAGCCTCGAAACAGTTTGATTTTTGAGGTAAGTTGAAAAGGGTGCCTCCTTTTCATTAATTTGGAGGGGGGGTAACAATTTGCGTGTATTTCTATTTTTGAAAAAGCTCTTTTCAAACATCCTGTTAGACCGGGCACTATGACTCATGCCTGTAATCACAACACTTTGGGAGGCCATCGCAGGAGGACTGCTTGAGCTCAGGAGTTCAAGACCAGCCTGGGCAACAAAGCAAGACCTTGTCTCTGCTAAAAATAAGAAAAATTAGCTGGGCGTGACGGTGCGTGCCTGTGGTCCCAGCTACTTGGAGGCTGAGGGTGAGAGGATCACTTGAGCCCAGGAGATCGAGGTTGGAGTGAGCTATGATAGCGCCCCTGCACTCCGGCGGTGGGCAACAGAGCAAGATTCTGTCTTAAAAAAACAAACAAAAAAACCCCACGAAAACACTTCTTGTTAGGATAGATGTGGTGGCTCCCGCCTGTGATCACAGCACTTTGGGAGGCCAAGGTTAGAGGATCGTGTGAAGTCAAGAGTTTGAGACCAGTCTGGACAACACAGCAAAACCCCAAACTATACCAAAAACAACCCCGAAACCAAAACTTCTTGCTATTGGTAAAAGTACTGAATTTTTCTATGAACATCAAAGTTAAATACCTGACTGATACGAAAATGGTCTTGTCAAATGCATGAAAAAGGACTGGTTGTCTTCTGGTGAGATGAGAGTCATAGTTTTGGAGTATTTCTGTGACGTTCTCTCATTTCAAGAGCGCCACTCAGCTGCTTCCTGTACAAACCTCCACAGAGAAATTCCAGGTGAGACCTCTGTGAACTGAGGCTTCCATGTGAATCTCTCCCTTCAGGAAACTCCACTTCTGTGCAGTGTTCCAGCCTGTGCCTGTGGTCTTGCATTCTTGAGACTTTGTTGTGGATAAGAAGAAAAATTCTGTGGCCCTGGAACTGTTTCTGGATGGTTCCTCCGTCTATTACTTTCTCATTATATTAGTGTCTGCCTCGGGATCCAAGATAAACCATTTTCCCATGCCTGGTGAGAGACTATAGTACAAACCCTTGATGTTTTATTGCCATGTTATTAGAACCAGCCTCCTAATTTGCACTGTAAAATTTGAGAGAGTAAACGTATGGGTATGTGTCTTCATGTGTGCCAAACTCACACTGTGGGCGCGCATGCGGTACACACACACATTCCTTTTATTACCTCTTTGAACTCTGAATGAGATTTTGTGAGTGTGCACCTGGGGTAGATCCCTTAGTATTAGGTACAAACCCCAGAGCAGCCAGCCCTGGCTTTCTCCCTCACCTGAGCACCTGAGCCCAGGGAGAATAAGTAGGTAAGTTCCAGCCCCTTCCTGCCCTGAGGCGTGCAAACTCGCCTGCAACCCCTACTCCATAGCCACACATGCACTCACAGACTTAAGGGTTTGCAGAGCACATTGAGGCTCTCCTCAAAGCACATTGAGGATCCACATGGAGAGATCAAGGATGGGAGGAGTGCTGGGAGCAGTGGCTCATGCCTGTAATCCCAGCACGTTGGGAGGTAGAGGTGGAAGGATCACTTGAGCCCAGGAATTAAAGACCAGCCTAGGCAGCATGGCAAAACCCGTCTATACAAAAAATACAAAAATTAGCTGGGTGTGGTAGTGCATGCCTGTAGTCCTAGCTGCTTGGGAGGTTGAGATGGGAGGATCACTTGAGCCTGGGGAGGTTGAGGCAGCAGTGAGCCATGGTTACACCACTGCACTCCAGCCTGGGTGGGTAACAGAACAAGAACTGGTCTCAAAAAACAAAAAAAAGGATGGGAAAGAGCTGCCTTGAGTAATTCCCAGAGGACATTCTCTCCTTCGTTTTTTTGTTTTGTTTTGTTTTTTGTTTTTGTTTTTGTTTTTTTTGAAATGTAGTTTTGCTCTTGTCACCCAGACTGGAGTGCAATGGCTCACTGCAAGCTCCGCCTCCCGGGTTCAAACTATTCTCCTGCCTCAGCCTCCCGAGTAGCTGGGATTACGGGCATGCGCCACCATGCCCAGCTAATTTTGTATTTTTAGTGGAGATGGGGTTTCTCCATGTTGGTCAGGCTGATTTTAAACTCCTGACCTCAGGTGATCCACCTGCCTCAGCCTCCCAAAGTGCTGGGATTACAGGCGTGAGCGGCCATGCTGGCCTCTCTCCTTCATCTTTGCACTTTACTCTCCCTCTTCTCCCTCTGGCGAGACATATTTCTGTGAAGCCCTCTTTCTTATGGCACCTTTCTTCTTTTGTTATTGTTGAGACAGGGTCTTGCTCTGTCACCCAAGCTGGAGTGCAGTCGCTCATTGCAGCCTCAGCTTCCCAAGTGGCTGAGACTACAGGCATGAGCCACCATGCCTGGCTATTTTTTTATTTTTTTTTAGAGATGGGGTCTCGCTATGTTGCCCAGGCTGGTCTTGAACTCCTGGGCTGAAGTGATCCTCCTGCCTCTGCCTTAGGATTACAGGCATGAACCACCACGCCCAGCTCTCCTATATTTCCTTGTCATCACCTTTTCTCCCGGACAGAGCTCCAGCCTCAGGTGTCCCTTTGGTGGGTGCTCCTGTTTTTCCAGGGGTCCATGTTGTGATTATGCTGAGCCAACCACACTATGTCCCTCTCCTCATAACCCAAGGCACAGGCAAGTCTGTTGGACCATCTGGCAGGAGAGAGCCAAGGTCTGGACAAGCAGCCTGGACCCCATCATTCCTTTTTTTTTTTTTTTTTTTTGATACAGGGTCTCACTCTGTCGCCCAGGCTGGAGTGCAGTGTCGCAATCTTGTCTCACTGCAACCTCCCCCTCCTGGGTACAAGTGATTCTCCTGCCTCAGCCTCCCGAGTAGCTGGGACTATAGGTGCCCGCTACCATGCCTGGCTAATTTTTGTATTTTTAGTAGAGATGGGGTTTTGCCATGTCGGCCAGTCTGGTCTCAAACTCCTGACCTCAGGTGATCCACCAGCCCCGGCCTCACAAAGTACTGGGATTACAGACCTGAGCCATGACACTCGGCCCCATCATTACTTTATTCTTACCAGCTGCACTCACTGGTACTAGCAGTTCATGATTTACCTGAGTCAATAATGATACTATAACATCAGATTCCATTGATCAAAAGAGGATCTCGTCAGTCTAGCACTCAGTGGAAAAAAAAATTGCAGAAAATCTGGAGGCTTGCCAGTGGAATAAGATTTTTAAAGGATGTGCAAAAAATCTGGGAAAAGAGGCGTGAATGACCAGGGATGGATATGAGAGGAGATTTAGGACAGCGGTAGCCTAAAATATGCCTGTGCTTGCAGAGATGCAGAAGAGGGTAAATGAGAATTTTAAAGCTGATTTAGACAGAGTTAAAGGGGAATGGGTGGTAATGAGACCTCTGCTAGAGGTATCACACGTGCCTGGGCAGCTGCGGAGGAAGACTCATGAAGGGAGTTTAAGGAGCAAAGCACCAGGACCTTTCCAACCCTGAGAGGCTGTGAGTCTATGAGGCCCATAGGTGTCCAAGGATGTGAACTATTAAGATAGTTCTAGAAATGGAAAGAACAGCTACTGAATAATCATCAGTAATTATTGCTTTTCACCTAAAATATGTAATGCAGCTTCCAAAATTACTGACTTTTGGCAGAGCACAGTGGTTCGCACCTGTAATCCCAGCACTTTAGGAGGCTGAGATGGGCAGGTCTCTTGAGCTCAGGAGTTTGAGACCAGCCTGGGCATCATAGTGGGAACTTGTCTCTACAAAGAATACAAAAATTAGCCAAACATGGTGGCACGTACCCGTAGTCCCAGCTGCTTGGAAAGCTGAGGCAGGAGGATCTTATAATTCCAAGACGCAGAAACTACAGCGAGCCGTGATCATGCCACTGCATTCCAATCTAGGCGACAGAGCGAGACCCTATCTGAAAAAAAAAAGAAACGACAAAAAACACCCAACCAAACAATTCCTGATTTTATCCCTAGGATATAGGTTATTCTCTGGGAGAAACTGGTTAGTTCAATGCACTCTATCGTTAGCAGATGATAATATTCTGCACTTAAATCACTCCTTTCATCTGTAGCTCTCAAAGAATTTTATAAGCAGTAATTAATTCTCACATGTGGCTTTGAACCTATTTTCACACTTGTCAAATGGATAGGAAACAATTTCGTACCTGGGAAAAGCCAAAATACTGCAGTGGTGTCTCCCAGGTTTCCAGAGACCCATCGGAAGAGTCAAAAACCTCTGTCACCTCTGCAGACATCTCACCTCAGAGGGACCAGATGTCCAACCGCTTGTGGATGAGAGTCTGATACTGACGTCAAATAATTAACACTTCTTCCTACCACTTATTTCTAGTCAGATCTTCTGACATTAAAGTATCAAATAGGATGTGATATTTGGGAAAAGTTTTCAGACCTCTAATCATGTATGGATTTGAGAATTAAATATCCCTTCTGCCTTTATAAAATTATAGCTCTTCTTATTTTTTTTTTATTTTTTTTTTTTAGATTAAGTCTCACCCTGTCACCCAGGCTGGAGTACAGTGGCTTGATCTCGGCTCACTGCAACCTCCGCCTCCTGGGTTCGAGCAATTCTCCTGCCTCAGCCTCCCTAGTAGGTAGGATTACAGGTGCATGCCACCACACCCGGCTAATTTTTTATATTTTTGGTAGAGACGGGGTTTCATCATGTTGGCCAGGCTGATCTTGAACTCCTGACCTCGTGATCCACCTGCCTCGGCCTCCCAAAATGCTGGGATTATGGGCGTAAGCCACTGTGCCCGGCCCGAGCTCTCTTATATTCTCTACTACACACAAACTCACAGACCAAACCCGAGCCGCCTGGAGGGTTCTGGGACAGGACGGGGCACTTTATGGCCTCACCATTTCCCACACCGCGTCCCACTGCCCTAGCCACAGCTACCACTTACCACTGTTAAAATAGTAATGAGGAAATCCTCTGGGGTCCCAGATGAAGGAAAAAGCTTCACATTATACCCTCCCACCCCTACAGTTCTGATTTTGACACTGACATTTTAATAGTTGAAAACTAAACACGACCTGGTGCCTTCATTTCTTCTCCACTCGTTCCCTTCTTAACCCCCTGCAGTCCAGCCTCCACACTGTCCCCTCTTCTGAAGCCATTTATGAAAAGTCTTCAGTGACTTTGTCATGGAATTCCAAGAGGCATTTCTCGGGGTCATTCCATCTGAGCTCCTTCATCCTGCTGCCCACCCTGTCCCCTTGAAGGTCTCTTTTCCCTTGACGTCTGGGACGCTGAATTTCCCATTTTTCTTTCACCTCTCTGACACTTTCCCTTCTGGTTTGGAGGACTTTCCACAGGGGCCATCGGTCCTGGGGGTCTCCGACCTGTCTTGTGGGATCAACTCCCGCCATCCTTATCTCTGACAGGGGTAGAGATATCCCTCCTGATTTCCCAGATGAAGCGCCGGAGAGATGGGGTTCATCCCACGCTTCCTTCCATTTTCTGCACCCCCGAGCTCGTGGAGTTTCTTTTTCCTCTTGTAGCTGTCACCCCTTCACTGGCCAGCATTGTTAGTTCAGGCCCCTACAAGCAGAGTATTTTCCCCCAAACTCTTCTGTTCACGCGCATTAACTAAATATGTTTGCATGTGCTCCCCCAGGTTTTAAAGTGTGTTTATTTGAGACATATTCCACTCTCCCAATTTTTGATTGTTTACACATTATATACTCTTTTTTTTTTGAGACGGAATCTAGTTCTATTGCCCAGGCTGGAGTGCAGTGGCATGATCTCAGCTCACTGCAACCTCTGCCTCCTGGGTTCAAGCAATTCTCCAGCCTCAGCCTCCTGAGTAGCTGGGACTACAAGCACACACCACCACGCCCAGGTAATTTTTTTATTTGTTCGTTTGTATTTTTAGTAGAGACGGGGTTTCACCATGTTGGCCAGGCTGGTCTCAAACTCCAGACCTCAAGTGATCTGCCCACCTCGGCCCCACAACGTGCTGGGATGACAGGCATGAGCCACCGTGCCCAGTCTCATATACTCTTTCTGTTAAACTAATGTGTTCATTTATTAGGTTGCTCCAAGAGTAATTGCCGTTTTTACCAATAAAGGAATGGCGAAAACAGCAATCACTTTTACATCCACCTAATAAATATGTAAAATAAAAACTCAAAAAGTTGAGATTTTTAAAAGTAAAAACAAATCAAAATTCTTTTTTTTTTTTTTTTTTTTTTTTGGAGAAGGAGCCTCTCTCTGCTGTCCAGGCTGGAGTACAGTGGCGCAATCTTGGCTCACTGCAACCTCCGCCTCCCAGACTCAAGTGATTCTCCTGCCTCAGCCTCCCGAGTAGCTGGCACCACAGGCACATGCCACCACACCTGGCTAATTTTTGTATTTTTAGTAGAGACAGGGTTTTACCATGTTAGCCAGGCTGGTCTCGAACTCCTGACCTCAAGTGGTCTGCCTACCTCGGCCTCCCAAAGTGCTGGGATTAGAGGCACGAGCCACCGCACCTGGCCCAAATCAAAATTCTGATATCTTCTTCCCATATCCCAGTGGGTGACCTTGAGCAGAGCTGGGAGGACACACCCATCAGTGAGCCCAGGGACCCAGAGGTCAGCAGCATCCTGAAGGCTTTGTCCACTGCCAGGCTGGCGCTCCTCCTTCCTACAGAGCGCAGCCTCTGTGCTCATCCCTATAAAACACTGGCTTCTTTTCCTTCCTTCTTCTGAGACCTCTGATCTCTGGGCTTTCCAGTAGAGAACAGGCAGTCCCAGCTGACCTTCAGGGAACTCCACATCCCATCACGACTTCTGTTCCAGCCTTTGCTCCCTTCAACACCCCACCTGTCCTCTCCAGGTCCTGGGCCTCTGCCTGGCTCAAGGTAAGCCTAGCTCACCTCTGCCCCGCCTTCCCTGTTCACGCCATCACGTTGTTCTCTCCTTCCTCACAGCTCTGTCCAATCTTTTGGCACCTGGCCACCCACTGTTACTTGACACTCTCACTCAAGCCATCTGCTCGCCTGACTGGATTCCGATCTCCAAGAGCACACAGTCCAGGTTCCTTCTGCATAGACTTTGAACCTGTCCTCTGTCCCTGCCACGCTCCTCAGTCCCCCTCTCAGGACGGCACCATCATGAGAGCGGCCTGAGCCCTCTTGGTGGCTGTGTTTGAACGGAGACAGCTGTGGGGGCCACAGAAGCTCTGACACAGTCCGATGTGCTGATCACACATGTACACGTGGACTTTACACGTTTGTGGCAGCTTAACACTGCTAAATTCTTAAACCTACTCAAGCTCAGCTTCTTGCAAATACAATTTCCCAGAAGTTGGTAATATAGTCTCCTAAAGATTTAACAGAAGAAAAGTTGGCTACTTATTGAAAAGTATGCTTTTGACTGCCAACTCGGATTATTTTAAATTAATGTTAATGCATGCAAGATTTGCTCAAAGCATCCATCTCTTTAGTGCCCGATGGGGCTCAGGGCATGTGTGTAAATCATTCAGATGACAATTTCCTGGATTGAGTGCTTGGCATTTACCTACCACGAATCAATGCGCTTATTCACAGATGGCAGCATGGGGACACTGAGGATGACTGGAGATGTTGGACACTTGGGAGCAGAATGACTCTGAAACAGTCAAGAGACAGCAAGCCTGGAGCTTCTTCCAGATCTTCTTGAATTCTCCTTTAAAACTCACTAGCAAATGCTGACCTGGGAATTTGAAAACAGCACACTAAAATGAAGATATCAACTCACTTCCTGGACTTTAAACTTTATGGCTCTGTGGCTGGAATGCAGCCATCCAGTTCTTCAAGGTGCTTCCACGGGGACCATACTGTTACTGGGGTGAATAACCTTCAAGACCCCTTAGTGGGAACACACTCTTGTTTGTGAAACGAATGGTTACAGATTGCAAATGAATTTCTTGGTATACTTTAGGAGGGTATTGTCCAAGAAATTGAGCTGTTTAATTTTTTTTCTTTTTTTTTTTTTGAGACGGAGTTTGGCTCTTTTCACCCAGGCTGGAGTGCAATGGCACCATCTCGGCTCACTGCAACCTCTGCCTCCCAGGTTCAAGTGATTCTCCTGCCTCAGCCTCCTGAGTAGCTGGGATTACAGGTGTTAGCCACCACGCCTGACTAAGTTTTATATTTTTAGTAGAGATGGGGTTTCACCGTGTTTGTCAGTCTGGTCTTGAACTCTTGACCTCAGGTGATCTGCCTCCCTTGGTCTCCCAAAGTGCTGGGATTGCAGGCATGAGCCACTGTGTGTGGCCTGAGTTGTTTAATATTTAAACTACATGTTTTTCTTGTGGTAAACTTGGCAGACTTGGTGAATGTTATAATTGTGTTCAGAGTCCAAAAGTCATTCCATAGCATATATTTCAGGTATAATGATGGCTCAGTGTCCTGAACCAAGATTATCTTGGTGGCTGAGGGTAATACCTGATACTGTGGGTAGCAGGTCATACTCTCTGCAGGTTCCCATTGGGTCGGGTGATGCTTTTCAGATTAACGGTTAAGTGCAACTATCTTAGTGAGGGTTCATTGTTGAAGTTTCTCTTTGTTTCTTTATGCTTTTTAAAGTAACTTACCTGAATCTCTTACATTGATTGCAAAGGGCCAAGTTTGATACAGTGACAGACTTAAGAGAAGGCCAAAGCTATCTACAAAAAGCTTTGCTAGCTAAATATGTCTTTGAGATTGTCGATCCTGTTATTCTTACAAGAGGCCCACAGAAAAAGGAAGAAAGAAGGAAAGAAAAGAAAGAAAGGAGGGATGGAGGGTAGAAGGAGACAGGGAGGAAGAAAGAAAGAGGGCCGGGCGTGGTGGCTCACGCCTGTAGTCCCAGCACTTTGGGAGGCCAAGGTGGGCAGATCACGAGGTCAGGGGTTTGAGACCAACCTGGTCAACATGGTGAAACCCCGTCTCTACTAAAAATACAAAACTTAGCCAGGCGTGGTGGCACACGCCTGTAATCCCAGTTACTTGGGGGGCTGAGGCAGGAGAATCACTTGAACCTGGGAGGCAGAAGTTGCAGCGAGTCAAGATGAAGCCATTGCACTCCAGCTTGGGTGACAGAGCAAGACTCTGACTCAAAACAAAACAAAACAAAACAAACAAAAAACCACACAAAATGAAAGAAAAAGAAAGAAAGAAAGAAAGAAAGAAAGAAAGAAAGAAAGAAAGAAAGAAAGAAAGAAAGACAGAAAGAAGGAAAGAAAGAAAGAAAGAGAGAAGGAAGGAAGGAAGGAAGGAAGGAAGGAAGGAAGGAAGGAGGGAAGGAAGGAAAGGAGGGAGGGAGGGAGGGAGAGGAGAAAGGGGAGAAAGGGGAGAAAGGAAGGGAAGAAAAGTCAATCTCCCAGAAAATCCCATCTGGTTTTCTAGCGGCTTCTCTAAGCAAGGCTTAGCTCAGCACAACCTTCCCTTCCAGCCCCACCTCCCACTGTGGCCATTGGCAGGGGCTGTTGGGACCACCACAGAGGGCACATAGGGAAGGGGGTGCAAGTGCTGGCCTTCTTGTTTCTCCTGAACTTTTGCTAAGGCCTGTATGGGGAATACCCCTGTTGGTTGCCAAGCTAAGCATTTTCACAGGCTGAGTCACATAGACAGAGCTTTACTTTGTGAATATGAAACAGGGAAATAAAGGAACAAAACACCAATCCTGAAGGGCAATGACATGATCATTGCTAAGAGCCATTGAATGAACTCAGGATGACTCTCAACCTCGCTCTTCTGTGGTTCTTTTTGCATAAGTATAATGTGAACTTCTAATGAGTGGGTTAATATTATTCCCTCCTCTCTGTTTTCTTTAAAGCCTGCTTTGAAGCATAATGGTGTAAACCAGTAAGAAGTTTGGAAAGCCTGTGCTTGTCATTGGAGTTTAATTAAAATACACCGAGCCTTACAGAAACTTGTGGTTTTGAGTAATGAAAAACTGGGAATTCAGAAGTATAGACTGATCCTAGACAGAAAGGCCCAATTTCCTCTAAAGCATTGGACTTCTTGCCTTCCATTTCTGTGTAGACTTGTAGTTGACTCATTCTTAAACATACAAATGATCACTCTTCCAATAAAGGATTGATCAATGTTATAATGGCAAGAATTTGACATTTACCTCCACAGAAGCATTATCCAGATGTTCACACTATTTCATTTTATTTGTATTTAATTAATTTATAAACATTTATCCTAGACCGATTATGCGCAAAGCAAGTGTGGGTGCTAGGGATACAGTTGTGAGCAAAACTAGACCACTCGCAACCTCCGCCTCCTGGGTTCAAGTGATTGCCCTGCCTCAGTCTCCCAAGTAGCTGGGACTACAGGTGCCCGCCACCATGCCCAGTAATTTTTTGTGTTTTTAGTAGAGAGGGAGTTTCACCGTGTTAGCCAGGATGGTCTCAATCTTCTGACCCTCGTGATCCGCCCGCCTCGGCCTCTCAAAGTGCTGGGATTACAGATGTGAGCCACCGCGCCCAGCCCTTTTTTTTTTTTTTTTTTTTTGAGACAAGTCTCACTCTGTCACCCAGGCTGGAGTGCAGTGGCCCGATCTCTGCTCACTGCAACCTCTGCTGCCTGGGTTCAAGAGATTCACCCGCCTCAGCCTCCTGAGTAGCTGGAATTACAGGCACGCACCACTACACCCTGCTAATTTTTTATTTTTAGTAGAAATGGGGTTTTGACATGTTCTCGAACTCCTGACCTCAAGTGATCTGCCTGCCTCAGCCTCCCAAAGTGCTGGGATTACAGGCATGAGCCACTGCGCCTAGCCTCTAGTGTCATGTTAAGAGTTTGGCATTTATGGCCGGGCGCAGTGGCTCAAGCCTGTAATCCCAGCACTTTGGGAGGCCGAGACGGGCGGATCACAAGGTCAGGAGATCGAGACCATTCTGGCTAACATGGTGAAACTCTGTCTCTACTAAAAAATACGAAAAACTAGCCGGGTGAGGTGGCGGGCGCCTGTAGTTCCAGCTACTCAGGAGGCTGAGGCAGGAGAATGGCATGAACCCCGGAGGCGGAGCTTGCAGGGAGCTGAGATCCGGCCACTGCACTCCAGCCTGGGCGACAGCGAGACTCTGTCTCAAAAAAAAAAAAAAAAAAAAAAAAAAAAAGAGTTTGGCATTTAGCTTGGTCTTGAGAAATGAACCTGACTTTAACAAAGCATGATATATTTAAGAAAAATAAATGATTTGAATACAGCACTTGTCACCTGCATGCCATTATTTATAATCATGTATATATTATTCTAGTAGCAACGATGCAGAAGTATTCTTCAAAGCATAATACACATGATACTCACACGTGTCAGACTGTATTTCAGCAGCTCCGCCTATCCGTCAGTAGTGCTTTCCACTCCTGTTCCTGGGAGGTGGGTTTGGGTAGAGGAGAGACGCTTTAAGACCCTGTTTCTCAACATTCACTTTCTGCATCCAAATCACCTGGATGTGTTTGTTAAGATTCAGATTCTTTACCCTTACTTCAGAACCACAGAATTACAGTCTCAGGAGGTGGGGCCAGAAATATGCATTTTCTGTTTATCTGAGACAAGGTCTCGCTCTGTCGCCCAGGCTAGAGTGCAGTGGCGCAATCTGGGCTCACTGCAACCTCTGCCTCCTGGGTTTAAGCAATTCTTGTGCCTCAGCATCCTGAGTAACTGGGATTGCACGTGCCCACCACCACACCTGGCCAGAATTATGCATTTTTAACAAGCATTCTGGCTGGGCATGGTGGCTCACACCTGTAATCCCAGCACTTTGGGAGGCCGAGGCAGGCGGATCACTTGAGGTCAGGAGTTCGAGACCAGCCTGGCCAATATGTGAAACCCCATCTCTACTAAAAATACAAAAATTAGCTGGGCATGGTAGCAGATGCCTGTAATCCCAGCTACTTGGGAGGCTGAGGCAGGAAAATCTCTTGAACCCAAGAGGCAGAGGTTGCAGTGAGCCAAGATCGCACCACTGCACTCTAGCCTGGCCCACAGAGTGAGACTCCGTTAAAAAAAAAGACATAAGGAAGAGAAACAGCATGGAAAACCTGTCTCACACCTAGTATGGGAGGCCTTCCAATACTAACTAAAGGTCTCGCCATGTTAAACAAGCGCAGAGTCTGACGAGCTCTTCTTTGGGGGGAAAAAATGTCTGCATCATTTTTGTGGAGATTCATCTTCAAATCTTAACTAAAAATCCATTCAAATCATGTGAGATGAACAATTGTTTGGCAAAGCAACCTTATGTTAGAGCTCTTTCCTGAATATGGATTTGATCACGAAGATAAATCCAAATGCTAAAATCCAAGATAGAGGTGGAAGCTGACACATCCAGGTAATCGCTTTAAAATATTTAAACCATATCAATGGAACAAGAAGAATTTTTGGAAAGATAATAACCCTTTCATGAATTTTGTTATTAAAAACCCTCCAGGCCGGGCGCGGTGGCTCAAGCCTGTAATCCCAGCACTTTGGGAGGCCGAGGCGGGCGGATCACAAGGTCAGGAGATCGAGACCACAGTGAAACCCCGTCTCTACTAAAAAAAAAAAAATACAAAAAATTAGCCGGGCGCGGTGGCGGGCGCCTGTAGTCCCAGCTACTCAGGAGGCTGAGGCAGGAGAATGGCGGGAACCCGGGAGGCGGAGCTTGCAGTGAGCCGAGATCGCGCCACTGCACTCCAGCCTGGGCAACAGCGTGAGACTCCGTCTCAAAAAAAAAATAAAAAATAAAAAATAAAATAAAAACCCTCCAGTGTGATTAGGGGAAAAAATTAATTTGAAATGTTCTTTTAAAAATTTTTATTTTTATTTAAAAAAATATTTTGTAGAAACGAAGGCTGGGTGCGGTGGCTCATGCCTGTAATCCCAGCACTTTGGGAGGCTGAGGCAGGCCGATCACTTGAGGTCAGGAGTTTGAAACCAGCCTGGCCAACATGGTGAAACCCCGTCTCTACTAAAAAGAGTACAAAAATTAGCTGGGCATGGTGGTGCGTCTCTGTAATTCTAGCTACTAGGGAGGCTGAGGCAGGAGAATCGCTGGAGCCCAGGAGGCAGAGGTTGCAGTGAGCCGAGATCACGCCACTACACTCCAGCCTGAACGACAGAGTGAGACTCCATCTCAAAAAAAAAAAAAAAAAAATTGTAGAAACAAGGTCTCGCTGTGTTGCCTAGGCTGGTCTCAAGCTCTTGGGCTCAAGTGATCCTCCTGCCTACTCGTCCTAAAATATTGGCATTACAAGTGTGAGCCACGGAACACAGCCTGAAATACTCTTTTATTTATTTATTTATTTTTGAGATGGAGTCTCACTCTGTTACCCAGGCTGGAGTGCAGTGGCTCAATCTCAGCTCATTGCAACCTCCACCTCCCTGCTTAAAGCAATTCCCCTGCCTCAGCCTCCCGAGTAGCTGGGATTACAGGTGCACGCCACCATACCTGGCTAATTTTTTTGTACTTTTTTTTTTTTTTTTTTTTTTTTAGTAGAGACGGGATTTCACCATGTTGGCCAGGCTGGTCTCGAACTCCTGTCCTCAGGCGATCCACCCGTCTCAGCTTCCCAAAGTGCTGGGATTACAGGCATAAGCCACCACACCCGGCCTGAAATACTCTTTGGGTAAGATTTGCCCTTCAAAAATTTAGGTTTGAGATTTAGCAATCAGATATGGCTTTTTTTTTTTTTTTTTTTTTTTTTTGGCTTTTATGTTTTTAAAATGTTTTCTACATCATCCTTTCAGGAGGAGGAGCCTAGAAAACGCTGTGAATGAACTATTTCGGAGAAAATGTAGATTTTAGTAGAGGGAAAACCACATGAAGTCAGGGTGTTGGTACATTTTCACATTCTCAACACTCAGCCCTGTCCCGAAATATACTGCACACTCCTAAGTGTTGAATAAATGAATTAATAAACAAATGGCCGAGTGCAGTGGCTCACACCTGTAATCCCAGCACTTTGGGAGCCTGAGGTGGGCAGATCACCTGAGGTCAGTAGTTCGAGACTAGCCTGGCCAACACGGTGAAACCCTGTCTCTACCAAAAATACAAAAGTTAGATGGGCATGGTGGTGTGCACCTGTAGTCCCAGCTACTTGGGAGGCTGAGGCAAGAGAATCACTTCAACCCAGGAGACGGAGGTTGCCGTAAGCTGAGATCACACCAGTGCACTCCACCTGGGTGACAGAGTGAGAAGTCCATCTCAAAATAAATAAATACATAAAAATAAATAAATGCCTTAAAGATGATGGACTCAATCACTATGTAACAGAAGAAAGAAGAACATTATTCAACAGAAGGAAGAAGATAAGAAAAAATAATTAAAACTAGAGTTTAAAGACATAATTTACCAAAGACATGTTTCTGTTTTGCTACTCTTATTTCTTCTTTCCTTCTACCTCTAAACTGGTAGACAATGTTTGTGTAATATTTGGGAGGGTGGCACAGAGAAGAAAGAATAAAAGCACTGGCTCGCATTGCAGGTACCTGCTTAACATGTCTGTGTCAACAAAGTTAGGTGGTATGAGTTGCATGATTTTTTTTTTTTTTGAGACAGAGTTTTACTCCGGTCACCCAGGCTGGAGTGAAATGGCCTAATCTCGGCTCACTGCAACCTCTGCCTCCTGGGTTCAAGTGATTCCCCTGCCTTAGCCTCCTGAGTAGCTCGGATTACAGGCGCCCGCCACCACACCCAGCTAATCTTTGTATTTTTAGTTTAGACAGGTTTTCACCATGTTGGCCAGGCTGGTCTTGAACTCCTGACCTAAGGTGATCCACCCGCCTCAGCCTCCCAAAGTGCTGGGAGTACAGGCATGAGCCACTGCGCCCAGTCAAGTTCCATGATTTTTTTAAGCTGAAAAGCTACTTACAGATCATTGAGACAAGCCCTGCATTTTGCAGATGAGGAAAGCAGAAATTAGAACAGTCCAATGACCTGAGGAAGGTCCTTGGCACAGCCAGCTGAACATTGAACGGGTATATCATATCACTGTTTATTGCCTTTTAGGGGCAGAGACTATATGTTGCTAAGTAAAATTAATCATAGACCTGCCTGATATCAGCCTCCCAACCCCAAACACTGAATCGGGTTTGGTTGGTTTGACCAACTGATGGATTGTCTTTGCACTGATTTTGACAAGAACACTCTGAAAATAATGTTCTTAAACTTTATTTTGTACTATAATGACAGGGGGGAATGCTTGGTTTTTGGTTTTTTTAAACAAAGTCTCTGTCTGTCACCCAGGCTGGAGTGCAGTGGCGTGATCTCAGCTCTCTGCAACCTCCGCCTCCCAGGTTCAAGCGATTCTCCTGCCTCAGCCTCCCCAGTCGCTGGGATTACAGGCGTGAGCCACCACACCCGGCTGTTTCTCTTCCTTATGTCTAAAAGGATCCATCTGGTCTTCTACATGCATTTCTCCATCACTAGAACCTTCCAAACAAACCTGTTTTTTATTTCATTATCTGCATAGAGTACCACCCAAAGAATTTGGAGTGCAAGTTTAACAGTGAGCTAAACCACACGTGTGACTCTAGGAGAAGGAGGGAATGTCTCCTGTCCAAAGGGGCAGCTTGAAACATTTTTCACAGACGGTTGGCAGAAATGTGAACTAATAATTACTTCATAAGACAAACTGTTGTGTCCGTGAGGAGGAAATGCCAGTGCTAGAACGCGATGCAACGTGCAGCTTCTCCGACTGTGGAGACTGTACGAGCTACACAAGAGCCTTCTTATGGCACGCCTTGGCTTTCCTTATTGCACTTATTTCCTGTTTCTGATCTCAGGCCTTTCAGAAAATTTCCTGTGAAATGGAAATCCTGACTGCTTTTTTCTGGTGCATTCTTCACTTGGTAAATGGCTAATTTCACGTAATTATGAAAGCTTTTCACAAAGAGACTAACTAGATGGCTGAGAAAGTATAAAAACCAATGTGTGGGAGATATATTGGTATTCAGGACACAGTTGCATTTAATTTTTATAAATGGTTCCAATTTCCACAGAGAAATTTGGGAATTCCAGGACACAGCACGATACAGTGCAACTTTTTTAATAGGCCATTTTAAGGACTTTATTTATTTTTAATATGCAGTGCAATTTTTGAAAGCCCATACAGGCCAGTTTATTTTAAAATTGAAAAATCACCTCCTTTCAAAACCCTCGTGAATTCTCAGAGTTTTATATATATAGTAAATTACATCATATAAAGTCTACGTATAATTTTGGAAAATTTGAAAAATTTGATACTTAAACATTAATGATGTTAACATTTTTAAAAGGTATGCTTGTTATAGGCCTGGGGAATCTAGTAAGTGCCTTACGTGTGTTAGCTTAGTAACTCTGGTTTTTGTTGTTTTTTTTTTTTTTTTGAGACAGGGTCTCCCTCTGTCATCCATCTGTCACCCAGACTGGAGTGCAGTGCTGTGATCACAGCTTACTGCAGCCTTAACCTCCCTGGGCTCAGGTGATCCTCCCACGTCAGCCTCCCAAGTAGCTGTGACTACAGGCATGTGCCACCATGCCTGGATAAGCATTTTTAAAATTTTTATACATCCGGGCATGGCGGCTCACACCTGTGATCCTAGCACTTTGGGAGGCCGAGACGGGCAAATCACTTGAGGTCAGGAGTTCAAGACCAGTCTGGCCAACATGGTAAAACCCCATCTCTACCAAAAATATAAAAAATTATCTGGGTGTGGTGGCACACACCTGTAATCCCAGCTACTTGGGAGGCTGAGGCAGGAGAATCACTTGAACCTGGTAGGTGGAGGTTACACTGAGCTGAGATCATGCCACTGCACTCCAGCCTGGGCGACAGAGTGAGACAGAGTGAGACTCCATCTCAAAATAAATAAATAAATAAAAATTAATTAATTAATTAATTTTATATACAGACTGGGTCTCACTGTGTTGCCCAGGCTGGTCTTGAACTCCTGGGCTAAAGCAATCCACCCACCTTGGCCTCCCAAGTGCTGGGATTACAGCATGAGCCGCTGTGTCAGACCAATACCTCTTTACAGCAACCCCATGAGGTAGCTACTATCCCCACTTTACACATAAGGAAGCTGTGGCCACCAGGATGCTAATAGTTGTCCAAAATCAAACAGCTAGAAAGTAATGGAAGCAGGATTCCCATACTTTCATTGTGATTCCAGAGCTCATAATCTCACTGAGTTTGTGCTGTGTGGCCTCACTACAAATTA
The DNA here is from genome assembly GCF_043159975.1 of Macaca nemestrina. Classification (NCBI taxonomy): domain Eukaryota; kingdom Metazoa; phylum Chordata; class Mammalia; order Primates; family Cercopithecidae; genus Macaca; species Macaca nemestrina. Next base: position 74,232,282 of record NC_092129.1, read on the forward strand.
TAAAAAACAGCTACCTTAATTAACGATGGACTATGCACCTGAGGACAGGGTTTCACATAATAGGGTCCATGTACTTATTTTGATTAGCACTTATATGGAACCTTACCCACACACTCTGGAGTTTCCTTAGCAGGACATTTGCAGAGAAGCTAAAGGGTGGCTGTTTGTTTGTCCTGTTATTCTCTGGAACTCTCTGCTCCTCATGTTGGTCCCTAGCATCTAATTTCCTTGTGACTGCCTTCCCACCATCATTGAATCAACAGCCATATTTATCCCTTTCGTTTAAATAATGGCTATACATTTTTGGAGTAATCAGAAAACAAAGCTGCATGAAGTAAGAGAACATAAAGAAGGTATTATTATTATTATTATCATCATCATCATTATTATTATTTTGAGACAGAGTTTCAATCTTGTTGCCCAGGCTGGAGTGCAATGGTACAATCTTGGCTCACTGCAGCCTCTGCTCCTGGGTTCATGTGATTCTTCTACCTCAGCCTCCCAAGTAGCTGGTATTACAGGCATGCGCCACCACGCCTGGCTAGTTTTTGTATTTTTAGTAGAGATGGGTTTCACCATATTGGTCAGGCTGATCTTGATCTCCTGACCTCAGGTGATCCACCCGCCTCAGCCTCCCAAAGTGCTGGGATTACAGGTGTGAGGCACCTTGCCTGGCTAAAAAAGGTATTATGATGGAAATTGCATTGCAGAGTTAAGCTTTCAAATTCAAAATAATTTTCCGTTTTCCTTTCGATGGAGGCCCTGATGCAAGGTGATAGTTTACAAAGTATCCGTAAGTCTTTCCTAATGGCTGTAGCTGTCTGACAGCCACCGGGCTGATGGAAAAGGGACTGGAGGACTCCAAACCCCTGGGCTGGGCTCGTTTGCTTTCCTCTTGGATGATAGGGTGCTATCAGGTTTAGCCACTCCTCAGCCTGGCCCCCGCAATGTCTGAGGTGGGATCAGCCTCATAGGAATCATGCTTTAGACTGGAACATTCTTTAAGGCAGGAACGGTGTCTTTGTGTTTTCAGGGACATGCACTGTGCCCTGCACAGAGTACACACGTAGGAGTTGGTGCATGAAGGAATTAAGGAATGTGTGCTGTTGAAGCATGTGGCAGATGCCATGATTCTCAATCTCACACTATTTTCGTGAAAATGTTGCAGTAGAAGAATGTTTCAGCTCATAGGTTTGGAACTCATGAGCCAAACTTTGAAACAGAGCCTCAGTGAAAGAATGTGAAACTTAGGAGGTTTCCAAGAAAGATTTCTCTGCACAAATAAATTGAAAACATTGCTTGAACAGTAGTCTTTCTTGTGTTCCGCCAAGTACCAAATTCCTGGTACTTTAAGTGGACCCTAGTCTGTGGAATTTCCAAACCCAAGAGCCACGCGGAGGTGTGGGCCAAATTAAGTAAACCGTAGTACCTGCTCATAAATATGTCTGAAATAAATATCAAAATATATTGAGACAATGTGTGGCAACTTCAACAAGTGGTGTGCCAAAGGCAATCCTGACACCTACCGCATAGATGGATCTCACTTGTTTTTGAACTTAAAATGGACTCACCTAGTACATCCTATTTTATCTCTAGCTTCATTCTCTCACCATTATGTTCGGAAGATTCACACAGGAGTTTGTCCATTTTCTATGCTGTATACTGATCCACGATGTGAATATACCACAGTTTATGCATTTATTCTACTGTCGAGGGCCATTTGGGTTGTTTCTTGTTTGGGCTATTGCCAATAATGATGTTGTCCAACATCCTTCTACATTCTCAGTGTGCTTCTGTTGGGCGTGCACACTGCAGTAGAATTGCTGGGTGACAGAGAGTGCATTTGTTCAATTCAGTTGGTAATAACGTTGAAGCCATTTTTTTGTTTAAGAAGAAAATTACTGTTTTACTATAATAGCGTACCTCCTAATCACATGTCAAAGTGGTCCCTGTCATTTTGTTTTTCAAACATGGTAAGTGGGTAAGTGGTGTGACGGATCTTTGCATGATGGATATTGTCTGTGCTGCAATGAAAATTTATTTGTGAGTTTTTTTTTTTTTTTTTTTTTTGGCGATGAAAATTTATAAAGGCAGGGTGCAGTGGCACACACTTACAGTTCCAGCTACTCAGGAGGTTGAGGCAGGAGGATCGCGTGGGCCAAGGAGTTTGAGACCAGCCTGGGCACCACAGCAAAACCTCATCTCTAAAATGAAAGAAACCACCATTGTAATCCCAGCACTTTGGGAGACCAAGAGAGGTGGATCACCTGAGGTCAGGAGTTCAAGACCATCCTGGCCAACATGGTGAAACCCCATCTCTACTAAAACTACAAAAATTAGCCGGGCATGGTGGCGCGTGCCTGTAATCCCAGCTACTCAGGAGGCTGAGACAGAATTGCTTGAACTCGGGAGGCAGAGGTTGCAGTGAGCCAAGATCATGCCACTTCACTCCAGCCTGGGCAACAGAGCCAGACTCCATCTAAAAAAGAGAAGAGAAGAGAAGAGAAGAAAAAAAGAAACTATCATGGTCCATGAGGCATTTAAAAGATCACGTCATGAGGGCAGAGTCAGGAGGGGACTTCCTAGGGCCAGCTCCAACTTTTAGACTATGTTCCATTGACATCTACGTCCAAGATCTTTCCTTTTCAAGGAGGAATTCTGAAAGTGTTTACTGTCAGCCCAGCTCTACCGTGTCATTATAGAGGAGGTCTCCAATTTGAAATTTCTGAGTGACTTTCATAACATTATGATGTAGGGACGAACTTTTTACCTGATTACTATTGGCAGAATCTCCTGCTGCCAGTGGGGATGACTCCACTCTGCCTGTTCTCTTCCATGGAACTTAGCACAGACTCTCTGGTAAAATAATCATTTGCATACACAGCTCATCATCTGAGTCCATGTTTGATATTTGCTCATTCTTTACGTGTGTGTTTCCCAGAGCCCTTGCTTTAGAGGTCATGAGACTTGGATCTGAATCCTGGCTTTACTACTGCTGGTAGCCATGAAAACTTGGACAAGTTATTGTATCTCCCTTAGCATTAATTGCAAAATAAGAATAACAGTGTGTACCTCCTTGGGTTGATTTGAGGATCAAGTGAGATAGGGCGTGGCAAATCCTGAGTATGGGGCCTGGCCCACCATGACAGCAGATAAATAAAGTCTAACATTATCAGGAATGATGCTCTTGGGTGGGACGGAGATTTGATCCTACGTTTTTCCTTGCAGGGAGAAATTCTGCAATGCTGCCTGGTCGCTGTTCCATGTTGTGGAGCCAGTGTGACTTGCTGATAGGTTTGTGTAAAGAACCACTGAGTAACTTGAACATGACAAATTCTTACATTAAAAAGATTAAACCATAACTTCAGGCTGCTCCTTTCATTCCTTCCCCACCCTCACCCTCTCAGGAAGCCAGGAAGGAAAAATGTGTCAACCATCCAACAGCAAATATTTATGAGCTATGCCAAGGATGCATCATTTAAAAAGAAGTGTTGTCTGGGCACGGTGGCTCGCGCCTGTAATCCCAGCACTTGGCACTTGGGGCGCTGAGGTCGGCGGATCACCTGAGGTCAGGAGTTCAAGACTATCCTGGCCAACATGGTGAAACCCCGTCTACTAAAAATACAAAAATTAGCCGGGCATGGTGGTGCGCTTGTAGCCCTGGCTACTTGGGAGGCTGAGGCACAAGAATCGCTTGAACCGTGGAGTTGAAGGTTGCAGTGAGCCAAGATCACACCACTGCACTCTAGCCTCGGCAATAATAATAAATAATAAATAATAAATAAATAAATAATAAAATAAAAACAAGTGTTAAAAAAAAAAAGCCAAGCATGATCCCTGCCTGTAAGGACTCTTCATGGTTGTTAAGATGGGACATGGGGATTAAAAGGCAGCTGACAGCACCAGGAGGTTTCTAAGTGGGAACTGAGTGGCACAGAGGAAAAGAGAAGGGAGAGATCAAGGTGGCTGGAGGGGTCAGGGTCTGGGAGTGATGACCCTCGGCCTTGAGCACCGAAGACGAATTGGCCAGCTTTATGTTTTGTATGGACACCGAATTCTAATGTGTGTGTGGTTTTGAGTAATTCCTTTGTTGATTGACTACAGTAGGAATTACAGAAGATTCATATCTAAGTGAAAGGAGAAACACCTGGAGGGAGATTAACTCAGGAAGCTGTGATGATTTGCAAATTGTATCTCAAAGACGTTCGATCTAAAGGTGATCCGGAGGCAACTGTTATCTGATCTCATTATTAGACCTAAAAAGCAATTTCCTTCTTCTGATTTTTATATCCTGTTTTATACAAAGAATAGATGCAGTAAAAGCATAGTTATAGCTTTCCATATCAAGAGTCTGTGTTAAACTGAGCATAGTGGCTCACACCTGTAATCCCAGCACTTTGGAAGGTCCAGGTGGGAGGCTCACTTGAGCCCATGAGTTCAAGACCAGCCTAGTCAACACAGTTGGACCCTGTCTCTGCAAAAATAAAAACATACAAAAATTAGCCAGGCATGTTGGTGTGTGCCTGTAGTCCCAGCTACTGAGGAGGCTAAGGCAGGAGGATTGCTTGAGCCCAGGAGGTTGAGACTCCAGTGAGCCATGATAGCATCACTGCACTCCAGCCTGGGCAACAGGGCAAGACACTGTCTCAAAAAAAAAAAAAAAAAAAAAATCTGTATGATAGATGTTTGTTTTAATATTTTTATTACACTTACAAATACAGAAAAGTGCCCTGGTCAGATATAGCTCTGTAGATTGACACAGATGGATACACCTGCATGACCACTGTCCAGTTCAAGAAAAAGAGCATTACAAGAACCCCCTCTTGTGCCAAAGGCAATCCTGACACCTACCGCATAGATGGATCTCACTTGTTTTTGAACTTACCTAAATGGAATCACCTAGCACGTCCTATTTTATCTCTAGCTTCATTCTCTCACCATTATGTTCGGAAGATTCACACAGGAGTTTGTCCATTTTCTATGCTGTATACTGATCCACGATGTGAATATACCACAGTTTATACATTTATTCTACTGTCGAGGGCCATTTGGGTTGTGCCTTGTTTGGGCTATTGCCAATAATGATGTTGTCCAACATCCTTCTACATTCTCAGTGTGCTTCTGTTGGGTGTGTACACTGCAGTAGAATTGCTGGGTGATAGAGAGTGCATTTGTTCAATTTTAGTAGTTACTGTTTTCCCAAATTGCTTTTACAAATTTATAGTCCCACCAGCAATTTATGGGTCTTACACACATCCTTTCCAACACTTTATTTATTTATTTATTTATTTGTTTATTTTTTGAGACAGAGCCTCGCTTTGTCGCCCAGGCTGGAGTGCAGTGGCACGATCTCGGCTCACTGCAACACACAGCCTTCAGTGTTCAAGCAATTCTCCTGCCTCAGCCTCCCAAGTAGCTGGGATTACAGGTGTGTGCCACCACACCCGGCTAATTTTTGTACTTTTAGTAGAGATGGGGTTTCACCATGTTGACCAGGTTGGTTTTGAACTCCTGACCTCAAGTGATCTGCCTGCCTCAGCCTCCCAAAGTGTTTGGATTACGGGCATGAGCCACTGCACTTGGCCCCTTGTCAACACTTTATGTTGTCCTTTTTTAGTTTTAGCCATTTGGAGAGCATGCTGTGGGGTCTCTTTGTGGCCTTAGTTTTTTAATTTTTTAATATTTGCTGTAGAGACAGGGTCTCACGATATTGCTCAGCCCGATCTTAAACTCCTAGCCCCAAGCAATCCTCTCACTTTGGCTCCCAAACTGCTGGGATTACAGGTGTGAGCCACTGCACCTGGCCTGTGGTCTTAGTTTTGATTTTCTTGGTGGCTATTGTGGTTGAGCATCTTTTCACATGTTTAGTGGCATCTTCTTTTCAATAGTAGCTGTTCCAATCTTTTAAAATTGCAATGATGGATTTTTAAATTAATTGATTTGTCTCAGTTCTATACATATTCTAGATGCCAGACCTTTACTGGGTATAATTATTGAGATATCTTTTCTCTGGCTGTCTTGGCAGCTTTGTGGTTGGGAAAAGCCTCCAGAGGAAACAGAGGCTGAGATCTGAGGTCCCCTCGCCAGACTTCCCTTTTCCCAGGGATTTTAGTTCAAGATCTCAGTGTCTGAGTAAGCTCTTTAATGACTCCGAATCATATGAATTGTGTTTTTTTTTTTTTTTTTTTTTTTTTTTTTTTTTTTGAGACAGGGTCTCATTCTGTCACCCAGTCTGGAGTGCAGTGGTGTGATCTCTGCTCACTGCAACCTCCACCACCCTGGTTCAAGTGACTCTCCTGCCTCAGCCTCCCGAGTAGCTGGGACCACAGATGCCCACCACCATGTCTGGCTAATTTTTGTATTTTTAATAGAGACGGGGTTTCACCATGTTGGCCAGGCTTGTCTCAAGCTCCTGACCTCAGGTAATCCATCCACCTTGGCCCCCCAAAGTGCTGAGATTACAGGCATGAGTCACCGCGCCCAGCCCGAATTGTGTATGCTTAATATTTTATCGAGATTTCCTCTTTGTTTTCTGCATCATAAGGGTTGGTCTGATATAAGCGTTTCCTCCATCTCCATAATAGCATAATTCATGAAGCATAATTTCATGGATGGGACATTTCAAAGGAAAGTCATAGAATGGAGAAGCGTGTGTGATATCCTAAGGGTATGCTGGGCACACACAGAGGTAAGCTCTTTTTCTGGGCTGTACTGAAGGATGGGAGCTGGAATAGGAGAGGACAAGAAGAGTTTAGACAATCGCTATGTGGGGTTCTGTCCTATGACCTTGGGCCTTGTCCAAGGGGGTGGAGATAATATAACTAGAGAAAAGTTTGAAGATCCCAAAGCAATATCCCAAGGTCAGTCCTGTGAGACTGTGGGCCTCTTTGGGAAGCCCCATCTAGTAGAGTGGTGAAGTAAAAAAAGAAAAGAAAAAAAGCCGGTGCTAGACTAAGAACCAGAGGCTACCTCTCAAATCTTGTTCCTGTGGAAGGGGAGCTTCCAGAACCAGTTTTTTCCCTAAAGCAAGCCACAGAGCTAGGCTGAAAATGGCCTGGGAGCCTGGAAGAAGCCTCCAGGTTGAGATAGGAGGACCGAGCCTTTAGGGGCCTACTGATGGGAGCCCATGGTGGGCTGGTAGTAGATGCTAAGTCCAGGCAGTCCAGACCACAGGGAGGAGTGAGGCAAGTATGCCAATCAGATATCCCTCACATCAGGCTGGCCTTGCCCTGGTTCTTTGTTTGTTTGTTTATTTGTTTGTTTGTTTTTGAGACGGAGTCTCACTCTGTCACCCAGGCTGGAGTGCAGTGGCACAATCTCCGTTCACTGTAACCTCCACCTCCCAGGTTAAAGCAATTCTTGTGCCTCAGCCTCCTGAGTAGCTGGGATTACAGGCATGTGCCACCATGACCAGCTAGCTCTTTTTCAAAAAGACAGACTTACTCTGTCACCCAGGCATGAGTGCAGTGGCGTGATCTCGGCTCACTGCAACCTCTGCCTCCTAGGTTCAAGCAATTCTTTTTCCTCAGCCTCCTGAGTAGCTGGAACCACAGGCACGTGCCACCATGCCTGACTATTTTTTGTATTCTTAGTAGAGACAGGGTTTTGCCATGTTGACGAGGCTGGTCTCGAACTCCTGACCTCAAGTGATCTGCCTACCTTGGCCTCCCAAAGTGCTGGGATTACAGGCGTGAGCCATTGGGCCCAGCTTTGCCCTGGTTCTTTTTCTTTTTTTGAGACAGAGTCTTGCTCTGTCACCCCAGGCTGGAGTGCAGTGGTGGCGCCATCTTAGCTCACTGCAACCTCTGCCTCCCGGGTTCAAGAGATTCTCTTGTCTCAGCCTCCCGAGTAGCTGGGACTACAGGTGCACACCACCACGCCCAGCTAATTTTTGTATTTTTTAGTAGAGACAGGGTTTCATTATATTTGTCAGGCCTGCCTTGAACTCCTGACCTTAGGTGATCCACCTGCCTCAGCCTCCCAAAGTGCTGGTATTACAGGCTTGAGCCACCGCGCCCAGCCACCCTGGTTCTTAAGAACACTTTCACCCATTCCATACACAACCTCCTCCTAGAGAGAAGAGGAGAACGATCAAGGAACTGGGGAGAATCCTGAATTGACAGGATGAGTATCTAAAAGAGACCAGAAGCCTGCCAACATGGTGAAACCCCGCCTCTACTAAAAATATAAAAATTAGCCAGGTGTGGTGGCACATGCTTGTAATCCCAGCTACTTGGGAGGCCGACGCAGGAGGCAGAGTTTGCTGTGAGCCAAGATCGCCCCACTGCACTCTGGCCTGGGCAACAGAGTGAGACTACATCTCAAAAAAAAAAAAAAAAAGACTAGAGTTTTCAAGGGAAAGGGACTGCGTTTGTTTGGGAGTGAGATTTAGTATTCTACCACTGGCGATAGGTGGAACTATGTCACCCCAAAACATAAGCAGAAACCCTAACCCCCATACTTGTGAATGTGTCCTTATGTGGAAATAGGGTCTTTGAAGATATAATCAAGTTAGGCTGAGGTCATTAGGGTAGGTCCCGATCCAAAATGACCTGTGTCCTTATAAGAAGAGAAGAGGCCCTACCAGCACTTTGATTTCAGACTTCTGGCCTGCAGAACTGTGCGACAGTGCATCGCTCTTGTTCTGTGCCACCCAGTTTGCTATAATTTATTGCAGCACGCCTAGCAAACTCATACAACTCCTAACTGGAAATGGAGGCTGGTGAACTCAGTGGAGTTCAGTTATGGAAAAAGAAAGACAATCACACTTCTGTGCCTGTCCCCACCTATTAAACTCCGGCTTTGAACCTATATTTTCTTTTCGTATCACCTTTGGATTCAGGTGACCTTGTCTGCAGTGTGCTGACTTGCCTCTCCCCACCTGGGAATTCCCCAAGTTTCAATATGCACGCGAATCAGCTGCCTTGTGTGCATTCATACGGGAAGTGTTAGGAGGCATTTGCTCTTCTGGTTCTATCCCATTAAGCAAGCTGAAGCTGGCTGGAGTCAGAATTTACAAGGACCAAGGAACTAGATACAGCTCACAGCCATGTGTACTTTGCAGTGAAAAATAACTCAGGCCAAGGTCGCACCAGGAAGGGAGTTGCTGAAAGTACTTCATGCAATTACAATGTTTTCTCCTATAAATGTGTATCATCAGTGCTGATCTTCTGGGCGATGGAAAGGCTCTGGGACCTCCTCCTCGAATGACCTGCCTTCTCTGCTTCTAAGAGTGTCTGAGATTACAGCATGTATCATCATTCCTTCGGTTCTCAAAGGCATCGTCAGTTTTTCAATTAAAGCACAAATATCCCCCGAGAAAGTTCACAGCTGAAGCTCTTAGCAACAACCAACAGTTGTTTATTGTGGAGGTTCTATCCTGGGACCTGGCGGAGATGCTGAAGATGTAAAGGAAGGACCTCACCAACTTCCCACCGTGGCCTAGGACTAGGCCGTCGTAATCATCCACAGCCAAGATTTAATAAACATCCATGTAGCAACAGTAATAATTAACTCGGAAATCTTCAGCTATAATTTCAAAATAGAAAGGAGTTCATTAATACAATGAAGAGTCTTATCTTCCCCATAGGACTGGGGGTCAGGCCCGTCTACTCTGTGATGAGCTGTGGTCTCTGTATGTACGCTTCTCTCTTTCAAGCCTCGGAGTACGTCTCACTGTGAAATGGGATAATAATATTACCTATCTCATTCGGAGGTTATGAGATGCAAACGAGATAAATTATCTAAAGAATTGAGCCCAGTGCTTGGCATGGAACAAATGCTAACACGGTGGAACCCTGTCTCTACTAAAAATACAAAAAATTAGCCGGGCATGGTGGCAGGCGCCTGTAGTCCCAGCTATTCGGGAGGCTGAGGCAGGAGAATGGCGTGAACCCGGGAGGCGGAGCTTGCAGTGAGCCGAGATTGTGCCACTGCACTCCAGCCTGGGCGACAGAGCGAGACTCCGTCTCAATAAATGTTAGTGAATTTTCTCTCCTTGTGTTAATACATAGTGAGCTTCTCCATGTAGTGGCAGTTTCGTGCTAATTGTGTTGTTCCACAGTGTTCAGAGCTATGTTGTTAGTAAGAATTAAGGGATCAGTTCATCAAAACACATTCATTTCAGGCATGATGGCTCACACCTGTAATCCCAACACTTTGGGAAGCCAAAATGGGAGGACTGCTTGAGCCCAGGAGTTCAAGGTTGCAGTGGCCTGTGATTGTGCCAATGCACTCCAGCCTGTGTGACAGAGCAAGACCCTGTCTCTGATAAAAAAAAAAAAACAAAAAAACAAAAAAAAAACAGCATTCAAGTTCCCCCATAGTGTGTGTTCTTCACATTTGAAACTATGCTAAAGTAGGCTGGGTGCAGTGGTTCACATCTATAATCCCAGCATGTTGGGAGGCTGAGATGGGAGGACTACTTGAGCTCAGAAGTGGAGCATGACCCCATCTCTATAAAAAAAGTAAAATAAATAAACAAATAAATATGCCAAAGTAAAATAAAGAATCAGAATGACAGAAACTCTTTAACTGTTTTTATTTTTATTTTTATCGAGATGGAGTTTCACTCTCATCGTCCAAGCTGGAGTGCAGCGGTGGGATTTTGGCTCCCTGCGACCTCCGCCTCCCAAGTATTCTCCTGCCTCAGCCTCCCGAGTAGCCAGGATTACAGGCACCTGCAACCATGCCTTGCTAATTTTTGTAATTTTAGTAGAGACAGGGTTTCATCATGTTGGTCAGGATGGTCTTGAACTCCTGACCTCAGGTGATTCACGTGCCTTGGCCTCCCAAAGTGCTGGGATTACAGGCAAGAGCCCCTGCGACTGGCTGTAGCCACCATGCCCAGCAAATTGTTTTTATCTTACATAACAGATCTTACTTATTGTGTGCTTTACAAATATTAACTCATTTCATTCCCATGTGATTCCATCAGGTAAATTGTATTATCCCCATTTCACACATGGGGAAACTGAGGCACTGAGAGTTAAGCCATTTCCTGAGGTCACAAAGCTAGTATAAGAAGTGAAGTCAGTGAAGAGAAGATGATGAATGGGTGTAAATATACAGTCTGATGGAAGAAATGAGATCATTTTGATAGATCTCATTTTGCTTGTTTGATAGATCATTCGGGTGGCTCTAGTTTACAATAATCTATTGCATATTTCAGAATTACTGGAAGAAAATAATTTGACTGTTTCTAGCATAAAGAAAAGATGTTGGAGGCCAGGCGCAGTGGCTCACGCCTGCAATCCCAGCACTTTGGGAGGCCGAGGCAGGCGGATCACGAGGTCAGGAGATAGAGACCATCCTGGCTAACACAGTGAAACCCTGTCTCTACTAAAAATACAAAAACCGGGCATGGTGGCGGGTGCCTGTAGTCCCAGCTATTCAGGAGGCTGAGGCAGGAGAATGGTGTGAACCCGGGAGGCAGAGCTTGCAGTGAGCCGAGACTGTGCCACTGCACTCCAGCCTGGGCGACAGAGTGAGACTCCGTCTCAAAAAAAAACAAAAAAAAAAACGAAAAAAAAAAAGGTTCCCAAGTACACCAATTTGATCTTTACAAATTATATGAATGTATTAAATTATCACCTGTGCATCTATTACATATCAAGTTTTAAAAATTAAGGAAAAAAGTAAAGCCAACATTTAAACCAGACCTTCTGACTCCAGCTGGGGCTAACTGTGCTGTGGTCTGTGTGCTCATGTGCACACACGGAGACTTCGCCTTTCATTATGCTGACTTTCACTCTTCTTGCAAATGTGTGGTGGTCAGAGCTTTGTAAATATTTCTTAGCGTAATCATCTATGGGATGATAGAGAGCTATCTGGCCAGGAAAAAAGGGGATTACTTTTTTGTTTTTATTGAGATGGGGTCTTGCTCTGTCACACAGGCTGCAGTGGTGCCATCATAGCTCACTGCAGCCTCAACCCCCTGGGTTCAAGGGATCCTCCTGCCTTGGCTTCCCACAGTGTTGGGATTACAGGCGTGAGTCATCATGCCTGGCCGGGATTGGATTTATTTTGTGTGTGTGTGTGTGTGTGTGTGTGTGTGTATATATATATATATATATATTTTTTTTTTTTTTTTTTTTTTTTTTTTTTGAGACAGGGTCTTGCTCTGTCATCCAGGCTGGAGTGCCGTGGTGTGATTTCAGCTCACTGCAATCTCCACCTCCATGGTTCAAGCGGATTCTTGTGCCTCAGTCTCTGGAGTAGCTGGGATCACAGGCATGTGCCATCACGCCTGGCTAATTTTTACATTTTTGGTAGAGACAGGGTTTTACCATGTTGGTCAGGCTGGTCTTGAACGCCTGACTTCAAGTGATCCACCTGCCTCGGCCTCCCAAAGTGCTGGGATTACAGGTGTGAGCCACTTGCCCTGCCAATAATATCCTTTCTTGTCATAGAAAATTGTAGTTTAGGCCGGGTGTGGTGGCTCATGCCTGTAATCCCATCACTTTGCGAGGCCGAGGTGGGTGGACTGTGAGGTCAGCAGTTCGAGACTAGCCTGACCAATATGGTGAAACCCTGTCTCTACTAAAAAATACAAAAATTACCCGGGCATGGTGGCAGGTGCCTGTAGTCCCAGCTGCTCGGGAGGCTGAGGCAGGAGAATCCACTTGAACCCGGGAGGCGGAGCTTGCAGTGAGCCGAGATCGTGCCACTGCACTCAGCCTGGGTGACAGAGCGAGACTCCATCTCCAAAAAGAAAAGAAAAGAAAAGAAAATTGTAGTTTAACAAATAAATTTTCTAAAATGTACAATAGACTGGGTTACGTTCTTTAACCAAATCCTAAATTCCTTTTCCTTCTTTTGTGGCATTGCTAGGAGTGTGTATTTGCAGATGATGGAAAAAGACAGCCTGAGGTGAGAGGAGGGGAGGAAAGGGGCTCTCTGCACTGAGTGTCTGTTCAGTTTCTGCCTCCTAGGGCTGCTGCTTTAAAACAGGTTGTCTGTTTTTACTGGGGAATTCCATAAGTGATAGATGTTTGCTGAGAGCCTCTTCCTAAATGACATGAAAGACTTACAAAATATGGAAAGAGTAGGAAGCCACTACAGGTGCTAAGGGGAGTTTTATAATAATCTAGAGGAGTACATTTTATTTATTTCATTTTTTATTTTTTGTTTGAGACGGAGTTTCGCTCTTGTTGCCCAGGCTGGAGTGCAATGGTGCGATCTCGACTCACCGCAACCTCTGCCTCCCGGGTTCAAGCCATTCTCTTGCCTCAGCCTCCCGAGCAGCTGGGATTACAAGCCTGTGCCACCACACCCAGCTAATTTTGTGTTATTTAGTAGAGACAGGGTTTCTCCATGTTGGTCAGGCTGGCCTCGAACTCCCGACCTCAGGTAATCCACCCACCTTGGCCTCCCAAAGTGCTGGGATTACAGGCGTGAGCCACCATGCCCTGCTGAGGAGTATGTTTTAATGTTGAGCAATTTTGAATTATTTTTTATGGAACGCTGTGCTTTACAGTGTTATGATACAAGTCTAACCTTTGAGCCAGTCCTATAGAAAACTATATCTAATTTAAAAGTTTGAATTTGGATATTAGAATGTGTGATCTCTTTAAAGCTTATAATTAGAAAGTTTTGATAAAAAGCAAACAATAGCTACAAGTTCAAGGTATTGCTACTCAAACTGAAGACAATGATGATTCGTTAATTCATATATACATTAATTCAAAAGTATTTATACTACCTGGTAAGACAAAATTTAAAAAGCAGATTTTTGTTTTCTGCATGATGCCATTTTTCCATTTTTTTCACTAAAGTTTGTAAAATTCCTTTAAGAAAAAAATGAGGCCAGGCATGGTAGCTCATGCCTGTAATCCCAGCACTTTGGGAGGCTGAGGTGGGTGGATCACCTGAGGTCAGGAGTTTGAGACCATCCTGGCCAACATGGTGAAACCCTGTCTCTACTAAAAATACCAAAATTAGCTGGGTGTGGTGGCTCTTGCCTGTAGTCCCAGCTACTCGGGAAGCTGAGGCACGAGAATCACTTGAATCTGGGAGGCAGAGGTTGCAGTGAGTCAAGATCATGCCACTGCACTCCAGCCTGGGCAATAGAGTGCGACTCGGTCTCAAAGAAAAAAAAAAAGGAAATAGTATAAGGCTATTAAGAGAACCCCGTAAGCCTATATGTATTGACATGCAAATATTATTTATTTCACATAATAGCTATATATGATACATTTGATGAATATTTACTATAATTGTTACATAATACCCTGAGACTTTATTATTCTTCCTTTTAAGATATATTAAACCCAGAATAAATTGGCCTTTATATAAATACGAGCTCAAGTTCAGGTTTAGCTCATTTAATACCCCAGCTTTGAAACGAAAACTCCCAAATTCTCTATCATCGCCAAATCATAACACTTTTTGAGGAAGTACACAATGGTTCGTGTGTCCCAATTCAGCCACACACCACTACACCTAAACAGACCTCATAGCTCTTTTACAAGTAGGTAAAAGCTGGCTGAAGTCCATTGTCTAGGTAGTTTAATTTCAAAAATTACTTCCCTTCAAAAGATCCTATCTGTAATCCAGATGGCTCTATGCCAGCCCTTAACTTCAAATGTGGCTTAAGTTATCTGTCTGCAAGCATGAGTATTGACTGTTTTTCTTCCCTTCCTACACACTTAGAAATGTGACCCCTGAAAGTATTGGGGTCCAAACTCCAGATTCCACTACTTTCCATGATAATAAGAAGCATTTATAGAACAGAAAGTTAGGGAGACTGAGCTGCTGAAGGCAGAGTGGAAATAACTGAGTTGGCTGGGTGCGGTGGCTCATGCCTATAATCCCAGCACTTTGGGAGGCCGAGGTGGGCGGATCATGAGGTCAAATTTGAGACCAGCCTGACCAACATGGTGAAACCCCGTCTCTACTAAAAATACAAAAAATTAGCCCGGTGTGGTGGTGGGCGCCTGTAATCCCAGCTACTCAGGAGACTGAGGCAGGAGAATCGCTTGAACCCAGGAGGTTGCAGTGAGCCGAGATCGTGCCACTGCACTCCAGCCTGGGCAACAGAGCGAGACTTCATCTCAGAAAAAAAAAAGAAAAAAGGAAAAGAAATGACTGAGTAGAAGTGTGGAGGCTTGGAAGGAAGTCAAAGGAATTCAGGACGAGTCCAATGGGAGAAAGCTTCCACAAAGTCCAAGAACAAGTTTAATGGGTGAAGGAATTGGAAAACTAGAACTTAGCATCATAAAGGGAAATTTGAGAGAAAAGGTGCACTCATATGGTGTAAGTTTTGCATTTCACAGTAAGTTTATGAGTTCAGCAAACACATTTCCTATACAGAGGGCTCCTGTGAAAATAAATACCAAAGATATAACTTGGTGAACAGAGGTAATACCTTTTTTTTTTTTGAGATGGAGTTTTGCTCCTGTTTCCCAGGCTGGAGTGCAATGGTGCAGTCTAGGCTCACTGCAACCTCCACCTCCCAGGTTCAAGCGATTCTCCTGGCTCAGCCTCCCAAGTAGCTGGGATTACAGGCATGCACCACCATGCCCAGCTAACTTTGTATTTTTAGTAGAGTCAGGGTTTCTCCATGTTGGTCAGGCTGGTCTCAAACTCCCGACCTCAAGTGATCCTCCCGCCTTGGCCTCCCAAAGTGATTGGATTATAGGAGTGAGCCACCCCACCTGGCCTAGAGGTAATATCTTTAAGGTATATAGCATAATAGGTCATTTTGATTTAGGAAGTATTGAGTTTTGTGTTTTCAGATATGTTTACCAGTTAAATGGATTAGTTCTCATACTGCTATACAGAAATACCTGAGACTGGGTACTTTATAAAGATAAGAGGTTTAATTGGCTCATGGTTCTGCAGGCTGTACTGGAAACACGGCGGCTTCTACTTGGCTTCTGGGGAGGCCTCAGGGAACTTATGTCATGGCAGAAGGCGAAGGGGAAGCAGGCAAGTCTTTGGCTGTAGCAGGAGAAAGAGAGATATGGGAGAAAGGTGGCACACGCTTTTAAACAACCAGATCTTGTGAGAACTCACTCCCTATACAGTACTAATGGGGGATGGTGCTAAACCATTCATGAGAACTCTGCCCCATGATCCAGTCACTTCTCACCAGGCCCTACCTCCAACACTGGGGATCACGATTTGACATGATCCAAACGACATGACTGACCTTATAAATTATGAAAAACGAAGGAAACTTAATAGCAGTTTTTATCAACTTAAAATAACCAATATCACAGGTAACTTTTTTAAAGGATTTATGTTTTGAGGGTAAAGACCAGAGTGAAAAGTCTTTCTTTTGCTATGTCCTGTAGGGTATCTGCTTATGGGGTACACAGGAGCCAGGCTCGTGCATGAGCAACTTGGGCTGTGCACCCACAACTCCCTCGCAAATTTCAGAATGGCAGGAAGCACTGAGGACCACTCTCTCCTCTTTGGAGATACCTGGAGATGCTTTCCAGCTCAGGAATGGGATAGTGATAATACTGGTCCTGGCCAGGAGGCTCTGTAGCCCCATCCAAGGTTTTTAGATCTGGAATCTTGAGCAATTGTCTAAACAGAACATAGATCTTTTATCATGGTGTAGTAATCCTACCACGTAGCCTTTCACTTTTTAGTATTCCTTCAAAGATATATACATTAGACTCTAGTAATTTGTTAGTGGGAAGGACAGCTGGTAAAATAAATCCAAGAGAAAGAAAGAAAACACTTGTGTGCACCCACAGGCCTGTATCCTTCAACTACACACCATATGCACGTGCAAATGGTTTGAAGGCAATGGAGGGTGGATCGAATTTTGGGCTAAAAGCAGCTTTTTGGAATTCTAGTCACACCTACCTCTTTCTTTCAGGGAGTTGAAAAATGCGGTGAAGTGAATCAAGCGGGCTCCTGAGCACCATCTGAGAGGCTCATTTGTATCGGGCCACGTGATCTTCAGGAGGGAGAACTGTGGCCTTTCTCGAAGAGGCTGTCCTCTAGGAATTTCAACTACAAAAGTAGCCTGACCCACTGGCAGAACTGTCTGCCTCTGCTAGAGAGAGGGCTGGACTTCAGCCTGTGCGGTCTTCGCCCATTGGCTAGATCTTGAGGCGTGGGAGAGGGAGACTGTATCAGCCTGTTACCATGATGGGGAATTAAGCAGTAGAAATGCAGTCAGAGGTAACCATTGCTGGATCCTAGT
This sequence comes from Macaca nemestrina, assembly GCF_043159975.1. Taxonomy (NCBI): domain Eukaryota; kingdom Metazoa; phylum Chordata; class Mammalia; order Primates; family Cercopithecidae; genus Macaca; species Macaca nemestrina. The sequence continues at coordinate 74,249,446 of NC_092129.1, forward strand.
TCTCTTCTACAAACAGGCTGTAAGACTGTATTTGAGAGGGGCCGGGCACGGTGGCTCACACATGTAATCTCAGCAATTTGGGAGGCCGAGGCAGGTAGATCACCCGAGGTTAGGAGTTTGAGACCAGCTTGGTCAACGTGGTGGAACCCCATCTCTACTAAAAATACAAAAAATTAGCCAGGCATGGTGGTGCACACCTGTAATCCCAGCTACTGGGGAGGCTGAACCCGCGAGACGAAGGTCATAGTGAGCCGAGATCGCGCCATTGCACTCCAGCCTGGGCAACAAGAGCGAAACTCTGTCTCAAAAAAACAGAAACAGGACAGTATTTGAGCTCCTTAGAGACAGACACTGAATGCCATAATTTTTTGCTGGTATTGCCATTGTGTGGATGTGGTGAAGGTCCTTTCTGTAGCCGGCGGTGCCCAGGCTGAGGCAGAGAGTTTATGTGGCAGGAAGACTCTCTTCCTTCAGGTGTTGTGAACAAGAGTTAATATTGCTTCGAAGAATTGTCCAAAAGTGACAGTGGTGTGTTAAGGAACCTCTCTTTGAGGCAGATCTCAGAGGAAGGATAACTTGTCTATTGAAACTAAGAGACAAGTACTTGAATACCTTCTGGTCCCGAGAAGCTTTCGGAAACACATTCGATGCCCCAAACACTGATAGGCACCTTCTATATATGTCAGGAAATGTACTAAGTGACCAGGGATAGAAGGATGAGTTGGGCATGATCCCATCCCTCACAGAGTTTAGATCTGGGTAGTCCGAGTCTGAAGACTGTGCAAGAGAATATGACAAAATGCTTACCGCTTGATAGTGAGATTACAGCTAATGTTATTATTATTAAAATTTTTTTAAGACGGAGTCTTACTCTGTTGCCCAGGCTGAAGTGCAGTGGCATGATCTTAGCTCACTGCAATGTCCACCTCCTGGGGTTCAAGTGATTCTCCTGCCTCAGCCTCCAAAGTAGCTGGGATTACAGGCACAAGCCACCATACCTGGCTAAATTTTTGTATTTTTTGTAGGAACGAGGTTTCACCCTCTTGGCCAGGCTGGGCTTGAACTCCTGACCTCAGCCTCCCAAAGTGCTGGGATTACAAGCATGAGCCACCACACCCATCCTATTATTATTACATTTTTAGGACATAATAGGATACTGTAGCTGAGTAGTTTTGAAGCCTTGGTGGTTATCAAGTGAGTGGATGTTGACGAAAGTGGGGCTGCCTTTTGAAACATGCGGCTCTTTTTCTCTTTGTAAGGGGTAGAAATTTGAATTTGTCTTTGGGAGTAGATTCTTCTGTAATTCCTTTCTGGTTCCTTAGCCTTCTGTCAAGTTTTGTTGACTCTCACCTCTTGGTCGTACCTGTGAAAACCAGGAGAGCAGGCACCCTGTGCCTCTAGATGAGGCAAAGCCCTTGGGGGAGGAATGCATAGAGACAGTTGCAGCCAAGGGAGTCATGGACAGGAACAAAACTGCCAGCTGAGGGACACGTGCCAGTAGGGAGAGACGTGTAGCAATGTTAGTATTCATCTGGAATGTGCTGGAAGAGTCTGGGAGGGGAAGCTGGATGATGCCTGGTCTTTCTGAGCCTGTAGAATGTGCTGGTTAGTGGATCATGGCCTCTTAGCTCCAGGTTCATCCTTTTTGCCTTCTCTGTAAAAATGAATCTAGGCTTTATTTATTTATTTATTTATTATTTGAGATGGAGTCTCACTTTGTTGCCCAGAGTGGAGTACAGTGGCATGATATCGGCTCACTGCAGCCTCTGTTTCCCAGGTTCAAGTGATTCTCTTGCCTCAGCCCCCTGAGTAGCTGGGATTGCAGGTACACGCCACCACACCTGGCTAATTTTTGTATTTTTAGTAGAGATGGGGTCTCACCATGTTGGCCAGGCTGGTATTATTATTGTTATTTTTTGAGACTGAGTCTCACTCTGTCGCCCAGGCTGGTATACAGTCGCATTATCTCAGCTCACTGCAACCTCTACCCCTGGGTTCAAGGGATTCTCCTGCCTCAGTCTCCGGAGTAGCTGGGATTACAGGTGTGCACCACCATGCCTGGCTAATTTTTTTTTTTTTTTTTTTTTTTAGTACAGATGGGGTTTTGCCATATTGGCCAGGCTGGTCTCGAACTCCTGACCTCAGGCAATCCACCCGCCTTGGCCTCCTGAAGTACTGGGATTACAGGTGTGAGCTACCATGCCCAGCCAGATCTAGATCTTTTAAACAACTGCCTTTGCCAGCTGGCTTGTTGTTAAGCATTGTGGATATGGGGCATGGGAGAGGCACTGCAGGAGGACAGAGCTTTGCCTCTGGGTTGCCAAGCTTCTGCTCAGCAGGCTCCTGCAGCTTGGGAGGCTTCTCCGGGAGCATCCAGCAGCCACCTGTTTCTTCCAGCACCTGCTTTTGTAGGTGCTTTTGTAGTGAAAAGCCTCCATGAGACGCCTCCCTTTGAACAACTTTCTTCATACTCTAAAGGGTAGATATCCAGCAAGTTCTAAAGGTTGAATTACTAGCAAGTTCCACTGGATGACACCTCAGTGACTTCTCTGCCATTTAGTGAACCATAGCTGTGCCCTCCCCCACGGGGTCTGGGTCTCAACCCTAGGGGAAGGAGAAGCTTCCTTTTGGGTGCACTCTCTCAGCCCTGGGGCAATGACTGCTCCTTCAGTCCTTCCATCTGCTGTTCCTATTTTCTTGTCTTTTTCCTTTTTCTTTTTTTTTTTTTTTTTGTGACGGAGTTTCGCTATTGGAGTGCAATGGTGTGACCTTGGCTCACCGCAACCTCCACCTCCCGGGTTCAAGCAGTTCTCCTGCCTCAGCCTCCCGAGTAGCTGGGATTACTGTCATATGGCACTATGTCCGGCTAATTTTGTATTTTTGGTAGAGACAAGATTTCTCCATGTTGGTCAGGCTGGTCTCGAACTCCTGAACTCAGATGATCCGCCCGCCTCGGCCTCCCAAAGTGCTGGGATTATAGGCATGAGCCACCACGCCTGGTCTGCTTTTCCTATTTTCTTTCATCTTTCTTACTAACCTAGTCAATCCCCCACTACTCCAAGTCCCGTTATAGTTAATAATTCTTTGTATTAAACTTTCACTGTTGAAATCATTGTGTGGCCTCTCTCTTGGTTGGACCCAGATGTACACATGTGGGTGGGATGGGAGCTCAGACTCTGGTTACTTGGCTGTCAAGGGATAGTGTCTTTACAAGAGGAGAGGAGTTAGAGTCATCTGGGTTCTATATATTTTTTCAAGTCTGTACAACAAACATATTACTTTATAATCAGAAAAATATTTTAAAACAGTGTGAAAAATGCAATAAAAGAAGCAAGAAAAATAAATAAACGCATACCACCCCCCCAACCCCCGTTTCAGTGTGGTAGGTGTGAGTCAGAAGTAAGAAGTAAATAAGTGTTGGCCGGGTGCCATGGCTCACACTCATAATCCCAACACTTTGGGAGGCTAAGGTGGGCGAATCACTTGAGGTCAGGGGTTCGAGACCAGCCTGGCCAACATGGTGAAACTCCATCTCTACTAACAGTACAAAAATGATCTGGGCGTGGTGGTGCACACCTGTAGTCCTAGTTACTTGGGAGGCTGAGGCAGGACAATCATTTGAACCCGGGAGGTGGAGGTTGAGTAAACTGAGCTCGTGCCGCTGCACTCCAGCCTGGGCGACAGACACTCCATCTCAAAACAAAACAAGCACCCCGCCCACAAAACAGTAAATAAGTGTCAAGGAAGAAAAGGTCCTTGGAGGTGATGCTTGAGTTGAGCATGGAAGGGTGGGTGGAGTGGGAAGATATTTTCCTAGGCAGAGCCAAGTGCGCAAAGATGCAGATAGGACCAGGGGAGGGCCTATGAAGTGGGAGGGGCCAGTCACAACTAGTTCAGTGTGTACAGAGCCTGTGGTGGTTGAGGGTGGAGAGCAGGTCTGTCCGATCCCCACAAAGCCTGGAGGCTTCATTCTGAAACTGTGGGTGTGTTGTGGGAAAGCAGATTCCATTTGTCTTTTTGACTCACAGTTCTCCGCTGATCTTCAGTTATGGAGACTGGGTCGTATTCACGCACTGCACCTAACTGACCAGGGCCTTGGCTGCTGTGCTGTGAACTCCAGCACTGGGATTGTGCCCAACGCCACCCTTCCCATCTGGCCGCTCCCAGCCAAGGACTGGTGGCGGCATGGACACGAAGGCAGGCAGGTTCTGGGGAGAATCAGGATCCCCATGGTAGGTCATTTTGGCTGAAGGTCTCACGGATGATCTTGCTGAGCTTTCCTTATACTGCAGGGAGGCCAGGACGGGCGCTTCCTTCCCTCCTTCACCTGGGCTCGGATTTGCAGAATGCCCGGCCTTCTCCAGCTCTCACAGCTCCCTCCTCATTTAGTTCCACGGCCATTTCCCCCAAGAAAACCTTCCGCATCTAGTCCTGAGTGGGCGCTTCTTCTCGGAGGACCCACCCTAACACATGGCCTGCATCTACCTTCCCTTCCCTCTTCTCTCCAGGGTGGAGCCTTTTCCAAGGCGAGGAGAGTGATTCCAGGAACTCGGTGTCCCAGGCAGCTTTCATTCCTGGATCTCCTTAGCTCCCTCGCCCTTCCCAGCGTCCAGGCCGACTGGGCCACTCAGGCTTTTCTAATAAAAATCGCAGCTTCGGCCGGGCGCCGTGGCTCACGCCTGTAATCCCAGTACTTTGGGAGGCCGAGGCGGGTGGATCACCTGAGGTCGGGAATTCGAGACCAGCCTGACCAACATGATGAAACCCTATCTCTATTAAAAATACAAAATTAGCCGGGAGTGGTGGCTCATGCCTGTAATCCCAGCTACTCGGGAGGCTGAGGCAGGAGAATCGCTTGAACCTGGGAGGTGGAGGTTGCGGTGAGCCGAGATCTCGCCACTGCACTCCAGCCTGGGCGACAGAGCGAAACTCCGTCTGAATAAACAAACAAACAAACAAACAAACAAATCGCAGCTTCTCCACTTGGAAAGTCCCAATTCGACCGGGCCTTCGAGTCCCATGGGACTCGATTGCCGTCTCCGCTGCGAAGCCATCTCCTCTCAGAAGGGGAAGGAGGTGGGGAGTCTCTGCGGCCGCTGACCTCAGCTTGGCCTGCCTTTCCTCGGTGGAACCCGGGAAGAGCCGTCTTTAAGCTCTTCGGGGAAGGGCCGGGGTCGCATTGGCGCATCGCATCCGCGGTCGCGGGCAGAGCCCCCAACTCACAGCGAGCGCGTGCTCGATGTTTCTTGAGTTGTTGTTTTCATTATTTGTGTTGTTCCAAAGAAAGCGCGAGGGACACGGTCAGGGACTAGCCGGGAGCTGGCGCGGGGGTCTTGGGCCTGCCGCGGGGCGGGGCTGGGGCGTGTCCGGGGCGGGGCGGGGCGGGAGGTGCGGTCGCGGCTCGGGCCTCGCCGTCGCTGCGCGCGGGGCTGGGGCAGCCGTAACCGTAACCGAGGTCGCCGCCGCAAGCGTACAGCGCGCGTCCAAGTGGAGAACAAAGTGACCCCCAAAACTTCTCCAACTCCTCCCCGCGTTCCCGCGAGGGCCACGCGCCGAGGGTAGCGGAGGGCGGCGCGCGACCTGCCCCACGGAGCCCGGCGCGCGACCCAAGGTAAGGGGCGCCCGGGTGAGGGCGCAGGAGGGCGAAGACGGCGCTGGTCGGCGGCTGCTCCGGGTCCCCTGCGGGCGGGGCGGCGCGCGGCCGGCGTTCCCCTCCCTTCCCCTTTGTTGGCTGCCCCTCTCTGCGCCCGCTTTCCTGGGAGTCCCGCGGAAGGTGGCGGCTGCGGGGCGCGGCTTGGCACCCTCTCCCCGGAGGGCGGCAGCGTCCGGACACAGCCTGGCACTGGGGACGAAGCACTTTCCAGAAGGATCTGAAACCAGGTACCCTGGTCCCCTCGCGCTGCACGACAGGCCAGGACCCACTTTCAGCCCCGGTCCCATCCCGGATGAGGAGGCGGCGCCCCGACCTCCAGATACCGAGGTTCTCGCCCAAAGCCGAGCCGTGGGTGCCCCGAGGGGAGCGCCTGCTGCGCCCACGCCCGCCCGGCGACCTCGGAGCCTCAGAAAGGCGCCGCGGCGGAGCAGGATCCCAGGCGGTCGGCTCAGCGAGTGTAGACCGTGCGGTCCCTGCTCAGCCCCTCCGGCCTTTCCGAGCGCGGGAGCCATCCCGGACGGGCGCGGCTCCTAGGGGGGCTGAGGTGCCAAGTTTCTGTGAAAACCGACACGTTGTGCCCCTAATGGATCCTATTTACCAAAAACAGTTCAGAAAGAAAAGAGTCCATTCTTCCAACCATTCGTTGCTGACAGCCGCTGGAAAGGTCCGGGAGTAAGATTGCAGGAGGTATTTTTGTCTTTAAGGAGCAGTGAAATTTAATATTGATGAGCTTCCGTGCCTCTTTTTTTTTTTTTTTTAAATAGAAAAATAGGTTAAGTTTATTTAAAGAGGAGGAAGGCTGCTTGATTCCAAAGATAATTTCATTCAGGGGGAGGTTTTCCTGCTTTTCTCTGCAGAATTCAGGCAAGAGGCCACTTGGTGACACTCCTCAGCCTCCTTGGGTAGTGGTGAGACCTTGATTTCCAATGCGGTGAAGGGCCTGGGATTCTCTTCTCAGGGTTATTCACACATTCTACCTTTTGCTCCCCCAATGATGCTGACGACCTTATTTTAACAGACAACACCGGCTATCTCCAGTTCTGTTTCCAATAGATCTAAGCCAAAGTGTCTCTAAAATCTTACCAAGTTTCGTACAGGTGCAGATCATATGCTATAAATGTTTCAGTCCTAGGTTCTGGACAAAAAAGTGTCCATGGTTGGTTTTATAATTTGGGCATAGCCAGTAGAACCTGTGTGTTCTTATACTCTTAGAAGTATTTCCTGACGTTCTTTAAGATTGTTATGTTTTAAAAATGTAGTATGATTGGTGCAGATTTGTAAGCAAAATTTGCTCCACCGGATTTTACCTGCTCACTTTACAGGAAAATAAAACTTGTTGCTTTAGGGTGTCAGAGGTTTTTGTGTTGGGTAAATGTAAAAGAACATGACAAGGTATAACTGAAGAAGAGTTTATTATTTACAGTGGCAAAACACGCCCTTGATGATCTCAGAATCAGCTTTCAACACCTTCACATACCATACTAAGATGCTTCATAATGGGGCACCTGCCTGCCTTTCCAGTTCCATCTACTGACTTTCCCCAGGCCTCCTGGCTCTCCCCCGCTTTCACACTGCCTGCTCTAGACACATCAAACTACTCACAAGTTGTCATTTCCAGACCATTGTTTGGAATGAATGAAATTCTGCTTACACTGTTCTTACTCCTCTTATCCATCTGTCAATTACCCACACATTCTTAATGTGTCAGTCAAATACCTTCTCTAGGAAGCTTTTCTTCCCCCTTATCTGTGGGCAAAGTTAAGCTCCTCTTCCTCCAGTAGTCAGTGCTTCTACTAGAACACATTTTTGTATATACATCTGGCAGTGCCACCTTGCACAGTTGTTCAGGCTGTTCACTACACAAGGTCATCTTGTCCAACAGGCAATTGGAGGCTGAAATCCAATTCACACTCCACTTGCCAAGCCTCTACTGCACTCCTCTCCACTGGAAGAGGATACATTTGGCAATTTAATCAAAAGTACAGTATGGTTTAGTAGTGACCCTAAGCCTATCCCCACTATTGTACTTAGCATCCATCACTTCAACTGATGTAATAGGAGCTCAGTTAAGGTTCCGTGAATGAATGAAGAAAGGATTATTTCTTTCTTTTTCTTTCTTTCTTTCTTTCTTTTTTTTTTTTTTTTTGAGATGGTCTCCCTTTGTTGCCCAGGCTGAAGTACAGTGATAAGATCACAGCTCACCGCAGTCTCAGCCTTCCCAGCTAAATTGATTTTCCCTTCTCAGCCTTCCAAGTAGCTGGGACTACAGATACGTGCCATCACACCTGGCTAATTAAAAAAAAAATTTGTAGAAACAGGGTTTCTCCTTGTTGCCCAGGCTGGTCTTGAACACCTGAGCTCAAGTGATCCACCCTCCTTGGCCTCCCAAAGTGCTGGGATTGTAGGCATGAGCCACCGTGTCCGGCCAGAAAAGATTACTTCTCACGAAATCTAGAAAGAAGTAAGAGTTTGGGGTCAGATTTTTTTGTATAAGTCAGTATATAGAAATATGCTTCAGTTTGCTTCTCTTATATCTGGGCTCTTCAAATGATGCTTAGACAGATGTCTTTTCCTTGATTACAGGGAAGAATCTGCGAATGTGAATTCATGGGTGGGTGTCAGGGATTTGTGTCAACATATGGTGTCTCCTCAGCTGACGACTTTTCAAGCCACTCAGGTTTAGGTGCCTAATCATGATTTGCTGAGAGAGATAAGGGGGCAAGAAACTTGGAAGTAAGGCCCTAAAGAGCTTTGCTCACATGAACATGTGCTAATAAGTTGCATTAAGTGCCATTTTGTATATAAGCATTTAAGTCATCCTAAAGTGAGATGTCACAGAATTAAACTAAGAAAGTAAGAAGGGTTTGAATCTGATTTATTTAGGATATCCAACGAGATCAGTATTTAATATCACAGTTTACACATGAAAAATGCAGTTTTCATTGGGAGGGGGCCATTTACAAGCTGAATTGGCTGCAAGAGTTGTAAAAATGCTCCAAATTTTGTATGTAGTTAAAATTAACGATTTGTGGGGTGATCTGGTGGTATTTTTCAAGCTACAATAAATATGTGAATTATCATGCAAACATTTATAAGATTGTGATATAAAATTATATACTGTAGATGTCGAAAGTGTTTGCTAGTTATATGGAATCTTGGAATCTCTTGAATTCATAGCATTGAAATAACTTTAAGGATAATATGGATCTATTCTCCCATTTTATGGGTAAGGAAACTGAGTCCCAGGAACTTATGGAGGGTCACTGAGCTTGTGTAGAGGCATAGCCAGAACGAGTTTTCAGATTTCCTGGCTTCTACTTCATATTCAAGTACCTGTAAGAACGCCCCTTCTGTATGTTCCATCATTGGCCTCACTTGGGAAATCTTGAAGGTACAGGCTAAATTTTAGGACCTCAGGGAAAGAAAAGATTTTTAGTGCCAAACACATTGCCCTGGGTAAAGTAGGCATGTGATAAATATTTGCTGAATGGAGGAATGAATGAACAAACCAGACATCAGCTTCCTTATTTAAAGTAATTGATAAGAAATGATGCAAAGTCCGTTTGGAGTGGAATTTGGCCCATGTGTTTGTAATTCTTAAATGCCATAAAAAGTATTGGTTAAACTTTATGGAAAAGATGGGCATCTCTGTTATACATTCAAAGACGTTTGATATGCTATAGGAAAAAAATTTTTTTTTTTTTTTTTTTTTGAGACAGAGTGTCACTCTGTCACCCAGGCTGGAGTGCGGTGGTGATCTTGGCTCACTGCAGTCTCCATCTCCTGGGTTCAAGCGATTCTCCTGCCTCAGCCTCCCGAGTAGCTGGGATTGCAGGCACCCACCACCACACTGGCTAATTTTTGTATTTTTAGTAGAGATGGGGTTTTGCCATGTTGGCCAGGCTGGTCTCAAACTCCTGACCTCAGGTTATCCGCCTGCCTTCCACTCCCAAAGTGCTGGGATTACAGACGTGAGCCACCGCACCCGGCCAGGAAAAATAATTTTTATTTCTTTATTATTTTCTATAGGAGAAGCTAGAACTCCTGACAGAAAAGCATAATGAAAAAGCTCAGGATTTGGAATCAGTAGGTTTGTCTGAAAACTATCTATGCTTCTGCAGACCATAAATGTCACCAGCCTCAGTTTCTTGTAACTTCTTTTTTTTTTTTTTTGAGACGGAGTCTTACTCTGTAGCCCAGGCTGGAGTGCTATGTGGTGCCATCTCAGCTCTCTGCAACCTCCGCCTCCTGGGTCCTGGTTCAAGCAATTCTCCTGCCTCATCCTCCCGAGTGGCTGGGATTACAGGTGTGTGCCAACATGCTCAGGTAATTTTTGCATTTTTAGTACAGACAGGGTTTCTCCATGTTGGCCAGGCTGGTCTTGAACTCCTGGCCTTGTGAACCACGCCCGGCCTCTTGTAACTCCTTAAATCTTAGAGTTGTTACAAGGATCAAATGAGCTGAAGTGCATGAAAGCACTTTGCAAACTTTGGAACAATGAACAGTAAGAGGAGGTAGAAGCTATGGCAGTAATTCCTTGGCCTGTGCTAGGCCATCTGTATACATCATCTCATTTGTTCCTCTGAATTTAAAAAAGTAAGACTTTTGTGGAATAAGGAAGAAATTCATGCTTAAACAACTCCCTCAGTGTTAAACATGTGTTGAGTGAGCCCCCTACGATGTGATAAGAACCGTTAAGCTGGGCTGGGCATGGTGGCTCACGCCTGTAATCCCTGCACTTTGGGAGGCCAAGGGGCAGAACACCTGAGGTCTGGAGTTCAAGACCAGCTGACCAACATGGAGAAACCCCGTCTGTACTAAAAATACAAAAATTAGTAGGCATGGTGGCGCATGCCTGTAATCCCAGCTACTTGGGAAGCTGAGGCAGGAGAATTGCTTGAACCTGGGAGATTGTGCCACTGCACTCCAGCCTGGGCGACAAGAGGGAAACTCTGTTGCAAAAAAACAAAGCAGAACAAAAAACAAAAAAAACCAAAAAACTGTTACGCTCTGAACATGATGGTCAGTAAGATAACTTACTTTAACTAGAGAACAGTAAGTGACATTAAGTGACACAAAAGCAAATTCCTTAAGTTTTAGGTGGAGGAGTGATAGGTCAGATTTGCATTTGAAACCAATTCCTTTCAGGAACTCTGGCTTACTCCTGTCATCCCAGTACTTTGGGAGGCTGAGGCTGGGGATCACTTGAGGTTGGGAGTTCAAGACCAGCCTGGCTAACATGGTGAAACCCTGTCTCTACTAAAAATTCAAAAATTAGCCGGGCATGGTGGTGCACATCTGTAGTCCCAGCTACACGAGGCTGGGGCACGAGAATTGCTTGAATCCAAGAGTTGGAGGTTGCAGTAAACCAGGATTGCGCCACAGCACTCCAGCCTGGGTGACCGAGCGGGACCCCATCTCAAACAAACAAACGAAGAAACCAGTTTCTTTTTAGATTGTTGTGAGTAGATTTAGGGAAGCAAGCCTGACAGGAAGAAGGTCAGTGGTAACAGTGTAGATCATCAAAAGCGGTGGCAGTAGAACAGTGGGGACAGACATGGAGGAAGATTCCAGAAATATAAAGGAAGTGTGATGGACTTGGTGACTGAGAAAGTGGAGGGCAGGGAGAATCACATCCAGTAAAGGATGACATCCAGCCTGCTCACCCATGTGACAACCCAGAAGGAGAAGGTTGGAGACCTGTGGGGTCCCTTACCCAAGTTCATGTAGTTTGAAATTGCACAGCTGAGATTTGAATCCAGATCTGTCTGACCACATGATCCTTCCACTCTTCTATACTGACCCAGCAGGTAGCATGCCCTTAATTGTAAACAAATACAGGATCTTAATAAAAATCATCTAGCATTTGAAAGCTTTTATTTTTATGAAATGTTTTTTCATAACATTAAGGAAAAAAAAATGCCCACAGACGGTTACTGCCAGCAGACATAGGCTGGTGCCCTGAGAAGGTTCCCTGCCAGAAGTGTATAATGTAGTTCCTCTCTTGGATGTTACAGGGCCTGGGCTCTGGCGCACTCCTCTCCAGGCATTCCATCTAGCTGGAAGTTGGTCTGCTTTGTTTTCATTTATGAGGTTTGTAGATTGAGTAACAGAATCTGGACTGCCGTGTTCATTGTGTTTTCATGGTGTTGGATTACAAGCTTTCTTTTAAATTCATGGTTAGGTTTCTGAATGTGCCTTTTGGACATGGTTCTTCATGAGTTCCCATTACTAAGTGATTTCTTTGCATTGGGAACAGTATGTAAAACTTGAATTTTGAAGCTTCTTTTGTCAGTAGTTTGGGAAATGGCATAAGAAATAAGCTTGCAAATCTTTCCTTATGCTGGTGAAAGTGAAGGATTCTCATTGCTTTTAAAATATAGTGATGAATTTTAGTGAAATATTTTGTATTATTTTAAAATTCAAAAAAATATATTGTTGTTGTCTAGTAAAGAGCATTCTGTGCCTTAAGATTTTCATCTCTAAAAGAAGGATGACAGCAGTGCCTTCTTAGAATATTGCTTTGAGAATTGAGAAATTAATTAACATAATATGCCTGAGTGTGGAGGCTCATGCCCATAAGCCCAGCACTTTGGTAGGCTGAGGCTGGATGATCACTTGAGGCCAGGTATTTGAGACCAACCTGGGCAACATAGTAAGACCCTGTCTCTAAATAAAAAAAAAATACAAAAATTAGCTGGGCATGGTGGCATATGCCTGTAGTCCCAGCTACTAAAGAGGCTGAGGTGGGAGGATTGTTTGAACCCAGGAGGATTGTTTGAGCCATGATCATGTCATTGCACTCCAGCCTGGGTGACAGAGCAAGACCTCATCTCAAAATAAAATAAAATTAGCATAATATGCTTAGAACCTGGCCTGTCACAATGAGAAAGTTCACTAAGTGTTTTGTATTTCTTTCTGTCATTTTTTTCCTTGCATTATTCCCTGTCTGGTGGGTGCAGAGACAGGGGGACAGAGACCCAGAGAAGCCTACCCTCTGAGTTGCTTCTTAGGCACTTGTGTGGTCTATATCAGTCATTGCATTCATCAAATAATATTTAATTCTTGGTGACTTCTCCATCACACAGGGAGTGCTTTGCTTGTTTTATTTATTTATTTATTTTTGAGATGGAGTTTCGTTCTGTTGCCCAGGCTGGAGTGCAGTGGTGTGATCTTAGCTCACTGCAAACTCCGCCTCCTGGGTTCGAGCAATTCTCCCAGCTTAGCTTCCCAAGTAGTTGGGATTACTGGCACCCGTCACCACACCTGGCTAATGTGTGTGTGTGTGTGTGTGTGTGTGTGTGTGTGTGTGTATGTGTTTTAGTAGAGACAGGGTTTCACCATGTTGACCAGGCTGGTCTCGAACACTTGACTTCAGGTGATCTGCCCTCCTTGGCCTCCCAAAGTGTTGGGATTATAGGTGTGAGCCACTGTGCCCAGCCGTGCTTGTTTTATTTTCGTACTGCTTTTATATCCAGCCTGGTTCTTTGTTTTTTTTTTTTTTTTTTTTTTTTTTTTTTTTTGAGACGGAGTCTCGCTCTGTCGCCCAGGCTGGAGTGCAGTGGCCGGATCTCAGCTCACTGCAAGCTCCGCCTCCTGGGTTCACGCCATTCTCCTGCCTCAGCCTCCCGAGTAGCTGGGACTACAGGCGCCCGCCACCTCGCCCGGCTAGTTTTTTGTATTTTTTTTTTAGTAAAGACGGGGTTTCACCGTGTTAGCCAGGATGGTCTCGATCTCCTGACCTCGTGATCCGCCCGTCTCGGCCTCCCAAAGTGCTGGGATTACAGGCTTGAGCCACCGCGCCCGGCCCCAGCCTGGTTCTTTAGTGAACACTCTTAGATGGTGGTTGACAGAATGTGTGAAGTGTTCAATGAAATTGTTTTTAAAAGTATTATACTATGATTATGAAATTGAGAGATGCTTTGCCAAATATTTGACTCTCTAAATGGACTTTATCAGTAATAAAGTGCTGAAAGTTAAAATACATAAAGGTTGATCCGTTTTTTTCCCCAAGCGTGGAGTTGTGGCACCGTTGTTGTATTGGATAGAACAGCTCTAGATTCTGGTGTGGAATACACCTTTTACCCATTTGGCAAGTCACCTAAACATTTGAGGGACTTGGCTTCCTCAGGGAGATGATAATTTTTTTTTTTTTTTTTTTTTGAGATGGTGTGTCACTCTGCCACCCAAGCTGGAGTGCAGTGGTGTGTTCTCGGCTCATTGCAACCTCTGCGTCCCAGGTTCAAGTAATTCTCCTGTCTCTGCCTCCTGAGTAGCTGGAATTACAGGTACACACCACCATGCCCAGCTAATTTTTGTATTTTTAGTAGAGACGGGGTTTCACCATGTTGGCCAGGCTGGTTGCAAACTCCTGACCTCAGGTGATCCACCCGCCTTGGCCTCCCAAAGTGCTGGGATTACAGGTGTGAACCACTGTGCCCAGCCATAAAATTGTTTTCTAATGATTCCCAGTGTCTCCTGGCAATGGAGCCATAAATCCTTCTCATTAACCTTCTTCTTCAGGCCTTGTACTAAGGTTATGATTGGCAGAATAATAGTCATACTTCTCATCACTCTGCATAACCATGAAGCTGGATGAAAATGAGGGCTCTCAAAAGCACATTGGTGCATATGAGCAGAAGTGAAGGAAGAACACATCTGGAATCCATCAAAATGAATTAAATTATCTTTTGTGTTGGTGGCATTTGAAACCTCTGGGATCAACACCTACTGCATGAATACATGAAGGCTCAATGAACGTTTGCTGCATCAGAAACCAAAATATTTTCCCATTTCACGTGTCCGTTTTGAACTTTCCCTCTGGAAAATCTTAGTCATTCTGTGAAACTGGAGTTAGCCATAGTAATCCTCCCTTGACAATCATCTACTGAACTGCTTGATGGGAAACCACTGTGTGTCATGTGGGCAAATACCTTGAGGTTACACAAGATTTAAAAGAAACTCAGAAACTTCACTGATTGGATCCATTTGTTGTGGATACACTCACCCCCTCCTAGCAGGTCCCACTTGCTTGCATCTTCTTCTGTATTGGAATTTTGTTGTTGTATTAGGTTGGTGCAAAAGTGACTGTGGTTTTTGCCATTGAAAGTAATGGCAAAAACCACAATCACTTTTGCACCAACTTAATAACTCGAGAGTACTGGCTTCCCCAGCCTTCCAGGCTGGCTCATCTCAAGCATCCTTCTAAAGCTTTCCTTGCTCATTTTCTGAACCTTCATTTCCTCTTGAGAAGTAATCACTTCATTCTCACCACCCTCAGGGCCCATCCTCCACATGGCCACCTTCTGTGTATGGTGGTTATAACCTTGTGTGTATGATGGTTGTATGTGTCTCTGTGTCCTACTTTCTCTCACCATTGGATTCCTTATTGATGATATACAAGTGATCATTCTGGCCGGGCATGGTGGCTCACGCCTGTAATCCCAGCACTTTGGGAGGCTGAGGTGGGCAGATCACTTGAGATCAGGAATTTGAGACCAGCCTGGCCAACATGGTGAAACCCTGTCTATACTAGAAATGCAAAAATGAGCTGGGTGTAGTGGTGGCCGCCTGTAATCCCAGCTACTCAGGAGGCTGAGGCAGGAGAATCACCTGAACCTGGGAGGTGGAGGTTGCAGTGAGCCAAGATTGCACCACTGAACTCCAGCCTGGGCGATGGAGCGAGACTCTATCTCCACCCCCCGCCTCCAAGAAAAAAGTGCATTCTGTTGAGTCTGTTGTGTGACATGTTTTGGGACTCATGTGACTTTTATCAGTGCCTTTGCTTGTCTCCATTTTGGTGGGTGACAGAAGATGAGCTGTTTGAAAGAACTCGTATGTGTTTCATTGAATTGTTCTTGGTGTTTGTCCAGTCAGAGGTAATAATCTAGGCAGTCAGCATATATTACTGAAAAGAAGACTGGATCCCTGGGTTTTGGGTAGTTTTGCCAAAAACAGCTGCATGATCTTGAATGAAACAATATATTCTCTCTGGGTTACCATTTCTTTATTTGTAATTTTGGGAGTTGCATTGGACTCAATGAATTTTTGGGGTCCTTTCAACTATACAACTCAATGTTTCTATGTAGCTACACAGTATGAGAAAGGAAAAGAAAACATTTTATAAACATTTACAAGTAGGGTTGCAAGAGCCGGGCACGGTGGCTCACGCTTATAATCCCAGCACTGTGGGAGGCTGAGGCGGGTGGATCACAAGGCCAGGAGATCGAGACCATCCTGCCTAACATGGTTAAACCTCTTCTCTACTAAAAATACAAAAAAATTAGCCAGGCGTGGTGGCGGGCACCTGTAGTCCCAGCTACTCGGGAGGCTGAGGCAGGAGAATGGCATGAATTCGGGAGGCGGAGCTTGCAGTGAACAGAGATTGCACCACTGCACTCCAGCCTGGGCGACAGAGCGAGATTCCTCCTCACAAAAAAAAAAAAAAAAAAAGTAAGGTTGCAAGGTGGCCACGTTCAGTGTTGGAGTCCAAGCTTGCGACCAGAGTGATGGGGAGCAGGAACAGGACTGGGATGCTATGGCACCCAAGAGGCCCTGACCTGGGGCAGGAAACCAGTTCGGAGGCCATAGCCTCCTTGTGGTGCTGGAGGAGGCCAGTCTGGAGATAGTCCCGGTAGGGAAGACATAAGAGCTGCTCAGCTGTGATAAGCACAAGTCTATGTTGTTGAAGAATGGACGTGACCCGGGGGATGTGCGCTCAGACACAGCCCACCAGAATTCCCTGACGCTGCTGGATAGTCCTCTGAGATGAGCTGGCGTACTGCAGGTCCCTGTCCACTTGCAGGAGAAGGTTCTGATTGAAGTGAGCTCCCAGACCTGAATTCCCAGAACCTTTGACCACTTTTGTGGCCTCATGGTTCAGCTTTTACACAAGCTCAGTGTTGGAGCAGCTGATGGCCCCCAGAAGCTCTTGAAGGTAATTAAGAATCAGTGTCAGATCACTTTAGTTGGAAAGTGGATTATTATTGTTGGAAATAAAATATTTTTGTTTTTACTGTTTTATTTTATTTTTTTGATGGAGTCTCGTTCTGTTGCCCAGGCTAGAGTGCAGTGGCACAATCTCGGCTCATTGCAACCTCCCCCTCCCAGGTTCAAGCCATTCTACTGCCTCAGCCTCCTGAGTAGCTGGGATTACAGGCACATGCCACCATGCCTCATTTTTGTATTTTTAGTAGAGACAGGGTTTCACCATGTTGGCCAGGCTGGTCTTGAACTCCTGACCTCAGGTGATCCACCTGCCTTGGCCTCCCAAAGTACTGCAATTACAGATATGAGCCACCATGCCTGGCCTTAATTTTGTACTTTTAGTAGAGATGGGGTTTCACCACGTTGGTCAGGCTGGTCTTGAAGTCCTGACCTCAGATGGTCTGCCCGCCTTGGCCTCCCAAAGTGTTGGGATTACAGGCATGAGCCACTGTGCCTGGCCTGGATTCTTATTTACCTTCTCTTTCATATATCCAATTGGATGTATGAAAATTGACACTTTGAGATAGCGTTTTGCTCTGTTGCCCAGGCTGGAGTACGGTGGTGCGATCTTGGCTCACTGCAATCTCCGCCTCCTGGGCTCAAGCATTCTCCAGCCTCAGCCTCCCGAGTAGCTGGGACTACAGGTGCCTGCCACCATGCCCAACTAATTTTTGTATTTTTAGTAGAGACGGGGTTTCACCATGTTGGTTAGGCTGGTCTTGAACTCCTGACCTCAAGTGATCCTCTGGCTTCGGCCTCCCAAAGTGCTGGGATTACAGGCATGAGTCACTGTGTCCGGCCAAAAATTGACACTTTTTTATCCATCCCAGTCACCAGCGATATGCGAGAGCTGGTGCCCAGCAGTGATACTATTTGAGGTAGGGGCCTTTGCCGGTAACAATGCCAGTGTGGAATATACACAAAAGATGGTGTCCATCAGCTGTATCCCCTTTCTGCCCTCCCCTATGCAGAACTTACCACAGCCTTTGAAGAATTATGGGGGAGTCATTTGACAGGAGTAGAACCTGTTCTGAAACCAGGAACTGTTGCCATTGCATCCTTCGATGGTTCCGAACCGACTGCTGGAAGATGCTCTTCCTGCCCTGAGACTGTGGAGTCTGGGGAAGCCAGGGCTACACATTTGCTCTTTGTTTATCCTATGAATACTCCCATCGGGTTGTTCTGGGGGTTCCTAAACTTAGCAGTATGTGCTGGTGTAAACTGTTTGTTCCGCTTGGACCTCGGGGTCAGATGTGAGGTTATAGTTAGCAGTTTGGTTCCAGGCTTTAAGGCAGGCTTTAGCGTCACGTTTCCAGCTTCCAGCTCTAAAGGAGAGAAACCTGATTATTTCAGCCATGGCAGGTCTGGAGAAGAACTGGGAAAGAAAGCAGTCACGAATGCTAGTGGTGAAAAACTGAACAAACAGAAGTGATTTTATGTGCTACAGTTCCAGGGTAGAAAAAGTAGAACCGGCAGAGCCTTGCTCTCCTCCCTGCCCCACCATGGCGGCCGCAGTGGTAGCAGCACATACACAATCATAGTAAATTGGCAGAGGAAACACACAACCGATTCCTGGCTAGAGGGGGAGAGATAAGGCAGTGTGCATGGGGGAGCCAAGAGGGGAGATGTGGGCCCCTCTGCGCCTCCCGCAAGTTTCCCCTTTGGCCCCAGTGGAGACTTGGCCGGCAGCAGAGGCACAGCTGGGAGTGTCGTGTCTTCCACCTCCCTGACTTTTCTGTTCTCTGGGGCCAGGGAGACTGTGAAAAGGGGGACAAGTCATTTCTTTTCTTTTTTTCTTTTTTTTTTTTTTTTGAGACAGAGTCTCACTCTGTCGCCCAGGCTGGAGTGCAGTGGTGTGATCTCGGCTCACCGCAACCTCTGCCTCTTGGGTTCAAGTGATTCTTGTGCCTCAGCCTCTCAAGTAGCTTGGATTACAGGTGCGCTCCACCACACCTGGCTAATTTTTGTATTTTTAGTAGAGATGGGGTTTCGCCCTCCTGGCCAGGCTGTCTTGAACTCCTGACCTCAGGTGATCTGCCTGCCTCGGCCTCTGAAAGTGCTGGGATTACAGGCGTGAGCCACGGTGCCCGGCTATGATAAGTAATTTCTGCACCAGTCCTGCTGTAGGCTACCTGCAAGACAAGACGTTTGATTGGAAGGCTGGTCAGAGTCACTCCTAGCTCCTGGTCTGTAGTCCTTCCAGAGTCTTCCTAGTGTGCCTCAGTAAGTCAGAGTAGTCAGGGCCCATACTCTGTATGTAGTAGCCAGGCTAATCCTTGGAGTTCACCCTAAATTTCCAATACCGTCCTTTTTTGTTTTTTTTTTAGACAGAGTCTTGCTCTGTCACCCAGGCTGGAGTGCAGTGACATGATCTCGGCCCACTGCAACCCCCATCTCCTGGGTTCAAGCGATTCTCCTGCCTCAGCCTCTTGAGTAGCTGGGACTTGTTACAGGCGCATGCCACTACACCCAGCTAATTTTTTGTATTTTTAGTAAAGACGGGGTTTCACCGTGTTAGCCAGGATGGCCTCAATCTCCTGACCTCGTGATCTGCCTGCCTCGGTCTCCCAAAGTGCTGGGATTACAGGCATGAGCCACTGCGCCCAGCCTCCAATACCATGTTTTTCTCCAAACCTGTTGCTCTATTATGTAACCTGGTATTTTGAGCTTAGCTGTAAGACATTTACTTACCAGGGAAATAGATTACTGCATCATCTTTAATTCCTGTTTCTTTGGTACCATTGCTTTGTGAATATAGTAGGCTCCAAAAGAAGATGTGGCCAAGAAAATAGATGGATTTATAGAGTGGGGAGAGGCCACTGAGGTAGACACTAAGACTGGAGCATCCCTCACAGCCAGAGGTTGCAGTGAGTCCCTCTCAGCTTCCCAAGCAGGCCTTCACTTACCTTAAGCCATTTGCCCTACATGAAGAGGCAGAAGGCAGTCATAGAGTAACTCATGATGAGCCAGTGGATGGTCTGCTGCACCAGAGTAGAAGCCCAGGGTAAGGCTGTCTCCAATTAGCCTGGCAGCCCGGGGAGGGAGGAGTAGCTCATCAGCAGCTCGTCCCTCATTTCGCCTTTCACCTCCACCCCGGAGGCCTGCCTGTCTTTCCACAGTAACAGTGAGGAATTCCATCTGGAAGCTGGCCAGGCATCCTGAGTACAGGCTATGCCAGAGGGCCAGGAATCTTAGAGAGACCTGAGAGAGTTTTTTGTTTTTGTTTTTGTTTTGAGATGGAGTCTAGCTCTATTGCCCAGGCTGGAGTGCAGTGATGCGATTTCGGCTCACTGCAACCTCTGCCTCCCGGATTAAAGCAATCTTCTTGCCTCAGCCTCCTGAGTAGCTCGGACTACAGGTGTGCACCACCATGCCTAGCTAATTTTTGTATTTTTACTAGAGACGGGGTTTCGCCGTGTTGGCCAGGCTGGTCTCGAACTCCTGACCTCAAGTGATCCGCCCACCTTGGCCTCCCAAAGTGCTGGGATTACAGGCATGAGCCACCGTGCCCAGCACTATGAGAATTCTTTACTTTTTTTTTTTCTTGAGACGGAGTTTTGCTTTTGTTGCCCAGGCTGGAGTGCAATGGTGTGATCTCGGCTCACCGCAACCTCCGCCTCTCAAGTTCAAGCGATTCTCCTGCCTCAGCCTTCTGAGGGATTGCAGATGCACACCACCATGCCCAGCTAATTTTTCTATTTTTAGTAGAAACGGGGTTTCACCATGTTGGTCCGGCTGGTCTGGAACTCCCGACTTCAGATGATCTGCTGGCCTCGGCATCCCAAAGTGCTGGGATTACAGGCGTAAGCCACCACGCTTGGCTGAGTTCTTTACTTTCAAGGAATTTGAATCATTTGAAAAAGTCACTGGAGAAAAGGGAGGGTGAGGAGGAGCCACAGACTGACTAGTTCTTGGATCGCGCCACCTGCCTCTGGGTCCTCGAGCCTCGAGGAGTGGAGTGCAGGGAGGCTCCCACGTGTAGCCCCCAGGGGTCCTGGAGGCAGTGCTACCTGATTAATTTTACAGATAGGAGGCCGACCCAGGGCACAGCTGGCAATCAGTGACCGAGTGCCTACCAAGTGCCTAATGTTGAGGTCAGTGGAGAACCAGATACACTCTAATGCTGTCCACACTCTAGTGGTAGGGACAAACAAGTAAACGAAGCTGTTTATAATCAGGGCAGCAGAGGACATAAGTCCAGTGGCAGAGCTGGAGTAACACCCAGGGCTCAAGGCACTTTTTTTTTTTCAAATCGGAGTCTTGACCGGGCACGGTGGCTCATGCCTGTAATCCTAGCACTTTGGGAGGCCGAGGTGGGTGGATCACAAGGTCAGGAGTTCGAGACCAGCCTAGCCAACATGGTGAAACCCTGTCTCTACTAAAAATACAAAAATTACCGGGTGTGGTGGCACGTGCCTGTAATCCCAACTACACAGGAGGCTGAGGTGGGAGAATCGCTTGAACCCTGGAGGCGGAGGTTGCAGTGAGCTGAGATCATGCCATTGCACATTAGCCTGGGCAACATTTTTTGAGACTGTCCCCCCAACCCCCCCTGCAAAAAAAAAAAAAAAAAAAGACAGAGTCTTACTCTGTTGCCCAGGCTGGAGTGCAGTGGCGTTATCTCGGCTCACTGCAACCTCCACCTCCTGGGTTCAAGCGATTCTCCTGCGTAGCTGGGATTACAGGTGCCCGCCACCACGCCTAGCTAATTTTTTTGTATTTTTAGTAGAGATGGGGTTTCACCATGTTGACCAGGCTGGTCTCAAATTCTTGACCTCAAGTGATCCACCTGCCTTGGCCTCCCAAAGTGTTGGGATTACAGGCATGAACCACTGTGCCCAGCCAATTTTTGTATTTCTTCTAGAGAAAGGGTCTTGCCATGTTGCTCAGGCTGGTCTACTAGGATTATAGGTGTAAGCCACTGCGCCTGGTCTGCTACTGGCTTTTTGATCGTATTTTGAGAAACTGTCCTAAATGAGGCAAGACTTGCGCTGGTAGGGCATTCTGTGTGTGGAGGGTGTCGGGAAGTGGAATCAAGGTCTGTCTTCCTGTGCCTTTTCCCTGTGTGATGCCCTTTTGCATAGGCTTGCATAGGATTGTGAGGATCTAACCATGTTAGTGAGTTTGCCAGAGATGGGCAAGAGATTTGTAGGCCATTTATATACAAATGCAGCACAGGTTTTCTTATTTCGGGGTGATCCATGATGTATGGTTTGACAGGAACCTTTTTTTTTTTTTTTTTTGAGATGGAGTCTTGCTCTATCACCCAGGCTGGAGTACAGTGGCCCAATCTTGGCTCACTGCAAGCTCCGCCTCCCAGGTTCACACCGTTCTTGACAGGAACCATTTTTAAGGAAAACATCTGGTTTCTAAAGAAAAAGTTTGTTGAATATATTAGTGATAAGCATATTGACAGTGAAAACGATTAGGTAAAATGTCAGGCTACTTAAAAACATCTCTTTTGTGATGAATATTAGTGAGAAAGCACTTCTGTCTCTTCCATGAAGGCCATTTCCGGAGGGATACCAACAGGCAGGACTTTGCTTAGTTCTATTTCAGTTTACCATGGAATTGGAATTTTAAAATGACCTGTCTTTAAAAATCTAGGGATGTCACTAAGTCAGACTGTCGTAAGTTCCACCCTGGCCATTAGTCTAAATGTATGAGGAAATTGAGCCCATTGGATGGTTGACATTGCAGCAGTCCTGGTGTATGTTGAGAAGAGAATGTCATTGCAGTATGGCATTTTCTGAAAAGCTGTCTGTCACTGAAGCTAAATTTTGATAGCTTGATAAATCACATTAGAAAATTCACTAAGGCATGGAGTGTACAGAGTTGGCAGCCAATGGTTGGAATTTTCAGCAAACCAACAAATGGGTTGTTCCAAAAAAAATGGACACATACATATGTAATTGTCAACCTTAAATAATACATTGTCTAAAGGAAAATCTCTAAACGTTATAGAGTGCATTGAAAATTCTTGAATAATTTCAAGATATAAAAGTACATTTATATTTCTGTGTATGGTACATGATAATATGACAAACTTTTGAAAACTACGTTTGTTGTAATTTCTCATTTGGCATCCTTAAAATTTGTTAAAATAGCATAACACTGAGATGTGGCTTACAATTAATGCTTAGTCCGGATAGTGCCTCTTATGTGTATATTACAGAAAGTCAGCAAAATCACCTGTGCAGATGACAAACATATACCTCAAACCTCATGAAATGTAAGGTACAGAGAAATCAATTGCCTCAGGCTAGGGGTGAAACACAGTCACATTACTACTTATTTCCAGGTCTGTGAACCAGGTTTTCCTGGAAGGAGCTGTCTCCATTTAGTAATCTTCCCATGTTTTGTCCCTTTGGTACTCACTGTTGGTCACTGACAGTCTAAGGTACCATGACCTTACTGTTCTGGAAATAATATCTTTTTTTTTCTTTTTTTTACTGTTCCTTGCAGAGCAGGGCTACCCCACAAGCAGTGTGCCCAGAGAAGCTGGAAATAAATTTCTTAGCATCACTCAGTTCTTCTGAGGCTCAGTGTCTGAAATGGACATAAATTCCACTCTCTTGAATTATTCTTTGAAACTCAAACTTTTGTTTGACCCTTTTGGATGTGGGTGTTTGTATTGTGAGAAAAGAAAAATGCACTAACTGTACTGTAGCAGTGTTTGTAAACCTAATTGTGACGTTCTCACGTTTTCAGTGGGTGAATCTATGGTTAGGTTCAGTGTTTTGGGGGTAGCTGCTTAGTGTGTACTGCCGTGGAGCTGTAGGATTGAAATAGGAAGAGGAAGAGAATAATGGAAAGCACGTGGGGTATTATTCCAGAACAGAGGTTCTCAAACTTCAGGGCATCAGAATCACCTGGAGGGCTTGCTAACGCATAAATCGCTGGGTCCTGTCCTCTGTTTCTGACTCAGAAGATCCTTTTTTTTTTTTTTTTTTTTTTTTTTTTTTGAGACAGGGTCTTGCTCTGTCGCCGAGGCTGGAGTATAGTGGTGCAGTCTCGGCTTACTGCAGCCTTTACCTCCAGGGTTTGGGCTATTGTTGTGCCTCAGCCTCCTGAGTAGCTGAGACTACAGGCGTGAGCCACCATGCTCAGCTAGGTTTTGTATTTTTAGTAGAGATGGGGTTTCACCATGTTGCCCAGTCTGGTCTTGAACTCCTGAACTCAGGTGGTCCACCTGGCTTGGCCTCCCAAAGTTCTGGGATTGCAGGTGTGAGCCGCCATGCCCGGCCCTAACTCAGAAGATCTGAGTTCGGCCTGAGAATTTATATCTCTATGATGTTTCTAGGTGATGCTGCCGCCGTGGCTGATCTGGGGCCACATTGGGAAAGACTGTGTTCTGGAGGCTCAGTGTTGGTCTGTACTGAGTGGAGATGTGGATCCCTGGACATCATTCAGCTTCTCAGGGTCTGGGTTTGTATACACCTGCTTGGTCCAGGCAGTATTAGTGATTTTCTTGAAGATCCGAGGAATCCTTTGTTCCAAACTACATCTATGTGAAACCAAGACCCAAATATATAATATACAAAAGGGATGAAATGGAAATTATATTAATTACGAAGTTGTAAGGGACAGAAGGCCCCTTGGGCCCGTCTAAAGAACCTAATACAGTTGTGAATGCAGTGGAAGAGAGGATTTCTAAGGTCCCTCGTGCCTGTCGCTTTCTCTGATTCTGTATACTCTTTCTTTCTTTTTTTTTTTTTTTTTCAGGCTGAGTCTCACTCTGTCACCCAGGCTGGAATGTAGTGACGTGATCTTGGCTCACTGCAACCTCCGCCTCCTGGGTTCAAGTGATTCTCGTGTCTCAGCCTCCTGAGTAGCTGGGACTACAGGCGCCCGCTACCACACCTGGCTAATTTTTGTATTTTTAGTAGAGATGGGGTTTTGGTCTTGAACTCCTGGCCTCAAGTGATTTGCGTGCCTCAGCCTCCCTAAGTCGTAGGACTACAGGCGTGAGCCACTGTGGCCGGCCAGATTCTGTATACTCTTGAAACTGTAGACTGTTAAGAGAATGGAAAGAATCTAAGTGAGAGACTTATGACTTTGAAGTTGTGCCTTTTGATATAAGAAGCTATGTTTAGGATATATAAATAGGTAGGCAATAAATTAGCTTGAGATATTCATGGTAGCAACAGCTCATAAAAGATCCACAGCTCATTTCTAGTAGAACTGAGGAAATTCTAGTAAGAAAAGAAATGGGGTAAAGGATTTGGGTAACACTGTGTGCCTGCCATCTTTGTGTGCAGCTGGTATGTGTAATTGAATTGAAATAATGTAACCCATTTTAATTTTCATTTATTTATTTTTTTGAGATGGAGTTTTGCTCTTGTTGCCCGGCTGGAGTGCAATGGTATGATCTCAGCTCACTGCAACCTGTACTTCCTATGTTCAAGCCATTCTCCTGCCTCAGCCTCCCGAGTAGCTGGGATTACAGGCATGCGCCACCATGCCCGGCTAATTTTGTATTTTTAGTAGAGACGGGGTTTCCCCATGTTGGTCAGGCTGGTCTTGAACTCCTGACCTCAGGTAATCCGCCCACCTCGGCCTCACTAAGTGCTGGCATTACAGGTGTGAGCCACCATGCCTGGCCCGCATTTTAATTTAATTTAATTTAATTCTTTATTCTTGAGACAGGATTGCCCTCTGTCACCCAGGCTGGAGTACAGAGGCGAGCTCCTAGCTCACTGCAGCCTTGAACTCCTGGGCTCAAGACATACTCCTGCCTCAGCCTCCCAAGTGGCTAAGACTACAGGTATGTGCTACTGTGCCTAGGTAATTTGTTTTTCAAGGTGTAGTCAGGTGCCAAGGATTTTTTAAATTTAAATTTTATTTTTTAACTTTTTGTAGAGGCGGAGTCTTGCTCTGTTGCCCAGGCTGGTCTTGAACTCCTGGCCGCAAGACATCCTCCCACCTTGGCCCCCCACAGTGCTAGGATTACAGGTGTGAGCCACTGTGCCTCGCCAAATTTAACTCATTTTTGTAAGTCTGATGGTCAAGCCTGAACTGAATTTCCTAATCTTTACTGGAATTTTTGCTGGAAAATAGGTAAGAGAGCAGCACTACCAATGTTTCAATAAGAGAAATGAAGGACCTCATGATTCACAAATGTCCAGAGATATTTGCCTACTGTACTTGGCTCTATTTGTCAACTGTGTTATGGATGTCCTAAAACTGACTCCAGAGAAACTGTGAATTAGCTTAAACTTGACTTTGCTACTCAGTGCTTCACTGTTCTCGTTCTTTTGAATCCCTTATTCTCACTCCTCCTCTTTCTTGGCTCACTCTCCCTTTCAAGAAAAACTCTAAATAGAAACAATTTGAATAGGTATGGAACAATCTCTGTGGTATGCTAAGTGAAGATATCTAGGTGCCGTACACTGTATCTAGTATGCAACCTTTTGAATAAAACTATGAATCATGAGAAGTAAATTAGTGGGTCAGGTTTATTATTGTTATTATATGCATACAAATAGACTTGAAAAAAATTCCAGCGGCTTGCTTTTCTTTTCTGTTTTTTTTTTTTTTTTTGTGATGGGGTCTTGCTGTGTTGCACAGGCTGGAGTATAGTAGTGCGAAGCTCACTGTAGCCTTGAACTCCTGGGCTCAAGCAGTCCTCCCGCTTCAGCCTTTTAAGTAGCTAGGACAATAGGAGTGCGCCATGTCTGAATAGTTTTTACATTTTTTTGAAGTGGGGAGGTGGTCTCGCTATGTTGTTCAGGCTGGTCTTGAACTCCTGGCCTTCATGGATCCTTCTGCCTTGGCCTTGCAAGATGCTGGGGTTACAGGCATGAGCCACTGCACCTGGCCTTCAGTGGCTTTCTGACTTGTTTGATCAAGACGCAAATTAAGAGACACACGCCTATATGAAGGGAGCAAAATATTGAATAGAAAGTATCTAAATACGTTGCATATAGTAAAAATAACTATTGTTTCTTGAAACGTTTGTTTCAGTTTAGCATCTATCCTGTCTGTCAGTCCGTGTATTAGGGTTCTCTAGAGACACAGAACCAATAGGGTCTGTTTGTGTGTGTGTGTGTGTGTGTATGTGTGTATGTGTGTGTGTAGTTGTATTATAAACAATTGGCTCACCTTATTATGGAGGCTGGCAGGTCCAAAATTTGAAGCGTGAACTCCTGGAGACCCAGGAGAGCTGATGATACAGATGCAGCTTGAAGGCAGTCTGCTGTTGAATTCCCTCTCGCTCTGGGAAGCTGGCCTTTTTGCTTTATCCATTGTTTTTTCAAGTGATTGGATGAGGCCCACCCACATTATGGAGAGCGGTCTGCTTTACTCAGAGTTCTCCAGTTGCAATGTCACTCTCATCCAAAACACCATCCAATTTGACATGTAAAATTAACCATTGCAGGCCAGGCGCGGTGGCTCACTCCTGTAATCCTAGCACTTTGGGAGGCCAAGGCAGGCGGATTGCCTGAGCTCAGGAGTTCGAGACCAGGCTGGACAACACGGTGAAACCCTGTCTCTACTAAAATACAAAAGAAATTAGCTGCGTATGGTGGCGGGCGCCTGTAATCCCAGCTACTCAGGAGGCTGAAGCAGGAGAATCGCTTGAACCTGAGAACCAGAGGTTGCAGTGAGCCAAGATCATGCCACTGCCCTCCAGCCTGGGTGACAGAGCAAGACTCCATCTCTACAAAAAGAAAAAAAAAAAAAAGAAAAATTAGCCATTGCATGTGGGATACTAAGTCATAAGGCAAAACATGTCTTATCTGTCAAAGTTAGAAAGCCACTGCCATGCCTAGAATATCTCTGAAGGATACATAATGTGGGTCAGAGCCTTAGCAACAGCAGAGGTTCCCAGTCTGGGGAGAGGGTCCATCTTAACCACCCTGGGGGCTTTTCCAAAATATATTATGTCTCTGCTGCAGCTCCTCAGTCTTTCCTGCCTCTCCCTCAAGAATGAATTTAGGCCAGGTGCTGTGGCTCATGCCTGTAATCCCAGCAGTTTGGGAGGCCGTGGCGAGTGGATCGCTTGAGGTCAGCAGTTCAAGACCAGTCTGGCCAACATGGTGAAACCCCATCTCTGCTAAAAATACAAAAATTAGCTGGGCGTGGTGGCACACACCTGTAATCCCAGCTACTGGGGAGGCTGAGGCAGGAGAATCGCTTGAACCCGGGAGACAGAGGTTGCAGTGAGCCGAGATCACACCACTGCACTCCAGCCTGGGTAACAGAGTGAGACTCTGTCTCAAAAAAAAAAAAAAAAAAAAAAAATGAATTTAAAAATAAAGGGAGATACAAAGCTGTTTCTTTTTTTAAAGAGTATGATGGACTGAACCAAAAAAAGGCTGAACTTCTGTGAGTGCGTATCACCTGGCAGATGGGAGGTGATGAGCTCTTGGGGTGGGAGATCTTGCTTAGGTCCCTGAGATTTTATTTTATTTTGTTGTCTTGGCTCCCTGTAACCTCCACCTCCTGGGCTCAAGCGATCCTCCCACCCCAGTCTCCCCAGTAGCTGGGACTACAGGCATGCGCCAGTACGCCCAGCTAATTTTTGTATTTTTTGTAGAGACAGAGTTTTGCCATGTTGCCCAGGCTGGTCTTGAACTCCTGAGCTCAATCGATCAGACTGCTTGGGCCTCCCAAAGTGCTGGGATTACAGCATGAGCCACCACGCCCGCAGGTCCCTGAGACTTTAATGAATGATTGCAGCTGGACTTAGTGCCTAATACCCCAGAATTCAAACCCTCTCTGATATTTGGTTTGGTCTCAACCTTGTGGAAACCAGTGTGACTTTACCTGTCCTCTATATTTTGCTCAGACTCTAATGCTCATGGTCAGTGACTGAAAATGTGTATGACAGTAACGTGTACAGCTTATATTAAAATGTGCCAAAGACTCAAGGGATTCCTATAATTTTTATTTTTATTTATTTATTTTTTTGAGACAGAGTTTCGCTCTTGTCACCCAGGCCGAAGTGCAGTGGCACGATCTTGGCTCACTGCAACCTCCGCCTCCTAGGTTCAAGCGATTCTCCTGCCTCAGCCTCCTGAGTAGCTGGGATTACAGACATGTGCCATCACGCCTGGCTAATTTTGTATTTTTAGTAGAGACGGGGTTTCTCCATGTTGGTCAGGCTGGCACCTCCCGACCGCAGGTGATCCATCTGCCCCAGCCTCCCAAAGTGCTGGGATTACAGGCATGAGCCACTGTGCCTAGCCTACAAAAATTAAATTTAGACCCGGCGCGGTGGCTCATGTTGGCCAGGCCAGTCTCGAACTCCTAACCTCAAGTATGTGCCTGCCTCGGCCTCCCAAAGTGCTGGGATTATTCGGTTAATTTTTGTATTTTTAGTAGAGACAGGTTTCACCATGTTGGCCAGGCCAGTCTCGAACTCCTGACCTCAAGTGATCCACCCACC
The DNA here is from genome assembly GCF_043159975.1 of Macaca nemestrina. Classification (NCBI taxonomy): domain Eukaryota; kingdom Metazoa; phylum Chordata; class Mammalia; order Primates; family Cercopithecidae; genus Macaca; species Macaca nemestrina. The sequence goes on from NC_092129.1 coordinate 74,278,479, forward strand.
TTGGCCTCCCAAAGTGCTGGGATTATTCAGCTAATTTTTGTATTTTTAGTAGAGACAGGTTTTACCATGTTGGCCAGGCCAGTCTTGAACTCGTGACCTCAAGTGATCCGCTCACCTCAGCCTCCCAAAGTTCTGGGATTATTCGGCTAATTTTTGTATTTTTAATAGAGACAGGTTTCACCATGTTGGCCAGGCTGGTCTTGAACTCCTGACTTCAAGTGATCCGCTCACCTCAGTCTCCCAAAGTGCTGGGATTACCCAGACAACCAAGCCAACATGGTGAAACCTGTCTCCACTAAAAATACAAAAATTAGCCGAATAATCCCAGAACTCAGGAGGCTACTTGGGAGGCTGAGGCAGGAGAATCGCTTGAACCCGGGAGGCGGAGGTTGTGGTGAGCCAAGATCGAGCCATTGCACTCCAGCCTGGGTGACAAGAGTGAAACTCTGTCTCAAAAAAAAAAAAAAAAAAAAAAAAAAAATTAAATTTAGGAGCTGTTCTTTTCAGTCCTTGGTAATGTTGAGTGAGTCCTCTGTACTATGGAGTGACCAAAAACCAAACCGAACCAAAAGGTTTCTTAGGATATTTTAGGTGACTATGCAATTTATAAGACTTTAGGGGTCTTCACAACTCCTCATTTTCAGGAGTGGAGGAGGAGTTATGGAATTGACACTGGTTAGGAGACCTTTTGGACAGGCGATCATTTAATCTGTGCTTATCTTGTGAATTAAAAAATTTCTCCTTTGGACCTGACCTACATAGCTGCTGCCTTCCATGAGTTTGTTTCCATTTATAATCCTAATGAACAGCATTGAGATCTTGTGGCTTCTCAATTTTTCACATCACAGCAAAATAACTGAGTGTGAGATATTTGTTTTGAAAAACTTAGACAATCAGGTCGGTCAGTTTTAGTTTTGAACAACAAAACAGCTTGTCTCGAGATGCACGCTTCCTTCAGTCATATTGATCTATTTTTCTCCTGAGAGGAGTGTCTGACAATGGTTTGTCCTGTGACTGGTATATAATTTAAACATGTGCTAAGCATAATTTTAGTTCCTTTGGGATCACCCTCAGTTTTTATACCACATCTGGCTCTCACAATCCCACTTAATTACAGCTATTTTGATATTTGGCCAAGTCACTAAAACCAGTCAACTCTCTATGGGGAGACAGTAAACTTTTGATCAGCATATCACTAGAAGTGAAATTCTTCTGCAAACAGACACTTTTTCAGGAATTATTCTTGTAAGTGCAAAGAGACGTTGGCAGCCTTTTGATACTTTTGGAGGGGTTTTGGTGAGTGCCAAATGGTGCATAGCTACTGTATGCTTGAAAAATGTTAACGAGAGGCTCAGCTTTTCTGAATGTATGTTTTGGCTTTTTGAGATAGCTTCCATGCAGGAAGAACCTTCTTTTAAGACCAAATGTAGACTCTGGACTTTCTCCAAGAGAAGTATTGTAAATATATCAAAGCTGATACTGTACTGAATTTCTTTATAGAAAGAAAAAAAGGAGTGGTTAATAAATAACATACAGTGTTTGAGTAGAGCCCACAATTTCAAAGAGTTCATCTTTCCTTATGGCCAGTTTATTATAAACATTTTATGTTCAAGCCCTGTTTCTCTCCACCCCTTGCATTGTCATATTTCATTTTGTACCGTACAGCGCACATGTCTTATCCTGTTGTTTACTATGAGAGTTCACGGAGCAAAAGTAAGTCCACAGAGCAGGAAGGGAGCGATAATCCTTACCAGTATTTTGATTTTTCTCACTTTTGAGCTTTTGACTCAACGTAGTCTTACAGAAAGCACGTTTGCTACTTTTGTGTTGGGTGGAGTAAGGTTTGAAAACAAAAAGCAACCAACCAACTTACCAAACCCCTTAACTCCTAATTCTATAAGATATAGGATATCTTACAGAATTAATCACAGGGCCATTTCTGATGCTATTTTATTTTTTAAAATTTATTTTATTTTTTTGAGACAGAGTCTCACTCTGTAGCCCAGGCTGGAGTGCAGTGGCGTGATCTCGGCTCACTGCACCCTCTGCCTTCCGGGTTCAAGCGATTCTCCTGCTTCAGCCTCCCCAGTAGCTGGGACTACAGGCTCCCACCACCACACCTGGCTTATTTTTGTAGTTTTAGTAGAGACGGGGTTTCACCACGTTGACCAGGCTGGTCTGAAACTCGTGACCTCCAGTGATCCTCCCCGCTTGGGCTCCCAAAGTGCTGGGATTACAGGCATGAGCCACTATGCCCCATCCTCTGATGCTATTTTAGAAATACTAAAAACACACATCTTAAAATGTTACCGTTTAGCATAGAATCATATTAAAATCATAAAATACTGGGAGAGACCTTAGAGTGAGTTCAGACTCACTTCAGAAGATGGAGGTGAGAGAGTTGAAGTAATCTGCCCAGTCTCTTCCGTCTCGTAACTCTGGCTGCTATGCTAGACCTTCTGAGTGTCCTCTCACTTCTTCTCCTGCTCCTCACCTGTCTCCTACCTGTGGCACATTGTTGCTGCTCCTCACTGGGGCTGGAGGGACCCGGGCTTTCTCTGTACATAGATGCTTACCAGTCCCCGTGGCTCCTGTAGCACCGCTGGGGTTTGGGGTCTACAGCTGGCTTAGTCTGTGCTCCTGCAGGTGTGTGTGCCATAGATGATCCAGAACGCAGGTCAAAAAATCCCTGTCTGCTTATTTCTGTGTTTGATAATCTGTAAATTCTCTGTATTCAGAGTTTCATGTGGAGTTTTGTCTCTTTTGCTTTGGAGAACTCGATATTTGGGAGACGGCTTGCTGGGAGAGGTGGGGGAACTCAAGGGAAGAGAAGAATGGCATGGTTACCAGCATTTACTACATACCTTTTCTGCATCTGGCGTTGTGCTAGGTACTTCTAAGTGCTTGCTCCCCTCTGCTACACAAAAAGGATATTGGAAAGCCATATTGTACACGAGGATATTGAAGCGTAGAGCTGGGATTGAATCCCAGTTTGTCTGACTTCATATCCTTCCTCCCAACTTTCTTGGGAGGGGGAAGGGCACAGAGCACATGTGCGTTTTATGAGCCATATGGAAGTCTGAAGAGCTGCTCAGCTCTGACAGCTGTTTAAATTATCTGTGACACTGCATCCCACCATTAGCAGGGATGATGGATTGTTGACAGTCTCCATCAGAAGAGGCTGGAGTCCCAGTCCGTGGAGGAGCGCTCACAGGGTCTTTCCTAAGTGCTGAGTAAGTATAATTGAAACTTGGATTCTCATTATTATGCTGGGTTAGAAAGCATTGAAGGTACTATTAGGCAGATCTCTCTCTCTCTCTCTCTCTCTCTCTCTCTCTCTCTCTCTCTCTCTCTCTCTCTCTCTCTCCCCACACACACACACACACACACACACACACACACACACCCCGAGATGGGGTAGATCATTGTATTTGTGTGTCTACCAGCAAGAAAAGGAAGGAAAAACTAAGGTGATGTGTATTTTTAGTAGAGATGTTGCATAATTTAAAGTCATTGTGTTATTCTCTTTGCTGTGACACAAAAAATATAGGGACCTTTTCTGTGTACCTTATTTCAGTAAATCTATTTTGTCTAATCTCATGCTACTCATTTGTATTCCATTTTTAATTAACTCTTTGTCCTTGAAAATATATTTTTCTTTGTCTCTTCTTATTTGGTGGAACTATTTCATCTGTTTAGCTAGTGTTTATACTCTTTGAGGTCACTGACCTTATTCTTATGTCTTTATCTTCTCTCATTATGCAGGATAGGGTTTAATTCATAGGCATCAAATAAATGTTTATAAAGTAGTCATTTTTATTGTTTCCTTCTCAGATTACTACAGTATTATGTTAAGTAGTTTTTGTGTTTTGTCTCTTTAAGTTTTGTTTAGTTCACTGTAGTTCTTTTCCTTCTATTATAATGTAAATCTTGCTGAGTTTTAATGCAGTCATATATGAATATCTGATACATGAAACTCAATCACAAGACAGATGTGATTGTAAAATGATTCTTTGCTATTTGTATCAATATAGGATGCTTTTGACTCTGGTTGATGGTTTTCCTGTTCTTTTGTTTTTAGTTTTGGTCATTTCGTGAGTGTCTACATATACCCGATTGTGAGTTCTTGTCATTTTATATTATGTGGTTCATTTACTTATTTAATTTTTTTCTGCCAAACATTTTTCCTTTTTAAAAGTTTAAGAGAGAAAGACATTTCCTTGGCAGAGATAGGGCCAGAGCAGCAGAGGGAATTGCAGTAAGCATCTGTTTACCTTTCATATTCCTTCTTTGCAAATTCTTCTCCTATGAGAAGAGAATCTCCTTTAGGCTACAAGCAATCGGGCAGGCTCATGTTGAGTTTGGAGTATGTGTCAGTCAGGAGGCTGGAGAGGCAGACTGGAATAAGAGCTGGAAAGGACTTGAAAGTGTGGTTTGGATGTCTGGGTTTAACTTGGTCTGCAACTGGGGAGGTGTTGGAGGGTTGGACTGGCAGGGTAGGGTGTGCATGCTGGAGCTGGGGGTTCCAGCTGGGCTACTGCAGGAGTCTTGGTGATCTGTGCAGAGAGTCCGCACAGGGTGGATAAGAGAGAGGAGAGAGAACCGTCCAGACGAGGTAACTGGCTGGACATGGGGGCAAAGCATAGGGAGGGGTAAAACAATGCCACTGGGCATTCAAGCCTGTGTACCTGTGATAAGGATGATACTGCTCTACTAATAGAGTTGGGGGAAGATTAAGTTGCGGCAACTCAAGGAGAGTTTGGGTTTGATCCTTTTTGAGGCGTCAGCAGGCGCTACGGGAAGTGTCTCGTGAGCAGATAGAAATCTGGAGCTCGAGAGAGAGAGGTCTGGGCTGGGTATGTAGATTCAGATTCATCTCTTAGAGGGGATGACTGAAACCCTGAGAAATAATGACATCGTCAAAGAAGGATGTGCAAAGAGAGGCGAAAAAGACAGGCAAGAGCCTTGTTTTCTGCTTACATTTTGGAGGTGGAAGAAGAATAGGAGGCAGAGAGGGGGACTCAGAAAGAATTGTCAACAAAGAGAATTATTAAATAATTTTTTGAGCAGGATGGGTGGTGAGGGAGAGTTTTTAAACTTTAGGCCGGGTGCGGTGGCTCATGCTTGCAATCCCAGTGCTTTGGGAGGCCTAGGCAGATGAATCACCTGAGGTCAGGAGTTTGAGACCAGCCTGGTCAACATGGCGAAACCCTGTCTCTACTAAAAATACAAAAATTAGCCGGGTGTGGTTGTGGACACCTGTAGTTGCAGATACTTGGGAGGCTGAGGCAGGAGAATTGCATGAACCCAGGAGGTGGGTGTTGCAGTGAGCCAAGATCACGCCACTGCACTCCAGCCTGGCGGTAGAGCAAGACCCCATCTCAAACAAACAAACAAACAACAACAACAACAAAAAGCAAAAAACCAACCAACCAAACGAACAAACAAAAAAACCTTTATGTAATGTACATCAGACCATTAAGATTGGCAAAAATTTTTAAAGGCAACAATACTTGCTGGCAGGAGATCTTCAAGCATTGCTGGTGGGAATAACCATTCTGGAAAGAGTGCTGGCAGAGTCTATTAAAATTTCAAACACACATAGCCTTTGACCCAGCAGTTCCTCCCCTGGGACTCTCTCCCATAGAAATAAAAGCAGCTGTATGTAATTTGTTTGCACAAGAATATTTATTGCAGCATTGTTTGTAGTGGCAAAGAATTAGAAACTAAGTGGATGCTTTTGACAGAGGAACGGTTGGATAAGATGTCACACGTCCATGCCTTGGATTTCTGCACTTGACCTGGAAGGATTCCCATGAGAAAAGAAGAGGCAAGAACCATGTATACTATAATCTCATTTTTGTAGAACATAAAAGAATAAAAAAATTATTGTGTAGATGTTAATGGTGCTTGAGAGGAGAGAGGTTGGTAGTATGAGAATACTATATTTAAATTTAAATTTAAATGGTAAATTTAAAAAACCAGACTGCTCGGCTGGGTTCGGTGGCTCACGCCTATAATCCCAGTACTTTAGGAGGCCGAGGCGAGTGGATCGCCTGAGGTCAGGAGTTCAAGACCAGCCTGGCCAACATGGCAAAACCCTGTCTCTTCTAAAAATAAAAAAAATTAGCCAGGTGTGGTGATGCGTGCCTGTAGTCCCAGCTACTCAGGAAGCTGAGGCAGGAGAATCACTTGAACCTGGGAAGCTGAAGTTGCTATGAGCCAAGATCACGCCACTGAACTCCAGCCTGGGCAATAGAGCAAGACTCCCTCTCTCAAAAATAAATAAATACATAAATAAAAATAAATAAAATAATTTGGGACGCTGGAATATCACCTGAGCATGAAGGGGCCTTGGGGTGGTTTTGGATACTTGAGTAGATGCAAAAAGTTGATCTGATGTACATGACAGAGAATTAGTATGTCAGTAAAAAGAGCAGGAACTCACAGGCAGGGCTGTGGGAAGGTTTGAGAACTAGAATTCCTAGTTTCCCCTCCTCGCCCACCCCATTTGGTGATACTGAAAGGCAATCGCCCGGGGGCTCTGGCCGATCCAGGAGCAGGGATGGACCTGGACCAAAGTAAACTTTGGCAGTTTACTTTCTATAGGCTAATAAGGCTTATCCAGGAAAACTGAGGGGCAAGGGGCTTCAGGTTGGTAATGACATGATTGTGGAAATGACTGGGGATAAATAGGGTGCAGCTTGTAGAGGGAGACACATTGTCTCAGAAGGGCCCCTGTGAAAGGGGCTGGGGGAACAGGGGTAGATGACATTGGGTCTAGGATCCCTGAGAGGCTGTGGTCCCTGAGAGCTGAGAGCTTGCGTGGGGCAGCAGCTTCAGTGGTTGATATAAGACCTTGCTTCCTGTCACTACTGCTTCTAGAAGATCACCTACTGCCTTTTGTCATTTTTTTTTTTTTTTTTTTGAGATGGAGTCTCGCTCTGTCACCAGGCTGGAGTGCAGTAGCGGGTTCTTGGCTCATTACAATCTCCGCCTCCTGGGTTCAAGCTGTTCTCCTGCCTCAGCCTCCCGAGTGGCTGGGACTACAGGCACCCGCCACCACGCCTGGCTAATTTTTTGTATTTTTGGTAGAGACGGGGTTTCACTGTGTTAGCCAGGATGGTCTCGATCTCTTGACTTCATGATCCGCCCGCGTTGGCCTCCCTAAGTGCTGGGATTACAGGTGTGAGCCACCACGCCTGACCCTCCCTTTTGTCTTTTTGTAAAGTCCAAACTTAGCCTGACGTTTTAAGTCTTCTCTACCCCTCTGAAAGACTCATGTGTCCAGATCTATAGCCACCAGCTCCACGGGGCTGTCGAGCACTTTGAAATGTGGTCACCACCACTGAGGTGTGCTGTGAGTGTAACATACACACCAGGCTTGGCTGACTTAATATGAAAAACTAAGTGTAAAATATCCCATTACGATTTTTATATTATTTACATGTTAAAACAAAGATATTTTGGATGTATTGGATTAAAATACATTATGGGCCAGGCACAGTGGCTCATGCCTGTAATCCTAGCATTTTGGAAGGCTGAGGCAGAAGGATCACTTGAGCCCACGAGTTCAAGGCTGTAGTGAGCTGTGTTCCTGCCACTGCACTCCAGCCTGGGTGACAGAGTGAGACCGTCTCGAAAAAAGAAAAAGGGTGTATATATATGTATGTGTATATATATGTATATGTGTATATAAATTAATTTCACTTGCTTCTTATTTTTTTCAATATGGTCACTAGAAAATTAAATTACAGGCCAGGTGCAGTGGCTCACTGTGGATTACGGTGGCCAGGTGGAGCACTTGAGGTCAGGAGTTTGAGACCAGCTTGGCCAACACAGTGAAACCCCATGTCACTAATAATTCAAAAATTACCCAGGGGGTGGCGAGCTCCTGTAATCCCAGCTGCTTGGGAGGCTGAGGCACGAGAATCACTTGAACCAGGGAGGGGGAACTTTTAGTGAGCCAAAGTTGGGCCACTGCACTGCAGCCTGGGTGGCAGAGGGAGACTGTCTCAAGAAAAAAAAAATTGCATACACGACTCACATTTCCCCCTCCCCTCCCCTTCCCATCTCTTCCTTTTTCTTCCCTGAAGGTGCCTGTCACTTTTTTTTTTTTTTTTGATGGGGAGGCCAAGGCAGGCAGATCACCTGAGGTCAGGAGTTCGACATCAGCCCGGCCAGCATGGTGAAACCCTGTCTCTACTAAAAATATAAAAAATTAGCTGGGTGTGGTGGCAGGCGCCTGTAATCCTAGCTACTTGGGAGGCCGAGGCAGGAAAATCGCTTGAACCTGGGAGGCAGAGGTTACAGTGAGCTGAGATTATGCTAGTATACTGCAGCCTGTGTGACAGAGTGAGACTCCGTCTAAAAAAATAAAAAAGAAAAAATAGGCTGGGCACAGTGGCTCACGCCTGTAATCCCAGCACTTTGGGAGGCTGAGGCAGGCAGATCACTTGAGGTCAGGAATTCGAGACCAGCCTGGCCAATGTGGTGAAATCCCATCTCTACTAAAAACAAAAAAATTAGCCAGGCATGCTGGCAGATGCCTGTAATCCCAACTATTCGGGAGGCTGAGACAGGAGAATTGTTTGAACCGGGGAGGTAGAGGCTGTAGTAAGCCGAGATCGAGCCACTGCACTCCAGCCTGGGCAACAGAGTTAGACTCCATCTAAAAAAAAGAAATGAAAAAAAATAAAAAAGGAATCCAAATTAGTAGGTGATTAGTAGATATCAGTTGATCGAATAATGAATGGGTAACTGTAAGGGGAGACTTGTGTCCAGAGGATTATTTTAAAAAGAAAAATTAAGCTATTGTAAATTATTTGTTAAATGAATGATTAAATGAAACTCTTAGTTTTGGGAAGAAGGTTGCAAATGGTGGGGGTGGGCTGCTTTGGAAATTCCAGTGGGACCCCTGTGGTTCCTTTTCTCACCAGATACGGCTTTCTGTGGTAGATTGGAAGGAACACTGGACTGATAGTTGGTGGACCTGACTTCTTGCTCGTGGACCCACTGACCAGCTGGCAAATCTTGGAGAATTTTCTTAACCTTTCTGAGGCTTTTGCTTCCTCGTTTGCAGAATTAGTGGAGCAGATTAGAAAAGGCAGTGAGGTGCTGGGCACAGTGGCTCACACCTGTAATCCCAGCACTTAGGGAGGCCAAGGTGGGCGGATAAGGAGGTCAAGAGATTGAGACCAGCCTGGCCAACATGGTGGAACCCTGTCTCTACTAAAAATACAAAAATTAGCCAGGCATGGTGGTGGGTGCCTGTAGTGCCAGCTACTTGGGAGGCTGAGGCAGGAGAATCACATGAACCTGGAAGGCGGAGGTTGCAGTGAGCCGAGATCGTGCCACTGCACTCCAGCCTGGCAACAGAGTGAGACTCCATCTAAAAAAAAAAAAGGCAGCAAGGTTGGTAGTAGACATGTCCCTGGGAGTCAGACTGGGTTCTCCAGGTTCTCCACCCGGCTATCATCACTTGCCGGCTATGCAGCCTTGCCTAAGTCCCGAACTTCTTCCACACTTTCCAGAGTGGGAGTGAAGAAGGAGTTTCCTGTTCCTGCCAGAGGACCCTCTAAAGAAACCCGTGGAAATTAGATCCAGATCACAGAGTGATTGATAAATACCTGTTGACTTGAAGAATGAAAGGATAGCTCTCAGGGGAACTTCTGAAAGATGTTTTTCCCCAAAACTAGGCATGTTGAGGTATAATTTATGTGCTATAAACATTGTCCCCCATTTTTCACCTACTTTAAAAAATATGGTAAAATTATTGCAGCAAAATTACTGTATTAGCCTTTTGTTGTTGTCGTCGTCGTGATAGAGTCTGGCTCTGTCACCCAGGCTGGGGTGCAGTGACGCAATCTCAGCTCACTGCAACCTCCGCCCCCTGGGTTCACGTGATTCTCCCGCCTCAGCCTCCTGAGTAACTGGGATTACAGGGGTGTGCCACCACACGAGGCTAATTTTTTGTATTTTTAGTAGAGACGGAATTTTGTCATGTTGGCCAGGTTGGTCTCGAACTCCTGACCTCAAGTGGTCTGCCTGCCTCAGCCTCCCAAAATGCTGGGATTACAGGCACGAGTCACTGCTCCCAGCCATATTAGCCATTTTTAAGTCTATAGTTTAGTACATTCACATTGTTGTGAAACTCTCACCACTATCCATCTCCAGAACTTGTGTCATCTTGTAGAACGGAAATTCTGCACCCCATTAAACAATACCTCCCCATTTCTTCTTCTTCCACCCCTGGCAACCACCCTACTTCCTGCCTCTATGAATTTGACTGTTCTAGGTACCTCATTTAATTGGAATCATACAGTATTTGTTCTTTTGTGACTGACCTATTTTGCTTAGCGTGTGTCCTCAAGGTTTATCTATGTTGTAGCATGTATCAGAATGTCTTTCCTTTTTAAAGCGAAATAATATTCTCTTGTCTCTGTATGTCATCTTTTGTTTGTCTGCTCATTGGTCCACAGACATTTGGGGTTTTCTACTTTTTGGCTACTGTGAATATGGTAGCTATGAACGTGGCTGTACAAATATCTCTTCAAGACCCTGCTTTCAAGTCTTTGGGGATATAAACTGAGAAGTAGAATTCTATTTTTTTTTTTTTTTTTTTTGAGACGGAGTTTTGCTCTTGTCCCCCAGACTGGAGTGCCATGGCATGATCTCAGCTCACTGCAACCTCTGCTGCCGGGTTAAATTGATTCTCCTGCCTCAGCCTCCTGAATAGCTGGGATTACAGATGCCTGCCACCGTGCCCGGCTAGTTTTTATGTCTTCAGTAGAGACGGGGTTTCACCATGTTGGTCAGGCTGGTCTCAAACTCCTGACCTCATATGATCTGCCTACCTCGGCCTCCTAAAGTGCTGGGATTACAGGCATGAGCCACTGCGCCCGGCCAGAACTCTATTTTTAATTCTTTGAAAAAGCATTGTGTTGTTTTTCACAGCCCCTGCACCATTTTACATTCCAATCAGTGCACGAGGGTTCCAGTTTCTTTACCTCTACAAAGTGCTAGGGTTTTTTGAGACTATCCCCTCAGTTGCCTCATTTAAACAGATAAGGAAACTTCTTTCCCAATAGGTTAAGTGACATGACCACTTAGCTTGTTACTGTCACAAGTAGGACTAAAAAACTCAAGTCTCCCTGCTTTCCCTGTTGCATGTGCGATGCAGTCTGGTCATGCGTTTATTTCTTTACTCAACACAGTGCACACATCAGTGCTGTTTGAGGTGCAGGAGTTTACAAAGATGGTTCAGATGAAGCCCCTGTTCTGACCTCTTGCCTCTTTCTGCCACTTTCCCAAAGCTGCTTTGTGCTGTTTACCTCTCAGTTTACCTCTCAGTTTAATCGCCACCTAGTAGCATCTGCAGCATCATACTTGGTGTCAAATAATTTGCTTTTTACTCTCCTCCTCTGTTTTCAGTCCAAAGGAGCTTAGGAAAATGAACTCACTTGTCCTGATATAGTTCTCAAAACTTAGTAATTTCTATAAAATCATTTGAGAAGAAAATATTAATAAAAATGAGGTAAGAGGGGAAGGGTATAGAGACGTCAAGCTCTGTACCAACAGGTGTAGAAAGTGGAGCCATATTTAAAAGTGATTAACCAGTGCTGGGCCTGCTTGTGTCCACGTGTGCCTGTCTGATTCTTTTTTTTTTTTTCTCTCTGTCGCCCAGGCTGGAGTGTAATGGCGCAGTCTTGGCCTACTGCAACCTCCACCTCCCGGGTTCAAGCGATTCTCCTGCCTCGGCCTCCTGAGTAGCTGGGGCTACAGGCGTTCTCCACTATGCCCGGCTAATTTTTTGTATTTTTAGCAGAGACAGGGTTTCACCATGTTGGCCAGCTGGTCTCGAACTCCTGACCCCAGGTGATCCACCTGCCTTGGCCTCATAAGGTGCTGGGATTACAGGTGTGAGCCATTGCGCCTGGCCCGCCTGTCTGATTCTTGAAGAGCTCATCTCGGATAACGGGTATTTAATGCTAAGGAGAAACTCACAAGCAACAGGGGGCCTGAGTTTTGTTAGTTCAACTGTCACCTCGTAGGGAACATTGCCTGTGGCCACCTTGCAGAAGCAATGCAATGCTTATTGTTGACAAGTCCCTTGAGTTATGAGAAGTTAAAGCTTACTGAAGTTACGATATGGTTGCTACTTAAATATAGGTTCGAGTTAGTAGGGAAGAGGACTAACGATGGTTTCTTAGTAAGGCGTTTCGAGGGCTTGCTTGTGTCATGGCACTGGGCTTGGCAGCCATGGACGTGGATAAAGTGAATTCCTTTTTGTAACCATCTTAGGTTTCTCCTTTCCGGCTTCTGTTTTTGTAGAGTGGTTTTTTAAACTAGGGCACTGAGAGAGAAGGAGGGACTCATTTTTTGTTCTGTTTTTTTTTTTTTTTTTTTTCCCTTGGCAAATGAATTAATTTCATCTTTTTTCTTGGCAAATGAATTTATTTCATTTTGAAATCTGCAATCCTTTCCTCTTTGTTCAAGATATCTGAGTTTGACTTGGATTTACTTACAGCCACTTCAGGAAATTGACTTTAAAGGAAAATCTGAGCCAGGTGGGAATCTCTGCTCTAGAAGCTGCAGGTACCTGACACCTGGCTCCCTTTAGGTCAGGTCTCAGGATGAAGTTAAGTCTAGACAGACAAAACTCTGCGATGAGGGCGGTTGTTGATGGGTCAATGTGAGAGACCTTTGTGATTCAGGGCAAAAGTGTTCTTGTGAAACTTTGCGGTTTAATAACAGAGCTTGTCTTTGCATATTGAACCCTGGTCCTTTTCGGCTGCGTCTAAATTTGTGTGTTCTGTGAAAGGGAATGGGATCTAGTGCCCGACCGAATTGTACCATGTCTGTGTGTTTGCTCTTGATTTTGCAGCCCTGACAGGTTGGGTAGCATCCTGGCCGGGAACCAGCTGCAAGTAACCAAGCAATGATGAGTTATTTGCAGTTGGATAAAGGCAGATTTTACCCATTATCCTCTGGAGGTCTTCTCTTGCGGGGAAAGGTCAGCAATAATGAGATTTAGCCAGCCCTCCTTGCAGGCGGAGCCTCCAAGGAAATACTCATAGAACTTGAGTATTTTTGTGCTTTTGCTCATCGTATATGGAAGTCCTAATTGAAACCTTAAATTGTGCACTCTGTAAACCACTTGTGGAGCCGCAGATGGTTGGTTTGTACATTACTTAATTTCTCGGGTCCTTACTGTTCTTTGCCTGCAAAATGAAGGGATTGGAGAGAGTATTTCCAAGACTCTATTTTATCATCAGCAACATCATCGTTTTCTTGACATCATAGGAACTTGTTGATCAGAGGCTGTACCAGACACTTTATTAACATCTCGATACTCTGCATGCGGCCCTCCAGGACAGATTCCCTCCCAATCTGCAGAGGACACAGGCTTAGAGAGGGCGAGGAATTAAGCAGCTGAGCTGGGTTTTGACCCTGTCTGACTCCAAAGCACTTGTTCTTCAGACTGCGTCTTGCTGGCCTCTACAGCTTTATGATTCTGGGAAAAGTACTTAACGGCCACGTTTCTTCGGTAAAAACAGGTAATTGAAGAACAAAAATGAATGCTATATCTGCTTTAGGAGAACTGAAAGAGGCTGGAATAACTGCCTTTCTTACTGTAAGATTTAATTACTCATGGATGAACCAGAGATTTTAAGTATTAACAGAAATAAAACAACACAATTTTTAAAAATTCAGAGGATTTTCAGACAACAAATTTCCTGGAAGAAATTGTGCATTTTTTGCTTTTTCCTGAGAGTGTCATAAAAGCTGGGTTTAAGAATTGCCATTTGGTGGCAGATGGGGTAAGTTATTTTTGCCTTTAATATTTTTTCTTTGTAGAAGAAGAAGATCCTTTTCCTAAATTGCTGTTATATTTAGGTCTTTAGCGGTGGGATCTTGTGAATTCGCTATTATTGTAGACTGAAATCTATATATAGGGACACTCAAATGTGGTATAAATCCATGTCTTAAAAAAAAAAAAAGCAATTACTATGTTTGAAAGCCAAGCTATAAAAAGTAAATGAAATCATAGGAGAGCCAAGAAAGGATTTCATTTTACTGAGCAAATGTCCCTGACTTTCTTTTCCCTTTTGTGTCCTGCAGTGACAGAGTGGGGAATGCAAATGTTTCGAAATCAGGATCACAGCTTTTATTTACAGGTGGTGGAGTGTTGGCATTTGTCCCTGTCAGCACTCGTCCAATAGATGAAGTGACAGATCCAGAAGGGAGAAATCCAGAAAACAGACACTCAGCTTGTAATTTGTTAAATGTCATTTTAGTTATTTAGCATTCCATAGAACCTGGTTTTATTTGACTTTATTTAAAGAGGAGGTTATTTTTTATTTTTATTTTATTTTTAGAGACGGAGTCTGTCTCTGGTACGCGGGCTGGTGTACAGTGGTGTGATCTCGGCTCACTGCAACCTCTGCCTCCCTGGTTTAAGCGATTCTTCTGCCTCAGTCTCCTGAGTAGCTGGGATTACAGGCACCACGTCTGGCTAATTTTTGTATTTTTTTTAGTAGAGTTGGGGTTTCATCATGTTGGCCAGCCTGGTCTTGAACCCCTGACCTCAAGTGATCCGCCCACCCCTGCCTCCCAAAGTGCTGGGATTACAGGTGTGAGGCACTGCACCCGGCAAAGAGGACGTTATTTTTATTTAGTGTGTGCTCATATACGTTGTAATATTTTTTCATCAAAGTTGAAATTAATTTCCTTGAAAATTCATGTGTCTTTGACCGCTGAGGTTTGGGTAATACCTGCCAATTTTGCCAATCACATTAAAGAAATAGATTTGTAATACCGATACATAAAAACATATGTGAGCACCCCCCCACCCCCAACACACACACAAAGAAAAGCAAGAAGGGAAGGAAACATTTGGATGCTTCAGAAAGGTGCTCTTGAGCAGTGGGACAAAAGCCTCCTTGAGCAGTTGTGAGTCTCAGAACATGGAACATCCACTGGTCTATAGATCTCACAAATAGAACAGGCTTCTTTAATGGTTCTTTCTTGCTCAGAGGTACTTTGCAGCCCAGCCAGAGCTCGGATAATGATAGGCTGGATTTCTACACGGAAACATAAAACAGCTCAAATCCAGGCATTCAGCTTTGTCTTCGTAAATTGCTGCATAGCTTTGGCTAGGTACTAGATAAAAAAAGAACTTCTAATGAGAGGAATATTTAAGACCTGGGTAAGCTGTCACACCATAAAATGCTAAACAGTATTCCCCTTAGGGATCTGTTCAGAATTTCACATATTCAAAATCTCTGTTGATTCCTCAGCAAATACAGATGATCTTGGCGTTCTTTCTGAATGCTTCCCCCAGGTTCTTCCCAAGGTTTCCATTAAGAATCATCTTTTTGCGATGAGAATTGAGTTTCTCACTTTTTTTCCCCTCGCGGTGGGGGTAGACTGTTTCAATGCTAAGCAGTTAATTTTCTTTGCAAAACTCACTGTGGTTTATCATCATGTTTCGAAGGGCATAGACATAGACAACTACGGGACACTGGGGGAGGGCTGGAAATGTTTTTGTAACAAAGAGGCTGCATGCTTGAGGTAGATGCATCCCAGTGGGGGCTGGCAGGCATTGAGGGACTGACTCATACATGACTCACATGGCAGCCTGGGTGGCCCCTTGGCCCTGGAGCCAGCCTCTGGGAGTTTGGAGCTGGTGCTCACCTCTCCCATGAGAACTTGAGAGTTAAAATATACGATGAGGCTTCTGGTTTGATTGGAGTGGGACTCACCTTTGGTTAGGGACTTGGTGAGAAGCTAGAATAAATGCACACACCTTTTGGCTTTTGTATGTAGTTAGGGGAGACTGGGCTACTGGTGGTTTTACACATGGTGAGACTGTGTAACGGAGCAACTGGTTGGGAAGAGAAAAACTGTTCATTTGTTATAGTGCACATCTGTACCTACTTGAAATGCCACCTTTATGATATTTCCCATATAATTTGTGTCTATTTCTGGACTATGAATATTTCTGTTCATTAGCAAACTATTAAATATTTTTGTTTTACTTTTTTTTTTTTTTTGAGATGGAGTCTTGCTCCATCTCAAGATGGAGTGCAGTGGAGCGATCTCGGCTCACTGCAACCTCTGCCTCCTGGGTTCAAACAATTCTCCTACCTCGGCCTCCTGAGTAGCTGGGATGTGCCACCATGCCCGGCTAATTTTTCTATTTTTAATAGAGATGGTGTTTCACCATGTTGGCCAGGCTGGTCTCTTACTCCTGACTTCAGGTGATCCACTTACCTGACGTCTGGCCCAAACTATTAAATATTAAAACAAAAAAAAATATTAAAATGACTAATCGTATAAATGATTTTGCTATCTGATAAGGCAAGTATCTCCTTGTTATTCTCTTTTTCCTCAATATATTCTTTCTTGACTATTGTTCACAAAGTTATTCTTCCAGATGAACTTTAGAATTTGCCTGTCTTTTTTTTTTTTTTTGGAGATGGAGTCTCGCTTTGTCGCCTCACTGCAAGCTCCGCCTCCCGGGTTCATGCCATTCTCCTGCCTCACCCTTCTAAGTAGCTGGGACTACAGGCATGCGCCACTACGCTTGGCTAATTTTTTTGTATTTTTAGTAGAGACAGGGTTTCACCATGTTAGCCAGGATGGTCTCCATCTGACCGCATGTTGTTTTAACATCTATCTGGGGCTGGGTGCAGTGGCTCATGCCTGTAATCCCAGCACTCTGGGAGGCTGAGGCAGGCGGATCACCTGAGGTCAGGAGTTTAAGACCAGCCTGGCCAACATGGTTAAACCCCATCTCTGCTAAAAATACAGAAATTAGCTAGGCATGGTGGCGTGTGCCTGTAATCTCAGCTACTCGGGAGGGTGAGGTATGAGAATCACTTGAACCTGGGAGACGGAAGCTGCAGTGAGCTGAGATCGCACCACTGCACTCCAGCCTGGGAAACAGAGTGAAACCCTGTCTGGAAAAAAAAAAAAAAAAAAAAAAGGAAAAAAGTATCTATTTGAGTTTCACCAAATGTATAGTAATTTAAGGAAAATTGTTCTTATTGATTTGAATCTTCCTGTCAAGCAACATAGACTGTCTCAGAATTTCCTAGGTATTTGTGCCCTTTAGTAAATTTTTTATAGCTTTAGAAACATTGATATTACACATTATTATTAATTTCTTCTTATTTAGTAATATTTGCTGGTGATAGAGGATTCATTTTTCTTTTTTCAAACAGGGTCTTGCTCTGTCACCCAATCTGGTGTGCAGTGGCACAAACGTGGCTCACTGCAGCTTCAACTTCCTGGGCTCAACTGATTCTGCTGCCTCAGCAGGAGCTGGAACTACAGGTGTGTGCCACACCTGGCTAATTTTTTGATTTTTTTTTTTTTTTGTAAAGATGGGGTCTCACTTTATTGCTCAGGCTGGTCTCAAAATCTTAAGCTCAAGGACTCCTTCCATCTTGACCTCCCAAAGTTTTGGGATTACAAATGTGAGCCACTGCACCCAGCCCAGGATTTCTTCCCTCAATTAATTTGTAATTGGTTATTACTAATATAGAGGAGCTTACTGATTTTGTATATTCATTATCAGTTTCCTTACTGAAGTTAATACTTCTAGTAAATTTTCAGCTATCTTTGACTTTCTAAGCAGATGTCATATCATCCATAAAAGTAGAACAATATTTGTTCCTCATTTCTTTTCTTGTCTTACTGCATGAAGGTTCATAAAATGAATTGGTAAGCTTTCCATCTTTTCCTATACTCAGGAACTATATATATATAACCTAAAGACTTTTTTTTTTTGAGACAGGGTCTCAGTCTGTTGCCCAGGCAGAGTGCAGTGGTGCGATCGCGGCTCACTGCAACCTCCGCATCCCAGACACAAGCCATCCTCCTGTCTCAGCTTCCCGAGTAGCTGGGACCACAGGCATGCGCCACTATGCCTGGCTAATTTTTGTATGTTTTGTAGAGATGGGGGTCTCATCATGTTGCCTAGGCTGGTCTTGAACCCCGGGCTCAAGCCATCCTCCCACCTTGGCCTCCCAGAGTGCTGGGATTACAGGCGTGAGCCTCTGTGGCTTTGTTGTTCTTTGAAAGTTTCATAGTTATCACTTGTAAAGCAAATGGGCTTGAAATGATTTTTATATTACCTTATGATAACTTTCTGAAATTACGGAGTTTGGGGAGGGAGGAGAGGGAGGCAAGATAGAGCATGAGATGAGGCAGGCCAGATGCAGATGGAGAGTTGAACATCTTGGAAAGAGAACTTCACAACCAAGTTGTGATCAATCGTGATGCCTTTTTCCTAGAAAACAAGGAAATGATGTAGGTTGTTAAAATTGAACTGCCTTCTGTTGGTGAGAAGTTGATTTTCAACAGTCCTGTGATAGCTGCTCACATTTTATTACTATGATCTCCTGAAGAGATTAAGGTCGAGAAGGAGCAATAGCCAGGGATTTGACCTTGTCTGGTTGTTAGGAGGAGCAAGCTGTTGATCTCTGCTTTTAACCTGCATCCAAACTGCAAGCCTCCTGGTATTGTTCACCCCACTGCTCAAGGGGTGTCTGCTTAGAAATTCCATTCTATGGGGAATGCTTGCCAATCCATGATTTGACTGATTTTCTCATGTGATTGCGGAAGAATGTTAGCTACTTTTCCCATCTTGCTCCTATGGAATAATACTAACTGGTAAATTTTGGAGGAAAGCTGCTGTTCTATCATGATGGAAATTATATTTTGGATTCTGCTTTTCACTATAGAAATTTTTTGGTAAATGTTGCCCTGAACTCAACCAGGGAGGTTCCATAGCCTTCTGGACAATGAGATTAAATCTTTCATTTTAGTGATCTTCCTGTGTTTAAATCAGGATCTCAACTGTCTCTCGTTAGAAGACTTGGGGAAATAAAAGGTAAGGATTCCTCTGGCATAGTAATGGTGTCAAAAGATTTAGTAATTTGAGAATGCATTCATAGTTTTGGCGAAATAAGTTCCTGTGAGGCTCTTTGGCCTCCCTCACTGCTGTTCTCTTTGTTGTGTGTGGCTAAGAGTTTTTATGAAATTCTATGCAACTGGTATTCACAAGATGCCTTCTGACTTATTTAACCCTTTGATAGTATGCTGAAAATTCCAGTGTGAACATGCATGGTCATAAATGCTTCTCAGTGTTAAATTAGCTGCTTAAAGGTGTAACATCTATTCACTTCTTGTCAGTTTCTTTGTTTTTAAAAGACTAAATACATATGTGCCTCTTTGTATGTGTTATGCATATTTTAGAATGAATCAATATAAATCCAGGTGAGTCTTTCTGAATGACTCAGACACTGTTGCTGATACTTCAAATAATTTTTGCTATCATTTTATAATTTATCTCTAATATTTTTTAGTAGCTGTCTCAAATTACAAAAGAGTTTTTGTTTTAAAAATGAAGAGATGAAGCTGGGAGTGGGGGCTCACACCTGTAATCCCAGCACTGTGGAAGGCCAAGGCGGGCAGATTACTTGAACCCAGGAGTTTGAGAGCAGCCTGGGTAACATGGCTAAACCGCGTCTGTACAAAAAATACAAAAAATTATTAGGTCGGGCGTGGTGGCACGCACCTATAGTCCCAGTTACTCGGGAGGCTAAGGGGAGGCTAAGGTGGGAGTGTGTCTGGAACTGGTTCCTTCCGGTGGGTTCTTGGTCTCCCTGACTTCAAGAATGAAGCCGCAGACCCTTGTAGTGAGTGTTACAGTTCTTAAAGATGGTGTGTCCGGAGTTTGTTCCTTCAGGTGTTCAGATGTGTCCGGAGTTTCTTCCTCCTGGTGGGTTCGTGGTCTTGCTGGCTTCAGGAGTGAAGCTGCAGACCTTCACAGTGAGTGTTACAGTTCTTAAAGGCAGCGCGTCCAGAGTTGTTCGTTCCTCCCGGTGTGTTTGTGGTCTCGCTGGCTTCAGGATCGTGAAGCTGCAGACCTTCGCGGTGAGTGTTACAGCTCTTAAAGGTGCTGTGTCCAGAGTTGTTCATTCCTCCCGGTGGGTTCGTGGTCTCGCTGGCTTCAGGAGTGAAGCTGCAGACCTTTGTGGTGAGTGTTACAGTTCATAAAGGTAGTGTGGACCCAAAGAGTGAGCAGCAGCGAGATTCACTGTGAAGAGCAAAAGAACAACGGCTTCCACAGCATGGAAGGGGACCCAAGCGGGTTGCCCCTGCTGGCTTGGGCTTTTATTCCCTTATTTGGCCTCGCCCATGTCCTGCTGATTGGTCCATTTTACAGAGTGCTGATTGTTGCGTTTACAAACCTTTAGCTAGACACAGAGCGCTGATTGGTGCGTTTTTACAGAGTGCTGATTGTTGCGTTTACAAACCTTTAGCTAGACACAGAGCGCTGATTGGTGCGTTTTTACAGAGTGCTGATTGGTGCATTTACAAACCTTTAGCTAGACAGAAAAGTTCTCCAAGTCGGCACTAGACCTAGGAAGTCCTGCTGGCTTCACCTCTCAGGAGGATCACCGGAACCTGGGGAGGTTGATGCTGCAGTGAGCTGAGATCTCAGCATTGCACTCCAGCCTGGGCACAGCGTCTGTGGTCTTTTAAGACTAAACAAATCGCAGAACTTATATGTAAATAAAAGGAACTAAATATGGTAGGAGATATGTCCATGTGATGGGCTTAAAGAAGAAAATGTCACATTATTAATTTGAATTATCTTACTTGCTTTTCTTACTTTTGGGTAGAATCAAAAGGAAAATTCCTGGGAACAAAAAGCACATTGTCTATTTAATTTGATGTATCTATGAAAGCAGTTTTAATTCATATTTTGAAGATGTATATCGAGTGAGACTAGGGGCTTGAAAAGGTAAGAGATTTACAGTTCCTGTAAGTACTGCTTTGGCATAGCAGAAGAACCTCTCAAAGCATAGCATGTACTTTATAGACTATACAATGGAAGATCTGTGAGGGAAAAAAGGTTTTGACTCAGTGGGAGAGGTTATGCTACTGTGAGAAAGGAAATTATGTTTAGGTTGAACAAGCTAAGCCATTTGCCAAAATGTTCTCCTCAGTGTTCCTGTATGTTTTCTTCTGGTGCATACACATGTCTTAAGCCTGTGCCAACCTGCCTGCTTGTCTGTGAACAGGAATTAAAGTTTGGAAAGCTTCCATTGTGATCCTTTCCCCACTTGCCTCTCACAGTGTGGTTCATGGAATGCACCACCCAGTGAGCTTACATTTGGAGCGTGAAGATGCTGATAGCAATCTGTGTCATGCGTGGCATTCTAAATCCCTGTCCATACAAGCATCATCAAATGGGGAACTGAGGCATCTGTCAAAAGAATGCAGTGGGGGCCAGGTGCAGTGGCTCAAGCCTGTAATCCCAGCACTTTGGGAGGCCGAGGCGGGTGGATCACGAGGTCAGGAGATCGAGACCATCCTGGCTAACACGGTGAAACCCTGTCTGTACTAAAAATACAAAAAATTAGCTGAGCATGGTGGTGGGCACCTGTAGTCCCAGCAACTAGGGAGGCTGAGGCAGGAGAATGGCGTGAATCCAGGAGGTGGAGCTTGCAGTGAGCCGAGATCGTGCCACTGTACTTCAGCCTGGGCAACAGAGCAAGACTCTGTCTCAAAAAAAAAAAAAAAAATGCAGTGGGAATCCTTTGAGGATGAGCAGGGTTTGTGTTCTTCATTTTTGCTGCACTCCAACCCTCTTTAGGCTGCAGGGATTTTTGTTTTTTTGTTTTTTAAGACAGAGTCTTGCTCTGTTGCTGGAATGCGGTGGCGTGATCTCGGCTCACTGCAACCTCTACCTCCCAGGTTCAAGCATTTCTCCTGCCTCAGTCTCCCAAGTAGCTGAGATTATGGGCGCCCGCCACCATGCCCAGCTAACTTTTTGTATTTTTGGTAGAGATGGGTTTCACCATGTTGGCCAGGTTGGTATTGAACTCCTGACCTCAGGTGATCCACTCACCTCGGCCTCCCAACGTGCTGGAATTACAGGCATGTGCCACCATGCCTGGCCTCTTTTTTTCTTCTTTTGAACATTTTTTTGTATGTCGACCAAAGGAATACTTCAAAGGAATTTGGGGTATGTGGAAGAATCATTTCCTCCTAAATGATTTCTGTCTTTAGTTGAAAACAGCTATGTGTTAATTCTACGACCACAGCCCATTTACATTTCCTTTCTGTTGTCCATGTTGGTGCTGTTGCCTGTGTGCCTGTTAGATTGTATCTTAAACACATCTGGTCAAACTGGTCTAGATTTTCCTTGTTCCCAGGTCTTCTCGTTGCCTTCCTGAACATTTGGAGAAGGCGAGTACACCTGGATCTCATCTTGAGTACATATGTATTCACTGCAGCCATGATGGCCCCGGGCCCTCTACAGCCCTGCCTGTGCCCTACTTAAATGTGGCCCAAAGATCCCACTTTGGTGATGTTATCACTGGGCTACTTCCGTGATCTCTCAGGAGCATGGTTACGTTTTAGGTTACGTTAATTCCTTAAGGGAGCTGGCTTGTCTCCTCAAAACAACTGTTAGAAAGATAAGACATAGTCCTATTTTGCTTTTGAGCGACTTTATCTGTGGTCTCCAATATTTGTTTTTATTTTATGAAATACCCTAATGTTGTAGTTGATATAGCACTTTGGCTCTGAAATTTAGAGTAGAAGCACAGGAGGTTTCTCAGGTTTAAAGATAAAACTCACGAATAGAAAGGTTTAGTTTCTTAGCTAAGAAAGGATGCCGTGCCAAGTATGAGTTATGCTCAGAAAAAAAAAAAGTTTGCCCCAGAAATATTTCACACTCAGTGTCTTCTTCAGAGCCCCCCTGTCTGTTTCCTAGAAGACTCTTGGCCCCTTCTTAAAGTAGCTTCTGCCATTGGCTCCTGGGCCAGCTTCTTTCTCTCGGCTTTCTTTTCTTTTCTTTTTTTCTTTTTTTTTTTTTGAACGTCTCGCTGTGTCGCCCAGGCTGGAGTGCAGTGGTGCCATCTTGGCTCACTGCAACCTCCCTGTCCCGGGTTCAAATGATTCTCCTGCCTCAGCCTTCCGAGTAGCCAGGATTACAGGTGCCTGCCCCCATGCCCAGCTAATTTTTGCATTTTTAGTAGAGATGGGGTTTCAGTATGTTAGCCAGGCTTTCTTGAACTCCTT
Source organism: Macaca nemestrina (assembly GCF_043159975.1). NCBI lineage: Eukaryota > Metazoa > Chordata > Mammalia > Primates > Cercopithecidae > Macaca > Macaca nemestrina. Next base: position 74,301,591 of record NC_092129.1, read on the forward strand.
GACCTCAGGTGATCCACCTGCCTCAGCCTCCCAAGGTGTTGGGATTACAGACGTGAGTCACTGTGCCTGGCTTCTCTTGGCTTTCTTCTCTGTTGCTCACCCTTTTTTTTTTTCTTTCTGCCTCCCTTTGGAGTCTCCTTCCTTATCCGACTGTCAAACAGTGAGGTTCTCCCTAGGGTGCCAACCTGGGTTCTCTTCAGTGGATAATTTTTTGCTTTGCCCCTGCCTTCATCTACCAGAATACGTGCCAGTTTCTGCCCAGTCAACATAACTCTAGGTGAGACCTCTCTTCTGGAGTCCAGTGTTTTTTCATTTGTTTGTTTGTTTTGTTTTTTTTGTTTGTTTGAGACAGTCTTGTTCCGTTGCTGGAGTGCAATGGCGCCGTCTCAGCTCACTGCAACCTCCGCCTCCCAGGTTCAAGTAATTCTACTGCCTCAGCCTCCCAAGTGGCTGGTATTGATTACAGGCACCCACGACCACGCCTGACTAATTTTCGTATTTTGAATAGGGATGGAGTTTCACCATGTTGGCCAGGCTGGTCTCGAAGTCCTGACCTTAGGTGATCTGTCCACCTCGGCCTCCCTAAGTGCTGGGATTGCAGGCGTGAGCCACCATGCCTGGCTGGGTCCGGTGTTTTAACCTCCAACTGGATGTCTTCATCTGGATGTTTGCTGGCCTCCTGCAACTGAGTGCTTCAGAAGTGAATGAAGCCTTTTCACCTCAGAATTGCATCTCTCCATGGAGCTCCTGCCTCAGAGCACGTGCTTTGGAGTCTGAGAGCCCATGTTTGATCCTTGGCTAGGTTAGTTAACCTCTTTTTCCTGCCTTGTCACATTGGCTGAGACCTCCAAGACAACGTTGGTTTATTCCTGGTCTTAATATAACGCATTCAGTTTTCACCGTTAAGTATGATGTTAGCCACAAATGTTTTCAAAGATGCTGTTTATTGCGAAGTTTTTAAAAACAGAGTTGAAAAATATTTTTCATTAGCTGATTACGAATTAATGTTTTTTTTTAATGTTTACAGGGTCCCTATTAAAAACAACAAAAACCAAAACCCACCATAATAAATCTAAGGAAATTTAAAATTGTATTTCAGTAAAACCTGTATGGGTCCAAGAAGCTTTCACAGTTAAAGAGGAAAAGGTAGAAATATGGTTTGGAGGGAATGAACTGATTATTATAGTTTGTTTAATCCATCGTATGCACTGATTCTTTATTTGCTGAATGGATATGCAAGTGATGTAAGTTGAGTTTTGCTGTTTTTTTATTCTTGGCCTTAAATGTATCTTCCTATTATTATTATTTTTTGAGACGGAGTCTTGCTCTGTCACCCAGGCTGGCGTGCGGTGGCATGATCTCGGCTCACTGCCTCTCTACCTCCCGGGTTCAAGTGATTCTCCTGCTTCAGCCTCCCGAGCAGCTGGGATTACAGGCATGCACCACCACACCTGGCTAATTTTTGTATTTTTAGTAGAGACAGGGTTTCTCCATGTTGGTTAGGCTGGTCTCGAACTGCTGACCTCAGGTGATCCGCCCGCCTTGGCCTCCCAAAGTGCTGGGATTACAGGCGTGAGCCACCATGCCTGGCCTGGAGCAATTCTTAAAGTTCAGACATTTAAAATGATTGTTGGAGTCAGGGTCCAGGGAGTTCGCTTTTGTCCTTAGGCATGACTCTCTATAACTTTTTCAGTTTCCCTTCACCTACTTGTTATGTCACAGTTTCCTGTCCTTAGTTCAAGAACATTCTTCCAAGCTGCCTTAGCCACTTGTCGTGTCCCAGGAGGAGCATCTTTGGTGTTAGATCTGATTCCGTTCTTTTCTTCTTGAACTATTGCTTGTAAATGTTCAATGTAGATAAATTTTCTGAGCTTCAATTTTCTCATCTGTAAAATGGGGGCAGTAAAATGCCGACCTTGAATTGAGTTGTGAGGCTTCAATGACATAAAGAAGTTGGCAGCATAATTAGCGTAGAGAAGGTCCTCAGTAAACTCTGAAGGTGACCATCTTTCCTTTCCCTCGAGTTCAATAGCTCTGCAGTTTTCTGTTTTGAAGGATTAAGACTTTAAAGTGTTTCTGTATTTCTGTTGTTCTGAAAAAAAAATCACCACTCCCTCTCGTCACCTGGAACTAAATGCACTTTTCCCTTAAAGTTGCAGGTCAGCATGAATAGTTCTCAGTGTGCTCCTCTGGGCTTGTTTCTTGGTTTCTAGTTTTTTTTTTTGAGACAGAGTCTCCCTCTGTCGCCCACGCTGGAGTGCAATGGTGTGATCTCGGCTCGCTGCAACCTCTGCCTCCTGGGTTCCGGCAATTCTCCCTCCTCAGCCTCCTGAGTAGCTGGGATTACAGGCGCGCACCACCACGCCTGGCTAATTTTTGTATTTTTAGTAGAGACGGGGTTTTGACATGTAGGCCAGGCTGGTCTTGAACTCCTGACCTCAAGTGATCTGCCCACCTCCGCCTCCCAAAGTGCTGGGATTGCAGGTGTGAGCCACCATGTCCGGCCCTCGGGGCTTGTTTGTGAGTCCTTCCTTCTTCTGTGTCCATTGCTGCTCTGCATCTTTATCTGAAGTTGCTGTTGGCCGGGTCTTTGCTCTCCATTCTGTTTTTGGAGTACCTGGTCGACTCTAAGGAATTCTTTTGTTTCTCTGTTTTCACTTTTAGGATCAAAAGAGGCAGTTTCTTTCTCCAGTTGTAGGAGAAAAGAGAGTTTAAGATTTTCCTTCTGGCTGAGTTGTTAAATAAGGAGCATTAAAACAAACTTTTATTGAAGGGCACAAATCCTGGGGTGGAACTTGATGAATTTTCCCAAAGTGAACACCCCATGTAATGAGGATGGTAATAAGTTTAAGAAAAGTCTGACGGCCCGAGCTTTCCTAAGCCTTCTCACCCCTGTTATCCTTCAGATGACACATGTGTCATGAGAGGCATTTCAGCCCCTGGTGCCCTCTGACCCACCATCTGCCGGCTAGTTCTGTAGGGTCTGGTTGGCCTGCCCTGCTCTCCCGCCCCTTCCCCCAGATGGGATACCTGGGGTTAGAGAGACTGGCTCTTTGTTCCCAGTGCCGCCTGCATTTCAGTAGACATAGAGACATAGGATGCTGTATTTCCGCTCTCCCTTAAACGGTCTTCCTTTTGGGCTAGTTGGAGGTGGGACAGATGATGCAGAGAAGATGCTGTGCGAAACACTGGCTGTGTGCATGCTCCCTTTGCTTTCTGTCTCTGTTCAACAAAGTATTGAAACTACTAAGACAATGCTGATATCAGAAGCTGGTATGAAAAAGCACTGTGTTTTTGATTAAGATGAAAATACTAGACTTTGACTTTTAAAAATGAAGAGTAGGCCTGGCCAGGTGCAGTGGCTCATGCCTGTAAATGCAGTGTTTTGGAAGGCCAAGGTAGGAGAATTGCTTGAGGTCAGAAGTTTGAGACCAGCCAGGGCAACCTAGTGAGACCTTGTCTCTACAAAAATAAAAATATTAGCCAGGTATAGTGGTGCACACCTGTAGTCCCAGCAACTCAGGAGGCTGAGGTGTAAAGATCCCTTGAGCACAGGAGTTTGAGGCTGCAGTGAGCTGTGATTGTGCCACCACACTCCACACCACTGCTCCAGCCTGGGTGACAGAGTGAGAGCCTGTGAGCCTGCTTTTTTTTTTTTTTTTTTTTTTTTTGGCGATTGGGTCTGACTCTGTCACCCAGGCTGAGTGTAGTGGCGTGATTTCGGCTCACTGCAGCCTTGACCTACCAGGCTCAGGTGATCCTCCTACCTCAGTCTCCTGAGTAGCTGGGACTACATGTGTGCGCTACCACACCTGGCTAACTTTCATATTTTTTTGTGGAGACAGGGTTTGCTGTGTTGTCAAGGCTGGTCTTGAACTCCTGGGTTCAAGTGATCCTCCCACCTTGGCCTCTCAAAATGCTGGGATTACAGATATGAGCCAGTATGCCTGAACCTGTCTCTTAAAAGGGAAAAAAAAATATGTTTTGGTCCTATGAGAAAGTTTTGATGACCAGAATTGTGCTTTCATCCCTCTTTAGCAGTAATCAAGCTCACTCCACTCCGTTTTCTGTCTTCCTCTGAGTCCGAGATGTAAGAAATTTCTTGAGATCTTACATGAGTCTTGTCTGGAAGACAAAATGCTGATGGCCATGGTGGGGAGGAGGTTGCCTCCTGAGGAGCGTGAGAAGGTTCTTTGTCTGCACTGAAATTTCCCGGAAGTTTGGATAGCTAGGTAAAAGTTGCCAGAAGTGGGGTATAGGTCCAGGGGGATTAGGTTTTCTTGGACCTCATGCTCATACAATTTGAATGGGAATGGGTGTTGGGGGTTGGGGAATGGTGGGGGGGGGGTCTTTATTTGTTTTTGTTTTTTTTTTTTGAGATGGAGTCTTGCTCTGTCACCTAGGCTGGAGTGCAGTGTCGTACTCTTGGCTCACTGCAAGCAAGCTCTGCCTCCCAGGTTCATGCCATTCTCCTCCCTCAGCCTCCCGAGTTGCTGGGACTACAGGCGCCGCCACCACGCCCGGCTAATTTTTTGTATTTTTAGTAGAGATGGGATTTCACCATGTTAACCAGGATGGTCTCGATCTCCTGACCTTGTGATCCGCCCGCCTCGGCCTCCCAAAGTGCTGGGATTACAATCGTCAGCCACTGCGTCCAGCCATGTCAGGGGCTCTTTAAAAAAAAAATACAAAAAGATCTTTCTTCTGTAACTTCTACAAGAACATTTGTGACTGCATTGTTGGGGCCCTTCCCAGAACCACAGGAGGGGCCCTGAAGCTTAAGCATCGTGAGTTTAATGTAACTTGTCTCTTCCTAAATAAGAGGCAGAATAAAGCAGGGTGTGCCTGTGGCAAACTGCTTACTTCCTCTAAGCTTTATGCTCAGAAGCAAAAAGAGTTGGAAAAGTGTGTTACATTCAGAAGACTTGACAAGTAGCTAGAAAGTGCCTAGGCGTGGAAAATGCTTTATGCAGTTGAAACTCAACTGTAGTTCCTGTTCAATGTAACCATTTTTTCCAAACTTCAATTTGGCAATAATTTGTACTGTAATTTGTTATTACAAAGCGACCCTTGACCGAAACCAATTAACTTTGAATTTCTTGCCCAGACTGTTATATTACGAAGTTTTAGAGGCATTTTCTGAGAAATTATATTAAATTTCCATGTTAATTAGGACCTTGAGGTATCCTTGTGTCAAAGAAGATGCATAATCTTCTCTTCTTTGGCAATTACTTTCTCATCTTTCCCCCCTCTCTGATTAGTCTTCATATCTGTTTCCCTATTTAGATAAATACTTCATCAATCAGGGATTAGAATAATCTCATTACCTATGGGAATTCTTCCGTGTGGCTCAGGGCTGTAATGGAGCTGTTAGGGGAGCCATTATCATTGAAAGCACCACTTAGTGACCAGATGGCCTCATTGGAAGCAACTTGCCCAATGTCAGGGAAGAAGACATTTAATGAGGCCTAATGGCCTAACACAAGCTGAGTAGGCAAGAGGGGAATCCTGGTTTTGGTGATGGTGGTGCTTTGTTTTATCTTCAGCAAGAGCACAAATCTTTTTTTTTTTTTTTTTTTTTTTTTTTGAGTTGGAGTCTCACTCTATCTCCTAGGCTGGAGTGCAGTGGCACCATCTCGGCTTACTGCAACCTCTGCCTCCCAGGTTCATGCGATTCTTGTGCCTCAGCCTCCCTCGTAGCTGGGACTGCAGGTGTGCACCACCGCACCCGGCTGATTTTTGTATTTTTAGTAGAAATAGGGTTTCACCATGTTGACCAGGCTGGTCTCAAACTCCTGGCCTCAGGTGATCCACCTGTCTTGGCCTCCCAAAGTGCTGGGATTACAGGTGTGAGCCACCCTGCCCGGCCGAGAGCACAGTTCTTTGTTTTGGTAGGAAAAATAGAGCTATTGGAAGTGAAATAACAGGTCTTCATATCATGAAAATGATGGCAAAAGTCAAAGAATGAGTGTCATTCTTTGTCATAGCAGAATTTCTTATAACGAGGGAGCTGGGTGCTTGTAATGCCTGATGGAGCGAGGGCAGCCACCATTCAGGGTTTTCAGCTCAGGCAAGTTCCCTATTTTTTTGGATGTAGGTTTCAGTGTCCACACTGCCCGTTGTTCTAAGTGCCAGTGGGGCTCTTGGATATGCTTGCCAAACTCATTGGCTTCTTGGACAAAGCCAGAATTTGAATCCTAAATTAAAGGTGAAAAACAAGTCTCTAAACTCATTAAGCTCCATTACCATTCAAGTGGGGCTTTTATACAGTTTCTGACCACTTGAATTACAGAAAATGATTGAAAAATTTTTGGGTTTTTTTTTTTCCCCAGGGGTTGGGGGAAAACTTTATAAAACTTGTTCATGTTTGTGGTGAATTGAAGCCTCCTCTGCTTATTTTAGTCCTTGGAGAAATGAGATTAAATGGGGGTTCAAACTGTGTTTTTCTAAGTGTGACAGTCATTTCCATGGGTTTGAATTTTGCCAAATTATTTTTGGCTGGCTCCATACTCACTCCGAAGACAAAGGGTGTGGTGGAAAAAGCAATATTGAGAACGAGTAAAACAAGGAGGAATTCTGTATTGTTCTGAATTTCTGAGTGTAATCAGCGAAAGAAAAAGGAATTAAAAAAAGAAGAAAGCCTTATAAAAGATAGTTGTCATGTTCATGTCAGTTTTGATTTGATCACAGCTGTTTATAGACAGATGACTAAAATTCATGAACTTTATTACCCGTGAATACTTGGTAAACAATCTTTAGCCCTAAGTTCTTAAAACACTTTAGTTAAAATACGAAAAATAAGATTTGTTTTACGAGCTTCTCCGTAGGTTTTCCCTCCTCATTTGAGGTCTTCACGGTGCCAGTGCAATGTAGACCCCATTAAGTCAGTTTGGAAATTTTTATTTTTAGCATGAGAGGAAAATAAGTGGTCTGCTGGCACCTACTTGCTTTCAGATAAATTAGCAAATAGCCTTAGTTGAAACAGTTTTGTATTGGAATCTGTTCCCTCACTCTGGCAGGCTGGCCCAAAGCCAGTGTTACAGTTTTACTCTACTTCCCATCCTCCAACCAGACTTTTTTTTAAAAAAAATCTTTGAATGTTTGTTCTTTATGGGAGAGGAAAGCCTTTTCCTGTGGCCTCCTGGCTGGTATGCTCTGTTCCTGTTTTAGGGGTTGTGGACTGTTGCACCCGGTCCCTTTCAGGCGGCTGCCTCAGGTATCACAGTCCTCATTCAGTTATATTACCGCAGACCCGCCCCAGGAAAAACACAGGTTGTTCCTGGAGCCAAGACTAGAAGCTTGTCTTCCAGGGCTTGGTGCGTTTGGCCTCTGCAACTTCCAAAGCCCATCCCTTAGTTTAAATTGCAAGTAGGGGCTGGGCACGGTGGCTCTGGCCTGTAAGGCTGAGGCAAGCGGATCGCCTGGGGTCAGGAGTTTGAGACCAGCCTGGGCAACATGGCGAAACCCCATCTCTTCTAAAAATACAAAAATTAGCTAGGCATGGTGGGACCTGTAGTCCCAGCTTACTTGCGAGGCTGAGGCAGGAGAATCATTTGAACCCTGGAGGCGGAGGTTGCAGTGAGCTGGGATCGCACTGCCGCGGTCCAGCCTGGGTGACAGAGCGAGACCCCGTCTCAAATACATAATAGCAAGCAGGATCCATTGGCCAATCCATTCTGTCAGGGAACTTAAGGAGATGAAAATCGTATACATTTTATGGTGTACAATGTACTGTTTATATATGTATATATATACACACACACACACATTGTGGAGTGGCTAAATAATATATGCATTACCTCAAATACTTATTTTTTGCTGTAAGAACCCTTAAAATCTACTCTCTTAGCATTTTTCATGTATACAACACATTGTTAGTAACTGTAGTTTCCATGTTGTACAGTAGAGCTCTTGAACCTACTCCTCCCGTCTAATTGGACTTTTCTGTTCTTTGAGCAACATCTCCTCAATCTTCCCACCCTCCAGCCTCCCTCAGTTACTTTCTAGAATAGTAGTAGTAATCATCATGATGATTACTTCTTTGTGAGCCCCTGCTGAGTGCCAGTTGCTATTTTCAAGTTCTTCATTTGCATAATTTTATTATGACACTGGGGGGAATGCATTATGACCTCCACGATGCAGGTGAGGAAGATGAGATTCCAAAAGGATGAGAAACTTACTCAGAGTCACATAGATGGGAAGAGGCTGGAAGTGGATTTAAATCAGGTTCTGCTGACTGTGCACTCACCTGCTGCCCCCTGTGCCTTCCACAGAGCCAAGGGGCTTTTAGAGATCATCTCATCCAGGGGCTCTCAGCGCTGGCTACACATGAGAATCATCTGTGGAGTTTAAAACAAAGATGCCCTTGGTCTCCTTCTAGGCCAGTTCATCAATCTCTAGAGGGGCCAGGCGTGGTGGCTCATGTCTGTAATGCCAGCACTTTTGGGAGGCTGAGGTGGGAGAGATCACTTGAGTCCAGGAGTTCGAGACTAGCCTGGGCAACCTAGTGAGTCCCTGTCTCCGCCAGAAACAAAACAAACTTAGCCAGGCATGGTGGTGCGTACCTGTAGTCCTGTCCACTCAAGAGGCCGAGGCAGGAGGCTTGCTTGAGCCCAGGAGTTTGAGGCTGCAGTAAGCAGCGATTGTGCCACTGCACTCCAGCCTGGGAGACAAAGTGAGACTCTGCCTCAAAAAAAAAAAAAAAAAAAAAAAAAAAAAAAAAAAAAAAAAAGGAATCTCTAAGGCAAGGATCCAGGCCCTGCTATGTTTTAGGAGTCCCCCAGGTGATTCTGCTATGCGCCCAGGGTGGTCTGGTCCCAATCTTTCAGTTTTCAGAAGAATCTGAAGCCCATTCATTTCTTCCGGTTACAAGCAGGGACTTGACCCTAGATCTCTGACAGCTCCCTTGGTCTCTTCTTATTCCTGACAATCAAGTCTAGATACAGGAAACTTCATCTGAGAGGCTTCTTACCCCATAGTATGCACATGCCACTGGATACCTGAGGGCCATGGCATAGTTTTGAAGGATTGCAGAAAATCAGATGGTTGTAATACGATCTTGTGGATATTGGCCAAAACATGAATATGTTACAGTAAATGTGAAGCATGCCTTAGATTATATCCCTATATATGTTCACAAATGTAATAGTAGTTTGTATGACTCTTCCTGCTTGCTAGTTTCTTCACATATCTGTCATCATCAACATAGCTGGGGAGAGTTTCACTGTTTTTCACAAAAGATGAATACAAGAGGTTACTCGTCCTGCCCAATCACACAGGTTGTTCCTGGAGCCAAGACTAGAAGCCTGGTGTTCTCCTTCATGGTTTGGTTCTCTTGCCACAGGACCACACAGCTATCTTTGATTTTAAGACACATGATAGGACCATACTGCAGAGCCCTTTTGAGTGTAGAGGCGATCATTGAGGATGCTGCATTCATACAACTGGACTGTTTTTTATTCGTTTAGCTGAACTGTGTCTGAACATCTTTGGTCAGCTGGGGAGAGTTCATGTACAGTTTTTCTTCTCTTCCCATTGTGGTCTTAGCTGCTTTTGAAACTCATCTTGTGGCCGGGTGCAGTGGCTCATGCCTCTAATCCCAGCACTTTGGGAGGCAGAGGCAGGCAAATCACGAGGTCAGGAGTTCCAGACCAGCCTGGCCAACATGGTGAAACTCCATCTCTACTAAAAATACAAAAATTAGCTGAGTGTGGTGGCAGGTGCCTGTAATCCCACCTACTCTGGAGGCTGAGCCAGAATTGCTTGAATCCTGGAGGCAGAGATTGCAGTGAGCTGAGATCGCACCACCACACTCCAGCCTGAGCAACAGAGCAAGACTCCATCTCGAAAAAAGAAAAAAAAAAAAGAAACTCATCTTGTACCTCCGAATATATTATCCCTCTCTATTAACTTTGTGCTTTGCTCTCTGTTTTTTCAGTGTTATCTTTCAGATCACAGCTTTGGTATTTAGCATGGTGCATTTTATTTCTCCTATTCGTTGGTGTTTCTTTTCAGCAATCATTTTAAATTTCTTTTTTTCTTTTTCTCTTATTGAAAGCGCTTTTTCTTTTTTTTTTCTTTTTCTTTCTTTCTTTTTTAAGTTGTCTTTTGTCCCATAAATGGTTTCCTTTGTTCTATTTGTGCATTATGGCCATTTTTTTTTTTTTTTTCATATTCTGGGTTTTCCTCAAATAAGTTGTGAATTTAGGTGGTTGGTCTGTTTTAATGAATTAAGAACTCCATAGATAAACTGGGAGGGTTCCCTTTGATTTTCTCGGTAGTTGTAGAGTTTCCAAAATAGGGCTGTGTGAGTAGCAGGCAGACCCTTCTTGCCTCTGCGATGGTTGAAGACAGCGGGTGGTGCCACAGTGCTTTTACCCCTGTGGGGAGCCGCCCTTTCTGTGGAGGTTCAGAACTACCCTTAACTCTTCTCCAGCTTTCTCACTTACATGTTTTTCTTGGGCATAGTACCCTTTTTTTTTTTTTTTTTTTTTGGTTTTAGCCATAACCAGTGGGTACAACCCACTGCTGTGGCGCCCAGCTTTAAGGGTTCTGTTTTAAGGAGGTAGAGGAGGGGCAGGCAGGAGCTAGCAGGGAAGGGCATTGCAGGGCTCAGCCCTCCTGCTTGTAGTTACCGTTCATCACCCTGTGACTGCCCCACTGCCTGCTCCCACGCCCTTGCCTTTGACTCAGAGTTTGACACCAACACTCCCGTAGAAGGAGGTCTCTCACCTCTTGAGGTTAGGGCTGTGGTTTTCCCTGTCTTGTCTTTGCTGTTGGTATGATTTTATCTGCCCCCTCTTTTCTAGGATTTCATCAAACTTTCTGGTTCACTGCTGGCTTTTCTTCCTGTTTCCAACATTGCTGTTTGTTTTATTTTCTTTCTTTAAGGTAATTGTCTTCCTTGTAATTTTATGGCTAGCCTGGGAGGAAGGGCACTCTTTGCTGTCTTTCGTTTGTTTGTTTGTTTGTTTTTTTGTTTGTTTTTGAGATGGAGTCTCACTCTACCACTCAGATGGAGTGCAGTGGCGTGATCTCGGCTCACTGCAGCCTGTGCCTCCCAGGTTCAAGCGATTCTCCTGTCTCAGCCTCCTGAGTAGCTGGGACTACAGGCATGTGCCACCACGCCTGGCTGATTTTTGCATTTTTAGTAGAGACGGGTTTCACCATGTTGGCCAGGCTGATCTGGAACTCCTGACCTCAGGTGATCCATCCACCTCAGCCTCACAAAATGCTGGGATTACAGGTGTGAGCTACCGCGCCCGGCCCTTTGCTCTATCTTAACAGACGGGGAGAATTGGAGCACAAGGAGCCTGCTCACATACTGTTCTGGGGTTTGGCTTCCAGGAGCTTCTGTGCTTCTCTAGGAACTCTCTCCTGATCCTTCTGTGCCTCTGTCGGGTGGATAGAGAGACGTTACTACCTGTAGGAGAGGCCACCTGTCCGTGTGGCAGCTGCCCCTCCCGGACTTGCCACTGCCTCTTGCGTTTTGATTTGCTGCTGTTGTTTATTCTTGTTGGAATCCCGGTGTGAGATGAGAGATGCAGGTAGGAATTGGAGACGTTTGCAGATACATCTGTGGAGATGCCTTTTATTCAGATTTGTGAAGATGTATGTTTGGGGTAAGTAAGCGAATGGGAAAGAGTTGAGGAGGATTCCCAAGTTTCAGGTTTGGTCTGGGGTCAGGACAGAAAACATCTTCACGTGGGCTTTTTAAATCCCCTCTATGCAGTGTTTGTTCCCCTCAGCATCTCCTTGTCCCAGACTCATCCAGAAGGCGGCAGCCCCTGATTGTCCAGCACCTGGAGTTCCTTTTTTTTTTTAATTTTACTTTTTTGAGATGGAGTCTCACTCTGTCGCCCAGGCTGTATGTAGTGCAGTGGCGCAATCTTAGCTCACTGCAACCTCCACCTCCCCAACTCAAGCACTTCTCCTGCCTCAACCTCCCAAGTAGCTGGGATTACAGGCACGCGCCACCACACCCGGCTAATTTTTATATTTTTAGTAGAGACGGGGTTTTACCGTGTTGGCCAGGCTGGTCTCGAACTCCTGACCTCAAGTGACCCGCCCGCCTTGGCCTCCCAAAGGGCTGGGATTATGTGTGTGAGCCACTGTACTTGGCCAGCACCTGAAGTTCTTTAAGCCCTAAACTTGACCTAGTGAGGAGGAGAAATCCTCTTGCCACACCACCTCTTCTTTCTTCTCACAAACCTTCAGAAAAGCCCATTGATGTCTTGGAACACCCTGTTTAAAGAGGACGGGAAGTACTTTCCCTTCTAAGGCAGAGAGAGAGAGAGAGAGAGCGAGCGCGCGCAAAAAGAGAGAGAGCAGAAGACTTGAGTGAGGACCCCCAGGTGCTTCCACTACTTTTTCTCCCTTCACTTCAGGGAGGGAAACAAGGAACAAACGGGGAACTTGCCAGTGAATGCAAAAGGGTATAGGCTCTGCCAGTGCAAACCGTTGGGTCCTGTAGAGCTCAATGGCAAGCACTGATGTCAGTGGGCCTCAGCAAGGTTATTTTATTTTATTTATTTATTTATTTTTTGGAGACAGAGTCTTGCTGTCGCCCAGGCTGGAGTGCAGTGGTGCGATCTTCACTCACTGCAACCTCTACCTCCCGGGTTCGAGTGATTCTCCTGCCTCAGCCTCCCAAGTAGCTGGGATGACAGGCGTGCGCCACCACAGCCGCCTAATACTTATATTTTTTTGTAGAGACAGGGTTTATATGTATTGGCCAGGCTGGGGTTTCGAACGCCTGACCTCAAGTGATCTGCCCGACTCAGACTCCCAAAGTGGTGGGACTACAGGTGTGAGTCAATGTTCCTGCCCTATTTTTTTTTAATTTTAAAAAATTATTTTTATTTTGTAGAGATGAGATCTCACTATGTTGCCCAGGCTGGTCTTCAGCAATCCTCCCACCTTGGCCTCCCAAAATGTTGAAATTACAGGCGTGAGCCACCGTGCCTGGCCAAGGGTCATTTTAAAATTTGGATTGTATATTTTGCCACTGTCCTTTGTAACAAGATATTGTTTGGAGCAGAACATAAATGGAGAAGAAAACAGCAAATGAGTAAACAAGGCTGCAAGGACAAGTGTGGCCATGAGAGGAAGAGGACGGAGCAAGAGAAGGGAAAATGGGGGTCAGGGGTGTCCTGGGATGAAGAAGTCAGGATTTGGCCCAGAGTGGCAGGCCTGGTGGCTCGAGGATGAGGAAGGTGGCATGAAGGAGACTCAGGAGGCAGCATGAGGACTGTGGGAGAATTTGGTTTGAAATATTCCAGAATAATATTTTCATAGTGTGGTCAATGGTGCAACAAAGAAAGAAACTCAGTGCATGTCTGAACAGAAGGAGATCTTGAAATCCTCAATCCACTCTTTGTTTTTTGTTTTATTTTGTTTTGTTTTGAGATGGAGTCTCACTCTGTTGCCCAGGCTGGAGTACAGTGGTGCAATCTCGGCTCACTGCAACCTTTGCCTCCCAGGTTCAAGCAATTCTACTGTCTCAGCCTCTTTAGTAGCTGGGACTACAGATGCATGCCACCATGCTGGCTAATTTTTGTATTTTTAGTAGAGACGGGGTTTCACCATATTGGTCAGGCTGGTCTCGAACTCCTGACCTCAAGTGATCCACCCGTCTCGGACTCCCAAAGTGCTGAGATTACAGACGTGAGCCACCATGCCCAGCCTTAATCCACTCTTTGAAAGGGGGCACGGCCCCTGTTTAAACACAAAACCAGAGGCTGTGCTTTGATTCAAACCTGGCTGCCAAATGCACATGCGGAAGTGGGCTGGGGCCTTTTATCATGTGACCTCCAGGAACTCTTGCCAGGGATGTGGAGCACAGTGAGAGTCATTGCTGCTTGTCACCTTCCTGAGTGAGAGGGTTCGATGGTCGATGTCTTCCGTGGAGGCCAGGAGGGAGTGCGTCTTCACAGAAAGCTGGTTCTGCAGGTTGTTCATACCTGGACTTTATTGCAGTCTTAAAATAAAATTAGATAATGGAAATTGGCTCTGTTTAGTCTCTGTTTTCTTAATTTTTACCCACTGAGTTGCCAAGCTTGCTCATTAGCAATGGGTCGTTAGTGCTGTAGTCACTGTGTGACTTGGCTGGTTCTGGAAAGTTTGTCTGACTTTACTTGCAGCTAAGTCTTGGCATGCCTGTTGCATTAACAGCGGCTAACCTTATTCTGAGGATATATTTTACCAGCCTGTTCTCACCCCCTGTTTCATAATTGTTAAAACGGTTCTAATTTGAAATAATAGCAGTCCTTCATTAAGAAAAACTTGGTGTAAATGGTTAGTTAGAAAGGAAAATAGGGTAGTTGACTTCAGGGCAAGCAAGATACTTTCATTTAAAACTTTCCTTTTAAATTACAAAAATCCCCCCTTTTTTTTTCCAGAAAAAGAATGTGGTAGTTATAGGCAAAAATGTATCTGAAATACATGTCACGATAAGAGAAATAGCACCATGATGAAAGTCTGAGTTGGATAAAAGGTGAGTAGTTGTTGCTAGTCTTAGCAACAGACTTTTCCAGCTCACCCTCTCTCTGAAAGTTAAGAGTACAAATATTATTGCTTTAGGTTCAGAGTAGGTGAGGCTGAAACTAAAATTCTCAGAAGGTAAGAAATTTCATTTTTTTCTCATCACATAAAATGGATCCTCCTGGTAATAATTTATCTCAATATTTATTTTTGTTTTTTCAGTAATTGATTTTGACATTAGAATTTAGACAATATTGGGAAGATGACCTTTGCTGATTTTAATATTTGAGGTTTCAAGATATTTATTTATTTTGTTGTATTTATTTTTGAGACAGAGTCTCACTCTGTCACCCACACTGGAGTGCAGTGACACGATCTCATCTTACTGTAGCCTCTGCCTCGTAGGTTCAAGTGATTCTCGTGCCTCAGCCTCCTGAGTAGCTGGGATTACAGGTGTGTACCACCATGCCTGACTAATTTTTGTGTTTTTAGTAGAGACAGGGTTTCACCACGTTGGCCAGGCTGGTCTCGTGACCTCAAGTGATCCACCTGCCTCAGCCTCCCAAAGTGCTGGGATTACAGGTGTGAGCCACCACACCTGGCCTCAAGATATTTAAAATCAAAACACTGACTTTGTAGCTGGTAATGGCCTAACTTTTTGAGGGAAGGTCTTGTGTATTCTAAGCTATAGGTGTCAAACCACATCCTTCTGCTGACTTCTTTCATTTATGGATCATGTCACCATCTCAAAAAATTAGTCATGGTCTGGATATAGACTGAGATAATCCTTTTGAAAAGAAAGAAACACGGTATCAGGAGCCTGAGCTCCATCTGCTTACTGGAAGGGGCACACTTGCAGCCAAGCAAGAGCCTGAGAGGCTGTGTGCTTTCCTAGCCTCTCATTTCCTTGCAGTGACCTAAGAAGCTTCGTGGTCAGCCCCATTGGCCAGAGATCCTCAAACACTGTTCCACGCAGTCCGTGATTTAGGTCTTCAGTGAGTGAGTGTCTGTGGGTGAGCCTTTCTGCTTTTACAGTGGTGTCTTTTTCTAAATGTACAACTTGGTTCTTATTTGAATTAGGGTAGGCATCTATTTTATTCCTTACCCAGATGCCCCATTTTAGTCAGTCTTGCTGCCTGGACCTATTCCTTAGAGTCCCCCATCTCTCTTGGGCATTGTTTTATTCATTGGTCTATTTTATCACCGTAGTTGTTCTCAAGATGTAACAGAATTTTATCAACTTCGGTTCTCTTCATTTCTTTTTCTGCATCCTGAATTAAATAATTAAAGTGTTTGACACAGAGCAAAGGGAGTGGAAAGAAGGTGGCCCTGACCTGTACCTAGTGGGCCTGGAGCAAAGAGAAGCTGGTTTTTTGGTTCTGATTGAGGACAAGCTGGGAAGTAGGGGAAGGTTTGACATGGCAAGTCTAAGAGAGTAGGTGGAAAGCAAACATGGAAATGGAAGCACTTAGTCTCCAGTGGAGAAGAAGAAGAATAGAGAGGGTGGGTCTCAGAGGCCAAGTCCAGAAGGCACAGTGCATAACGGAAAGGGAGAGCTTTGTGCGGGGCTTGCGCCCTGGGAGCAGAGCCCGCTTACTCCCATCCGTGGGTGCCCATTTGAGTGCATCACACGTGTTGGGTGCAGTAGCAGGCCCAATACATTTGTTACTTTGAATCTTTTCAACATTTCAAGGTAGGTTTTATTCTCCACATTTATTTTCCTTAGAGAAGGAAAGAATCTGAGTAACTTGCCCAAGGGTAAAAATGCACAGTTAATAATGAGTAGGCCAGGACGGAGACCCAAATCCACCTGGTTCCAAAACCTTCATTCTTTCTTCTTAGCCATCGTGTTTCCTGTAAGTCTACTTGCAAGATATTTTTGGCCCAAAATGCCCACTTGTTTGGCTGTGGCTCTTATTTTTTTTGAGACAGAGTTTTGCTCTTGTCACCCAGGCTGAAGTGCAATGGCACAACCTCGGCTCGCTGCAACTTCCGCCTCCTGGGTTCAAGCGATTCTCCTGCCCCACCCTCCGAAGTAGCTGGGATTACAGGCACCCGCCACCACGCCAGGCTAATTTTTTTATTTTTAGTAGAGACGAGGTTTCACCATGTTGGCCAGGATGGTCTCAAACTCCTGACTTCAGGCGATCTGCTCGTCTAGGCCTCCCAAAGGGTTGGGATTACAGGCGTGAGCCACCACGCCTGGCCGGCTGTGGCTCTTTTCTAACAAATGATTTCTGAAATCTCCCCTCTTTTAAAGACCTTAACAAACGTTTAAAATGAGGTAGCAGTTTCCCCAAGTCTGTTCTATTTAGAGGTAGCCCCCGAAACTCACCTAGCAGTTACCATTGTGGAAAGATCATCTCCTTTAGCACTTGTTACCTGTGGTCTCTGTGGGAAGGATGAAGAGGTAGGTGGGAAGAGAAGAGAAGGGCAATGGGAGAAGAATGTGTTAACTATTTAGTGCTGCTATACATACTTCATCAAGATGCACAACAAAAGTGCAGAATCTAATAAAACCACCAAGGAGTTATCTATTGTGATTGTACTTTTACTTGTACTGTTAGCATAGTATCAATGATGTATTTTAGGTGGCAAAATAATATTTCATATTAACATATAATTTGAAATTATATACAAGTTACTTGATATATTAGTTATAGGCAGAACTCTTTGATATCCTGATTGTCTCCTGATTATGCTTAATAAACTCTGAATAACCAAAGGATTAAGAAATTGATAACCTGGGCTGTCACAGTGGCTCACGCCTGTAATCCTAGCACTTTGGGAGGCCAAGGTGGGCTGATCATTTGTGGTCAGGAGCTTGAGACCAACCTGGCCAACATGATGAAACCCTGTCTCTACTAAAAGTATAAAAATTAGTCGGGCGTGGTGGTGCATGCCTGTAATCCCAGCAATTCGGGAGGCTGAGGCAGGAGAATCACTTGAACCCAGCAGGTGGAGGTTACAGTGAGCCAAGATTGCGCCAGCACCAGTGCACTCTAGCCTGAGAGACAAGAGCTAAACTCCATCTCAAAAAAAAAAAAAGAAAGAAAGAAATTGATAGCCTGATATGCAACATAGGAAAATCTCTCTTCTCTGCGATGTGATTAGCTGTACGTTTTATGGTAGAGGTAAATCTTAGGAAAATATTCCATAAGTTCCATAAATGCTAGGACCATGTTTGTTTTGCTGACTGCTATTAATTTAGAATCTAGGAGAATTGCGTTATTAATAAGTATTTGTTGAATGAATGTGTGCAAATGAATCAAATTTGTTTCTGAAAGCAACGTGCAGGGTACATCCTAGTATTGCAGGTTCATTCCAATATTTTGAACTTTTTATGATATAATAGGATAAAAATGGATTATTACAACTTTGAGCATCCAAAGTACTGAAACATTAAGGAAATATTAATATTTAGAAAGTTTGGATGATAAGAATACAAGTATTTATCAAGGCATTATAGTAAAGTATATATTTGCAGAGAGAGCAAAGGAGGAAAGGAACAGATAGGTAAGATGGTGGCATTTGGAGGAATTGGATTTCTGGATAAGGGGTATGTGGGAGCTCTTTAAGCTATTCTTGCCACCTTGCCACCTCTTTTCTGTTTTTGTCTTGTCATGTTGCATAGGCTGCTCTCGAACTCTTGATCTCATGCGATCCTCCTGCTTTGGCCTCCTAAAGACTTGAGATTATAGGCATGAACCACCGCTCCCAGCCTATTCTTGCTACTTTTTTTTTTTTAGACAGTCTTGCCCTGTCGCCCAGGCTGGAGTGCAGCGGCACAATCTCAGCTCACTCAACCTCCCTCTTCCAGGTTTCTCCTGCCTCAGCCTCCCGAGTAGCTGGGATTACAGGCATGTGCCACCACGCCCAGCTAATTTTTGTATTTTTAGTGGAGACGGAGTTTTGCCATGTTGGCCAGGCTGGTCTCGAACTCCTGACCTCAAGTGATCCGCCTGCCTGAGCCTCCCAAAGTACTGGGATTACAGGAGTGAGCCATTGCACCCGGCCTAGCAAACACCCTCTTGATTATGATTTGTCATCCGTGTTTATCTGTTGTGCAACTCACACTGGTGCAAATAACCTCGCCTGCTGGAGGGTTACACTTTTTATAGTCAGTAGTAAAACACTGTTGGGGTCAGGTGTAGTGACTCTTGCCTGTAATCCCAGCACTTTGGGAGGCTGAGGTGGGCGGATCACCTGAGATCAGGAGTTTGAGACCAGCCTGGCCAACATGGTGAATCCTCGTCTCTACTAAAAATACAAAATCTAGCCAGGCATGGTGGCAGGCACCTGTAGTCCCAGCTGCTTGGGAGGCTGAGGCTGGAGACTCGTTTGAACCTCGGAGGCGGAAGTGGCAGTGAGCTGAGATGGTACCACTGCACTATAGCCTTGGGTGACAGAGCGAGACTGCATCTCACAAACAAAACAAAACAGAAACCACTGTTGGGCTCTGTGAGCCTGGTTATGTGCATCCCCGCTCAGAGGCACTCATACTCTGTGCACTGATGTCGTCTGTCCTCTATTCCTTCTCACCTTACAGGTGACAGCCATGCTCTGGTTGGTGGGGAATTCACTAGGATGATGGCATCCAATGAAGCCTCTTTGATGAAAGCTGCCTTTTAAAGCAATTACTGTCTCTTGGCACCAAGTAATACTCAGCGACAATCTCAGATATAGAAGTTAGGTGAGGGGGAAGAAGGAAATTAGTGTGTGAGAAAGAAGAAAGGGAATTGGGAAATTATTTGGTAGAGGCATGCCATGAGTATTTGCAGGTATGAAAGGGATTTCTATTCTGTAGAAGTACAGAGTGTTTTTTTTGTTTTTTGTTTTTTGTTTTTTTCTTTGAGACGGAGTCTCACTCTGTCGCCAGGCTGGAGTGCAGTGGTGCGATCTTGGCTCACGGCAAGCTCCGCCCCCTGGGTTCAAGTGATTCTCCTGCCTCAGCCTCCCAGAAGTACAGAGTTTTGAAAACTACAATAATAGAGTCATGACATCAAGGATCTGCTATGATATTGGTCAATAAAGTACTTAAGGTTGTGGCAGTTTGTTGTAAAGTGTCATTTTGGAATGTTCCAGGAGAGGACAGAATATTTGTTTGAGTTTTTATGATATTGGTGAAAGAGAAGGCAGGGATGCACAGCTTAAGGTCTATGATTGAATTATGGACACTGGGTTAATTTCTATGGTCGACACACATATTGAGGAAATGATCTGGAATGTTATTTTTCCTAGTTTGTGTGTGTGATGGATGGGAACATGCTGTGGCTGCAGGAAGCCCTGGGACATGATTTTTGGCTGTGGAATTGTGATCTGCAGCCATTTCCTTCACTTGGGGAGTCATTGTTTGGGTGTGTTTTGTGTTACAAGAGATTTGTCTGGATCACTGTTCATTGCAGAACGTAATTCATTAAAACAAGAAGCGTGTGTGTCTTTCTGGGCCATGTATATTTTCTAAGCTTTTGTGTTATTCCTTTCGTGACACTTGCTGAAATCAAAATACCATACTATAACAGCAGTTTAAAAGATTCCAGCGTCCTCTCACATGTCACAAATATTATCGTGTTGCTGTACAAAAGTTTTCCAAAGAAAACTAATAAGGACATGCTGATTACTTGTGAAGTCCGTGAGGAATCCATTTTAGAAAGCGAGGTTATAGAAGATTGAATAAATATATTTTATTATCATGTTGTGTCTTCAGTAACTAAAACAAAATAATTAAAATATTGGCTTCTTGGTATAAGTTTGGGGGTTTATCTTTGGAAATAGGAAATGGCTTTTGGTTTCGCACGTGAGATTTTTGTGCCTGTGCTCCGTTAATGCACATATTTAAACTGTAAAGATCTTTTCTATAAGGAGACAAAAACTGGCGAATGTTAATGAATGAAGGTATTAGAGAGAAAGAAGTGTTTAATAATAAGTTGAGCATCAGGCCAGGTGTGGTGGCTCACGTCTGTAATCCCAATGCTTTGGGAGACCAAGGTGGGAGGATCGCTGGAGGTCAGGAGTTTGAGACCAGCCTGGGCAACACAGCAAAAGCTTGGTCTCTCCTAAAAATAAAACACATTTTCAGGCATACTGGTGCATGCCTGTATCCTAGCTACTTGGGAGTGTGAAGTGGGAGGATCCCTTGAGCCCAGGAGTTTGAGACTATATTGAGATGTGATCACGCCACTGCACTCCAGTCTGGGTGACAGAGAGAGAAACCCTGACTCAAAAAACAAAACAGCAACAAAAAAAGAGTTGAGCCTCTATGGCCAGAAAAATCTATTCAGAATTAACCATGTTCTTCCAGAGTGTTTCTACTTTACAAATAGTTTATTAAAACTACCTTTTACTTTTTTTCTGTATGCTCTATGATGCTGTCTAATTGATTCTAATGGAACTCCTTATTGTTTTTCTGTCTTTTTTTGTTTGTTTGTTTTTTGAGACAGAGTCTCGCTCTGTCATCCAGTCTGGAGGGCAATGGTGCGATCTCGGCTTACTGCAACCTCTGCCTCCCGGGTTCAAGCGATTCTCCTGCCTCAGCCTCCCAAGTAGCTGGGACTATAGGCAACTGCCACCACGCCCGGCTGATTTTTGTATTTTTAGTAGAGATTGGGTTTCACCATGTTGGCCGGGCTGGTCATGAACTCCTGATCTCAAGTGATCCGCCTGCCTCGGCCTCCCAAAATGCTGGGATTACAGGCCTGAGCTACCACGCCCGGCCTTTTTTGTTTTTCTTTTGGGTCCTGGGAATTCAGAGGTTTTTTTGGCTCACACCTGCTTGTTTCCTGTTTCCAAGTCTTGCTCTTCTGCCGTTTTTTTACACTCTGACCAATGACAGTATAATGACACCATCCATTTATCTCTTGACCAACTTATTCTTTTAATAAACTTTTTATTGTAGAACTATTTTAGATTTACAGAGTTCTTGCAAAAAATAGTATAAAGAGTTTCTGTATAATCCATATCCAGCTTCCCCTATTATTAACATCTTATATTATTATAGTATATTCATTATAATAAATGAATCGATATTGATACTTTATTATTAGCTAAAGGCCATATTTGATTCTCATTTCCTCTGTTTGTCCCTAATGTCCTTTTTCTGTTCCAGGAGCCCATCCAGCTTATAATCATCATATTATCATCATATCTCCTTTGCCTCCTCTTAGCTGTTATAGTTGCTCAGACTTTTCCTTATTTTTGATGACTTTGACAGTTTTTGAGGAGTATTAGATGGTTTGCTAGTAGAATGTTCCTCGATTTTCTTTTCTTTTTCTTTTTTTTTTTTTTTTTTTTGAGATAGGGTCTTGCTTTGTCATCCAGACTGGAGTGCAGTGGCACAGTCTTGGCTCACTGCATCCTCTGCTTCCCAGGTTCAAGCGACCCTTCTAACTCAGCATCCCGAGTAGCTGGGACTATAGGTGCATGCCACCACACCCAGCTAATTTTTATTATTATTATTTTTTAAATTAGAACTGGGTTTCACCATGTTGCCCAGGCTGGTTTTGAACTCCCTAACTTAAGCGATTTGCCTGCCTCAGCCTCCCAAAGTTTTGGGATTACAGGCATGAGCCACTGCAGCTGGCCACCTCAATTTTCTGATTAAACTGGGCTAATATGTTTTTGAGAAGACCACAGTGGTAAAGTGCCATTGTTTTCATGTGATATCAGAGGTGCATACTATTAATATGATTTGTCACTGTTGATGTTAATCTTGATCATTTGATTTAAGGTAGTATTTGTCGCATGTTTTCTACTGTAAAGTTACTCTTTTTCTTTCCATAATGTACTTTTTTTTTTTTCTTTTTTTTGAGACAGAGTCTCGCTTTGTTGCCCAGGCTGGAGTGCAGTGGCGTGATCTTGCTCATTGCAACCTCTGCTTCCCAGGTTCGAGTGATTCTTCTGCCTCAGCCTCCTGAGTAGCTGGGATTACAGGTGCATGCCACCATGCCTGGCTAACTTTTGTATTTTTAGTAGAGATGGGGTTTCACCTTGTTCGCCAGGTTGGTCTGGAACCCCTGGCCTCAAGTGATCCACCCGCCTCTGACTCCCAAAATGCTGGGATTACAGGTATGAGCCACCGCACCTGGCCCCATAATGTACTCTTTGGAAGAAAGTCACTCTGCATAGTCCACATATGTTATCTATAATCCTACATGGAGAGTGTCTGTTCTCCATTTACTTATCTGCTCAATCCTTTATATCAAGATGGATTCATGGCTATTTATTTTATACTTTAGGTTATAATCTAATACTACTTTTGCTCCAGTTATTCCTGTTTTGACCATTGGAGCTCTTTCAGGTGGCTCTTGAATTTCTTTGACATACCCCTATCATTGTGGTTTTTCCTGCCCCAGTGCCAAAATAAGGCATTTCTCCAAGGAGCCCTGGTTCCTTGGTGTTAGAATGCTATTAGAAACCAAGATCTGGGTGTAAGGTGTAATCATTGCTAATGGGATGTTGGTATTTCTGATTACATGTATTTTAATGTGTGTTTCCTATTCTTGTAATTAGATGTGTGAGTGTCAAGTTGCTCCATCTCAGGCCAATTAAATCAGAATTTCAGAGAATGGGGTTGGGCATTAGTATACGGTTAGTTCCCAAGGTGATTTTAACATGCATCCAGAGAAGCATTTCTAGCCTGTAAAACTCTTGAGGGTAAAGGGAAGTAAATATTGGATAAATGTTTGTCAGTGTTCATCTTAATAATTAATTGATTTGGCAAACATTTCTTGAGTCCCCGTCACTTGCCAGTTGCTATACAAAGCACTGAAATAAAAGAGTCCTTGACGTTAATAAAAATGAAACATACTATATGTAAGCACTGAGCTAATTACTTTATGTAACAGTATTTCATTAAATCCTCAAACAACTCTTTACCTTAAGTCTGTTTCGCCAGTGAGCAAAACTGAAGCTCTGAAAGATTTAAGTAATTTACCTGCGATCACTAAGCCGTGGAGCTGGGGTTTGAACTCACATCTGTGAGTCTCCAAAGCTCATGATGATCATGACCCACTCTACTGTCTTTCTCAGGGCTCTCAATTGATAATTATGTTAGGATGAGATACATTTTGTTCAAGAAGCCTCTGTAGGGTGATAGTCAGAAATATACAATATGATACTGAGTGATGAGTGCTATGATAGAAGCACAGAGAAATGGTATCTAACATCAACTGGAGAGGAGAGGGTGATCATGGACGGCTTCACAGAGGAGAAGGCATCTACCCTGTAATTTGAAAGATTATTAGGAATTAACTATGCAACATGGAAAGGGAGAAGATGTTTCAGGCATCAACACTAGGAAATTAACATTGATACAATAATATTAACAAAACCGTACACTATTTGGACTTTCCCCAGTTTTTCCACTAATGTAGGTTTTCTGTTCTAAGATTCAGTCTATGATTCTATATTGCAGTTAGTTGTATTTCCTTAGTATCCTCCCGTGACCATTCCTTGTTTCTTCTTTGTCTTTCATGACCTTGACACTTTTGATAAGTAATGATTGGGAATTTAGTGGAATGTTCCTTTGTGTGTGTGTGTGTGTGTGTTTGAGACAGAGTCTTACTCTGTCACCCAGGCTGGAGTGCAGTGGCATGATCTCAGCTCACTGGTACCCCTGCCTCCCAGGTTCAAGCGATTCTCCTGCCTCAGCCTCCCAAGTTGCTGGGATTACAGGTGCCACCACACACAGCAGATTTTTTATTTTTAGCAGAGATGAGATTTCACCATGTTGGCCAGGCTGGTCTTGAACTCCTAACCTCAGGTGATCCACCCACCTCGGCCTCCCAAAGTGTTGGGATTACAGATGAGAGCCACCACACCCAGCCTCTATTTGTGTTTGATGTTTTATCAGATTAAATTAAGGTTATGGATTTTGGACAGAATATCATAAAGGTTTGATAAGTCCCTCTCCTTGCACATGGTAGGGACACATGGTATTAACACGACTTACTACTGGTGACATTAACCTTGATCAGTTGGTTAGTGAGGTGTCAGCCTGCTTGGTGTCAGCCATAGTCAAGTCACTATTTTTTGCTTTCTCTATTCATTAGAAGCAAGTTGCCAAGTCCAGTTTATACTCAAGTGGAGAGTATTTAACTCCAGATTCTGGAGGGAGCAGTATGAAATAATTTGTGGTCATATCTGAAAACTAACATAGTGTCTAGCAGATTTTGGAGATAAGCAGATATACTGCATTGTAAATATCTTGTTTCTCCTTAGTTTTACCCGCTGCCTACTACCTTTATTATTCAGCAGGCTGCGGCAAGTATGGCTGTGTTCTTTTAACGAGGACTTTCTCTTTCCGCCATTCCTTCTATTAATACATTTAATAGGCTGGGTGTGGTGCTTACGCCTATAATCGCAGCACTTTGGGAGGCCGAGGTGGGCAAATCACCTGAGGTTGGGAGTTCGAGACCAGCCTGACCAACGTGGAGAAACCCCATCTCTGCTAAAAATACAAAATTAGCCAGCGTGGTGGTGCATGCCTGTAATTCCAGCTACTCAGGAGGCTGAGGCAGGAGAATTGCCTGAACCCGGGAGGCAGAGGTTGTGGTGAGCTGAGATCGTGCCATTGCACTCCAGCCTGGGCAACAAGAGCAAAACCAAACCAAAATCTGTCTCAAAAATCAAACCAAAAAAACCCCCAAAATCCCACGAAAGCCCTTTTGGGCTAGCTCTTGTGTTCTTTTAGTGTCCTGGTACTACAAGTACCTGGTTTATCTTCAGTTTTCTCTATTCCAGATCCAGAGTCAGCTATTTCTCCAAGAAGCCCTGGTTCCTTTCATTGGAGAATGATATTTAGAAACTAAGTTCTGGGTGCTAGGTGTGCCCATTGCTATTGGAGTGTTACTGCTTCTTCTAGGCCCTCTCAATGAATAGAGCTAGGAAGTATTTATATGCATACTAATCCATGTGTACACACATTTATATCTGTGTGTCTGTATCTCTCAATCAAAATCAACATATTCATAATGATATCTCTGACTAGACTTTATATTTCTGTATCTCTCTCTGTGTGTGTGTGTGTGTGTGTGTGTATATATATATATATATATATATAAATGAGTTCATACTGCTATCTCTAAATCCACACATGTATCTGTATTTTTTGTATCTGTTTAGCTATATATATATTAAAACCAACATGAGCTTCTACTTATGTCTCCAACTTGAATCCAGGACCAGAGTTAGTTTAGCCTTCCCGCTTTTCGTATTTATAACTTCTTCTTCTGACAGTGAAAATCTTGAGTCGTGTTGTCTACGATTTATTATAAATGTGTTCATCCCTACTATACATGTGAAGCAGTTTTGGAATTTCCAGCTTGTACCTCTGATGCAATACATTTACCATCTACAGGGCAGTGTTTGTGTAGTTTTTGTTTTTTCATTTTTAGCTTACAGTGTCCAGTCTGAATAGCGGGTTCCAGAGTTATTTGGATCAGCTCCTTTTCCCCCACCCGCTGTAGTGAAGCTGGGTCATATCCAGTGAAGTTACTTGCCTTGCTGACAGTCTGCATTCCATCCTGAGGGTCCCTGACATCCCAGAGAGTCTATGATTGATTTTTAAAAAAAAATTGCATGACAGTTTAGTTCACTTTTTGTAGTGTACAGTTTTATGGGTTTTTCACAAATGCATGGAGTCGTATAGCCACCGCCACAGTGCTGTACTGAACAGTTCCATCCTTCAAAAAATTCCCTTGTATGGTTCCCTCACCCCCCACAAGCACTGACTTTTGTCCCTAGAATTTTGTCTTTTCTGGAATGTCTCTTAAATGGAGTTATAAAGTATGTAGCCTTTTTGGTCTGGCTTCCCCCCCATCCCCCCGCACTTAGGAAAAGGGAATGAAGATTTATCTGGTTATTGGGTGAATCAGTAGATTGTTCTCTTTTATTGCTGAATAGTGTTCCATGTAGGTATGCAGTCACTCTTTGTTAACCGTTTGATTGCTGAAGATCATTTCGGTTGCTTCCAATTCTTGGCAACTATGAATAAAGCTGCTATAAACAATTGTGTGCAGGTTTTCATACAAGTATAATCTGTTTTTAATCCACTTGGGTAAATACCTAGGAGTAGAATCGTTAGGTTGTATGGTAGGTTTGTATGTTTTAACTTTATAAGACACTGCTAAACTGTTTTCCAAAGTGAATGTATTATTTTGTATTCCTATCTGTTGCTCCATATCCTCACCAGCTTCAGGAGTTACCAGTTTATTTTATTTTATTATTTTTGTTTTATTCTAGTAAGTGTATAGTAATATCTCCTTGTGGTTTCTTTCTTTCTTTCTTTTTTTTTTTTTTTTTTTTGTGACGGGGTCTTGCTGTTGTTGCCTAGGTTGGAATGCAATGGCGTGATCTCGGCCATTGCAACCTCCTCCTCCTGAGTTCATGCGATTCTCCTGCCTCAGCCTCCCAAGTAGCTGGGATTACAGGCACCCACCATGCCCAGCTAATTTTGTGTTTTTAGTAAAGACGGGATTTCACCATGTTGGCCAGGCTGGCCTTGAACTCCTGACCTCATGTGATCCACCCGCCTCAGCCTCCCAAAGTGCTGGGATTACAGGCATGAACCACCATGCCTGGCCTCTCCTTGTGGTTTTAATTTGTGTTTCCTTAATGGCTAATGATGTTGAGCACCCTTTTATGTGCTTATTTGCTAACAGTATGCCTTCTTTGGTGAAGCGTCTGTTCAGATCTTTTGCCAATTAAAAAACTGGGTTGTTGGTTTTCTTATTGTTGAGGTTTAACAACTATTCTTTACATATGTTTTGGAAATAAGTTCTTTATTGGATATGTGATTTGCAGATATTTTCTCCTAGTGTATGACTTGTAATTTTTTTTTCAAGAAAATAACTGGTTCAGATTTAGTGGCAAGGCAGCATGATTTAATAAACAGGGTAGTGATTCAAGACTTAGAAATGCAGTAACAAGATCTCTGCAACAAATTTTAAATGATACTTTAAATACTTTATTTTTTTCCACAATCAACTAAAAAGCAGTGTTTTAGCAGTTGATCATATTGTGGTAGACTCTTCCCTGTGTGTTTGTACACCACAGCTTTAATGCAGTCCCAGGCATGGAGAGTACATGTTGTGCATCTGTGGGTATGTGTGTGCATGTGTGGGTATGTGTGTCCATGTAAATATGAACATGCACAATTATGTGTATATTTCCTGCAATATAGCTTTATCTGGGTGATAGTTACATGAGTATATACACATTTGTAAAAAGTTGGCTGGGTGTGGTGGCTCATGTCTGTAATCCCAGCACTGTGGAAGGCTGAGGCGGGCAGATCACGAGGTCAAGAGATTAAGACCATCCTGGCTAACATGGTGAAACCCCATCTCTACTAAAAATACAAAAATTAGCTGGGCGTGGTGGTACACGCCTGCTGTCCCAGCTACTCGGGAGGCTGAGGCAGGAGAATCACCTTGAACCCAGGAGGCGGAAGTTTAAGTGAGCTGAGATCGCGTCACTGTACTCCAGTCTGAGACAGAGCGAGACTCTGTCTCAAAAAAAAGGTTGTGGAACTGTTAAGACTTGTGTACTTTATCCCATGTATATTATAACTGAATTAAAAAATAATGTGCATGTGGATGCAAGATAGTGAATCTCAATAACAGCCTTGGATTAAAAAAATAGAAGAAAGTAGAAACTATGTAGCATGAAAGGATGGATACATGTAGCCAAATGTTTATATGGAATCCCGTATGACTATCCCATGGAAGACCACGGGGAAGCTTAGGACAGAGGATAGACCAGCATATGCATCATATGGAAAGGCTAGATGTCTTATAGCTTCTAAAACTGATAGTTTTCTCTTGATAATTTTGAATGATTTAAGTTGATTATAGAGTTTTATTGACAATCTACACATTTACCTGTAAATTCCTGTTCGGCTTCCTTTTACCCTTTGCTGATTTGTGGATTACCTACCAGATTTCCTATGCCAGTGTAAGAATTTGGATGTTGTTGGTGAGCATGAGAATAAAACAATACAGTATCTTATATTTAAGAACTAAATGTGAAACTTAGAGCCTAGCTTTTACAGCTCTAGAACATGAGAAATGACATCACTCAAAGAAAAGCACACAGTCTCATAAACGTGGCTAAAAATTGAAACCTTGGTGTATCTGGGTTTATGTATCCAGCTTGCCTGTGCCTTAATGGTGAATTGTGAATATAGTTTGAGCTGGAATCTGACTTTCCCAGAACTTTTCGGTTTGGCCCAGAAGCATGTGAAGTGTGAGAGCCGCCTGGCACCACGGGAGGTGTCTTGCTCTGGGATTTTATGGCTGTGGC
The DNA here is from genome assembly GCF_043159975.1 of Macaca nemestrina. NCBI lineage: Eukaryota > Metazoa > Chordata > Mammalia > Primates > Cercopithecidae > Macaca > Macaca nemestrina. Next base: position 74,330,370 of record NC_092129.1, read on the forward strand.
AGAGACTTGGTTTCTCAATGAGAATAAAATGCTTTTGAGTAATTCCAGGTGGAGGGTTGACAAGGTTGGAACTTTAAAGCTGGGTTACATAATTATGCTCCATGGCTTGTTTGACTAATAACTTGTGTGGCTGCATATTGAAAAGAACAAGGCATCCTTCTTTCAGGCCACATATTTATTCCCTGCTCTAGTTACTGCTGTATTGAGGATAAACATCTCATCTCCCTCACTTTCCCTTCCCTCCTCATCCCATGTAGTTTTCTCCCCCTTCCTTCTTTCCACCCTTTTCCCTTCCTTTCTCCTTCTCTGTTCTCCCCTCCTCTCTTCCCCAGAGGAGGATATTGACAAAATTAAGTTTGTTCATATATATACAGTATTTTTTGTTGTTGAAACAGAGTCTTGCTCTTGTCGCCCAGGCTGAAGTGCAGCGGCGCGATCTCGGCTCACTGCAACCTCCACCTCCTGGGTTCAAGGTTCTCCTGCCTCAGCCTCCTGAGTAGCTGAGACTACAGGCACCCGGCACCACGCCCAGCTAAATTTTGTACTTTAGTAGAGACGGGGTTTCACCATGTTGGCTGGGTTGGTCTCAAGCTCCTGACCTCAGGTGATTCGCCCGCCTTGGCCTCTCAAAGTGCTGGGATTACAGGCGTGAGCCACCGCACCCGGCCATTTATAGTGTGAAACCATTGATTTCTAGTTGTGCTTATATTTAAGCAATGCAAATTCGACTAAAAATAAGCCTGTGGAAGTCATTGTGCATTTCTTTTCTTCTTGTCCCATATGATCATTTCATTTCTAAATGAAAAATAACTTTTTGTTAATACAAAAGGATAACTTCCTTTTTGTAATTTCAAGTGTGATTTTTTTAGATACAAGTATTTCAAGTTTTAAAAAATATGATTTTAGGCCCAGTGCAGTGGCTCATGCTTGTAATCCTAGCACTTTGGGAGGCCGAGGTGGGTGGATTGCCTGAGCTCAGGAGTTTGAGACCAGCCTGGCCAACATGGCAAAACCCCATCTCTACTAAAAATACGAAAATTAGCCAGGTGTGGTGGTGCCTATAGTGCCAGCTACATGGGAGGCTGAGGCATGAGTTTGAACCTGGGAAGTGGAGGTTGCAGTGAGCCCAGAGCGTGCTACTGCACTCTAGCTTGGGCAACAGAATAAGACTCTCTCCCCACCAAGAAAAGTGATTTTATGTGTGAATAAAAATACTGACAGTGCACAGGAGAAACCGCTCCTTTTTGACACGGTGTCCCTGGTTGGAAATCTGGGCAGGAGCGCTGTTCAAGCCTGCTGGGTAGCTGGTTGTGCTGCTGATTTCTGTTAATAACTCCTGAGCTGTACGCTGATCCAGTATTAGTATTTGGAGCTATTTGGAGGTATAAAGGTATTTGATGCACACCTGAAGGGCCTGCTTTTGTTTGTTAGAATGAGTAGCATTTAACTTTTGAAACTCTAACTCCACTCTGAAGCCTTCCTGGAAAAATGGGCTGTTTCTCCACCAGCTAAAATGGTCCTGGGCCTTCTCCACTGGGATGGCCACTCTTGTCCCCTTCTCAATTTTCCCTGTTCCCTGTGGGAGCCTCCACTTCCATCTCCACTTTTAGCCTCACAATGAAGACTCTTCACCATTTCTAACTTGGCTCATCTCTGTCAGGCTCTTGTGTATTTACATTTCGTTTCCTTGTTCATTGTTTACATCACATTACATGTGAGTCTGGGAAGTCCTGGAGTGTGGACAGACATACATCTGTGTGATTCTGCCTGTACCGTGTCACTGCTGGGAAGCGTTGCTTCTGGCATGTGGAGGTTATGTGTGTTCATGCAGACTTTCAGAGGGGCCCAGCCGGAAGCCGCTTTTGGTGGATGAACTTCAACAATTTTATGGTCTTTCTGCATCGTGTTTCTGGTGTGTCTTTCCTGTTTGGCTCTCGCTTTCCTTTAGTTTTCATCCTTAAAACTGGGAAGCAAGCCCAGATTTTAACAACAAACTTTAAATTCTTTTGAGGTGTGTGTGTGTGTGTGTGTGTGTGTGTGTGTGTGTGTGTGTGTATATATATATATATAATTTTTTTGGCATACCTTCCTGATATCTAACTGCTATGTTGAAGGAAAGATTTGTTGATTACAAGTTTTTTTTGAGACTGAGTCTCGCTCTGTCACCCAGGCTGGAGTGCAGTGGTGCGATCTTGGCTCACTGCAACCTCTGTCTGCCTCCCTGGTTCAAGCGATTCTCCTGCCTCAGCCTCCTGAGGAGCTGGGATTACAGGCACCCACCATCACACCTGGCTAATTTTTTGTATTTTTAGTAGAGACGGTTTTTGCCGTATTGGCCAGACTGGTCTCAAACTCCTGACCTCTAGTGATCTGCCCGCTTCGGCCTTCCAGAGAGCTGGGATGATGACCAGTTCTTTACAAATATTTCTATTTGCAATCTTCCCACCCTACTGGATTTGCAGGGTTATAGTAAAGACCTTGAAGAGGGTCTTTATGGTACAGCCGCAGGATCGAAGGACCCCAGAGTCAGCAGGACCCTGAAGACCCCGTCTGGCTGTGGGGGAGCTCATTCTGGGATGGCACAGAGCATATTAGTTTTCTAGTCATTGGTGGGGTGTGGAGGGGAAGCTTTTGTGACTGTCCCTCCTACCTAGAACCTTTCTCACCCGAAGCGGCCTCTCTCTCCACCCAACTCCTATAATATGTTGGTTATACTTAAGTTACCACATTCAGCCTTTTATTAGAGTCACAACTCACATGTCTGCTGAGGGCTCCTTCTCCTTTGATATTTAAATAAAATTCACTTGAGCTCTCTGTCCCCCTCTCTGGAAGAGGTCCACGTCTCCAAGAAATCTGGAAAGTTCCCACAGGGAGACACATGTTCTTATATTCGGCTCTGGCTCTGAGTTCTTGCCCCTCCTGACTCTCATTTCCACTCCCTCCTAAGCTTCCCTTGCCCCTGTTGTCTGCCCTGTGCTAACCTAGTTAGATGAGGGTGAGGGATGGTGATGATGATAATGATGATGATGATGATGATTTTGAGACAGGGTCTCACTTTGTCGCCCAGGCTGGAATGCAGTAGCGTCATCATAGCTCACTGCAGCCTCCACCTCCCTGGCTCAGGTGGTCCTCCCACCTCTTAGCCTCCCAAGTACTCGGACTACAGGCATGCACCACCACACCTGGCTAATTTTTGTATTTTTTGTAGGGACGGGCTTTACCCATGTTGCCCAGGCTGGTCTTGAACTCTTGGGGTCAAGTGATCCACCCATCTCAGTCTCTCAAAGTGCTGGGGCTACAGGCATGCGTGACCATGCCCAGCCTTTCCCTTGTTTTTTAATTTATGTTTTGTTTTTTTTTTATCCCACCTAACCACACATACAAGTGTTGCTGTTTTTATTACACTTAGTCAAGTTGCAGGCTAAGAATTGGGAGAAGGGGTGATATGCAGCAATGTAACGTCTTAGTATAGATAGTTACGCCCATCAGTTGTTAAAGACCCGTGACTGTTGCCGTGCTGGGAATGTCACTGCCATGGGCGCTGGAGTTTCCAGCCTCTTGCCCTATTGCTGGGCCTCCCTCCCTTCACATTTGGCATGTGTGTCTCCTGGCTTTCTGCCTTTCTGGAGCCCGTCCGCATCAATGAATGCTAAAGACAGAAGACTCTCTACCCACCCTTTATGTGCCTGGAATATCTGGGAGTGGTTTTGAAATTTCTGCCTTTTCCTTTCTCCATCTTTTATCAATCTCTATAGATGAAAAGGAGAAGTGTAGAGATTCTCTCTCCACACTGCAAACTGTGCTTCCTCTTCAGGAGACAGAAGTGGTTACAGTTGATTTTTTTTTTTTGAGACAGAGTCTCCTCTGTTGCCCAGGCTGGCGTGCAATGGCGTGATCTGGTCCCACTGCAACATCTGCCTCCCTGGTTCAAGTGATTCTTCCACCTCAGCCTCCCGAGTAGCTGGGATTACAGGCACCCCCCATCATGCCCAGCTAATTTTTGTATTTTTGTAGAGATGGGGGTTTCACCGTGTTGGCCAGGCTGGTCTTGAACTCCTGACCTCAGGTCATGTGCCCGCCTCGGCCTCCCAAAGTGCTGGTAGTTTTGGTTTTAAATAACATTTTACTTTTCATGCTGCCATTGTTTATTTTTTATTTTTTTGAGATGAGATCTCGCCATGTTGCCCGGGCTAGGTATTCTATTTTAGATCCATTTCCTTCAGGAAATTCTGAGTGAGGAGAAGCTGCTTAGTATCTTAGAACCCTTTACAGCCCCTGGTAGCTGTTAGTCAATTTTGTTATTGAGACAGGGTCTCGCTCCATCGCCCAGGCTGGAGTGCAGTGGTGCAGATCACAGCTCACTGCAGCCTTGACCTCCTGGGCTCAAGTGATCCTCCCACCTCAGCCTCTCATGTAGCTAGGACCACAGGTATGTACCACCACACCTGGCTTTTTTATTTTTAATTTAATTTATTTATTTAAGACAGAGTCTTGATCTGTCACCCAGGCTGGAGTGCAGTGCTGCAATCTCAACTCACTACAGCCTCCATCTTCCAGGTTCTAGTGATTCTCCTGCTTCAAACACTCAAGTAGCTGGGATTACAGATATGTGCCACCACGCCTGGCTAATTTTTGTATTTTAGTAGAGATGAGGTTTTGCCTTTTTTCCCAGGCTGGTCTTAACTCCAGGGCTTGAGCGATTCTCCCACCTCAGCCTCCCAAAGTGCTGAGATTACAGGGGTGAGCCACCATGCCCAGCCTGTTAGTAAACTTTATAGTTGATTTTCCATTGTTCGATTCAAGCTGAATGAAAGAACGACCAGGGTTTCATTCATGGCACACCTTTGGAGAAACTGTTATTCTATAAAGATTCCATAAAGCAGCACACATTTGCATGTAATCTTGGTGAAATGTAATCATCTGTATCTATTTGAAGGTGGGCACCAAAATAAGAAGTAGACATAAGGAATTATGCTGTAACATAATAGGAAAAGGTTGATGGTTGTGTACGGTAATTTTAGTATAGTATCTAACATTACACTAATATTTTGCATAGCAGCTAAAATATATTAGAAAAATGACAACAAATTCAGATGATTTGCTTTGTCATCAGATTTGAGTCAGTATGTAGCGTCCTGCTCTTTAAGTAAGGAAAATGGAAACAGTGGAGATATTGAAGAAATAAGTTGTCATGCTGTTCTCTAACTGTGCCATGAGTTCTGCCTCCCTGTGTACTGTGTAGCTTTGGAATGTGCTATCTGGACAGATATTTCTTTTTTTTTTTGAGACAGGGTCTTTTTGTATGACCCAAGCTGGAGTGCAGTGGCCCGATCTCGGCTCACTGCAATGTCTGGCAGTCAAGCAATTCCTGTGCCTCAGCATCCCAAGTAGCTGGAATTACAGGTGCCTACCACTGCGCCCGGCTAATTTTTGTATTTTTAGTAGAGACAGGGTTTCACTATGTTGGCCAGGCTGGTCTTAAACTCCTGACCTCAGGTGATCTGGCTGCCTTGGCCTCCCAGAGTGCTGAGATTACAGGTGTGAGCCACTGCGCCTGGCCAGACTTTTTTTTTTTTTTTTTTTGAGATGTAGTCTCGCTTTGTTGCCCAGGCTGGAGTGCAGTGCGACGATCTCGGCTCACTGCAACGTCTGCCTCCTGGATTCAAACGATTCTCCTGCCTCAGCCTCCTGAGTAGCTGGGATTATAGGCACGTGCCACCATACCTAACTAATTTTTGTATTTTTAGTAGAGATGGGGTTTCACCATGTTGGCCAGGCTGGTCTGAAACTTCTGACCTGAGGTGATCCATCCACCTTGGCCTCCGAGAGTGCTGGGATTACAGGCGTGAGCCACCGCGCCCGGCCCAGACATTTATTTTTGAAGCTGAAATTTGATTTACTTTGGCTGTTTTCTTTTAATCCTATACCATGTAGTCAGTATTCATTAAAATTTTTTTTCTAGTAAATATCTTTCCTGAATTTAAGGCAGTTCCTCGGGAATTTTCCTTATGAAGAATTAAACATAGTAATGATTAATACCTCAGGGCAAAAGGCCTTAAAAACATTGCTGTAAACTGATCATCTTAGTCCTTTAAGGGGAAATTTATGGTAGGATGGTGATACCCTGAGGTGGTGGTAGAAACTTAGTTCCCAAAAAGCTCCTTTATTTATGTGTGTCTCCGTGACTAAGCCCAGTGGTTCAGCTTGGGTTTTGAATGTACTGTAAGAAATATTTTTTAGGGCAGGCATGGTAGCTTATGCCTGTAATCGCAGCTGTTTGGGAAGTCAAGGTGGGTCGTTCACTTGAGCCCAAGAGGTTGAGACCAGCCTGGGCAACATGGCAAAACCCTGTCTCTACTACTAATGAAAACAATTCGTGGGACATGGTGGTGCATGCCTGTACTCCCAGCAACTTGGGAGGCTGAGAGGGGAGGATGGCTTGTGCCCGAGAGGCAGAGGTTTCAGTGAGTCATGATGGCACCAATGCACTCCAGCTTAGGCAACAGAAATGAGACTCAGTGTTGGCCGGGCACGGTGGCTCACGCCTATAATCCCAACACTTTGGGAGGCCGAGGCGGGTGGATAACTAGGTCAGGAGATCGAGACCATCCTGGCTAACACGGTGAAAGCCCGTCTCTACTAAAAATACAAAAAATTAGCCAGGCGAGTTGGCGGGCGCCTGTAGTCCCAGCTACTTGGGAGGCTGAGGCAGGAGAATGGCATGAATCCGGGAGGCGGAGCTTGCAGTGAGCTGAGATCCGGCCACTGCACTCCAGCCTAGGTGACAGAGCAAGACTCTGTCTCAAAAAAAAAAAAAAAAAAAAAGACACTCTGTCAAAAAAAGGAAAACATAATAAACATTTATAGACAGCTGTGTTTACGTGTTATAGAAATGAATGGTTATGCATCGGCCTTCCAGACAGCTTTGGAGCATGTCTCCATGGATATTCATCAAGATCCAGAGAATACCTGAACTTGACATAACTTGGGATTTCTGGATGATAGGAAGAAAGTGGAAGCAGCGTTTTAGAGTGGATTTATGAAATATTAAGATGACTATATGCTAGAACTTGTATTTGTTTATTAAGTTGTTATTGAACACTCAGTGCTCATATATTCTTTACTATGCCCTGCATCAGGCAGGGCTGAGCAAAGACTCATTGAACAGAGCTCAGGCCCTAGTGAAACAGATGGGCACGGAAGTGAATACTTCCTGCATAGCATGGCAAGTGCTCGAACAGAGATTTGTGCAAGGTGCAGTGATACACCTGAAGGTAAAGATTTATTGGGTGGGCGCGGTGGCTCACGCCTGTAATCCCAGCACTTCCAGAGGCCAATCACCTGAGGTCAGGAGTTCGAGACCAGCCTGGCCAACATGGTGAAACCCTGTCTCTATTAAAAACTACAAAAATTAGCTGGATGTGGTGGCGGATGCCGGTAATCCCAGTTACTTGGGAGGCTGAGGCAGGAGAATCGCTTGAACCTGGGAGGTGGACGTTGCAGTGAGCCGAGATTGCACCACTGCACTCCAGGCTGGGCAACAGGGGAAACTCTGTCTCAATAAATAAATAAATAAATAAATAAATAAAAGAATTATTATTCCTGTTATGTGTTGTTAGGGAAGACGTTTTAGCATGAACTGCTTAAGTTGCTCTTAAGAGTGAGGAGAAATTTGCCAAGCTGCTAAAGCAGACAGAAGGGAGCGTGTCAGCTAGGATCAAAGGCCTGGAGGCATTTGGAGTACCTGGTATGATGTGGGCTACAAGGAATTTACATTGGTGGCTGGGAGGACAGGAGCTGGAAAGGTCAGTAGAGTTTTGTATGTCATGCAAAGAAGTATTAATTGTGAGAGATGGATGACATTGAAAGGTTTCAAACTGGAGCACAACAGGATCAAATTGGTGTTTTAGAATTTTCCCCTAGCTGCAGTGTGGAGGAGAGATTTGTGGAGAAAGGACTGGAAATCCTCCAGTAGGAAACAATAGAGGCATCAGGCTAGGATCAGCCTATAAGGGCTGAATGAACTCATTGCCGCAAAGGAGAGGGAGGTATACATTGAAGAGTTACTTAGGAAGTACCTGCCAGAGGATTTGATGGCCATTTTGGTGTGCATGATCTGGGAAAGGAGAAGCAAGCCTAGGGTGATTGATGGGTTCCTGTCTTTCCAGAGCGGCTGGACAGAGGTACCATTTTCCTGGTTTGGGTGCACAGAAAGGGGGGCCAGGTGATCAGGGGTTAGGGTAGGGTTGGAAAAGAATAACAAGTCTGGGTCATGTTGATTTTTGAGGTGGCATATCTGGTAGGTGGGCAAGTGGGTCTGGAACTCAGAAGAAATCGAGTCTTGGTTATTGTCGATGATAGTGAAAAACCGTGAAGTCACCCTGGAAGAGAATATTGAAGACACAGAGATGAGGACCAAGCCTGGAGCACTAAGAAAGGCTGGCCCATCCCAGGAGGTGGGCGCAGAGGGAGGAGCTCAGGAAGGAGGCTGGGTCAGTTGTGGGGCAGGGAATCACCTGTCGTCAGGGAGCCGCGGAAGCCAACGGAGGACGGAGCCTCAGTTGCATCGAGGGTTTGTCCTTACTTTGGATTGTGTGATGAATGAAAAGTGTTACTAAAGAAGAACTGTAGTTTATAGTTAGCACAATTAAAATCCACATTTACTATTAAGAATCAAGTTAACCTCTTTTAGAGATCATTTGTAAGTTGGTGTTTATCATGCCTAGGATCTGTTGTTAAAGGTTAGAGATTAAAGGACTTTATAAAGAATTATCCATTATTTGCTGTGCATGGTGCTTTTCTTGCTTCAGATTGATTAAGTACTTAATTTTTTTTTATTTTTGGAAACTGAGTCTTGCTCTGTTGCCCAGACTGGAGTGCACTGGCGTGATCTTGGCTCTCTGCAACCTCCGCCTCCTGGTTTCAAGTGATTCTTGTGCCTCAGCCTCCTGAGTAGCTGGGATTACAGGTGTGTGCCACGACACCCGGCTAATGTTTGTATTTTTAGCAAAGACAGGGTTTCACTATGTTGACCAGGTTGGTCTCGAACTTCTGACCTCAAGTGATCCGCCCACCTCGGCTGCCCAAAGTGCTGGAATTACAGGCTTGAGCCACCGCGCCTGGCCAGATTGTCTAAGTACTTTTGCGGCCATAGCCAAGTCCTACTTTATATAATTGTGATATTATATAGATGTTTCCACTTCATTACCGTTTCCTCTCATTGTAAACCCTGCTTCTCATAGCGGCTTTGGATGCCCAACCTGGACTTACGGAGCAAGAAAGTGAGGCTCCAGGCCACACCCACCAGAGCAGCTGAGGGAAAAAAAAAAAAAAAAGAATTGAAGAGTCTCTGGTCTCTGCTTAACAGTGAGCTACCCCACTTGCTTGTAATTAAAAGTCTATTATGATTTCTACTTCAAACGTAACATTTTCCAACCTGTAGTAGACACCCTTAGAAGAGGAGTTTGGAACCTTCCCAGAGGGTAGAGTGGGAGTGCTTCTCAACAAAATACTCATTAGGACCTTTCATCTCAAAGATGAGAGATCTTTCAGACATGGATAATCCCCACAAAATCCCTTTGAGGCTGGTAGGTGGAAAATGCAATGTTTTGGATGGGGAGAGAGACGTAAGGGTGGCTGCCCCGGAGCAACTTGTTGGGAGCTCAGTACTTGAGCCAAGATACTGATTTGTGATCTCAACCCAGATGCACCACAGGTGTTGTATTGATGACACCATTATGACACCAGGTCCTACTTCAATCATGCACCGTTGTGCCTCAGTAATACCTGATATTATTATTGATTTGTTAATATGGATACAAGGGAGCTAATGAAAAGAAAATTCCTAATGACAAACTTAATCTTGACTTCCTTTCCATATCAGAATTAACTTCTAAAGTTGTCCTTTGTAAAATAGTGCACCATGACTTTAAAATATCTGTGTAAGGTTTAAGAATATTAATTTTATGTAATTTATTTAAAGTAATGGTAAGCTTTTTTTTTTTTTTTTTTAAGATGGAGTCTCACTCTGTCGCCCAGGCTGGAGTGCAGTGGCGCGATCTCAGCTCACTGCAACCTCTGCCTCCCGGGTTCGAGCAATTCTCTTGCCTCAGCTTCCTGAGTGGCTGGGACTACAGACACCCATCACCACACCTGGCTAATTTTTGTATTTTTAGTAGAGTCGGGGTTTCGCCATTTTGGTCAGATGGGTCTCGAACTCCTGACCTCAGGTGATCTGCCTGCCTTGGCCTCCCAAAGTGCTGGGATTATAGGCGTGAGCAACTCACTTGGCCTGAAATGATACACTTATTTCAAATGTTCTTCCAAATTATTATCAAGAAGGCCTTTTCTTGTATGTTTGTTATGTTCTTTTTAAGGGACTAAGAGGCTATTTGTTCCCAAAGTCATTGATGCACTTCAGTCTTCACAGCTGATCCCAGTGGTCTTTGAAATAGCGTTAGAACCTCTGAGGATTCAGCCTGGGTGGAGACTCCATCTTAAAAAAAAAAATAGAACCTCTGAGGATTGTCAGTGGAGGTGGAGATGGGGCCTTCTGACCACAGCGTTGGGGAGTCAGAGGGTGGAGGGGCAGCTGGTCACTTGGTGAGTGGCGAATGGGTCTCGATGCAATTCTGGAAAAGGACAGTGGGTGCAGCCATGGCTCTGGACCAGGGTGGCAGGGCGTGGTACAGGGCCAGAGGGCAGTGGGCTGGGAATGCAATCCTGGCTACTCCAGGTTACTCTCTCATGGTGGGAAGGGACTAAATGTAGGAGGCAAGGGGAGGCTGGGTTGGATTAAATGTTCAAGTTGGACAAAGTAAAAAGAAAAATTCTCTGCATAATTATTAATAGTACAGAATGTTTGTAAAACTGTGCTGATGATCATAGGAACATTTTTAATGTAGCTATGGTCTGCTTTAGCTAGATGACGATACGCTAAATGGAATATTGGCCTTTTTTGTCGTTGCTTGGGATTGAAAAAAAGAAACCCAACAACCATCTCTTCAAGACAGCTGTCATCCTTGTGTTTTTATTTTACTTTTCTTAAGGGCTGGGCCACAGTGACTCTACCGTAGCTTTCCTCCCCTGATCCCACTGGGGAGTCCCTAGGATTTTGAATGAGATGAGAACAAGATTCGGCAAAAAGAATTAGTGTGTAATAACACAGAAGGAGATAATAAAGGTTGAAGATTCCTGATCTGAAATGTTTGGGACGAGAAGTGTTGGATTTTGAATTATTCAGATTTTTGAATATTTGCATATACATAATGAGATAGCTTGGGGATGTTGCCCAAATCTAGACATGAAATTTGTTTATGTTTCACAGATACCTTAAACGCATAGCCTGAGGGTAATTTTATATTTGAAATAATTTTGTGCACGAAACAAAGTTAATGTACATTGAACTGCTGCCAGAAAGCAAAGGTGTCACGGTCTCAGCCACCCATGTGAACAATCTGTGGTTGTTTACTATCATCGTTATTCCTTAATTCATATGATTACTGATAAGTGATCATTTTCTTACACTTACTCATATGACATACTATCAGTTCACTGAAACAATAACATGTAGCGAAGCAACAGCATAGCACCCCCAGAATACCCACATCAGCTGTTAAACCACACCAACAACAGACAGGGCTGGTTTTCAGTCTCCACCTGCGATGCTGTGTTTTGACTAGAAGCGTCTGCGTTTTGACTGCGACCTGTCTCACGAGGTCAGGGGCAGAATTTTCCACTTGTGGTGTCATGTCAGTGCTCAAAAAGTTTCAGATCCTTCATAATAATTGGGTCGGGGTATGTGGCATGGGGGATGGAGTTTCCTGGGGTGGCTTGAGAGGTGGGAGTGGGTGGAGCATTCACTCAGGGACCTGACATCGTGGCTCAAATCATACTCCTCTGTGGCATTCCAAAAATCAATAAATGTGGGTGTCGTCCTCTTCCCACCCTGCACCATCTACAGTCATTTTCTCATTGAGGTTTTGGTTATTCATCATCATAAAATAATAGGTAATAAAATGCCTATGGGAAATATGTTGCTAATTCCATGCTGAAGTAATGAAAATTAAAGGTCTGAAATGCTTTCAGTAGAAGGAAATTCTGCAATTATGGCTTAGGGAGAAGTACAAATAATTTAGGCCTAGTAATTGTAATTTGATGCTAATTGGTATGGACTTTCTAATTTGTTTACTGAGAGAGGTGGGGATTGGATGCTGGGTGGACAACTACAAGAACAGCAAAATCCTGAAAATATAACGTAGGTAAAACCCGTGGTCACATCCCTGCTACTCAGTGTTTGAAATTCACATCCTTTTTTTTTCTTTCTTTTTTTTTAGACAGAGTCTCGCTCTGTCACCCAGGCTGACAGTGCAGTGGCACATGATCATAGCTCACTGCAACCTCCACCTCCCAGGTTCAAGCGATTCTCCTGCCTTAGCCTGCCAAGTATCTGGGATTACATGCGTGCACCACCATGCCTGGCTAATTTTTGTATTTTTAGTAGAGACGGAGTTCTGCCATATTGTCCAGGCTGGTCTCGAACTCTTGACCTCAGGTGATCCACCCGCCTTGGCCCCCCAAAGTGCTGGCATTACAGGCATGAGCCATTGTGCCCGGCTGAAATTCGTATCCTTTTCTACAAATTCTTTTTATTTCCCATATGTAAACTTTATGAATACATTTGTCATAACTCAAGCTAATTTATCAATAATTCCCATAGTTTATTGTACATTGGGCTTGAGAAACAGGAAGCTGTTTATTCTATAAACTCCTAAAGCATGTTCACTACTCTCTTTAGTGATAGGTAATTTTTTTTTTTTTTTTTTTAAAGAACAGGAACCCTATAGGCTTAGCCTTAGGCTCAGCTCAGAAAAGGATCTATAATAACTTGAGCATTCGGAAGGCTTCCATGCTAGTTTGGGGTTGGAGGAAGGATCAATGCCCTAAATAATGTAATTGCTATTGATTTTAGAATATTGTGAACATATTTTTAGAATATTGCTATAGATATTGAAGCACAACAACCTCCAAGCCTCATTGTGCTGCCTCGTCAATTTTCCCTTTGACGTATAATGTACTCACTTACTCAGTTCCTAGAGAAATATTTTTTAAAAAGCGTTTTAGTATTTGTTAGTAACGGACATCTAGGCCTGGCCTTGGTATTACTGAGTCATCTTGTTAGCCTTGCGCTTGTTAAAAATATTTTGAAGTTTTTATTAGTGCTGCTTACTGTGGAAGAAAGCCTGCATTTGATGGCAACCATTAGAGAAACCAGGACGGGAGGAGAGAACTAACATTTATTATTTAACTGTCTTAACTTGTCACAGGTAATTGAAAGATATGTTCTCAATTTGTTTTCACAGAAGTCCTGGAGGGTGGGCGTAATTGTTTTCATTTTGCATGGGGGAAATTAGCTGTGGAGAGACAGGTAAGTGACCCAAACCCTACCAAGTGGCGGATCAGGGGTTTGCCCCTAGCGCCTCACTGGCCTGTTGATCCATGTGGCTGGCATTCTTATGAATGAGCTCTTTCTACTTTGAAAACACACTTTAGGATTTAACAAGTAATGATGTAACATGTAACTGCTTTGCAATTTTTTTTTTTTTTTTTTTTGAGACAGAGTCTCGCTTTGTTGCCCAGGCTGGAGTGCAGTGGCACCATCTCGGCTCACTGCAAGCTCCGCCTCCTGGGTTCACGCCATTCTCCTGCCTCAGCCTCCCGAGTAGCTGGGACTACAGGCTCCCACCACCTCGCCCGGCTAATTTTTTGTGTTTTTAGTAGAGACGGGGTTTCACCGTCTTAGCCAGGATGGTCTCGATCTCCTGACCTCATGATCCGCCCGTCTCGGCCTCCCAAAGTGCTGGGATTACAGGTGTGAGCCACCGCACCCGGCACTGCTTTGCAATTAATCCTTGCTCAGTATTGATTAATGGTGACAGTCTGGTGCTGTGGGAGGGGCTCACTGATTACTGACCTCTGACTTCTGCTTTCCACCTTGACTTTTTTTCTTTTTTCTTTTTTTTGAGACAGGGTCTCACCGTGTCACTCAGGCTGGAGTGCAGTGGTGCAGTCACAGCTCCTACTGGGCTCAAGTGATCTTCCCACCTCAGCCTCCCAAGTAGCTAGGACTACAGGCATATGCCACCATGTTTGGCTAATTTTTTACTTTTTTGTGGAGATGGGCTTTTGTCATGTTGCTTAGGCTGGTCATGAATTCCTGGACTCAAGTGATCTGTCCGCCCAGACCTCCGAAAGTGCTGGGATTACAGGTGTGAGCCACTGCACCCAGCCTCGAGTTCACTTTAATGAATAAAGCACAAGTGACAGCTTGGACTTTAGTAGCTGCCAGCATCAGGCATCCTGATCTGTTTTTCTCCTTGTACTCGCGTCACACATGGGACCATCAGACTTGGTGCTTCTCTGTGTCTTTTGTGGTTTCAGGCTTCCTGGTTTCTCTGTCATTTTACCCATGCTGTCCTCCTTATGGGGATGCTGGGCCTCCCTGGTTCCTCACGTCCAGCTCGGACACATTCTTTAAGGTCAGGCCAGTCAGCAAGGCTTTCCAGCTCTGTCCCGACATCATCCTGCCTATGTCTGAACCCCCACCCGGGAGAGGTGCTCTCGTGCTCCAGGATCCTAACAGGCTCTGGCAGGCGATCTTGCCTGCTCCCAGCCTGCTCTCATGTAATGGGTGCAGCGTCTGCCTTTATCTCTCTGGAAGTAGATTCCACACAACCTCCAAATCCTTTCTGAAGTTCTGGAGTTTGTTTCATTACAGAAATTGATGTTTTCTGTTAGGTGTGTGTTGTTTGCTTCTCCCTTTAAGCTGGATCCAAAATATATCTTCCTCTGGTTTGACTTGATGATCTTAGTGGTTATTGCTGCCTGAAATCCTGTTTCAGATACATTTAATGGATTTTCTTGTGTTTTTTGGTGTTTTTCTTTTTTTCTATAAACCAAGGATAGTTCCTTTCCCTTATTCCGGATGACCAGTTTATCTTTGTTTTTTTGTTTTTGTCTTTTTGAGACAGAGTCTCGTTCTGTCTGCCCTGGAGTGCAGTGGCGCAGTCTTGGCTCACTGCAACCTCCGCCTCCTGGGTTCAAGCGATTCTCCTGCCTCAGCCTCCCGAGTAGCTGGGACTCCAGACACCTGCCACCATGCCCAGCTAATTTTTGTATTTTTAGTAGAGACTGGGTTTCACCATGTTGGCCAGGCTGGTCTCAAACTCCTGACCTCAGGTGATCCGCCTGCTTCGGCCTCCCAAAGTACTGGTATTATAGGCATGAGCCACCTCGCCTGGACCCAGGTGGCCAGTTTATCTTGCCTCTTTCTGGAATTTGTCAGATGTCTTTGCTGTCTTTTATCCCCTTTTGCTTTAGGTCCTTTGATAACTAGTGCTGTGCCTGATTCCTCCTTGTGTAATTAATGCACAGTGCCTAGCACACCAACCTTGCTAGAAATTGGGACAAATGTTACTGCATGTGAAATGAGTGACTCGTCAGCTATAGTCAGTACAGCTGGGGGTTCAGATGTTCATCTTGTGAAACTTGGAGCTGTTTCTTTATGGATCCTAGCATTTGCTTTGTTCAAAAAATTTCTGATAGAGGCTGGGTGCAATGGCTCACGCTTATAAACCCAGCACTTTGGGAGGCCTAGGCTGGTGGATCACTTGGGGTCAGGAGTTTGAGACCAGCCTAGCTAACATGGTGCAATCCCATTTCTATTAAAAATGCAAAAAATCAGTTGGGTGTGGTGGTGCCCGTCTGTAATCCCAGCTTGTCAGGAGGCTGAGGCAGGAGAATCGCTTGAAACTGGGAGGCAGAGGTTGCAGTGAGCCGGGATTGCACCATTGCACTCCGGCCTGGTTAACAGAGCGAGACTTTGTTAAGTCTCAAAGCAAAAAACAAAAACAAAAAACAAAAAACAAAAAAATCATAAAAAAACAAAAAACAAAAAACAAAAAAATCTCAAAAACAAAAAACAAAAAAATCATAAAAAAAACCCAAACGTTTCTTATGTGGATTTGCTGCTTGGATCGTTCTGATGATGGTAAAATGAAACAGGAACAGCTCTCTGACCCCTGGAAACTCTCATGTGTTCCTTTCAACAAAATTCACTGATGAATCAAAACCCAAAGTAGCCCTCTGTCAAGTGGTTTTCTCACTTGCCAGAGAGGCACGTTATCCGCCCTGAGGCTGTCAGCTTTATCCTTGTTAGCATTGTTCACAACCTTATCTCTGATGTCCATACTGCTGACACAGGTATCACAAGGGCCTTCTCAGTGGGCTGGTGCCTCTTTATCTCCCTTGGACTGTTTGTCAGTGGGAGGAAATGAAAACACTTACGGAGAGTGCTTAAGAGATAATTTATTATAAAACTACATTTTGTGGGCAAGGTGTATAACCACAGGTTTTCTTTTTCTGAGATATTTGGCTTTAGACAGAAGTTTAGGTAAATCAACATGGCATCCTTTTTTTTTTTTTTCCTCCTGAGAGACAGAGTCTTGCTCTGTCCGCTAGGCTGGAGTGCAGTGGCACAGTTTCTGCTCACTGCAACCTCTGCCTCCCAGGTTCAAGTGATTCCCCTGCCTCAGCCTCCTGAGTAGCTAGGATTACAGGCATATGCCACCATGCCCAGCTAATTTTTGTATTTATAGTGGAGACGGGGTTTCGCCATGTTGACCAGGCTGGTCTCGAACTCCTGACCTCGTGATCCGCCCACCTCAGCTTCCCAAAGTTCTGGGATTATAGACGTGAGCCACCGTGCACAGCCATAACATGGCATCTTCAAGTGCCAGGTCAAGGATGGCACCTTTTAAGTTACCCAAGATGAAAATACAGTTAGTATGTTGCTATAAAATAGCTTTGGAAATAATGCTTCCCATCCTGACCAACATCTGCAGTCTTAGGATGAACCTGTAAGATGTCCCCAGAGGGCAGGGTGACAGTTGAAGCAGATCTTGAAGTGTACCTTGCCTAGGATGAGCTCGATTCTTCTCTGGTGAGGTCTGTAGCATTCACTTTTGCGGCTAAGCTCATGCCTCTGAAATCATTGTTTCCTGGAGGTCCACAGTGAGAGGGCCAGTCAGGACATATTTCTTTGTTTAGTGAATCGTTAGCTTTTGCTTTGTCTACAGGAAGGAAAAGTGTGACAGGTTTTGAAAAATCAGGAGGGTAAAATATTTTAACCACCCTTGGTGTCGTTTGTGGCAGCCTGTAGCATTAGAGCCTTTGAGAACAGATCTTTCCAGATTCTGCTTAAATCCAGGGATTCTGTGACCACAGAAATGATTGGCATCTCCATCTGCTCGTGCATTTGTTTGTTTCTTCCTTCATTGATTCACTCATTGCCCCCCATGGACTTACAGTCATTCAACAGTTATTTACTTTCAAGCCCTTGTGAAAGGGATCAGTGGTCACACTGTCTTTATTATAAATGAGTTTTCTGAAAAAAAAAAAAAAAAAAGAAAAAAGCCACAATGTATTTTTCCCATAACATGCCACTTTTCAGAAATTATGTCTAGTCCTGGAATGAAGTAAAGTTACCCTTTGGAAAATGCACTTGGCTCAGTCGACTGAGCCCTGAGATAAAGCCAGGAGTCCCTGTCCAGCCATGGTTAACTTCTGGGAACCATTCACACAGAGCCTGGGCAGGCAGAGGCTCCCTGAAAGCCACTCATTCCACAGGTACTTGTTGAGGGCTGTTGAACCCACAATTCCATAGAGATGCCTCAGTCTCCATGAAGGGTTTGAACACGCTGCTTGATACAAAAGTGGTTGAGGAATTTGTTTGGTGCTTGCCCTTTCAAGTGATGTATGAATGTTTCTTTCCTGCTGTCAGGTCAGTAAATCTCTCATTTTTTCCCCCTGACTTTCCCTTAAGGAGCACTTGAATTCCTCTTGTAGGGTAGCTGCTGCTTGCATTTTTGTTCTCGCTCAAGCCACCTTTTTCATCAGCTGTTGTGCCAGTCTTCTGCCTCAGTAGTTACTCAGTGGTCCCCCATTTGATTTTATTTATTCACCTCTTTCATCCCTATGCTGCCTCAGTACTGAAAAGAAGCGCTCTGCTCAATCTAAGGATGGGGTAAAGAAAAAGATAATATTGTATAAATAGGCCAGGTGCAGTGGCTCACACCTGTAATCCCAGCATTTTGGGAGGCCGAGGTAGGAGGATCACTTGAGATAAAAAATTCGAGACCAGCCTGGGTGACATAGTGAGACCTTGTCCCTACACAAAATCAGAAACTAGCCAGGCGTGGTGGTGCATACCTATAGTCTCGGCTACTCAGGAGGCTGAAGCAGGAGGATTACTTAAGTCTGGGAGGGAGAGGCTGTGGCGAGCCATGATCATGCCACTGCACTCCAGCCTGGGCAGCAGAGCAAGACCCTGTCTCTAAAAACTAATAAAATAGGCCCAGCATGGTGGCTCACGCCTGTAATCCCAACACTTTGGGAGGCTGAGGTGGGAGGATTACCTGGGGTCGGGAGTTCGAGACCAGCCTGACCAACATGGAAGAAATCCCGTCTCTACTAAAAATACAAAATTAACCAGGCGTGGTGCCACACGCTTGTAATCCCAGCTACTTGGGAGGCTGAGGCAGGAGAATCACTTGAACCCGGGAGGCAGAGGTTGCAGTGAGCCAAAATCGCACCATTGCACTCCAGCCTGGGCAACAAGAGTGAAACTCCATCTCAACCCCCCCACCAAAACCCAATACATAAAATAAAATAAAATAAAATAAAATAAAATATCATAGAAGCGCAAGCTGTTCCTTTAATGAATGGATAGCTATCATGTCTTTTGGTAGTTCCTTTAGCTATTAAAGTGGGGTATTTTGCCTATTGTAGAGAGAGAGAGCCTTATTATACTTGGAGCTTGTATTGGTGAAGCTAACTAGGTGGGAGGTTCTGACAGATAGTAAGGGATATGGAAGGGATAATCCAGAGTCCCTGCTACTTTTTAACATTCCCTCCCCCAAATCATTCTCTTCTATTTGTTTACGAATCTTATTCCTTCTTTTTTCCCTCTCCTCATCTCTCTTTGAACGGATGCCAGGACTGATGATGAGATGGTTCTGAGTATTGATTGACAGGGCTGGAAAAGAAGTAGAGATGGGGCCGGGCGCGGTGGCTCACGCCTGTAATCCCAGCACTTTGGGAGGCTGAGACAGGTGGATCACCTGAGGTCAGGAGTTCAAGACCAGCTTGGTGAACATGGTGAAACCCCTATCTCTACTAAAAGTGCAAAAATTAGCTGAGGGGGGTGGTGCATACCTGTAATCCCAGGTCCTCAGGAGGCTGAGGCAGGAGAATCACTTGAACCCTGGAGGCAGGGGTTGCAGCGAGCCGAGATTGTGCCAGTGCACTTCAGTCTGGGCAACAGAGTGAGACTTTATCTCAAAAAAAAAAAAAAAAAAAAAGAGAGAGAGCGAGAGAGACGGACAAGACATTTATTTCATGGGAAGGAGGAAGAGGGAAGCAGGCATTTACTGCTGCGGCCGTGCAGCTGGTCTCCTGACCCCATGCAGCTTTATTTCTTATGTGCAACGTGATTGCCTGCCCCTGTCGTCTACAGGACTAGCCTGCTGACATAAACATGGTGCATGTTGTAAATATTGCACAAGCCTCCCCAGATACTAAATATGTGTAATTCTTGGGGCATGGATGGTGTGGTTCATTTGGAAGTGATGAGGAATTATTATATTGCTGTTCCCTAATGAAGAATGTCACTTTCCCAGTGAGTTTTGTCTGTCAACTAGATGAGGGTCATACCTCTGTCTGGAAGCCAGAAGTCCGTGGCAGCTTTTAGATACCAGTGCTAAGTCAATTTATTTTGTCTTGGCAAGGGATGGGATAGAATTTCCAGAAGTAAAGTCTTATATGCTGGACAGTGTGGCAACAGGTGACAAACGGAACCAGATATATGTAGCCTCAGAGCTTCAGGGCAAATGCACCAAGAGAACCAGGTGTAAACCTCCTGGCATTTTCTGGCCCAGCCGTGGAAATCCTAGTGTCACGTCGGCTGTAATATATAGATTGAAGCAGAATTGAGGTGAAGGGGGCATAGGGGTGCCTACCTCCCCTTCTTAAGAGGAGTGTCCGAGAACTTACTGACCTTTTTAAAAACATGAATAGGATCCTAGTGGAGAAAGAACCATTCTGATCTACCTAGGGCACTGCATGGAGCTGATTTTTGTGGTGTGAGTGTTACTATTCTTGTATTTGAGTCTTGAAGACAGGGATAGGGGCCACTCTGGTGGGGTAGGGGCCACTTCACAGCCTCTTACCCCTACCCCCAACCATGTTCCCTACCACACGTGTTGGGACTAGTGGCTTGTTTGTGTACAGGCAAGATCAGAAGCAAGCTGTGTCACCATCGTATTTCCGGCACTTAGCATAGTGACTTGAACAGAATAGATACTCAACAAATACTTCTTGAATTGAATGTCATTAACTTAAAAACGGTGCTAACTTTTGTATCCTTGAGTTTTGTCACTGGATACGTGAACCCTGTGGGACTCCTAGGAAAGACTTACTCTAAACCGAAGCCAGATTGACTGATGTGACCACCAACCTAGGGAGAGCAGTGAACAAAATGGATATACCTTGTTCTCCTTCCAGCCGGTCATTCATTTTTTTTTTTTTTTTGGCGTTTCACATGGGCTGTTTTATAACTAACAAGGGTCTTTTTGTAACTTGGCTTACAGTACACAGTAAATACTGTGCTCCATGTGTATAGAAGTCTGTCCTTTGGGGAGGATAGACTGAAACTTGCTGTTTTCATTGTAATTAGTCATCCCTTTGTCATGAATGGCAGCTTCTCTCCCATTCTATAGTCTACTGGGTAACTCTACAATTTTCCTTTGTTGAGTGCAGCATCTGATTCCATTAGTTCTTTGTGCAGGAACAGTGCATTAGTGTGGACGTGAGAGGCTGGTGAAAATTGTTATTTAAGGCATACCACATTATGATGTATTCTTACCTAATGCCTTGGAATAAGAGTCACAGAATGGTTTGTTCATTATGTCTGAAATCTCTACGGGCCCTGAGTGATGAGATAATTAGTAATCCACCTGTAAATGGAGACTCTGGAGGGCCCAGTTAGATCCTACAAACCTGGGTCACAGGAGGGGTTAGGGGAGATGGGAGTTACATTTCTCACTCCCAGTCCTGGAAAACATCCCACTTTCTGTATTGTTTTCTTACAAACATTGACTTGAATCTCTGAATTGATAAGCTGCCTAGCTGATAACGAGGCTAAAGTAAACCCAGCAACTTTAACACATGTTTTAAATTCAGGGAGATGGTGGCTACAAAGAAGATATTATTTGAAGAAGGCATGAATTTGAGAGAAAATTTTCAGTAAAATTACATTTACTGAAAACTACATTCTACTTTTGTAAATTATTCTACTTATGTAAATTACTGTAAACTACATTCTACTTACGTAGTTTGGGTGGAGGTGGGAGGCATGTTTGAAGGGCACAGGGTAAGTAGTAACTTTCTCTTGCCTTCCCCACCGTTTCTCATTGCCCTGCATTGACAGTTGTGCCGAGAACTGTGGGCTTGCACAGTGGTTCACCTGGCAATGAAAGTTTTATAAACTTTGGGCACTCTGAACGTCACCCAGTCCTTGGCAGTAGGCTTCTAGATTGACTAATCATGTAGTATTTCTGAGATGTGGCCTTAAAACAAACAAACAACAACAACAAACTTTGTGATGTAGTTGAAGGTCCGGATCAGCTTTTGAATAGGGCATGGGGCAGAATCCCTAGCACTGTAAAAATATAACCACTTTTCATCACAAAGCTCAAGGGAAAAGAATGTAAGGTGTGTTCATGTTAAATTAAAATTACACTGATGTCATGGTGCAAGCGGACAGCTCCAAGGCTGCGGGACTGGCTGGTTTTCATGCTGATAAAAGCATGAGCCATCAATCTGTTGATTGATGACTCTGTCCCCACATGGTCCCTATATGCTGTGAGAGATACAAGCACTCTTTGTATAAGCAAAAGCATAGCATTGCTTGAGTTTTATTATAGATATAGTTTACCTAGCACCACCTTGGATCTCACAGACTCACATGCTCAAGGTGCCCTGTTTGAGCTTTCTGTGGTTACAGGATATTGCAGTCCTGGCCCACTGCGAATTCTCCCTTAAAACAGGACCTTCCCTGGCAGCGAAGTCCAGTCTCCACTGTTGAAAGAATAGTCACTTGCTGGATTGCAGTCCAGCTCAATGAAGGTTCATTGTTCCCGTGGCACCAGAGCACATGGAGAAAGTAGAGAGGGTCGTGAGGAAGGTGCTGGGATCCAAGGAAGAGCATTCTTAGAACCAGTAACTTGTCACGCTGGAAACAGAGCTGATGTAGCTGTTTGGAGATCTGAGTTGTAGTCTTAGCTCTTTCCCGCTGTCTACGTGAGAGGTCTACTTGATCTTTACTGGACTTCACTTTCTTCATCTGCAAAGTGAACAGGGATGAAGTCAATGTGATTTAAGCTTAAATATTCTATAACCCTGCTTAAAATCATTTCCATCCAAAATGACCAGTAGTTGGCCGGGCGCAGTGGATCACGCCTGTAATCCCAGCACTTTGGAAGGCTGAGGAGGGTGGATCACCTGAGGTCGGGAGTTCGAGACCAGCCTGACCAACATGGCAAAACCCCATCTCTACTAAAAATACGAAAATTAGACAAGTGTGGTGTCAGGCAACTGAATCCCAGCTACTCGGGAGGCTGAGGCAGGAGAATTGCTTGAACCTGGGAGGCAGAGGTTGCAGTGAGCTGAGATCGTGCCACTGCACTCCAGCCTGGGCAACAGAGCGAGGCTCCATCTCAAAAAAACCAAAAAGACTCAAAAAAACCAAAAAAACCGAACAACAAAAAACACCAAAATGACCAGTAGTTAAGCTTCAGCTTCCTCTTTAACTCAAGTTACGGTGATATGATGGAAAAGCAAGCCACGCAACATCTTAATCATGTTTTATTAGCAATTGGATGAATCAGTTATTTCATGAACACGTTTATCAGGCAGCCATGAGTAAGGAATTGTGTCAGACACCAGGGAAACAAAATACTTCACTTTTAAAGCAGTTCTAGTAAAGGGGAAAGATAAGTGAATTCTAGTAAAGGAGACAGATGAGTGAAAAAGAAGTAATTGCAAGGCAATTGCCTGTAACAGAAAGAGTGTTGAGGTGAAGGAGGGAGCGATAACCTTGTGAGTTTTGCGGTAGGAAAGTAGGTGATCAGAAGAAGAGACACTTAAGCTGAGTCTTGAGGGGTAATTAGAAGTTCTCCAGGGAGGCGTTCCCTGTAGGAAACAGTATACATAAAGGCATAGAAACCAAAAAACATGAAATAGGGTGGTATTTGGAATGAATATGTGGAAAGTTCTGTCATGTAACAGATGCTTGAGATCCAACATTATTATCATTGGAAACACTAAAATATGGCAGATCTTATATTTTATGGTTTTCAGTTAGTAAATAATCATTTATGAGGCCATCAGTAAAATATTACAATTCTTGGTTTTTAAAGACTGTCAGTATGATGTATTTAGACAGAGTCCAGTGCAGCTTGATTCAGTTTTCTATTCTTATCATTTGAAAATAGTTTTTTCGGCTGGATGCGGTGGCTCACGCCTATAATCCCAGCACTTTGGGAGGCCAAGACAGGTGGATCGCTTGAGCCTAGGAGTTTGAGACCAGCCTGGCCAACATGGTGAAATCCCGTCTCTACTACAAATACAAAAATTAGCTGAGTGGTGGTGGGTGCCTGTAATCCCAGCTACTTGGGAGGCTGAGGCAGGAGAATCGCTTGAACTTGCGAGGCAGAGGTTGCAGCGAGCCGAGATTGCGCCATTACACTCCAGCCTGGGTGACAGAGTGAGACTCTGTCTCAAAAAATAAAATAAATAAAATAAAATAAATAAATAGTGTATCCATACTGGGTTAATGACAAAGTGAATTAAAAAGTTTTAAATCAATATGGAATGTATTCTATAAGGTAGGCATTCTTGACCAGATATAACAAATTTCTGAAAATGTTCTCCGAGCTAATTATGTCCCCTTGGGCAAATCATGCTACCTCTTTGAGCTTCACATTCTCACCTGTAGAATGAAGGAAATGGGTGGGTTTTAAAAGGTCCACCCCAATCCTGGTATCCTATAAGTGAACATTGTTCTTTTTACTATGCCAGGTTGTATAGGTGTATTTCTTTTTCTTTTCTGTCTTTTTTTTTTTGAGACGTACTTTTGCTCTTGTTGCCCAGGCTGGAGTGCAATGGCATGATCTCACTCACTGCAACCTCCGCGTCACAGGTTCAAGTGATTCTCCTAACTCAGCCTCCTGAGTAGCTGGGATTACAGGCATGCACCACCACGCCCGGCTAACTTTTTGTATTTTTAGTAGAGACAGGGTTTCTCCATGTTGGTCAGGCTGGTCTTGAACTCCTGACCTGAGATGATCCGCCTGCCTCGGCCTCCCAAAGTGCTGGGATTACAGGCGTGAGCCACCCCGCCCGGCCCTCGTATAGGTGTATTTCTATAGCGTTAGTCATTGTGATCGTCAAACCTTTCTCAATAGTGACTATTTACAGTGAAAGTCTAGTTATGGTTTTTTGCTACTTTGAGTATGTCACATGTTTCAAGCAATTAAGTACTTTATGTGCATTATTTCATTAAATACTTAGTTAGAATAACCCTGTAGTGTAGATCATATTTCCATTATATAGTTGAAGAAATCAGAGGCTCAGACAATCTAAATAAACTGGGCTCAGCTCACTCAGGTGGTCATGGAGTGGCTGGGGTTTGAACTCCAGTCTCAATCCCCTTGCTCTAAGGCCAGCTTGTCCATCCCATGGCCTGTGGGCCACCTGCGGCCCAGGATGGCTTTAAGTGCAGCCCAACACAAATTTGTAAAATTTCTTTAAACCTTATTAGACGTTTTTTGTGATTTTTTTTTTTTTAAAAGCTCATCAGCTGTCATTAGTGTTGATATATTTTAGGTGGCACCCAGGACAGTTTCTCTTCCAATGTGACTGGAGGGAAGCCAAAAGATTGGACACCCCTGCCCTAAAGTCTGCATTCTTTATCAAGGACTGCATTCTGGGTTAAGGACACATGATTATTGCCATCATAAAGTATCTTGTGTACATCACAGAGTTAATATCATGCCTTCTAAAAAGATAAGTCTCACTCTAAAAGCAGTCTGTTTCACATTTTTAAACAATGAAAAAAAAAAAAGAGGTACTTTCTGGTGTGTTGACTCATGGTCTATGAATTTTAATATATAACCAGGTAGCATATCAAATACAGGAAGAAAGTATTATTATTCTCCATAATAGGAGATGACTCAGAAATCACTTTTTGGGGGGGGGGGGGGCGGGGGGATGGAGTCTCTCTGTTGCCCAGGCTGGAGTGCAGTGGCGCTATCTCAGCTCATTGCAACCTCTGCCTCCTGGGTTCAAGCAATTCTCCTGCCTCAGCCTCCCAAGCAGTGGGAACTACAGGCGTGAGCCACCACACCTGGCTAACTTTTGTATTTTTAGTAGAGATGGGGTTTCACCATATTGGCCAGAGTGGTCTCAAACTGCTAACCTCAAGTGATCCGCCCACCTCGCCCTCCCAAAGTGCTGGGATTATAGACATGAGCCACCGTGCCTGGCCTCACCTGTTTAGTAAGTTATGAAATTCTGATCCTTTGGCACTACCCACTTGGATTCTGCTCCAGAATCCATAATAATGGCTCAAGACATGGTGTTTCTTAGCCGATCCCTCTGCCTGGGGGATCATTTCCCTAAGTTCAAATACCATTCAGATTTCAGGCTAGTTGTCATTTCAGAGAGCAAATTCCTAATCTTCCAGTTTAATTTAGCCACTTGTCACTGACTATCTCATTGCCCTGTTGACTCTGCATTGCCTGTATCACTCTAGGATATTTTTCTTATTTATTTATTGAACTGTGTATTTCTATTTGAATGAAGCTCAGTGAGAGTGAGATTTTCTCTCTTATTCACTGCTTTATTTCTAGCATCTGAAGAAGTGGCTTGGTCACAGTAGGCCTGCTCTGTCTAACAATCAATCATCCATCCACCCGTCCGTCCATCTGTCCATCCGTCTGTCCATCCATCCATCTATCCAGCTCCTGTCTGTCTACTTATCATCTATATGTATTTCTCTCTCCCCTCCCTCCATCCATTCTATCTTCAAATGGTTCAGTCATGACATTATGGAATGAAGCAGTAAATCTGCTTCTCCAGTTAGGATGTGGGAAGACCTTATTTCCTTTATAATCAATCACTTAACTCTTGATTTCTCTTTCAGATTCTCCCTTCTTGTATCAAGCCCAAGATACAACAGAATGCTGAGAAACTGAGCTTTAATTATAAAAATCTGACTTTGAAAAATTATTTCTCACCGCCTCTGTGTCTTCGTTTTATTTTGCCAGGGCTGCGTGTATGAATGACAAGGATACCTTCAGCCAACTCATTCTGGATGAATGAATCTAAGTGTCCTCCCTACTTCCTCTGTGGGTAAGTTTGAGGCATTTATATATCTCAAAGGCTTTAAAAGTATATGTCAGTCAATATTTCTTTGCTTAATCACCACATTCTCATGTAGCTCTGTTAATTGCACTTTGTATGAGAAGTCGAGTGGGGAAAGCCGAAGTAGGTTTGCCGAATGCTTATGATTGAGGTTCCTGCAAGCAACAGGGTCCCAGAGTTCAGTAGATTATTACAAAAGCACTTTAATTGGATGTGCTGGATGACCCACTCAGTGTGGAAAACGGGTATGCCAGGCCTCTGTGGGAGCTTAGGTGGAGAGGATGCAGCCTGGGAAGCTTTAGTTTCCGTCCTTTTATGTGCCACATACCGATAGAGCACACACTTAAACTCCAAACCAAATAGGACCTCCTGCCTGAGAACGTAGAGAGCATATAATTTCTAATTGGAGTTGTAAGATCAGGTAAGCTCAGGGGACGTAGATTTTAGGAAGCCATTGAGGAAAGGTTAGATTCCAACTGTGACCTTAAGGCTGTTTCATTCCGACTGAGGTGTTTTACTAATTGGATGCGTTGGTGTTGCAGGTTAAGTACTAAAGCAGGAAAGCGCAACAGTTCCCCAGCGGCGTTTGAAATGGTGGCAGGTAGTTCCCCGGACTGTTTGCCGTGTCTGGAGTTCACGCATACTTAGCTGAAGCACACTCAGATAAACATAAGCTTCCCAGGCATAATCTTCTGCTGTTTTATTTAGATTGCCCTAGCTCTCCTTGACTGACTGCTTCATGCTGTTTGGGTCTCAGCTCAAAGTATTCCCTCTGAAGGACCCCTAACCACCCAATCTAAAGAACACTGAGCCACTGCTACCATGCCACTCCCTCTTAGTTCCCTGCAAAGTCCTTGTCCCTCAATGATCATTTTCTCCTTTGCATATTTGTGTATCAGCTTGTTGTCTTGTCTCTGCCTTCCTTAGAGCAGAAGCTCCACAAGGGCGGGAACCTTCTCTGCCCGGTTCCTCACCTGTGTCCAGAGCCCACAAGAGGGTCTGCTGCACAGCAGATACGTTTTGTCTGAATGTATGAGTTGAACAGTTAAATGAGGTTCATTGTATAAATTGCTCAGTGTCACATGGTGAGATATTTATTCACACTGGAGGATATTTAAAAGGTTTAATTTGTCTGTTTAAACATTTTTTTGAAATGTGAATTCCTCACTCATATTATGATCAAGTTTAACATTAGATTACATGTAAACAGGAAGTGGTCTAATATCTCTGGGTTTATTTATAAATATAATACATATTCAAGGGAGAAATTTTGATCCTAATTGGTAAGCTTTGCTTCTGTTGACATTTTTTTTCTTTTATCATCTACATTGGAATATCCAAAAGTAGTATCTAATTAGCTTTGGAGAGGTGTTTATGCTTTAATAATGTTCGAAACTACTGCTGAAATACACTATTTGGAAAGCCTAAGGTTATTTGGAGTCAGACTGCCTGAGTTCTTTGAATCCTATCTCTGACATTTTCTCGCTAGTGACCTGGAGTAGGTTATTATTGCTATTTTTTTTCTTGCTCTGTTGCCCAGGCTGGAGTGCAGTGACGTGACCTTGGCTCACTGCAACCTCCACCACCCGGGATCAAGCAATCCTCCCACTTCAGCCTCGTGAGTAGTTGGGACCACAGGCCCGCGCCACTAGGCCCAGCTAGTTTTTTTATAATTTGTAGAGATGAGGTCTTGCTGTGTTGCCCAGGCTGGTCTCGATCTCCTGGGCTCAAGTGATCTGCCTACCTCAGCCTCCCAAAGTACTGGGATTACAGGTGTGAGCTACCATGCAAGCTGGGTAGGTTATTTAACCTCTTAATGCTTCACTTTCTTCTTATGTAAAATGGGGGTAATACAATTTTCCTTGTAGAATGATTATGATTAAGTATGTGAGTATATGGGTTATATAAATGTCTGCTGTTTTACTTAGTATATACTCAGATATTTATATATTCAATATACAAATTAGGTTTAAAAATAGTATATGTGCTCACACCTGTAATCCCAGCACTTTGGGAGGCCGAGGCAGGCCAATCACCTGGGGTCAGGAGTTCGAGACCAGCCTGACCAACATGGAGAAACCCAGTCTCTACTAAAAATACAAAATTAGCCGGGTGTGGGGGCGCATCTCTGTAATCCCAGGTACTTGGGAGGCTGAGGCAGGAGAATCACTTGTACCTGGGAGGCGGAGGTTGTGGTGAGGCAAGATCATGCCATTGCACTCCAACCTGGTAACAAGAACGAAACTCTGTCTCAAAAAAAAAAAAAAATAAAATAAAAAAAATATATATATATACACACACACACACACACACACACACACACACACACACACATATGGGTACTGGTCATTAAATGGTAACACAAGTTTGAAATTTGTTTTGTTTGCATGGAGAATTTGTTTTGCATTGAAAACAACAGTCCATTCATGAGATCACCAGAAAGAATAGACTTGCTTATAATAAGTTATACTTTTATTTTTATTTATTTATTTATTTATTTATTTATTTATTTATTTATTTATTTATTTTTTTTGAGACGGAGTCTCATGCTGTTGCCCAGGCTGGAGTGCAGTGGCGCGATCTCGGCTCACTGCAAGCTCCGCCTCCTGGGTTCCCGCCATTCTCCTGCCTCAGCCTCCTGAGTAGCTGGGACTACAGGCGCCCGCCACCGCGCCCGGCTAATTTTTTGTATTTTTAGTAGAGACGGGGTTTCACTGTGGTCTCGATCTCCTGACCTTGTGATCCGCCCGCCTCGGCCTCCCAAAGTGCTGGGATTACAGGCTTGAGCCACCGCGCCCGGCCACAAGTTATACTTTTAATAAGTAACAATGACAATAAAACTGTTTGCAAACATGCCATTTTCTGTGTGTATAACAATATAGTTGTCTTTTTGGTATCAGACAGACACCTGGTTTGAGTTTTCCAGTTGTGCTTGTTTTGTGGCCTTCAGTAAATTGCTAAACTTTGCTTGTCTTCAGTTTCCTCATTTGTAAAATAATGATAATAATACAGTTCAAAGAGGATTGCTGTGATAATTAAATATGAAAATGTATGTCACACTCCTGGCATGGTGCTTACCTCACAATGTAGGTGCTGAATAACCCTGAGTGTCCTTCTTTCCCTGTCTCCAGACCATAGATGTAAGATGCACATTGATAGCCAGAGGAAGGTGATTGCCATTGGGGAAGGTGTGGAAATGGCGTCCTGTACCAAATGGTGAAGGGAGTGGGTTTAGCTTAGCAAGTGGTAAGCTGAGCAGGGAAGCCATTTCCGACCTTGGAGTGTCTGAGCAGGTGTCGTGTGTAAGGGGAAGCAGGGGAAGCAGGGATGCTGTGTCTGATCTGCCTCTGCAGGAAGCACTAGGACCCGCAGGTATGAGTAGGGAAAGGCCACTTTGGGCTTCACGTGAGGAACACTTTCCTATAGAGCTGTGGAAAGATGAGATGGTGCCTCTTTGCAATAATGGGTGTCTCAGGGCCAGATGTGGTATCTGGCGGCTAGTCGACTGCAGATCAAGAGCTCTATAGAGAGGATTCCTCCAGGCACCAGGAAGGCGGACAACATGGCCTCTGCAGTCCTTTTCAACGCTTGTATGTCGATGCCCCCGTTTCCAAATTCATGCTTGATTATCTGCTTGCCTGGGCCAAGTTGGTTGTATGCCCCCAGAAACCTAGGATTTAGCCTTCTGAAGTCAGGGAGTTGGGACTGCTTATTGTTTTAATTTAAAATTTTTTTTAGGATTGAAAATTTTTCTGTTTGTATTTTGTCATTTGCAGCAGAGGCTGCAAGCTGATGAGTTTGGGGCTGGTTCTGGGCTGTGGATAACCTTTGTCTGGCCTAGAAAATGTATCCCTGATCACTGCGTTAACTAAATTTAAATTGATTGCCTGCATTTAAAAACTAAGAATTTTACAAAAAAGCCAAATTTTTAGTGTTTCTTCAAAATGTGGGTTTATCTGGCAACACTGGGTTCTACCTTCTCAGCTGGCAGTGGGTAGCTGAAGCTGTGTAGATGGTGGCCTTTTGGTTGGGTCATGCATCGGCTGGTCTGCCACAGTCCCCACCACTCTACACAGTATTCCCATCATCAAATGTCAGTTGTCATTTTTCATTTACTTAAGTTGTTTTCTTTTAGTAGAATTAGGAGAAAACTGAAACAGTTATTTTATCAATGTCCACAGTAGTAGTGGTAAAACTAAAGATATTTTCATAGTTTCAAACTTAAAAAAAAAAAAAAATAGAAGAGGGTATTTTTGTATGTGTGCCAAAGTATACTTGTAGAAGTCTAACTTGCAAACAAGTAGTTTTTGTCTTAAGACTACATGACTCAGTCAGGCCTGCTTCACTCACACTTTTTTTTTTTTTTTTTTTTTTGAGACGGGGTCTCACTCTGTTACCCAGGCTAGGGTACAGTGGTGCTGTCTCAGCTCACTGCAGCTTCAACCTCCTGGATCCAAGCGAGCTGCCTGCCTCAGCCTCCTGAGCAGCTGGGACTACAGGCATGCCCCACCATATCTAGCTTATATATCTATATCTCTATCTGTATCTATGTTTTTGTTTTTTTTGTTTTTTTTTGTTTTTTTTGTAGAGATGAGGTTTTACGATGTTGCCCAGGCTGGTCTTGAATTCCTGAGCTCAAGTGATCCGCCTGCCTCAGCCTCCCAAAGTGCTGGGATTACAGGCATGAGCCACCATGCCTGGCTTCGCTCATACATTTAAATAGCTCTGAAGGTATCTGAGTGTAACCCCTAATCTGGACAGTTAAATTTTCCCTCTGTCTTAGAATATGACTCATTTCCTCCCTCTTCTTCAGTTCTCCATGGGCATGGAGAAGGAGTTGCCTGGCAGCATATCTTTTTTGCCTTCCCTAACATCCACTGTGGCCTCCTGGCTTGGTGAAATGGGGACAGTGTGTAATTTGCACATGTCTGTGATCTGTGGAACTAAGTTCCATTCTGCTTTTTCCAGTGGATCCCCAGTCCGCCCTAGACTTCATGGCCCCAAATGGATGGAACCTGCAACCTTGCTGACTCTGAGTGGATATAACTGAGAGAGTGGGCTCAGTGTCTATTAAGGCACAGATTGAAGTTTTAGGACTCTGTTCTTTGTGCATTTTGATGTTTAGGTACGAACAGAATCTGGCTTTGTTTTGCTTTATGAGAGTGATTCTGGCTTCATCGTGAAGACAGGCCAGAAGGCAGAGAAGAGCTTGGCTAGAGAGAGAGCAGGGAAGATCCATGGTAATTAACTTCAGTTTTTTGTAGGGTGGTTGGGTGGAAGAGAGGAGTAGGATGTGTGTTGATAATGGTGGAAAGACTAATTAGTGGAATTTTTAGAATGACTGATTTAAAGTTGCTGGAAGGGGTTCTCATCTATCAACTGGTTATTTACCGATGGAATGTGCCCCCTAACGGATCTGTGAACTTTCCATCACTCAATGTATTTAGGTAAAAGAAAATGGCTCCATCTGTCAGGATGCTGTAGGAGGTTCCTAAATTAGAGGGAAGGTTGGGCTAGATAGAT
The DNA here is from genome assembly GCF_043159975.1 of Macaca nemestrina. NCBI lineage: Eukaryota > Metazoa > Chordata > Mammalia > Primates > Cercopithecidae > Macaca > Macaca nemestrina. The sequence goes on from NC_092129.1 coordinate 74,362,434, forward strand.
GACCTCTCTGGTCTCTTTGGAACTCAAATTCAATTATTCTCTGAATTAAACTTATTAGGAAACTTCCAACTTGAAAAATTTTACTTCAGTCTATAAAAAGAAAATATTAGGAGTTGACTGAGAGGCTGAATATAACATTATAACTTTAACTACAATTAGATCTGAGCAGATTACTTGCACTTTCTTCAATATTCCAATAGAACCCTTCAAAGATGTTGTAAACAGATGTACCCAGTAGCTAGTATTTATAAGCCGGGATTTTACAAGCATATTTCCTAAAGGATTTTTTTTTCTACCAAAAACTTTGTTTTACCTTAGCCAAAACTCATTTTGTAGGTTTCTTTTTGGGTAGCATAATAATACAGATGTTATCATTTTTATAAAAGTATTACCTGTTAGTCTTTATAAAGCATTCTATTTAATTTCAAAACTTAGGATTGTGTACATTATCACCCATTGTTGTTTGTTAAGGTATATTTAATTTGGATGTAATGACCTACAGAAAAAGGTCACTTTAAAGAAAAAGTTTTTTAAAATGATTTTTAAATTGTGCATAATAGATGTACATAGTTTCGGAGTATGAATGGTAATTTAGCACATTCATATAATTTGTAAAGGTCAAATCTGTAATTGGGATACCCATTACCTTAAATATTTGTATTTTCTTTACGTTAGAAACATTAGAACTATTCTTTTGTAGCTAGTTTGGAACTTATAATAGATTATTGTAAACTAGAGTCACTCTACTGATCTAACACTAGGTTTTATTTCTTGTATCATACAGTATATTTGAACCCATTAATCAACCTGTCTTCATCCTTTCCTTCCTACCCTTCCCAGCCTCTGGCAACCACCAATCTACTCTCTACTTTCATTAGACTTACTTTTTGTTTTAAATCTCCCACATATGAGAATATGTGATATTTATCTTTCTGTGCTTGGCTTATTTCACTTAACATAATGACCTCCAGTTTCACCCACAGTGCTACAAATGACAGGATTTCATTCTTTTTATGGCTGAATAATAATCCATTATGTATATATACCACATTTTCTTGACCCATTCATCTCTTGATGGGTACTTAGGTTGATATATTTTGGCTATTGTGAATAGTGCTGTAATAAACATGGGAGTGCAAATACCTCTTTGATATATTGGCTTGCTTTCTTTTGGATCTATACCCACTAGTGGGATTGCTGGATCATATGGTAATTCTATTTTTAGTTTTTTGAGGAAACTCCAAACCGTTCTCCATAGTGATTGTACTAATTCACATTCCCACCAAGAGTGTACAAGGGTTTCCCTTTCTCTACATCCTCTCTACATCCTCTCTAGCATCTGTCATTGCCTGTCATTTTTATAAAAGCCATTTTAACTGGGGTGAGATGATATCTCATTTTATTTCTCTGATGATTAGTGATGCTGAGCGTTTTTTTATGTACCTGTTGGCCATTTGTATGTCTTCCTTTGAGAAATATCAGTTCAGATCTTTTGCCCATTTTTAATCAAATTATTTGCTTTTTGCTATTGAGTTGTTTGAGCTCTTTATGTATCATGGTTATTAATCCCTTGTCCGATAGGTAGTTTGCAGATATTTTCTCCCATTTTGTGGGTTGTCTCTTTAGTTTGTTGATTGTTCCCTTTTCTGTGCAGAGCTTTTTATTTTTATTGTTTTGAAACGGGGACTTCTTCTGTCACCCTGACTGGAGTGCATTGGTGTGATCACAGCTCACTGTAGCCTCAAGCTCCTGGGCTCAAGCCATCCTCCCATCTCAGTCTCCTGAGTAGCTGGGAACACAGGCACTCACCATCAGAGCCGGCCACTTTTTAAAATTTTGTAGAGAGAGGTCCCACCCTGTTGCCCACACTGGCCTCACACACCTGGCCTCAAGTGATCCTCCTGCCTTGGCCTCCCAAAGTGCTGGGAATATAGGCGTGAGCCACTGTGCCTAGCTGGCAGGAGCTTTTTAGCTTGATGTAATTCCATGTGTTGATTTCTGCTTTGATGCCTGTGCTTTTGAGGTCTTAGACAGAAAATCATCACCCAGGCCAATGTCCTGGAGCATTTCCCAAATGTTTTCTTCTGGCCATTTTATGTTTTCAGGTCTTAGATTTAAGTCTTTAATCCATTTTGACTTGATTTATTGTGTATAGTGAGAGATGGAGTCTAATTTTATTCTTCTGCCTACAGTTAACAGTTTTCCCAGCACAATTTGTTGAAGAGACTGTCCTTTCTCCATTGTATGTTCTTGGTGCCTTTGTTAAAGATGAGTTGGCTATAAATGTGTGGATTTATATCCGGATTCTCTGTTCTGGTCACTGGTGTATGCTTTTTTTTTTTTTCTTTCTTAAGCCAGTACCATGCCCATTTGGTTATTAGAGCTTTGCAGTAAATTTTGAAGTCGGGTATAGTTTGATGCCTGCAACTTTGTTATTGATCTATACCTTTGGCTAGTCAGGTTCTTTTGTGGTTTTACATAAAGTTTAAAATCTTTTTTTTCTATTTTTGTGAGGAATGTCATTGGTATTTTGATAGGGATTGCAATGAATCTGTAAATTGCTTTAGGTAGTATTGCCATTTTAACAATATTAATTCTTCCAATTCGTGAGCATGGAATATCTTTCCATTTTCTAATGTGTCCTCTTTGGTCTATTTTATCAGTGTGTTATAGTTTTTATTGCATGAATCTTTTACTTCTTTGGTTAAATTGCTTCCTAGATATTTTACATTCGTTGTAGCTATTGTAAATGGGATTGCCTACTTGATTTCATTTTCGTATTGTTCGCTGTTGGCTTATATAAATGCTACTGATTTTGTATGTTTATTTTGTATCCTGCAATTTTGCTGGATTCATTTATCAGTTCCAACAGTTTTTGGTGGAGTCTAGGTTTTTCTAAATATAAAACCATGTCATGTGTGAACAAAGGCTACTTTGAACAAAAGGGTAATTTGACTTCTTCCTTTCCAATTTGGATGCTTTTTATTTCTTTCTCTTGCCTAATTGCCCTGGCCAGGATTTCCAGTACTTTGTTGAATAAAAGTGGTAAAAATGGAAAAGAACAACTTTTATGAAGAATTGGTTTTAAATCCTCATTTTTATGTCACTTAATATTTGCACATTCTTGTGAAAGTAATTAATTGATCATTTGGTGATATTATTGGGGCTTGCTTGTTATGTAAGTAACACTTGGAGTTTATAAATATACCATAAGGCCTGGCACAGTGGCTCATACCTGTAATCCCAGCACTTTGGGAGGCCGAGGCAGGCTGATCACCTGAGGTCAGGAGTTTGAGACCAGCCTGACCAATATGGAGAAACCCCATCTCTACTAAAAAGGCAAAATTAGTCAGGCATGGTGGCACATGCCTGTAATCCCAGCTACTTGGGAGGCTGAGGCAGGAGGATTGCTTGAACCAGGGAGGTGGAGGTGGCGGTGAGCCAAGATCGCGCCACTGCACTCCAGCCTGGGCAACAAGAGCGAAACTCCGTGTCTCTCTCTCTCTCTCTCTCTATATATATATATCTCATATATATATATCATCTATGTATGTTATATATCATATATATCATCTATGTATGTTATATATATCATATATAATCTATATATCATCTCCATATATGATGTATATATCATAAAATATCTCATTTCCAAAATAATTGACTGCATTAAAATTTATTTGTGCATTTAATGCCTTTGAAACACTTAGAAAAAGTTTATATTAGGGAATTTAGATTTGTAACAGCTTTAAAGCAATACATACCATGCTAGTATTACATTTTGAATTTTCTCAAAATTGACCATTGATTTTGAAGACATCTCCAGTTTGCTTTTAAAAATGTTAAAAATTTATTTTGTTCTTCATTTTGCTTTCATTTAATACATAGCCATTGAGTAATTAATGATGGTGTGGTATAAGGCTCACAAACATGATGCATAACAATTGTAGGAGAAGAACATTACCAGAACTTTTAGGCCCAGTGACATTTCTTCATAACAGTGTTGTGAGGCAATAGCATGGAAGTTATTAACGCTATGTTTACCAGTGTTTTTTGCTCATTTGTTTGTTATAGTTAGGATTTGTCTGGGTTTGTCTGAATCAGTTAATATGCAGTCTAGTCATGCATCACTTGACAATGGGGAAAGTTCTGAGAAAAGTGTCAGGTGATTTCTTGTTGTGTGAGCATCATGGAGTGTACTTACATGAACCTAGATGGTACAGCCTACTGCACACCTAGGCTATATGGCATAACCTATTGCTTCTAGGCTACAAACCTGTATGGTATGTGATTGTATTCAATACTGTAGGCAGTTGTAACACAATGAGAAGTATTTGTGTGTCTAAACATATCTAAACAGAGAAAAGATACGTTAAAAATATGGTATTATAATCATATGGAACCACCATATACGCAGTCTGTCGTCAGCTATGACATTGCTATGCTGCACATGACTGTATTAAAGTTTTTTAACCGAGACTGGTGGGTTCTCTTCATCAGCATTTGTGAGAAATGCTGTCGTTTGACTGTATACAATCATTAGGCAGAGCAGAAGTTTGGGTTGTCTGATTTTGTGGCTGTGAGACCTTGACTCACAGCAGCAGGTATTGGCGCTTCTCCCATAGCGTGGAGCATAGAGCAGGAGGCAGGAGCACGTGGCCAGCCGCCAGCACAGTGGCACTGCAGTGTTGCCTTGTTGAAGATGCCAGCTTGGAATATGAAATGCTAATGGAGAATGGCGGGGGATCTTTAAGCAAAAACTCTGAAAATTTTGCTTGATGGGCAGTGATCGCATGTGGAGTGGCTTATTTTAAATAAAGGGATTGCTTGGCGTCTGACACAGAGACGTAGAGTGCAACAAACACTGTTCTTCCGTTCACATTTATCACCACTGCCACCATCACTGTCACCTCCCATTCGTTCATTCATTCATTCATGCATGCAGTTACTTAACATATATTTATTGGGTATTCACCATGTGCCAGGCACGTCTTAAAGTCCTGGACTTTCAACAGTAAACAATTTAAACAAAATCCCTGCCTTGTGGAATTAACATTCTAAGAGGTAGGCCTTATGTTAAACAATTTACATCTATTATTTTACGTGATCCTTACAATAAGCCTGGGAGGCAGACAAAATTATTCCCATTTTGCAGATTAAGAAACTGAGGCTCAGAGAAATTAAATGATGTGTCCAGTGTCACACAGCGGGATCTGACGTCAAGCCAGAGGGACTCTAAATAGTGGGCCCTGAGCTGTTTTGCTAGCCTCTTAGGAACAATGTCTGAATGGCCAGTGAATTGTACGTCAGTTGTACATTTGCATGGGTTTTCAGCATCACACGTGGAAGGTAAACCTTCACACCACCCCTGGTTTAGATATGAAGGCCAGTCATATCTGCCCTCACTGCATTCTCTGGGCAAATTTGGAAACCTTTGGTTTTAGAAACAGACTTCCTGAATTTGGGCCTTTCGATCCAATGGGGAGAAAAATCATCTCCCCCAGTAATGTTTCTGAGGATCACAGGATTCTCGGGCAGATACTTGGTGTACCTCATTTTCTTCTAGTATTGCCTTCATCTGGGACATTTTTGCCATCGCATTTCTCAAGGTCTGGGTTCCTTCAGGCTGCATTATTTAAAGTATCGCTTTTTCATCAGAAACAGTGTGGGGAAGCCCTCTTCAGCACATGAATATTGACGAGGTTTTTGCCCAGTAATGTAATTACATCCAAGGTGCATGTTTACATTTGTGAGGGATTATTTAATCTTTTGTAATCCTGTCTGGGTAAAAGTAATTTATATTTTTAATCTCTACTTATTATTGTTATTCTTTTATTTTTATTTTTTTCTTTCTTGAATATATAGATTAGCAGTAAGGAGTGGTGCTTGGTCGGATGTTCTGTCAGAAGCATTCTGTGTTTGACCTGAAAAGTAAAGAATGTGGAAGGAGTTTTTATTGTTTTCTTCTTTGAATTCTAAGCAGAGAGGTTATTTCTGAGAGCTCACATTACTTTAGAACATTTATTTATTTATTTAGACATGGACTCTCGCTCTGTTGCCCAGGCTGGAGTGCATTGGTGCAATCTCGGCTCACTGCAGCCTCCACCTCCTGGGTTCAAGCAATTCTCCTGCCTCAGCCTCCCGAGTAGCTGAGACTACAGGTGGATGCTGCCACACCTGGCTATTTTTTGTACTTTTTAGTAGAGATGGGGTTTCACCATGTTGGCTAGGATGGTCTTGATCTCCTGACCTCGTGATCCGCCTGCCTTGGCCTCCCAAAGTGCTGGGATTACAAGTATGAGCCACTGCACCAGCCTTTATTTTTTTGAGACACGGTCTCACTTTGTCACCCAGGCTGGAGTAAGTGCAGTGGCGCAATCTCAGCTGATTGCAACCTCTGCCTCCTGGGTTCAAGTGATTATCTCACCTCAGCCTCCTGAATAGCTAGGACTACAGGTGCATGCCACCATGCCTGGCTAATTTTTGGGCAGAAATGGGATTTCACTGTGTTGGCCAGGCTGGTCTTGAACTCCTGACCTCAAGTGGTCTGCCTGCCTTGGCCTCCCAAAGTGCTGGGATTACAGGTGTGAACCACTGCACCTGGCCTAGAACTTATATTTTAATGTCAGTTTTTCTTATAGCTGTTTATAGATTAGAACATGTTATTTACATTTTTTATTTGTGATAGGCACTATGATTGTCAACCCCACTTTATGATGAAGGAAAAGGGATTCAGGAAGCCTCTAAGTTATGAAGAGGTGAACTGCTACCTCAGATCTACTGGTTTTGAAGCCTGAGATGTTTCCACTATTCGCTTATTTTTATTAATAATAATTTGTCATGTGATAGTGGCTCTCAAACTTTTCATTCTGGAGGTGTTCCTGTGCCCCATCTTATTTTATATTCTCCAGCTCTTCTCTGGATAGGAACAGAAACCCTCAATAACATATCTTTGCATGCATGTGTACACATACAGTCTAGGATATTCAGGTTTTTTATTACAATCAGGTTTGCGACAATTTTTGCATAGTTTTTGACTAGGCATGTAGTTTTTTATGGATTGATTTATTGCGGGGGTGTGTGTGTGTGTACATATATTTTCCTCCCAACATTTTATTAAGAAAATTTACAAGAATATAGAAAAATCAAAAGAATTGTACAGTGAACACCCATAAACCCACCACTTGATTCTATAATTGTTCATAGTTTGCTATTTTTGCTTTTACGTGGGTCATTTTGCATTGTATGCTTCAGAATAGAATACTTTGTAAGTAGTAATTTACATTTTTCTTAGAGATCTTTGCCAAGGAATTTAATTTTAGATGCTTGTTCACACACATGTCCTGTTATATTATTATCTCAGAACGAAGCATTAGAAAGATCAAGTCTACTTTTATGATTTGGAACTATCTGGTTTTTGTAATTTTAGGATGGAGAACTAAATTGACAGTATTCGACTGTACTTGGGCAGTCTAAAGCACTTGAGAAACCTTACATAGTTTGAAACCCCAAGTGACTTTGTAAATTCATAGAACTAAAGTCATTTGGGTGACCTCAGTAATAAAAAATGAAATCAGACAATGCAAACCCATTGGAAATATCTGAGGAATGTTGGAGATAATTCATGTGTACAGGCGGTTCTGGCAGAGAGGGATCTACATATAAAATGTATCAAAAGGTCAGAATTGTTTTAAAAACACCTAGAAGCAGGAATTATTAGCCAGGCGCAGTGGCTCACGCCTGTAATCCCGGCACTTTGGGAGGCTGAGGCAGGCAGATCACCTGAGATCAGGAGTTCAGGACCAGCCTGGCCAACGTGGTGAAACCCTCTCTCTTCTAAAAATAGAAAAATTAGCCAGGTGTACTGGTGCAACCCTGTAATCCCAGCTATTCAGGAGGCTGAGGCAGGAGAATCACTTGAATCAACCTCCCAGGAGGCAGAGGTTGCAGCGAGCCGAGATCACACCACTGCACTCCAACCTCGGCAACAGAGTGAGACTCCATCGCAAAAAAAAAAAAAAAAAAAAAAAAAGAAAGAAAGAAAGGGCATGCAAGTATTTCCATGCAATTAATTGTTCTTCTGATTTTTTTTTTCTTTCTGATACATATCTCTTTAAATTTCCTTCTGCATAATTTTTCTTCCGTTTGTATCATGGAGTCCCCTTTTAGTAACAGAAATGAGGCTGCTGGGTCTGACAGAAGCAGAGCTCATGATTTAATAGTATTCATTCATTCTTCTGTATTTACCTAACACACACACACCCACACACACCCACACACCAAATTAACATTTTGGGGATTCCCATGTTTTGTGTTATGTGACTTCGCCTCCGTGGCAACCTCTGACTTCAGTCCCGGGGCTTGTGGTTACTTGGGTGGTCCGTCCTTGTACTGCTGCCTGTTGCTGGCCAGCTCTGTGACCTTTTGCAAGTCACTTAAGGTCTCTGTTTATCTGTAATTCAAGAGGATTGGAATAGGGAATTTTGCAGGTTTATCCCTCCGGCACTAAAAATTCCCTGTTCTGTGTTCAGGTTAACATTTTTTTCCTCCCTCTGCACTTCTCCCCTGCCCCTGCCCTGACTTAAATGTTTTGTGGCCAGGCTAACTTTTGTAACTATTACACTGATGGTCTTAAATAATGGCTCTTATTATTGGCCAATTAAGATTAGAAAGCATGGCCAGGCATAGTGGCTCACACCTATAATCCCAGCACTTTGGGAGGCCAAGGTGGGCGGATCACGAGGTCAGGAGATCGAGACCATCCTGGCTAACACAGTGAAACCCCGTCTCTACCAAAAATACAAAAAATTAGCCAAGCGTGGTGGCGGGTGCCTGTAGTCCCAGCTACTAGGGAGGCTGAGGCAGGAGAATCGCTTGAATCCAGGAGGCAGAGGTTTCAGTTAGCCGAGAACGTGTCACTGCACTCCAGCCTGGGTGACAGAGAGAGACTCCATCTCAAAAAAAAAAAAAAAAAAAAAAAAAGATTAGAAAGCGTACCTTCAAGTGTGTAATAACTTCATATGGAAAAAGATTGTGTGTGTGCCTACATGGGTAGATGGATGGATGTGTATGTAAAAATACAGTTTTCATCCAGATAGGAAATTAAAGGCTTATCTGTCTATGGTAGAGTCTGGTTTATAATATTAGGTAAAAATCTTTGTTGGTTATGTAGATTCTTCTTCTTTTGAGAGAGAGTCTCACTCTGTCACCCAGGCCGGAGTGCAGTGATGCAGTCATGGCTCACTGCAGCCTTGACCTCCCCAGGCTCAAGAGATCCTTCCACCTCAGCTCCCAAGTAACTGGGAGTACTGGCATGCGCTACCACGCCTGGCTAGTTAAAAAAAAATTTTTTTTTGAGATAGTGTCTTGCTCTGTCTCCCAGGCTGTAGTGCAGTGACACGATATTGGCTCACTGCAGCCTCTGCCTCCCGAGTTCTCCTACCTCAGCCTCATGAGTAGCTGAGACTATAGGTGCCTGCCACCACGCCCGGCTAATGTTTGTATTTTTAATAGAGATGAAGTTTCACCGTGTTGGCCGGGCTGATCTCACACTCCTGGCCTCAAGTGATCCGCCTGCCTTGGCCTCCCAAAAGCTGGAATTGCAGGCGTGAGCTATCGCCCCTGGCCCTGGATAATTTTTTTATTTTTATTTTTTGTAGAGACAGGTTCTCCCTATGTTGTCCAGGGTGGTCTTGAACTCCTGGGCTCAAGTGATCTGCCCACATCAGCCTCCCTTGTAGCTTGGACCACCGGAATGCACTCCCAGGCTTGGCTAATTTTTAAATTTTTTCCTGGTAGTTAATTGTTTAATTTTTTTCTGGTAGAGACAATCTCCCTATGTTGCCCAGGGTGGTCTCCTGGGCTCAAGTGATCCTCCCACCTCAGCCTTCCAAAGTGTTGGAATCACAGGCATGAGCCACCGTGCCCAGCCTCTGTTATTTTTAAAATGATGAAGATATTACCTTAAAAATCTCTTGCCACATGTTTGTCCAGGATAATTTGTGTATTCACATACTTAGAATATGTACATTTTGAAAACCTTTGATTAAGTGGTTTTCTTCTATAAAATAAAGGTGTGTGATCCTGTTCTCCTATTCATCGTCCCCCCTCCACAATAACATAAAAGATCTGAAAATGCTGCTTTACCTTTTGGGTATTTTTGTTTGTTTTATTTTTATTTTTTTTTGAGAGGGAGTCTCTCTGTCTCCCAGGCTGGAGTGCAGTGGTGTGATCTTGGCTCACTGTAACCTCTACCCCCCGGGTTCAAGCAATTCTCCTGTCTCAGCCTCCTGAGTAGCTGAGATTACAGGCATGTGCCACCACACCTGGCTAATTTTTGTAGTTTTAGTAGAGACAGGGTTTCACCATATTGGTCAGGCTGGTTCCAAACTCCTGACCTCAGGTGATCTAACCTCCTAGGCCTCCCAAAGTGCTAGGATTACAGGCGTAAGCCACCATGCCCAGCCTTTTTGGGGTATTTTTAAAATGTAAGGTCTTTCATCAAAGGATATAGCAAGACCCCAAAACACTCTGAATTTCTGCTGTATATAACTTTTATTTAAGATAATTTAATGGTTCCTTTTTAATAAAAAAGCACCACATTGGGGTAACAAGGACTTCCAATGTACAAGACCGTGGTTCAGCTAACTTAAAAATGAAAGAACTCCAGCAAGGAACACAAGGAAGTTTATACCCGATATTTTGCAAATCATGATATTATTCTTAAGGGCCTCTCTTGAGGCAGGATTTTTATGATCATAACATTCCAGCTGTGGTTTTGGAGGCAGAATGTTTACTACTGCTCTAAACGCAAGGATGGTAGGTGTGTATTCTTACTGCTAAAGGGCTTAAAAAAGAAGCTGAGGCTCCCTTCAAGTGAGTAAACCTTTATTCGGCTGCCTTGGGAGCCGCGTTCCTATGGAACTTCGGTGGTAATTATGGAATGCAGGCCCAACAACAGCCTAGTCATGGGCGAGCCTGGCCTCTCTGAGGCATGATGGCAGGCTGTCCCGGCTAATGGCTTCAGGCAGCCCATGGAAAACCACTTTCTGGTTAAGTCTGCATCATACTGTTCCACCAATGGAAAAAATTGAACATGATGAGGGTGTGTAGCTAGCAGACAAAAATATATCCAGCATTGCACAGGATCTGTTTTTAGCTCTCAACGGCTGAGCATTTGAAGTGTTAGACACTGTTTCCTGGCTTACCATGAGCAGAAAGAAGAGTGAGTTTGTGGATGTGTATATAGAATCTAGCTTCGTGAAACTTTTCTTATTAACGAAAAGACCCTGAGAAATACTGGCTACATCCAAAGTTCTGGCAAAGGTAAGGTTATAAATGTCTACTTGCCCTCTTCTGGAGTTGAGATGTAATTTTATAAGTGAGATAAAAATGTTTCTCAAAATCCTCCCACCGGCAGTGTGTAAGTGCTGACTTATTTTTGTTTGACATTATTTTGTACTCAGGCAGCACACGTTGCTGTGCATAAGGGAATTGTTACCTTTAAATTTGAGTGTCTATATGCTTTCAAACACCTATTGGTGATTTATTGCAAGTTGCCTGCCCCGTTTTATTAATTAACTCTCCAAAAGTTGTACGTATTATATGGATTTATTTTTCCTGATGGTCTCAAGAAAGTACCACTTCTCAGTCTGATCATGTTGAAGCATTGATGACTATTACTTTACCAGTTAATTTTTTCAGGGTAGAAAGGGAAATTAAAATGTGGCAGAGATTGTATTTTGCAGTTTTTGGGTTATTATATAATCTCATCAGGGCTTCGTTTTTAGCTGAGTGGGCTATTTGGCTTAAGAGTTTCTTTTCAAACTTGTAATTTGACGTTTGCTGTTTAGTATCGTTTGTCTTTTTGTCTTAAACTTGATGAAAAAGAAATGGAATCCCTTGTAATCTTGGGAGGGGGGTACTTGCTTAAGAGGAGTGATTGATTCGTATTCTAGTCCATTAGAGGCTTCTCATTCATTAGGGTGTTTGAAACACCAGAAGCACAAGTACTGCTGGATGTCTAGTGTGTGCTCATCGGCAGGGGATGAGATCCCTGGCTTTGGTGTAGTTCTTCCTTGGCTTTACATTAATTTGGCCAAGCATGTAATTCACAGAAAATTGGTAGGTGGAAAGACAGAAATAGGAAGCTGTATTGAAGTCATTGTAACTTACAGGATTATTTATAGAATTTCTGGAAAGTAAGGGTACGGGTGAACAGCTGCTGGAGTTTCTCCTAACATGTTTAAACATTTTGTTGTGGCCTTTTGTCACACTTAGGGATTCTAAAATTTTATACTTTCAGCATTACGAGGTTGTGAATTATTTTCAGGCAGGCTACGTGGGTTCGTTTTCAGCTGTGTTAGGTCAGGGCTGTCATCTCCATCGGTGTAGTGTGCACCCCCCATGTGTTCACTTCCTTTACAGACACGTCTTTAGGGATGGAGGAATGTGAGTGTGGTTCAGGCGGGTTACAGTTCATGGAAAGATTGGTCACATTTTATTGATGACTTTTCCTTTTAATCTAAAAAATGCTGCTCTGACAGGGCCAGCAAGCATTGAGAGCAGGAACAGAGCACTGGCCTCCTCCTTCTCCGGTCACATTAACACTTGTCACCTACTTTGATTTTTGCCAGAGCTTGTGGACAGAAAGTGAAGTCTGTTGAAGAACTTAATGACTCAAATTCATACTGACCAGACCGTAAATAGTGTTTTGAATGCAAGTAGATAACACCTTTTTTCAATACTTTAGTGCAGAGGGAGTGACTTTGCAAAGCCCTCTCATTAGATCTGGCCTGCGGGAAGGATGCCTGGAAGTGCAAGATAAGCTTAGGCTCCTTGTGAAGAGATTAGTTTTCCAGTGGGTAAGTGGGTCCTTCACTTACCCACTAAGTAAAACAGATGATTCTGTCTTGGTGGTCTGAGATTGTGTTTGAGCAGAGCCATGCTTTCTTTTGCAAAATTAGTTAAGGGTCTTTGCAGCTTCTTCCCACCAGAAGTATTGAATAAAAAACCACAGAGCTTAAATATCTGATGGGGCACTTTACTATATGTGTATGTGCCTCTCGGTTTCATTGTGTAAGATTCACTTATGTGATTATAATAAATTAGGTCAGTGAGATCCCTTAGTTCAACTTGTTCTTTTTTTTTTTTTTTGAGACAGAGTCTTGCTGTGTCGCCCAGGCAGGAGTGCACTGGCGTGATCTCCGTTCACTGCAAGCTCCGCCTCCCAGGTTCACGCCATTCTCCTGCCTCAGCCTCCTGAGTAGCTGGGACTGCAGGTGCCTGCCACCACACCTGGCTAATTTTTTTTGTGTTTTTAGTAGAGACGGGGTTTCACCATGTTAGCTAGGATGGTCTCGATCTCCTGACCTCATGATTCGCCCACTTCAGCCTCCCAAAGTGCTGGGATTACAGGTGTGAGCCACTACGCCTGGCCTTCAACTTTTAGATTTAAAAAAATATGGGCCATGAAGAACAATGTCTATTTGGATATTTTTTAAAGGAATAATTCACATCTTTTTTTTGAAATTAAGTGTGCCTTCTACGTGAAAGTAATAACAGCTTTACTAGAAGGGCTAGAAAAAAGATAAAGGTATGGAATAGAAAGAAATAGCAGCATTATTAAAGATAGTAAAAAGTAATAATAATGGTAGTAGATAAACCTGAATGTCTGACTGTTGAATTCCAATAACAGGGTGGAATATCTTTTTATTACTCAGTTCTACTTAAAACAGGCTTACAAATATCAGCAGGCTTCAACATCAGTGTCTCAGGAAACATATCGAACACTCATTTTTAAGGTCTTTATAGTCGATAGTATTGTAGAGACAGAACATTAGAGCTGAAAGTGGACCTCAGGCAATTTTTCAAAGGAGACAATTGAAGAAGCACAGAACTGAAGCGACTTGTCTGAAGCCATAAAGATGGTTAGTTACCCAGTTGGAAAGAAATTCCAGGTATCCTATTAGTCATTTTCTTACTCTACCTGTTCCTTAATTGGGGAAACTTTGGCACATCCTGATGCATACATATGTGTGCATATATCTACAGACAAATGCACATACTTTTTTTTTTTTTTTTTAAGAGACAGAGTGTTACTCTGTCACCCAGGCTGGAGTGCAGTGGTGTAATCTCAACTAACTGCAGCCTTCACCTCTGGGTTCAAGCGATTCTCCTGCCTCAGCCTCCCCAGTAGCTGGGATTGCAAGCACCTGCCACTACGCCTGGCTAATTTTTTTTTTTTTGTATTTTTAGTAGAGATGGGGTTTCACCATGTTGACCAGGCTGGTCTCGAACTCCTGATCTCAAGTAATCCACCCGCCTTGAACTCCCAAAGTATTAGGATTACAGGCGTGAGTCACCTCGCCCAGCCTACATGCACATACATTTCCTTTCCTCCCCTCGTCCATCCTTCCTTCTTCTTTTCCTCTTTTTTTTGGTTCTTTCTTTCATCTGTTTACTTACCTGTTTACCAAACATGCTTGGTACCCTGTCTGTTGGTTTGGTTTACCGGACTGTTTAAAGCTCTAGTAGAGAAAAGGGCTTTGCTTTTCTCATAGCCTGCTCAAATTCAAAGCCGTACACTCAGTCTGTGACCATCAGCTCTCTGACTGTCGCCCTAACCTATGTGATAAGGCGGCTTGGATTAGACTTAATCTGCCAGTGTCTTCCTGTTTCAGTCTTAGATTGGTTTTGTTTGGTTTATAGTCACATTCCAATAGAAGACAGTTTAGGTTTTCTTACTTCTTTGCCTTACAAAAAAGAAGCCCTGGACAGGAGCAAAAACACAGCAGATGAGGCCTGGCTTTAGTGCCAAGGTGATGCACTTTTGGAAAAGTAAACTTTACACAAAAAGTGATAGACCAAGTTATCATTTACACTTAAGGAAAGGGATGCGGTGGGTCCCACAGATAATGTCGGGATGAAGTTGATTCAGGGTGTTCCTAGGACTTGAATAAAGGTTAAAAAATCCTGGGTGTGGTTCAAGTACTGGCAAGTGAGAATAATCCGTATCCTGCCTCTGTACTTGACCCTGACCCGTCTCTATAGTCACAGAATTGCTGGAGTCGGATTTCTGAAATGGAGATGTGAAGAAGGGCTAAGGAGAGATGGAGTTTGCAAGCTTTTAAAGACAAAAGCTAGAATCCATATGATTAAAGGCAATGAGAAGAAACCAAGTGGAGAGAATAAAGATAGACTTGTTTTCAGGTTGCCCTTGGCCACCCCTGGAAGGTGGAAAAAGGCATCTTAAAGACAAGTGAAAGTAAGCTTTATACACAGACACAGTAGTGAACCGAGGAAACTCATGACATGAGGAGGCACTGGAGAGTAAAGCATTTCATGGAAAGTCCATACATTCTTGGAATACGTGTACACACACACTCACACACACACACACTCCATTGAAAATTGGTAGGATGATCACAAGTGTACCCAAACAGCCAGACAAGTTAACTATAAAACAACAATAATAACAAGACCCCTGAAATAACAGGAAACTAACAGTAACCGTCACTTACCTTTTTAAAAAATGTCACAGGGGGAAAAATAGAAACAACAAGACAACACAGTGACATGCAGGTAATCAAGGAGTTTCTCACTGGAGCTCGAGCTCCTGTATCCTGGCACCCTACTGCATGCATGTGATGTTGGTGCCTCTCAAACGTTTCTGAAGTTTCTGTGATAGGAGGGGCAGTTCCTATAGAGCCACCTCCTCTTGTGCGTGTGATTCCTCTCCCTTTGACCTGTTCTAGGACATTTTAGGAATAGTCCCTCTTTCTACACCAAATCACATTTTCCCTTTAATTCTCATTAGTGTGCTGGAATTTTTCCTGAACATACACACATAGACATCAAATGAAGCTCTCTTGATCTCTCTGTCTTTCCCACTAGCATCTGATTCCTCTCTGCTCCCCGTTATTGTAAAACTGTTAGAATGAGCTGTCTGTATTCACTCCCTTCAGTTTCATGGACCTCATCCTCAAACTCAATCCAGTCCATCTTTCTCTACCCCACTCTGCCCTTGTCCTGTTCACAGGGACCTGCATAATGCCAGACCTACCTACTAAATGCAGTGCTTGTTCTGGTTTTTGTTATTTGAATCAGAAACATTTGACATGGTGGCTCAGTCTTCTCCCTGAAATCCTTTTCCCGATTGTCTTTAGATGCCACACACTCTCTTGGTTTCCTCTTTTTTTTTTTTTTCTGAGATGGAGTCTCGCTCTGTTGCCCAGGTTGGACTACAGTGACGCAATCTCGGCTCACTGCAACCTCCGCCTCCCAGGTTCAAGTGATTCTCCTGCCTCAGCCTCCCTAGCAGCTGAGATTACAGGCATGCGCCACCAAGCCCGGCTAATTTTTGTATTTTTTTTTTTTAGTAGAGACGTGGTTCCTTCCACCATGTTGGCCAGGCTGGTCTCGAACTCCTGACCTCAGGTGATCTGCCTGCCTCAGCCTCCCAAAGTGCTGGGATTACAGGTATGAGCCACAGTGCCCGGTTTCTTGGTTCCTCTTAATTCAGTTCACCGACTGCCCCTTCTGTCTCCTTTATGGGCTTCTCCTCATTTCGTTGACCTCTTAATGTCAAGGTGCTCCAGGGCCTCCTGGGACCTCATGTCTTTCCTTTGTTTACCTATGGAGAGCTCATCCAGTTTGTGTTTTAAATACCATCTTTGTGTGGGGGAGTAGCCCACTTCTCTCCGGAACTCCAGACTGGTGTTACCACTTAAGTATCCAGTGGACACCTCAAACCCAGCGTGTCCAAAACTGAACTCCTCATCTTGCCCCCTACAACTTGCTCTACTCTGCTGTCCCCATTCTCCCATGGCTTTAATGCAACAGCGTGGAGTCATCCTTGGTGTCGCTCACACTTACTTCCACCTGCCCTCGAGTCCTGCTGGCTCTCCTTTCAGCCCTCTGGAGCTTCAGCTCTGTCCGGAGGCAGCCTCCTCCCCTACCACCCCGCTCCCTTACCACCCCCACCCAAGCTGGGGTGCACCGCCTCTCCCCTGCATCGTTCTGGTAGCCTAGCAGGTCCCCCTGCTGCTTCCAGTTTGTTGCTGACAATCCAGATCCACACAGCAGCCACACAGATCCTTTTAAAATGTCTCACAATGAGCCTTCTCTATCACACCCTCTAATTATGACTTTTTTCCTCAATGTGAAAGCCAGAGTCCTTCTTAAACTGTCCCTCAAGGCTGCCTTCACTGGCTCTGCGGCCCCTCTCTGACCTCTCCTGCCCTTCTTCCCCTTGCTTGCTGTGCTGCGGCCATGCTGAGCCCTGCCTCTCAGGCACTTGTACTGTCTGTTGCCCCTGCCCACAGTGCCCTTTCCCCAGAACTCACTTGGTGTCTCCTCCTTGCAAGTGTCTGCTGAAGTGTCACCATTCAGCCAGTCTTCCTCGCCTTTTAAAAATCGCAGCATCCTTCCCCTCCACGTTGCCTCCTCCCCCATTTCCTTCTTTATTATTTTGTCAAAGTGCTTATCACCTCCTAAAATTATTTTCCAGCCGGGTGTGGTGGCTCACACCTATAATCTTAGCACTTTGGGAGGCCAAGGCAGGCGGATCACTTGAGGTCAGGAGTTCGAGACCAGCCTGGCCAACACAGTGAAACCCCGTCTCTACTAAAAAAATACAAAAATTAACTGGGCGTTATGGTGGGCTCCTGTAGTCCCAGCTACTTGGGAGGCTGCGGCAGGAGAATTGCTTGAACCCAGGATGTGGAGGTTGTAGTGAGCCAAGATCGCACCACTACACTCCAAGCTGGGCGACAAAGCAAGACTCCGTCTTAAAAAAAATTATTTTTACTGTTTATTGTTCATCTCTCTCCACTTTAGTATAAGCTCCATGAGAGCAGGGATACTTCTTTGGATGGGGGTCTGTTTTGTTTGTTGCTGTATCCCCAGAGCTTAGAACAGTGTCTAGCAAAGAGTTGTTATTCAGTAAACATTTATTGCCTTAATCAGTGAAAATGTATCCTCCCTGGGAAAGGCTTCCTTTGTTGTAGCAGAAGCAACCTAATGTAAATGCTAAATATCGTTGAACTCCTATACTTTATCTTAAAAATGTAAATTTTATATATTACATATATATATATATATATATATTTTTTTTTTTTTTGAAATGGAGTCTTGCTGTGTCACCCATACTGGAGTGCAGTGGTGCCATCTTGGCTCTCTGCAAACTCTGCCTCCTAGGTTCAAGTGATTCTCGTGCCTCAGGCTCCCGAGTACCTGGGATTACAGGTGTGTGCCACCACCCCCAGCTAATTTTTGCGTTTTTTTGTAGAGATGGGGTTTCACTGTATTGGCCAGGCTGGTCTCAAACTCCTAATCTCAAGTGATCCACCTGCCTCAGCGTCTCAAAGTGTTGGGATTACAGGCATGAGCCACTGTCCCTGCCATGATACATATTTCTTTATTATGGACATAATATTTAAATTACTTAGCATTAAATGAAATCAGAGCTTCAGGAAGATGCGCCTTGGTTATTCTGTGGTCTTGAGTGTCTCCTCTGCTCTCCCTTTCTCTTGGTGGCCATGCCCCACCCCCACAGCCATTGGCAGGCATACTCTAAGTTATAATTATTATTGAAGACAATTACCATGAAGCTTATAGTATCAAGAAAACAAAATTCTCATTTGCGTAATGTTCTTTGTAAGGCAGTAGACTGGGATAACTAAATTGTAACCATAAAGCTCCTTGGTTAACTTAAAAGTTTAGTTTTTCATTTTATTCTTACCTCTTCATCCCCAGCCATGGAAGCCTTTGTTACCTGGAGGAAAAAAATACCCTTAGAGAAGGACGTTTAAGATGTTTGATTTGTGAAAGGGGCATAGATTGATCAGAACCACAACCACTCTTTTATTTATTTATCCATTTAATTTTAATTTTTTTGAGACAGAGTCTTGCTCTGTCACCCAGGCTAGAGTGCAGTGGCACAATCTCAGCTCACTACAACCTCCACCTTCCAGATTCACGCAATTCTCCTGTCTCAGCCTCCCAGGTAGCTGGGACTACAGGTGCCCGCCACCATGCTTGGCTAATTTTTGTATTTTTAGTAGAGACGGGGTTTCACCATGTTGGCCAGGCTGGTCTCAAACTCCTGACCTCAGGTGATCCACCTGCCTTGGCCTCCCAAATTTCTGGGATTACAGGTGTAAGCCACCGTGCCCGGCCACAACCACTCTTTTAAAAGGGAATCCTGAAAGTTAAATTGTACTTAAAAAAAAAAAAAAAAGAAATAAAGGAATAATTTTGAATTAAGAAGTACAAAATAATTTAAAATTATTATTTTATTTTTTAAAGAGACAGCATCTTACTATATTGTGCCCAGGCTGGTCTCAAACTCCTGGGCTCAAGGGATCCTCCCACCTTGGCCTCCCAATGTGCTCCAAATACAGGCATGAGCCACTGCATTAAAATGGCCTGGTGTGGTGGCTCACACTTACAATCCCAGCACTTTGGGAGGCCAAGGCAGGAGGATCCCTTGAGCCCGGGAGTTGAAAATCAGCCTGGGCAACATAGTGAGACCCTGTCTTTATAAAAAATAAAATAACACAATTAGCAGTTATGGTGGTGCAACCCTACAGTCCCAGCTACTTGGGAGGCTGAGGCAGGAGGATCACTTGAGCCCTGGCATTTGAGGTTACAGTGAGCCATGATTACACCACTGTACTCCAGCCTGGGTGATACAGTAAGACCCTGGCAATCAAAAAAAAAATGATTGAAAATATCCAGGTTTGATTCCTACCTTTGCCTCTTAGTGATCTTGGCCAAATTATTTATCCCCTGGAGGCTGAAGTTATTTTCTGTAAAACAGGGATGATTATGCAACCTATGAGGATTCTTGTGCCAGGGTACCCCAGCACACAGCAGCGTTAAGAACGGATTGGTCAGGTGTGGTGGCTCACGCCTGTAATCTATGGGAGGCCGAGGCGGGCAGGTCACCTGAGATCAGGAGTTTGAGACCAGCCTAGCCAACAAGGTGAAACCCTATCTCTACAAAAAATACAAAAATTAGCTGGACATGGTGGTATGTGCCCGTAATCCCAGAGGCTGAGGCCTGAGAATTGCTTGAACCACGCAGGCAGAGGTTGCAGTGAGCTGAGATTGCGCCAGTGCACTCTAGCCTGGGTGACAGAGCGAGACTCCCGTTTCAGAAAAAATGAACAGATTAGGCCCTTCCCCCTCCATCCATGTTTCGTCTGCTTTGGATATGAAAAAATGTTAAATTTCTATAAATTAGGAAATTTAAACTATACCAACTAGTGTATGTGTGTATATATGTGTGTGTGTGTGTGTGTGTATATATATATATATATTTCTTTTTTCCTGAAAGTTTCTGTGAAGTTGTTAGCTAAAAATCTTATCAGGTTTGTTGTGAATACTCATATGAATTAAGGAAAATTTCAGCAATGATTGGTTAATTTACCTGCAGCCCTCAGGGACAATCTACATTGTAGCCTTAAGACATACATTTCTAAATATGACTCTCCAATAAGGCAAAAACCCTCGTTGAAGTAGAATAGTTACACATTTTATGAGGATGGGGAAAGCACCTATTAAACGAGAGGAAAAAATGTGTGGTTTAAGCCCTGTTCAGTTTTTAACTTAAATGGAACAGTGCGTAATGAAGAAATGTTTTGCCAAGAATAATTTGGTACAATGACCGTGGTAGATTTTGGTTACAGAATGTGACTGGGGTTTAGGAGGATGATATCTGCTTCTGATTTACTGAAGCTCAGACCCTACATCCACGCAGGTTTCCGTAGTCAGCGAGAAGCTGTGTGGTTGCAGTCTGAGATTCCAGCGCATGATTCTGTTGAAGTTTTGATGGAAACCTTGGGAAGTGCATCCCCGGGCCTAAGCTTGCTCTTTGTGGAGTCGCTCAAGCTCCGAAAGGTTAAAAACGACAGGTTATTTAAAAGTCACGCCAACCGTTTTGAATCTCATGTTTATGAAAGTTACAAAAGAGGGCCATTTAAAAGACATGCTAACAGCTTTAGGTCTTTCGAATCTTTGGTCTGGTAGTCACCAGAACAGGACCACGAGGTTTATAGAGGCCAGGATGTTGGACAAGTTTTAGCTGAGACTTGAAGTAGACGGGGGAGAAAGGGCAGAGTGGGACTGAACATTTGATATATTAAAAAAAAAAAAAAAAAAAAACTTGCTTCAAAGAGCCGCGGTGAGAATGTGTAAAATCCTTTTGAATAATTTCTAAAATAAAAGTAAGGAAAATATTTTATCTTATCCAGGATTATTTTATTTTAGACAATATTGATTCTGTAATTTAAAAAATTAAAAAACAAAATTTTTATTGGGCAGCCCCTGAACCAGAATAGGTTCAGAGAAGCTCCTTGTTTTGTAATTTTGCTTGAAAGTGTGTGTGTGTTTAAATTCCCTGAAATATTTTCAGTTTCTGCGATGGCTCATGTATAGCCGGGCCACTGAATTTACTTGACATTCC
This sequence comes from Macaca nemestrina, assembly GCF_043159975.1. NCBI lineage: Eukaryota > Metazoa > Chordata > Mammalia > Primates > Cercopithecidae > Macaca > Macaca nemestrina. Next base: position 74,383,903 of record NC_092129.1, read on the forward strand.
AAAAACATACCAGTGATATTTGTGGGATTGCTGGTTTCACCATCTCTCTCATAAACTTAATGCTGTTAAAGTTGTCATATTCTCTCTCGTCCCCCTGCAGACGGAGTCTTGCTTTGTCGCCCAGGCTGGAATGCAGTGGCGCCATTTCGGCTCGCTGCAACCTCCGCCTCCTAGGCTCAAGCAATTCTCCTGTCTCAGCCTCCCAAGTAGCTGGAACTACAGGCATGTGCCACCATGCCTGACTAATTTTTGCATTTATAGTAAAGATGGGGTTTCACCATGTTGATCAGGCTAGTCTTGAACTCCTGACCTCAGGTGATCCACCCGCCTCGGCCTTCCAAAGTGCTGGGATTACAGGCGTGAGCCACCGTGCCTGGCTTTTCATATGCTGTCTTACTGATTCTCCAAATGCTTCACGGTTTATAATCTCTCTCCCTCTACACACAAGCTGATGAGCCCCTTTGGGAAGGGATGGTGCTGTCTCTTACACTTATGCCCCTCATGGTACCCAGCACAGTGCTTGGTATATGGGAGAGTCTCCAAACATTCATGTCGAATTGTTGAGTGGAACTTTTACATTTCACTTCTTTTCCCCAAGTTTCTGCCAGTACTTTGAACATTTTCTTCCTGGGCCAACACTGCCGCCCACACTGACATTGAGTTATTGGCTATTGTGGACTCCTTTCCCAGAGGGTGTTCCAAAGTGTCCTGAGGATGATGGTCATGCCGTGGTGTTTCTGGGAACAGTGGGTAGGGGAGGGTGTAAAGGGGATGGGCAGGTGCCTGTCCAAGGTTCCCTTAGCTTCCCCTCCCTCAGCCTGCCTTTTCCCTCTCACCTCCTCCTCTCTCCAAACTTTGTCCCTGACCCTGGTGCTCAGGACCTGCACCCCCTTCACACCTTTCCCTGAAGGAGCTGGGGTCTTTCTCCATGTATTCTCTCGTGGATTCAGTCCTTCAGGGATCCAGCAAGTGGTTATGGAGCACCGTGTCTTTGCACAAGCCATTTTCTGTTCCCTGGAGTTCCTTTCTTTCTTTTCCTTTTTTTTTTTTTTTTTTTTTGAGACGGAGTCTTGCTCTGTTGCCTAGGATGGAGTGCAGTGGCGTGATCTTGACTCACTGCAACCTTCGCCTCCCATTTTCAAGTGATTCTCCTACCTCAGCCTCCCAAGTAGCTGGAATTACAGGCACCTGCCACCACACCCAGCTAATGTTTGTATTGTTTTAGTGGAGAAGGGGTTTCACCATGTTGGCCAGGCTGGTCTCAAACTCCTGACCTCAGGTGATCCGCTTGCCTTGGCCTGTCACAGTGTTGCGATTGCAGGCATGAGCCACTGCGTATGGCCCTCTCTTTCCTTTCTTCATCTAATGGAATCCCACTCATCCTCCAAGACCCACTTGTTGGGTTGTCTTCCTTATTGGGTTGTTCCTAAATTTCCTGCAAAGAAGCTGAATGTCCAATGAATGTGTGTGTGTGTTTTTTTTTTTTTAAATTTGTGCAGTGCAAAAGGATGAAGCCCATGGGCCTAATCTGTGGTGTCCAGAGTGCACATTAATGATGGGCCATCTTAAAATAAAAAAAAATCTGGTACTTACTGTCTCTATCCGAAGTGTTTGCCTTCGGGAATGACTTCCCTTCCCTTCCTTTCCCTTTCCCGTTTTTTTTTTTTTTTTTTGGACGAAGTCTTGCTCTGTTGCTCAGGCTGGAGTGTAGTGGTGCAGTCTCGGCTCACTACAACCTCCGCCTCCTGTGTTTAAGAGATTCTCCTGCCTCAGCCTCCCAAGTAGCTGGAATTACAGGTGCCTCCCACTATGCCCGGCTAATTTTTGTATTTTTAGTAGAGACAGGGTTTTACCATGTTGGTCAGGCTGGTCTCAGACTCCTGACCTCATGTGATCCACCGGCCTCGGCCTCCCAAAGTGCTGGATTACAGGTGTGAGCCAGTGCACCTGGCCTTGAGTTTTCTTTCTTTCTTTTTGAGTCAGAGTCTCACTTTGTCGCCCAGGCTGGAGTGCAGTGGCACAACCTCCACTCACTGTAACCTCCGCCTCCCAGGTTCAAGTGATTCTCATGCCTCAGCCTCCTGAATAGCTGGGATTACAGGCGTGAGCCACCATAACTGGCTAATTTTTGTATTTTTGGTAGAGATGGATATCACCATGTTGGCCAGGCTGGTCTCAAACTCCTGTCCTCAAGTGATCTGCCTGCCTTGGCCTTCCAAAATGTTGGGATTACAGGCGTGAGCCACCGTGCCCGGCCAACAATGACTTTTCAAATGTTTTGAGACTCTTCAGAGCTTGGCTGTCCTTGGATTTTATTAGAATGGATGTCCCATTCTGACAAAACTACCTCTTGTGGTCTTATAAGTCAGGTTTTAAAACATTTTTTAAAAAATCATGACTCAAGAAGATATCATTTTACTTCCCAACCCAGTGTATTGACAAACACACAAGCACCCACAAGAATTTAGTTTCATGAAACAAATTTTACTCCTACTGGGATTCACTCGTCTATTTTCTGTTCTGCTTATTCTCTCTTCTGCTCTATTTTGTTCTCTTCTATTCATTTAAAAATACTGGTATCAATTCACTGAATGGATTTCATGACCCAACAACGGGCCACGACCCATGGCTTGATCAGCCTTCCGTAAGCCATACTGCAGATGTTGGGATGTTTTCTAAAACAGGTGTGAGTGCCGAGATCCTCCTTGTGATAAATGGACTTACTAAGGTGATGAACTGGACAAAAAGCTGAGCTATTGTCTCTGTGGAATTTATGACTTTCCCCCTTGTTGAATACCAGCCATGCTTGTCAGCGGAGATCCTGCTCGGAGGGCATTCCTCGCTGCAGATGGGTCTATCTATTCATCTGTTAATATGCATTTGGAAGGAGTCCTGCTGAATTCAAAGACGACCAGTGAGGCCCAACAATGGAAGCTTAGCTTCTGAGGCCCTTCACAGCAGCTTGCTTTCTGCTCACTTTATTTGTAAGGATTACTCTTCCTAAGCATTATTCCTATGGAGACCAGATGTTCCTTTTGCCTGCCTCTTTATATACATTGGGTTCAAGTCTTCTTGTGATTGGAAATGAGCTCCTTCAGGTCTTGGTATTCAGTTCATGCATTCTGAGTGTAGTTCATTGACTCAGGATGAGAGAAACAGATTCTGGCAGGATTTACACAGTTTATTAGTCAGTTTGGATCCCTGGCAGAGTTGAATGCTTTTGTTTTAGATTTTTAGGCACATTTGTCCTGTGTTTTAATATTTTTAGTGATAGAGACAATAATAAAACTTTAGAGCAGGATTTCTCAGCCTAGGAACTATTGGCATATTAGGCCAGATAATTAATTATTTGTTGTGGCGAACTGTCCTGTATGTTGTATGAAGTTCAGTAGCATCCCCCAGCATTAACCCACTAGGTGACAGTAGCAAACCCCAGTTGTGACAACCAAAAATATTCCTAAACATGCCAAATATCCCTTGGGGGGGACAAAATCGCCGTAGTTGAGAATGACTGCTTTAAGGTTGTACGAGTTCAATGTACATTCAGGTTATTTTCTTACATTTTCTAACATGAGTATCTACTAATGAGAGTGTGTGGTTTGTGTCACTGGTTTTCTTTATATTTGATAGACTGCTTGCAAATTAGGTAGTTTTATATGCTGTCATAATTTGGGGGAATTGATCAAAATCAAATGCTAAAACCTAGAAGATTCTAAATTTATATCTATGTCTATATATAATGTTTAATTTAATAATAGGTAATGAAAAACCTGAAATGACAGTTTTAATAAGATCCAATGTCACAATATACAAAATCAGACTTTAAAATTTAATAATACTTTGTGTTGCATTATTGAATAATGAATAGGTAATGACAGACCTGAAACAGCAGTTATAATAAGATCTGATATCATAACATACAAAATTAGACTTATAACTACAAATTAATAATAGTACTCTGTTGCATTTCACAGTATTTTAGACGGTTTCACATATATTTCCACACTTGATTCTCAGTCTGTGAGGTAGTAGGGCAGATATTTTTATCCTCAAGTTGCAAATGAGGAAAATGAAATTCAGAAAGCGTGAGCAGTTTGCCCAAAGTCTCACATGCTATTTGAGAGACAGAAGCAGGGCTTAACCTGAGTTCACTGATGCAAACCAGACCAGAATTCGGAGACTCCTCTCCTTAGTGGTTAAAGCTGTCCCCTACCCTCCCCAAATAAAGAAAACCAAGTAGATATTGTTATGGTTAGTGATGGCTAGCCCTTTTGTTATCTGGCTCTTGTCACTATCTGAAGTATTTGCCTGGGACTAGGAGGAGGGTCCTAGTTTAGTATAAAAATCTCTCTGGAGCAACGTGAAGCCTGTTGGTATCTCCTGATAGTAGCACTTGCGCTTCCTCTCACGGTCTCGGCCAGCTGTAGATCTGCTTTTTTGCAGTGGCTCTGTTCTGTTTGCTGTCCCGGATCCGGGCCCCCGCCCTCCTCGCAGGCCTCTGCTCAGCACCATCTGCCCATCCAGAGGGTTTCCTCCTAGTCCCCTTCAGTTGCTCCATCTGGGCAGCCAGCTCAGGGCCTCAGTCCAAAGACAAAGCAGAGGCGGATGATTCTAGTTTTCTTTGCTATAAATGCCACACACATGGAACTAGAGAATTTGGGAATCTGACTCATCCAATCAAGCCCAGGCTAAAGGCAAATGAAGGAAAGGTAAATCTCGAATTTCCTCCTGAGAGCTATTTTTCCCTGGGACTCAGTAGATGACAGTGGCTGTTGGGATTGTGATGGCATACTTAGGACATTCCTCCACATTGCTGCACACTTCTGGTGTGGTTATTGATCACACTTTTAAAAAAGAAAAACTTCCACTCTTTGTAATTTTACTTAAAAAGCTACAGAGCATACTCATGTGAATGGCAATTGGGAGGGAATGAAGAATGGAAGATGGGATTTTGGGGGATTGGAGGGAATGGAGAATGGAAGGTAGGATTTTGGGGAATTGGGAGGGAATGGAGAATGGAAGGTAGGATTTTGGGGAATTGGGAGGGAATGGAGAATGGAAGGTAGGATTTTGGGGAATTGGGAGGGAATGGAGAATGGAAGGCGGGACTTTGGGGGATTGGGAGGAAATGGAGAATGGAAGGTGGGATTTTGGGATATTGGGAGGGAATGGAGAATGGAAGGTAGGATTTTGGGGGATTGGAGGGAATGGAGAATGGAAGGTGGGATTTTGGGGGTTGGGGAGGAATGGAGAATGGAAGGTAGGATTTTGGGGGTTGGAGGGGAATGGAAAATGGAAGGTAAGGATTTTGGGGGATTGGAGGGAATGGAGAATGGAAGGTAGGATTTTGGGGGATTGGAGGGAATGGAGAATGGAAGGTGGGATTTTGGGGGTTGGGGAGGAATGGAGAATGGAAGGTAGGATTTTGGGGATCGGGAGGGAATGGAGAATGGAAGGTAGGATTTTGGGGGTTGGAGGGGAATGGAAAATGGAAGGTAGGATTTTGGGGGATTGGAGGGAATGGAGAATGGAAGGTAGGATTTTGGGGGATTGGAGGGAATGGAGAATGGAAGGTGGGATTTTGGGGATTGGAGGGAATGGAGAATGGAAGGTAGGATTTTGGGGGACTGGGAGGGAATGGAGAATGGAAGGTAGGATTTTAGGGGACTGGGAGGGAATGGAGAATGGAAGGTGGGATTTTGGGGATTGGAGGGAATGCAGAATGGAAGGTAGGATTTTGGGGGACTGGGAGGGAATGGAGAATGGAAGGTGGGATTTTGGGGATTGGAGGGAATGGAGAATGGAAGGTAGGATTTTGGGGGACTGGGAGGGAATGGAGAATGGAAGGTAGGATTTTAGGGGACTGGGAGGGAATGGAGAATGGAAGGTGGGATTTTGGGGATTGGAGGGAATGCAGAATGGAAGGTAGGATTTTGGGGGACTGGGAGGGAATGGAGAATGGAAGGTAGGATTTTGGGGGACTGGGAGGGAATGGAGAATGGAAGGTAGGATTTTGGGGGATTGGAGGGAATGCAGAATGGAAGGTAGGATTTTGGGGGATTGGAGGGAATGGAGAATGGAAGGTAGGATTTTGGGGGATTGGGAGGGAATGCAGAATGGAGGGTAGGATTTTGGGGGACTGGGAGGGAATGGAGAATGGAAGGTGGGATTTTGGGGGATTAGAGGGAATGCAGAATGGAAAGTGGGATTTTTGGGGATTGGGAGGGAATGGAGAATGGAAGGTAGGATTTTGGGGATTGGAGGGGAATGAAGAATGGAAGGTAGGATTTTGGGGGATTGGAGGGAATGCAGAATGGAAGGTGAGATTTTGGGGGTTGGGGAGGAATGGAGAATGGAAGATAGGATTTGGGGGATGGGGAGGGAATGAAGAATGGAAGGTAGGATTTTGGGGGATGAGGAGGAAATGGTGAATGGAAGGTAGGATTTTGGGAATTGGAGGAAATGGAGAATGGAAGGTAAGATTTTGGGGGATTGGGAGGAAATGGAGAATAGAAGGTGGGATTTTGGGGGATTGGAGGGAATGGAGAATGGAAGGTGGGATTTTGGAGGATTGGAAGGAATGGAGAATGGAAGGTAGGATTTTGGGGGTTGGAGGGGAATGGAGAATGGAAGGTAGGATTTTGGGGGACTGGGAGGGAATGGAGAATGGAAGGTAGGGTTTGGGGGGATTGGAGGGAATGGAGAATGGGAGGTGGGATTTTGGGGATTGGAGGGAATGGAGAATGGAAGGTATGATTTTGGGGAATTGGGAGGGAATGGAGAATGGAAGGTAGGATTTTGGGGATTGGAGGGGATGGAGAATGGAAGGTGGGATTTTGGGGATTGGAGGGAATGGAGAATGGAAGGTGGGATTTTGGGGATTGGAGGGAATGGAGAATGGAAGGTAGGATTTTGGGGAATTGGGAGGGAATGGAGAACGTAAGGTAGGATTTTGGGGAATTGGGAGGGAATGGAGAATGGAAGGTAGGATTTTGGGGGATTGGGAGGGAATGGAGAATGGAAAGTGGGATTTTTGGGGATTGGGAGGGAATGCAGAATGGAAGGTAGGATTTTGGGGGTTGGAGGGAATGCAGAATGAAAGGTAGGATTTTTTTTTTTTCTAGGTCCGTGTCATTGTGATTCAGTTTTTTAAAGTTCCAATATTTATTATAATTGTCCTGTAAATAAAATATTATAAAAATATTTGTACACAGCATAAAATGTTTGCTAAGTATACACACACTTGGTGCCACATTATTCCAGAGTAACTTCACTTAAATTACATCTCTTCCAGCCCTGGGCCTCGCCACATATTGTTATAGCTCATACCCATTCCTGCAGGTTAGAATACCTTCACAGGGGTTACTGCGGGTGACTATACCTATACGTACTTTTGCTATTTGTAAACATCAGGCCCTTTTAAAGTACTTTTTTAAAAAAAGAGTTTACATGAAATCTGTTTTTTTTTTTTTTTAATTTTTTCAGCCCCCTTTCTATTAACTAAAATAGTTTTTAAACTGGAATATCATAAAATTCCTTTAATAAAGGAGTCAGGGGGCCAGAGGTTACTGAACATTTGCCTTAAATATTCCCTTGCTTCCAGACAAAAATCATAGCTGAAGCATGACAGATAAATATCTGTTCAACTTGTCAAACTCCTCGGGGACAATAATTACTTAGCTTCCCTCAGGGATTATCCTTCCTGTCAATAAATTTCTCATAAATATTGGATAAATTCTTCCTCCTACAGTTTAAGGCTGTTTTTTTTTTTGTTTTTTGTTTTTTTCCTGCCAGGACTGACCCAACGTTGCACATTTTGTCAGCATTGTGCACATATGAAAATGCATGTTGTTCTATACTTCTGTCACTCCCTGTTTGCTTTTCTCTATCTTAATCATGGAAATGTATCCTTGTGAGTTGATACACCAGTCTTTCTGTCATACCCAGTAAGGAGGATTCCCACCCTTGGTCTGGGGTCCCCATCAACTGTGTAGCACATGAATTACTGTCACAGGTGTCTGCTGAGTGCTTACATGAGCCTCCAGGTGCTAGGGCTTGAGTGCACAGCGTCCAGTAGAGGATGGGGTCTCCTGTGTTTTTAGAAATATCTCACGAAATAAAACAATTAAGCTATTTAATTGCAAAAGTAGTAAGATGAGCTTAGGTTCTAACCTGCCGCTGGGCAGAAACTTCCACCTGGGAGCGATTCTGCGGCTTTGAATTCTGACCTCTTTGTGTGTCCATGAGCCGCTGACACAGTTGGCCACTCAATTGCAGTTTTGTGCGCTGGTTTTGGCGAACTCAGGGCCTGTGCTGTGTGTGCTGCAGCTCAGGAGGGCTGACAAAGAGAGGTGGCTGAGGAGCGAGAGGCCGGGAGCCTTTTGCCTCCAGTGTCATCGCTGGACCTTGGTCTTTACGAAAGGAAACAAATGAAGGCTCACTCTGATCCACTCGCTGTGACAGTCTGAGTGGCAGCAGCCAGCAGCTTCTCTGGCCATTTGTAGTTCCCTCAGTTAAAAAAATGAAAGGGTAGCTGAGGTAGAGCAGTGGCTCAGGTTTTGAACTTTATTTATTTATTGTTATCATCATCATTTTTGAGAGAGAGTTGACAGTCTTGCTGTGTCTGTTGCCCAGGCTGGAGTCCAGTGGCTTGATCTCAGCTCACTGCAACCTCTGCCTTCCAATTCAAGCAATTCTCCCACCTCAGCCTCCCAAGTAGCTGGGATTACAGGTGTGTGCCACCACACTCGGCTAATTTTTTTGTAGTTTTAGTAGAGATGGAGTTTCACCATTTTGGCCAGGCTGGTCTCGAACTCCTGGGCTCAAGTGATCCATCTGCCTCGGCTTCCCAAAGTGCTGGGATTACAGGCTTGAGCCACCATGCCCAGCCAGGTTTAGAACTTTTTTTTTTTTTCTTTTGAGATGGAGTTTCGCTCTTGTTGCCCAGGCTGGAGTGCAATGGCACAATCTTGGCTCACTGCAACCTGCCTCTCGTGTTTAAGTGATTCTCTTGCCTCAGCCTCCTGAGTAGCTGGGATTACAGGCATGCACCACCATGCCTGGCTAATTTTGTATTTTTAGTAGAGATGGGGTTTCTCCATGTTGGTCAGGCTGGTCTCGAACTCCTAACCTCAGGTGATCTGCCCACCTTGGCCTCCCAAAGTGCTGGGATTACAGGCGTGAGCCACCGCGCCCAGCCAGTTTTGGACTTTTAAAAGGTGGGCTTCTTGTGGTCCAGCCCCATGTGTGAGATGGGGCCAGGTTCTAGTGGCAAGTCTAGCGGTTGCTATCCCCTTTTTAGATGTGTGGCACAGCTGCCTACTGAAAGGTAGGGGGTTGGCAGCATAGCAGGCACCTCAGTCCTCATTAATTAGAGGCTGAGCTATTGGATTTCTGGCTGATGGCCAAGTGGAAAATGTATTTGACTTTATTTTTTTATTTTTTTATTTTAAAATGTATCTGTGTGGATAGACTCAGGCAGATTTGTCTTTGGCTTTGTTAGAAGAATCTAGCTCTGGTGTCTTTCTTCTCCTCCCACTAACTGTAAAAGTCACCACTGAGGCTGGGTGTGGTGCCTCGCACCTGTAATCCCAGCACTTTGGGAGACCGAGGCGGGTGGATCACCTGAGGTCAGGAGTTCGAGACCAGCCTGGCTAACATGGTGAAACCCCGTCTCTACTAAAAATACAAAAATTAGCCGGGTGTGGTGGCGGGCACCTGTAATCCCAGCTACTTGGGAGGCTGAGGCAGGGAAATCACTTGAACCTAGGAGGCAGAGGTTGCAGTGAGTCGAGATTGCACTGCTGTACTCCAGCCTGGGTAATAGAGTGAGACTCTGTCTCAAAAAAAAAAAAAAAAAAGTTGCCATTGAATCCTTCTAAGAAGATATACAATACAATAGCCAATAAGCACATGAAAAAGATGGTTCAATATCACTTATCATTGGAGAAATGAAACTGACACCCATAATGAGATATGTCCATTAGGATGACTACTGTCAAAAAACAGAAAATAGCAAGCATGGGTGAGGATGTGGAGGAATTGGAACTCTGCTGCACTGTTGGTGAGCATGTCAAATGGTGCAGCTGTTGTGGAAAACAGTATGGCGGTTCCTTAAAGAATTAAAAATAGGGCTGGGCACGGTGGCTCATGCCTGTAATCCCAGCACTTTGGGAGCCCAAGGTGGGTGGATCACTTGAGGCTGGAAGTTCGAGACCAGCCTGGCCAACACGGTGAAGCCCTGTCTCTACTAAAAATACAAAAATTACCTGGCGTAATGGTGCGCGCCTGTAATCACAGCTACCTGAGAGGCTGAGGCAAGGGAATCACTTGAACCCAGGAGGCAGAGGCTGCAGTGAGCTGAGATTGTGCCACTGAGCCTGGATGACAGAGAAGACTTTGTCTCCAAAAAAAAAAAAAAAAAAAAGAAGAAGAATTAAAAATAGAATAACCTAATGCTATTGCATTTCCACACTTCTGGGTATATATCCCAAAAAGTTGAAAGCAGGGTCTGGAAGGGATAAACACCCATGTTCATAGCAGCATTATTCATAATAGCCAAGAGGTGGAAGCAACTCAAGTGTCTCTCCATGGGATGGATGAATAAACAAAATGCGGCAGATAGATAGATAGATAGATAGATAGATAGATAGATAGATAGATAGATAGAATGCTATTCAGCCTTAACAAGGAAGGAAAGTATGACACCTGCTACCATGGGGATGAAACTTGAGGGCATTATACTAAGTGAAATAAACCAGTTGCAAAAAGACAAATACTTTCACTTACATGCGGTATCTAGAGTCCTCAAATTCATAGAGACAGAAAGTAGAGTGACAGTTGCCAGGGGCTGTGGGACTGGGGAGTTGCTGTTTAATGGGTGCAGAGTTTCTGTTCTGCAAGATGGAAAGAGTTTGGAAGATGGATGTCGGTGATGGTTGTATAACAGTGTACTTACTGCTGCCCTGTACATTTAAAAATGGGTAAGATGGGCCAGGAGCGGTGGCTCACGCTTGTAATCCCAGTACTTTGGGAGGCTGAGGTGGGCGGATCGCCTGAGGTCGGGAGTTCGAGACCAGTCTGACCAACATGGAGAAACCCCGTCTCTACTAAAAGTACAAAATTAGCTGGGCGTGGTGGCTTATGCCTGTAATCCCAGCTATTCGGGAGGCTGAGGCAGGAGAATCGCTTGAACCCAGGAGGCGGAGGTTGTGGTGAGCCGAGATCGCGCCACTGTACTCCTGCCTGGGCAACAAGAGCAAAACTCTGTCTCAAAAAAAAAAAAATAATAATAAAAATAAATAAATAAAATAAAATAAAAGGGTAAGATGAAAAATGTTATGTTATCCATGTTTGTTTGACCACAATTACAAATAAACATTTTTTTTTTTTTAAAGGAACAAAAACTCACTATTAAGCCTTCACCCCTCTGCTTCCCATGTCTGTGGCTTCGTATCCAGCAGTGAGCATGGCCAGAGGGGAGCTTCCCCGTCTCATCCAGTCCTCCTCCCTTTCAGAAGCCCTGCCTTATCCCTCGGGGGGGGCCTCTTGCCCCTACTAACATGTGCTTAAGAAAGCTTTTAATCTCATTTATGGGGTCAACGTCTACAAGCTAAATTATTTTAGCCAAGGACTATTCAGTGTGATGTTACATTTTGGGCTGTGTTTTTATTGCTTGGTCAAATAGAGAACAAGGGCCACCTCCGTCACGCCAGCCCGACGCTCCTGCAGCGCTGTGAGACTGAGAGTTGTTTTCCTGGTCGTGGTGACAGATGAGCCACGCATGACTCACTGGAGCGGTCTCCCCTGAAACAAAGGCATGCATTTGACTGCAGACTGGGTGTTGAGTTGGTGGCCTTTGCAAGACTGGATGGGCAGTTCTGGCTTCAGATGACCCTGATGAATCACACGGTTCACAGACGTTTCACTTATTACCTTCACAGTGACCCTGGACACCAGTTGTTTCTTCTTATAATTTGTGTTAAACCTTCCTTTTGGCTTTGTGGGAGCTTGGAGTAAAACGCTTCACAGAGGTTTCTTGCATTTCTGTTTTTCAGGCTCACTTCATGGACTCACTTTGCGTGCTTGTTAAATGTGCTGCGTTGCTCCCAAGACCATGTAAAGCCTACTGACCACTAATCTCCCTCAGAGCAGAAACTAGACTTCAGGTAAACCCAACCCATGTGCCTTGGGGGTCATGTCAAGTTGCATGACTGTGATTAAGGTAATAAGTAAAGATTTAATTATTTGGGCTAGTGGTTTTGATTTTAAAATATTTGATAATTACCACCAAAGAAAAGTCAATCCATTTAACTTCTGTTTTGTGGCTACACATTCTTAGATATAAAAGAATTAAAAATAAACAGCCTACTAAATATATCTGGAGACTTCACCAGAAGAGCACCACCTCCAACTGACCTAAAATAGTGATATACTGGTTTGAGTGAGAAACTAGCTGGGCATGGTGGCCTGTGCCTGTAGTTCCAGCTACGTGGGAGGCTGAGGCAGGAGAATCCCTTGAGCCCAGGGGTTTGAAACCAGCCTGGGCAACATAGCAAGATCCCACCTCAAAAAAATTATTTCAGAATCAAAAGAGATGGTTTCTTCTTTCCTCCCTCCCTCCCTCCTTCCCTCTCCCCCTTTTCACTTTGAGTTTGGCTTAACTAATAGACTCCTTGAGCAAACTGGGGTTTTTACAAGGAAGTAAGAGTCTAATATTAAATTTTTCTGATGCCCTTATTCTAAGTCAGCTTCATACTTACTTCTCTCATCATATTCTAAAGTGAAGACACCTGAAGTCTTTAGAAAAGCTCTAGAGATTAGTTTTATTAAAATGTTTTTCTTTCCCAAATGAGAGCTCTTATTTTTTCCCCCATTTTTCATCTCAGCCTCATTTTTGAGGACTTGCAGGCCTTCTTCTTTTGTGGTATTCCTAGAGCCCCAACAGAGCCTGGCACTTGGTGTCATGTTATAAAAATGTGGTAGTTTTTGAGTAAAAATCTCTCACAATACTATGGAGAGATGTTAGCTCTACCAGTAGTTTATGTATAATGAAACTGTATCTCTCTGATCACTGAAATCTATGTATTTAGACTGACAGAATAAAGATACTTTCCCTGATTTTTCTCTTTAAGAATCATTAATTTGGTCTGGTGTGGTGGCTCACACCTGTGATGCTAGCACTTTGGGAGGCCGAGGCAAGAGAATCTCTTGAGCCCTGGAGTTCAAGACCAGCCTGGAGCAACAGAGTGAGACCCTGTATCTTAAAAAAAAAAAAAAAAAAAAAAAAAAAAGCCTGAGTTTGAGCGTGGTAGCACATGCCTATAGTCCCAGCTGCTTGGGAAGCTAAGGCAGGAGGATCACTTGAGCCTAGGAAGTTGAGGCTGCAGTGAGCCGTGACTGCAGCACTGCACTCCAGCCTGGATGATAACAGTGAGACCCTGTCTCAGAAAAACAAAACCCAAAAAACAAAAAAAAATCATTAGTTCAAAGTCTCCCAACACCTGAAGCAGATCTTTCTCATAAGCTGATTTTTATGCCTGTTCAACTTCTAAATTAATATTGTCTAATGAATAATGTCTTTAAAATAACTAGCAGACAAGTGTGCAGTGTTGTCTGTGTAGCTAATGAGCAGCCTCTCAAAATAAGGAGAGCCTGTTCTACTGACTGACTCTTGTCCCTACTCCTTTGAGTCCTTCCAGGCACTAAAGTTGCTGTGTAATATGCAGCACATTCTTTTTAAAAGTTCTGTCATAATGGAGTGTAATTTAGGCCACGGTCTTACTGATGCAACTGTTCTTAATTTAGGTTAAAATGGGCAACTCCGAGAGTCAGTACACCCTTCAAGGATCTAAAAATCATAGCAATACTATCACTGGTGCTAAGCAAATTCCTTGCTCCCTGAAAATACGTGGGATTCATGCAAAAGAGGAAAAGTCATTGCATGGATGGGGTCACGGAAGCAGCGGAGCAGGTTACAAGTCCAGGTCCCTGGCCCGAAGCTGCCTTTCTCACTTTAAGAGTAACCAGCCTTACGCATCCAGACTCGGTGGCTCCACGTGCAAGGTCTCCAGAGGCGTTGCCTACTCCACGCACAGGACAAATGCCCCAGGGAAGGATTTCCAGGGCATCAGTGCTGCTTTCTCAACTGAGAACGGCTTCCACTCTGTTGGCCACGAGCCGGCAGATAACCACATCGCCTCCAGAGACTGCAACGGACACCTTCTCAACTGCTACGGGAGGAATGAGAGCGTTGCCTCCACCCCGCCGGGCGAAGACCGCAAGAGCCCCAGAGTGCTCATCAAAACGCTGGGGAAGCTGGATGGGTGTTTAAGGGTCGAGTTCCACAATGGTGGCAACCCCAGCAAAGTGCCTGCAGAGGACTCCAGTGAGCCAGTGCAGCTGCTGAGGTACTCACCTACCTTAGCATCAGAAACCTCCCCAGTGCCTGAAGCCAGGAGGGGGTCCAGCGCCGATTCCCTGCCCAGCCATCGCCCCTCTCCCACGGACTCTCGCCTGCGGTCCAGCAAAGGCAGCTCCCTGAGTTCTGAGTCATCCTGGTACGACTCCCCTTGGGGCAACGCTGGAGAGCTGAGCGAGGCTGAGGGCTCCTTCCTGGCCCCCGGCATGCCTGACCCCAGCCTCCATGCCAGCTTCCCACCTGGTGATGCCAAAAAGCCTTTCAACCAAAGCTCTTCCCTCTCCTCCCTTCGGGAACTGTACAAAGATGCCAACTTGGGGAGCCTGTCCCCCTCAGGTATCCGTCTTTCTGATGAATACATGGGCACGCATGCCAGCCTGAGCAACCGCGTCTCTTTTGCCTCTGACATTGATGTGCCCTCCAGGGTGGCACACAGGGACCCCGTCCAGTACAGTTCCTTCACTCTCCCCTGTCGGAAGCCCAAAGCCTTAGTTGAGGATACTGCAAAGAAGGACTCCCTCAAAGCCAGGATGCGACGGATCAGTGACTGGACGGGAAGCCTCTCAAGGAAGAAAAGGAAACTCCAGGTGAGTGTACCTTAGAGCAGAGGGAAGGGTCCCCACAGTTTCCCCATCTGGAGAAGGGGAAGGTTAGTAGAAGCCACCATAGAGTGTTGTCGGGGTGCTTAAATGATCTGGCAAAAGTGAAGAGTTCAGTGGAAAGCCTGGCTTATCTCATTTTCAGGTGTGGGTTTGTTTTTTCTTTTGCTTCAGATATTTTCACTTTTAGCTGACAACTTTAATCTTCCCGTGTCTTAGTCAGCTTGGGCTGCAAACAAAATACCACAGACTGGGTGGTTTAATCAACAGACATCTATTTGTCATAATTCTGGAAGTCAGAGGTCAGAGTACCAGTGTGGTCCAGTTCTGGGGAGGGCTCTCTTCCTGGCTTCAGACGGCCACCTTCTTGCTGTGTCCTCACACAGCAGAGAGAGCGGGAGGTCTAGGCTCCTTTCTTCTTCTTATAAGGACCCTAATCCCATTATGGGAACTCTACCCTCTTGACCCTCTCTAAACCAATTACCTTTCAAAGGTGTCAGTCAAATACCATCCACTGGTAGTTAAAGCCTCAACATGGATTTTGGGGAGGGGGGAAACAAATGTTCAGTCAATAGCATTCTGGTTCTGTGTATGTCCCCGCACTCTTGCCTGCACTCCACAGGCCTAATCTTAAGACTTGGCCATAGCCGGGCGCGGCAGCTCACGCCTGTCATCCCAGCACTTGGGGATGCCAAAGCGGGCAGATCATTTGAGGCCAGGAGTTTGAGACCAGCGTGGCCAACATGGCAAAACCCTGTCTCTACCCAAAATACAAAAATTAGCCCGGCGTGGTGGTGGGTGCCTGTAGTCCCAGCTACTTGGGAGGCTGAGGCAGGAGAACCACTTGAACCTGGGAGGCAGAGGTTGCAGTGAGCCGAGATCACGCCTGGGCAACAAAGATTCTGTCTTTAAAAAAAAAGTAAGTAGAGTTGGAGAGAATTCCTGAAATAATTGGTTATCTGAGAATTTTACTAGACTTCATTCTTACAATCCAAACAAAACAGATGAGATTGTCATTATTTTTGGTTGAGTAGGCACGTTAAATTTGATATTACTCTGATTAAATTAAAATTTCTATGCTTAAGTTGGTACATCAAAAAAAAAAAAGATGATATATCTACAGTGTAATCTTTTTTTTTTTTTTTTTTTCTTTTTCTGAGACAGAGTATCGCTGTGTTGCCCAGGCTGGAGTGCAGTGCAGTGGTGCGATCTTGGCTCACTGCAACCTCTGCTTCCTGTGTTCAAGCGATTCTGCTGCCTCAGCCTCCCAAGTAGCTGGCATTACAGGTGTGCACCACCATGCCCGGCTAATTTTTGTATTTTTAGTAGAGACAGGGTTTCACCATGTTGGCCAGGCTGGTCTGAAACTCTTGACCTCGGGTAATCCTCCTGCCACGGCCTCCCAACGTGCTGGGATTACAAGCATGAGTCACCACATCCGGCCTCTGTGTGTAATCTTCACCTCCTCATGGAGATAGCTAACGGCATCCTGAAAATATCTTGTACCTAAGTGCATGTAATAGAAAAATATATATACTGATAAAACTGATAAAATAAGAATCGTGTATATACTTCTGTATCATGGCGTGTAGAGTTTGACTGGGGGAGCAAAGCGGCTTATCCACCAGGAAGAAAAGTGATAGTTTGCCTTTTTAGGTAACTAGAGGCGATTGCTAGATTTTCAGTTTGTTGTTGTTTTGTTACGTGTTTTTATTTTTTATTTGTAGAGGGGAGAAGCTTCTTTTAAAATTACTCTGTATAAATACTGGAGTTGAAGGGAATTTGTGTGGGCAATTAGTCTCTAGCAAAATTGCATCCTAGATAGACAGAAAATTATAAAATTATATTAATTATATGGAGATTTAGGGGTGGAAAATAATATAACTTTTTTGAGTAGATTGCTTCAGATTTAAAAGTTTGACATTCATTACTTCCTTCTGATGCATAGCGTGTCTGCCTCCACCACCCGCTCCTGTGCTGGCCTTGGGTTCTCCCTCCTCCTCCTTCACACAGAGATGAAGAACAGACGATCAGCATCCTGTTTTCAGGACCTCTTCATGTCCCTGAATACATTGTAGTCATTTGTATAGTGAT
This sequence comes from Macaca nemestrina, assembly GCF_043159975.1. NCBI lineage: Eukaryota > Metazoa > Chordata > Mammalia > Primates > Cercopithecidae > Macaca > Macaca nemestrina. Next base: position 74,401,015 of record NC_092129.1, read on the forward strand.
TTTACTCCTGGATCATCACTTTTTCAGACTAAACCACGAAATAGTAGAGATTTCCTTGACTCTTTTCTCTCAGTTCCCATTTCCTAAACAACTGATCCCAGCTGAGCATAATGGAAGACGCAGCTTCTGCTTACTCGAGGGCGGCAGTCCCAGGTGGACAACGTCCACACCTTTTTGATTCAAGTGTCATAGTGCCGACCTGTGTTCAGCTGTCACCTACTGTGTCCCCTAGTTGGTGGTGGCATCGAGCCAGTGATCTGCATCTCTTATGTGCACTCAGTGTGTTGCTCATCTGTGTATGTGGCCTGGCTACACGTGGCTCTGCGAAGCCTCCTGCAGTGTCAGTTCCCACTCGGTTCAGAAGTAGACCAGTTGCCGCTGTGTATGAATCATTCTATCATGGGCAGAGTGACCCTCCTTGCCTCTCCTGCCCACGGGAACTGGGTCTCCTTCAATTCTGCATTGTCCAAAAACTTCACTCTGAACTGTGTGCCTGTAGAGTTAAAAACAAACTGGTTAGGGCTGGGCACGGTGGCTCACGCCTGTCATCCCAGCACTTTGGGAGGTTGAGGCAGGCGGATCACTGGAGGTCAGGAGTTCGAGACAAACCTGGCCAACTTGGCGAAATCCCATCTCTAATGAAAATTAGCTGGGCATGCTGGCATGTGCCTGTTAGTCCCGCCACTTGGGAGGCAGAGGCAGGAGAATGGCTTGAACCCAGGAGGTAGAGGTTGCAGTGAGCTGAGATCATGCCAGTGCACTCCAGCCTGGGCAACAGAGTGAGACTCCATCTCAACAACAAACAAACAAACAAACAAGCAAACAAACTAACTGGTTAGAATCAAAGAATTAGAATTTTATTATTTATTTTATTTTTTGAGACAGAGTCTAGCTCTGTTAAAAAAAAGTACCTTCTTAGCAAATTTTAATCATAGAATATATTATTATTCACTGTAGTCACCATAATTGACCTTAGCGCTCCAGAACTCATTCCTCCTGCAAAGCTGAAGCTTTGTACCCTTTGAGCAGCACCTTCCCATTTCCCTCTCTTGCCCCTGGCAACCACCATTGTACTCTCTGCTTTGATGATTTGGACTATTTCATATTCCACGTGTAAGTGGAATCTTGCAGTACATGTCTTTCTGTAGAAGTGACATCTCTGAGTTTTTATTCTTTTTCTTTTTTTTTTTTGAGATGGAGTCTCACTCTTGTTGCCCAGGCTGGAGTGCAGTGGCGCCATGTCGGCTCACTCAAGCGATTCTCCTGCCTCAGCATCTGAGTAGCTGGGATTACAGGCGTGCGTCACCACGCCCGGCTAATTTTGTGTTTTTAGTAGAGACAGGGTTCTCCACGTTGGTCAGGCTGGTCTTGAACTCCCGACCTCAGGTGATCCGCCTGCCTCGGCCTCACAAAGTGCAGGGATAACTGGTGTGAGCCACTGCGCCTGGCCTAAGTTTTTCCTCTTGAGTCTTTACTCATCTCCACTCCGCTGTACTGCCCTGGTCATCAAGTTACATTAGTCCTTGTTTCTGATTATTCGATTTGGTGGAAGTGAAGTCATTTGTATGGAAATGGAAATCATATGATTTGTGTATATATATAGCAGCCACCTTAGTTTCATCTACGTAACACAGTGATTAAGAATTCTTGCTGAACCTATTTAAAGACGTTCTATATTTTTTAAAGGCTCTTTTTTATTAGCCTGAAAATTAGTCACTGGCTATTAGGATTCTAGATAAAAAGATTTAGAAATTTATTAGAGACTGGGAGAGTTCATACTACGTATAAGAATCAGTTATAAATGCTAAAATGCATTCCCCCCACCCCTGCCATTTCTGACAAAGTAAAATCCTTGCTTTGCTGTGGTTAGATATGTAAAAGTTGCCACTGTAACTTGAGAAGCAGTGTCAAGAGTGTGTGTAGGTCACTCTTAACTTTGGGACTTTTGTGCCTTTCTCTGGCAGAGTTGTGCTTGTTTTGAAGCATTCCATCATGGCCATGGCAGGGTATCAGAGGTAATTCCAGTGTTTTTGGGTTATGAGTCAGAGGGATATATTTATCGCTGAGATAATGTTAATACTAGCTAGATGAGAAGTGTTTCTTCACCTTTCCTGCCTTAGCCTCCCAAGTAGCTGGGACTACAGGCGCCCGCCACCACACCTGGCTAATTTTTTGTATTTTTAGTAGAGACGGGGTTTTACCATGTTAGCCAGGATAGTCTCGATCTCCTGACCTCATGATCCGCTCACCTCAGCCTCCCAAGTAATCCCTTGCTGGGATTATAGGCGTGAGCCACCGAGCCCAGCCAGGAGTTTTTGAAAAGCAACAAAGTGAGAATTAAAAAAAAAAAAACTCTTAAGTATTTCAAAAGTTTCCTGTCCAAGTGACTCACAGTAGCTGGTTTATTTGCTCTGTTATACATAAGCATCAGTGTATAAATATGACTGGAGATCCTGTGTAAATGATGACAAATCATATTTCCATTTGTAATATCTGCTTGGGGTGCAGTTGTTCACAGCTCCTGGGTATTTGGAAGTACTCTCCAGTTGTGTGATCATTCTCTTACAAGACAGCAAGTAATTGCAACTTGATTTTTGGATGAAATTTCTGAAAAGGAAACCTCTCTACACAATGTAATATTCAAAATAAGACCTTTAGTCAATGGTCCTTGACCCAGTTTTCCATTATTTTTATTTTAATGCATATGAAAATATAATCGAAAGCCCACTAGCAGCTGAGTAGTCTTGAGTGTGCTTGGCGTCTCTGCAGGGTTATCTTCATTTAAGCCGTAAATGTTGAACGTCAGTGCCTTTTGAGTCAGAAGTTAAGCTCACTTTATGCTGAAAATTTTAATTAATGCCATTTACCAGTGAATAGCCTGTATGCAAATTATTTTTCTTGAGTGACTAGACTTCTAATCCAGATATTAGAGAAATGTCTTCGTGTTTTCAGCTCTGTGCATGGCCAGCTTGATGTTCAATGCACCAGTCCTCACAGGGAGCAACGGTATTATATAAGTATGAATTGTATTTAGAGCTGCCTATGTTTGATTTTTGTGTTGGAATAAATACTACAGTTAAGAATCATGTCTTTGATGTCTCCAGTACCTAGAATAAAATAGGTACTCAGATGAACGGATGCGAATGAATAAATAAGTATATTTTTTCATGAAAGTAATTATCAAATTAAGAAAGAAATATTAATTATGAAAAAAACTGACTGGGCTCGGTGGCTCATGCCTGTAATCCCAGCACTTTGGGAGACCGAGGTGGGCAGATCACCTAAGGTTGGGAGTTTGAGACCAGCCTGACCAACATGGAGAAACCTGGTCTCTTCTAAAAATGCAAAATTAGCTGAGCATGGTGGCGCATGCCTGTAATCCCAGCTACTTGGGAGGCTGAGGCAGGAGAATCACTTGAACCTGGGAGGCGGAGGTTGCAGTGAGCTGAGATTGCGCCATTGCACTCCAACCTGAGCAACAAGAGCGAAACTCCATCTCAAAAAAAAAAAAAAAAAGAAAAAAAAAAAAAGCTATAGTTACTAGCCAGTACCCTTCATAGATAAGGAATCCTAAGTGTATTATTATTATTATTATTATCATTATTATTATTGTTATTTTTGAGATGGAGTTTCGCTCTTGTTGCGGAGGCTAGAGTGCAATGGTGCGAACTCGGTTCACAGCATCCTTCGCCTCCCAGGTTCAGGTGATTCTCTTGCCTCAACCTCCCAAGTAGCTGGGGTTACAGGTGCTCACCGCCATGCCCGGCTAATTTTTGTATTTTTAGTAGAGACAGGGTTTCACCATGTTGGCCAGGCTGGTCTCCAACTCCCGGCCTCAGGTGATCCACCTGCCTCGGCCTCCCAAAGTGCTAGAATTACAGGCATGAGCCACCTTACCACCTATTATTTTTACTATATGAACTGTGAAAATAAGATACTAGAGATCTCAAAGTCTGGAAGTCTAGACCTGGGCACTTGGCCAGAAGCTGGGGACTATAGGGAGAGGAAGAGAAGTTTTTGGGTTTTGTGTAACAATACTGAGTCCCTATCTCCCCCACCCTGCTGGTACTAGTAATTTTCTAGTTTACCTTTCAAATGATCCTGGGGAAAAATAAATTGCAAGAATATGAATTCTTTCCTGGAAGATACTGATTCATGGTTAGCAATGAAGAAGGAAATATCATTCTAGTAATCTTCACTAGTGTGTTGTAAACATACTAATTTCTCGATGCTAAGCATAGGTTAGATTTAGGAGAGCCCTTGGTGTTTTATTTACTTCTTTAGGCGCTAACTCTACTGGATATAAGTTGGCTTAGGCAACCCTATTTTAAAAATTCTTTCTGGTATGAAGACTTGATGGTTAAAGATGTATTTTTGTCATCAGAATCTTGCTTTGCATTATATTATTAGCAGCCACTGGTATTACACTTATGCTGTGTTCAAGAAGGGATGCTTTGGATAGCTGTCAGCTCTGATGGGTGATCTTGTGTGTTTCTCACAGGAGCCGAGGTCCAAGGAGGGCAGTGACTACTTTGACAGTCGCTCAGATGGACTGAATACAGATGTGCAGGGGCCCTCCCAGGCGTCTGCTTTTCTGTGGTCAGGGGGCTCTGCTCAGATCCTGTCTCAGAGAAGTGAATCCACGCATGCAATTGGCAGCGATCCCCTCCGACAGAACATTTATGAGAATTTCATGCGAGAGTTGGAAATGAGCAGGACCAACACTGAGAACATAGAAATGTCTACAGAAACCGCCGAGTCCAGCAGCGAGTCGCTCAGCTCTCTGGAACAGCTGGATCTGCTCTTTGAGAAGGAACAGGGGGTGGTCCGGAAAGCCGGGTGGCTCTTCTTCAAGCCCCTGGTCACTGTGCAGAAGGAAAGGAAGCTCGAGCTGGTGGCACGAAGGAAATGGAAACAGTACTGGGTAACGCTGAAAGGTGAGTGCAGTGTCACTTGCTGAGGCCACTGGGAACCATTTCCTCCAGCCACGTTCTTTCCCAGGAAGTGCCAAGAGTCTAGCATTGATGTGAGTTCACATGAGGGGTTTGACACCGGATCCATGGCCTGCCTTACTGCGGATACTTTCTCACACCTGTGAAATAGGTTTTACCTACTATTCATGTGCATTATGCAGTTCAATAAATAATTATTGGATTTTTTACTTATTTTTATTTTTTTTGAGACAGAGTCTTGCTTTGTTGCCCAGGCTGGAGTGCAATGGCGTGATCTCAGCTCACTGCAAACTCTGCCTCCCAGGCTGAAGCACTTCTCGTGCCTCAGATTGTTACAAGTAGCTGGAATTACAGGTGTGCGCCATCACACTGGCTAATTTTTGTCTAATTTTTAGTCGAGATGGGGATTCATCATGTTGACCAGGCTACCCTCATAACTCCTGACCTCAAGCAGTTTGTTCACCTTGGCCTCCCAAAGTGCTGGGATTACAGGCACGAGCCACCGCACCCGGCCTCATGTAATGATTGGATTTAGTACTTACTGCTTATTTTATAGGTATGCCTGTACTGTCTGTGATAGTTTTGCTGGATTTGGAGGAAAAAAAGTAAATAACCAAAGGTAGTTTAGTTATTTGGAAGGCAGCTTCTGAGTTTCACATTCTGTTCATGTTCAGAACTCCAAAGAGGTTTTCTTTCCAGCTTGTGCAACTAAGAATCTCATCTGGATTACTGATTTGTCATTCCAGCTTTATGAACAAAGCCTACTTGTTGTCGTCACTAACAAGTGCAGCTGTCTTTTTTTTTTATTATACTTTTAAGTTCTAGGGTACATGTGCACAATGTGCATGCAGGTTTGTTACATAAGTATACGTGTGCCATGTTGGTTTGCTGCACGCATCAACTCATCATTTACATTAGGTATTTCTCCTAATGCTATCCCTACCCCAGCCCCCCACCTCCTGACAGGCCCCGGTGTGTGATGTTCCCCTTCCTGTGTCCAAGTGTTCTCTTTGTTCAGTTCCCACCTATGAGTGAGAACATGCGGTGTTTGGTTTTCTGTCCTTGTGTTAGTTTGTCGAGATTGATGGTTTCCAGCTTCATCCATGTCCCTGCAAAGGACGTGAACTCATCCTTTTTTATGGCTGCATAATATTCCATGGTGTATATGTGCCACGTTTTCTTAATCCAGTCTGTCATTGATGAACCAGCTGTCTTTTTTTAAACATAAAGACAATAGGAGTAAGAATTTGTTTTGTTGAGATGAGAAACGTTTTTTTTATAAGCATTGCCATTTAAAAACTGTAATTGCCTTGTATAGATTTGAAGAAATCTAAATGTCTCGTGAGGAAGCAAGAAGCTCCAAATCTGTACGGCGTTGATTTATGCAGATGCACACAGAGCTGCCTCGCAGCCTCTGGCATTCTGCACAGCCCCCTGGGACTCTTTGTCAGAGGAGCTGAGTGTGTTGTTCAAAAGCCAGACCTCATCATCGAGTGATGCCCTTCCCTGTCACAGGAGAGAGCAGAAACATCTGCAAATACTACATGTGCAGTGCCCGGTGCCCTCTCAATTACCCCTTTCTAGCTTTTCTTTGCCCCTTATTGAACAGTTGGAGCCCTGCTCCCCCAACCATGGAGGGCAGGCATCATGCTTTGGTTACCACAAGCCCCTCTGGTACCTCTGATAAAAGGGGCAATTGCAAAGGTGTTTCATGTCCAAGTGATACCTTTTCCTAGCAGGCCGGTAGGTGTACAAAGCCCAGGGGCCCAGCATCCCTCACGTACTGCAGTCCTCTTTTCCATCCCTAGATTTGGAGGCTTGTAGACATTGAGCCACAATGTCTGAGGAAGGTAAAGAACGTCCCCAGTTTTTCCATACTGGACCGGCAGATTTCTGTATTGAATGACAGAAACGATTTGGAAAGATGAAATAATGGGTTGAATCTGGCAGGATTAAAATGTAAAGAGATAAGAAAGTTCTGCTTTAAGGTTTAGAAGTCAGATAGCTACCCAAGGGCAGGATAGGGAAATGAGGCTGCCAACTGTTATGAGTGAGGCCAGGCGTGGTGGCTCATGCCTATAATCCCAGCACTGTGGGAGGCCAAGGCGGGTGGATCACCTGAGGTGAGGAGTTTGAGACCAGCCTGGCCAACATGGTGAAACCCCATCTCTACTAAAAATGCAATAATTAGCCTGGCATGATGGCAGGTGCCTGTAATCCCAGCTACTCAGGAGGCTGAGGCTGCAGAATCACTTGAACCTGGGAGGCGGAGGTTGCAGAGAGCCGAGATCATGCCACTGCACTCCAGCCTGGGCGGCAAAAGTGAAACTCCATCTCAAAAACAAACAAAAAACCAAAACAGCATTATGAGTGAAAAAGATGTTGGGGTTTAATGTGTAGGCCATGTGTTTCCAAGGTGATGTGGCTGAAAAAGTAAATGTGATTTCAAAGAGCAAATGTGATCTTTAGCTACCTTATCAGAGATGCACCGTGATCATCAGCTACCTCGTTGGAGATGTCATATGATCATCAGCTGCCTCCTTAGAGATGCTATATCTCTTGCAAAGGAGATGACAGTCTCTTCTTTCTTTGCCCTGGTCAGAGCTGGTCATTTCCCTCCTTGTGGGCACAATATTGCAGGAGATTTGTTAGGAAGTGGGAAATTGATCCCTAAAAGGTTCTCCCGGAGGATCCCTAAATGGTGAGAGAGTGAACATATTCCCTTAAGGGGTGAACGTGTGGGACTGTCTGTGAATCGTAGACGGAAGCTGCCTCCTAGTCACATGATATGAATAGTTAGAACGGATGCACATTACCCCATCATGTGTCATGTATCTACTTTTTAAATGTAAAATTTGTTTCTTAAAATTAATTCTTTGAGAATTTCTTCCCTGCCTGTCTATGGATTTGAAAACCCCCAGTATACATCACCCCAGTGGTAGGGGGCTGGACTGGGGGCCAGGGTGACTCTGTGTGTGTGTGTGTGTGTGTGTGTGTGTGTGAGGGGGAGAGAGAGAGAGAGAGAGAGAGAATATACCACTTTGAGAAGCAGGGCCATAGGTGACGACAAGGAGATTTAGAGCTGTGCCACATGGAGGAGGGCAGAAAGATCTAGGGATATTTAGCATGGTGAAAATAAGAACTGGGTGGGAGTGAACAGCAGTGTGTAGAAGAGACATTGACATTATTCTGGGTGTGCAGAGGTTAGAATGGAACTAATAGATGGGAGACAGGCTGATTCTAAATGAATGTAACCACAGTGACAGCCATGGGCACATGGAGAGATACTCCCTTCTTGATTTCTCTGCTACTGACCACATTTGCCCAGAGCCAAGCTGTTGCAGGCTTCTTGAGGGAAACTCAGGCAGATATCACTTAAGGACTGGAAGAGCTGATTGGCAGCTTCCTGTATTTTATCCCAAAAGATAGACCAGGAATTTCTGGCTACCAACTTCAGGGGTAGTGATGGACCTGAGTTGTCACTGAGCATTGCTAGATTTGTAGTCTTGGCTAGGCCCTGCTTTCCTAGTTTTTTGCTTGGGAAACACTTCAAGATCCATGGATAAAGGGTGCTTTGTAGTATAAATGTTATCAAGCACACATTTCTTCCTTTCCTTTGCAGCCAAGGCAAGACATGCGATAAAGATGTTTTCCCGCAGCATAACCTTTTCCATGTGGTTTTTTTCTACACCTCTTTCCTCTGGGAATTCTGTATGTTGAATTCTAATTTCTTGGCTTAGAATACAAGTTGTCATGTTTGGACTCACTGTTTGGTTTAATCTTAGTTAAAAACACGTATATATGTATACACACACAGACATACATTTAAGCCTAATTTTCAATTTATCCTTAAAGTATCCATGTCAATAAATGGGAGACAGTTTTCTGGAGAGAACCGTTATGAACAAGCCATCTGGTTACCTGCCTACCTGGAATGTATAGGTGTGCTAGGAACTTAAATGTTTTTCAAGGCTTTAGAGGATGTAATAAATTTTTAACAAGGGTAATTCTGCTTTCCATTTGTCTTTTCCAATGAGTGGGTTTTCATGGAGTTCACTGGGGACTTCCTGGGCTGAAGAGTTGGCAAGATCATTAAACATATCCCTCAAAATGTGCGACAGGCTGAGTGTCCGTGTCAGGAGAGGAGCTCATAAAATAATTTTAGGATACTGGTAATTCTGCCCTGAGATAGGCCAGCAGCAGGGAGGGGAGGTTAAGAGGGTGTCATAGAAAAGGTGCATTTGAGGGAAAACCAAGCCTAATTGTCCTCCTTCCCCTGGGTGAGATTTCTACTAATATTACCTCTCGATTCCTGTACTGCCATTGCTACGCCAATCTGTTTTCTCTTTCTGCTACCATAGCAAGAACGTCCAGTGTCAATGACCCCTCGAAGCCAAGACTAGTGCTTGGTAGGGACCGGGCAGTGCTGGGGGCCCCCAGCACTGGGGTGAACGGCGGAGGCTTCACTCACATGGATGCAGCTTTCCACTGGCCCCGGTGCCCCCTTAGAGGTGCAGAGTCCCGTGAAGTTGAACTTGGTGTCATAGCGTTAAGATTGACTTCCTGATTTTAAATTCGATAGCCACAAAATTCTGCCTATTGTTTTACTTCCTGGCCTGGCTCTAATGTGAAATGTCCTGTTTTGGTTTCATGCCTCCAAGTTCGTAGTCTGTTATCCACGGCTTGTTAGGTTTGGTGACATTTTGGCATTGGCCCAAGGTTTGCATTCATTTCCTCTAGATGCCACGATTTAAACCATGGCTGTTGGGGTTCCAGTGTTAGGGAAGCTGGGAAGTGAACGTGAACCCATCGGAAAGAATTTGGATGTGGATGCAGCTGGAGCTGCTCTGCACCTTTGCCCTGGTCCTCGGGCCCCGGGTCATGGCTTGTAGCATGTGCAACGGTAGCATCGGATGGCCTTACTTGATGGGAAGACGTGGTTTATTGTGTAACTGCTGCATCAGTGGCTGGAAAAAGATACTGGCCAGGACTGCAAGAAGCAGCTCTGGCTATAAACCTCTTGCTACTTTCCCTGGTTTGTAATATTTGAGTTCCGTCAGCCTGTTAGTTTGGATGAGTTTTATTTGTGGGGAGGAGTAAATGCGCAGTTTCTTGAGATCATAAAGTACCATGGAGGGAGAAAGTACTGTTTCCGAAGTCCCAAGTTTGGAGCAGGCATCTTTCTTGGCTTCTGTGTGCCGTTATCAGTTCTATTGTATAAACTTGTTTGTTCATATCAAGACTTATTTTTAAAGGAAGTAATGAAATTGGAGAGACTGAAATCGTTTTTAAAACGTCTGAACTTCTATGAATGAGGATGCAAACACAGTAGGATAAAGTACCGTGAAGTGGAGCCCAGGCATTTGTTTACAGTGAAGGCAGGCTGGTGTTTCTTTCCTGTCAATGCGAAAGGCACTTGCGAAGCACCCGGATGGTGGTCATTGTTATTTGTATGCTGGAGGTTGGCACATGAGAAGTAGTCAAAAAAGTTTATTGGATACAGATTTGAGGGGATAGTTAACCTATACAAGAGGACACATTTGTGAGCATTTTAGAAGCATTAATTTGCTTAAAAATTGTGTCTAATAATTATGCAATTTCTAATTAATGAAACAAACTCATAATAACTTCTACCAGCAATACTTTGTTAGCTCATGAGGGGAAAAATAAGCACTTAAAAGCATAGGTTGCAGTATGTTTAGAGTCATGTTTGAAAATTCAGGCACATTTAGTTTCACTTTTCTGCCTTAGTCTAAGTCATGTTTTCTATTAGTTTCACTTTTCTCCCTTAGCCTAAGTAATGTTTTCTATCACTATGAGATAAAAGGCAATACTAAAAATTAAGTTATTTTACATCGCATTTGGAGAACAAAGTGGCTACTTTCTCGTAAATGGCAAAGTCCCCGAGGTATGTTCAGTTTCTTGTTCCCATTGATGGTCAGTGGAGTGAGTGAGTGTGGTCTGAGTTCACATCCCTGCTGCTCCACGGGGCAGCGGTGGGACCCTTGCAAGTAAATCGATCTCTCGGTTTTCTCATTTTTAGTGTGAAAGGAAAATAAAACCTGGGGACCCCAATTCATGATGCCAGAAGGAAAAAAAAAAAGCCGAAAGCTGAGTCATGCGAGATGCTGCCTTTCCATTTCTTTCTAAGCAGGAGCTACAGATAAAAGGTTAAATATCCCCACAGGTAGCTAGCTACTCTGTGTTCACCTTATCTTATGTGAAGTGCTGATTCACCACCAAGTGCTGGATGATTACGTCATTGACAGTTTCCCTGCCTGCTCCTTTTCCCTTGCGGCAGGTGGATTACCACGCTCTCCCTCTTTCCCCTCCAGCCCACTTTTAATTTTTAAACATTGAGGCCCTCAACATCATCTTTGGAGAAAGGCACAGACCACAGACTGTTTCTGTGATTCTGTGTTCTCTTCCTCCGGACATGTCCATAACTTTGGCAAAATAAACTTCTCAATAGATCGAGACCTGTCCTGGATACTTTTTGGGTTACAGTAGAATGGGCTAAATAACCCTGCCCACCTTCAGGCCTCTATGGGGATTAAATAAGCCAGTGCATGTGGAGTACTTACAAGAGTTAAGCAACAACTTATTATTTTGTATTGTTATTACTGATATTACATTTACAAAGACATCTCATTTTCGTTGAGGTTCATTCTGATATAACTAGGTATACTTCAGATGCCACTTTTCCTTGTTTACCATGTTTCTGTCACATGCTTGTCTCACTCAGGTGTTTTTTTTGTTTTTATTTTTATTTTTATTTATTAATTTATTATTATTATACTTTAAGTTCTAGGGTACATGTGCATAACATGCAGGTTTGTTACATATGTATACTTGTGCCATGTTGGTGTGCTGCACCCATCAACTCGTCAGCACCCATCAACTCGTCATTTACATCAGGTATAACTCCCAATGCAATCCCTCCCCCCTCCCCCCTCCCCGTGATAGGCCCCGGTGTGTGATGTTCCCCTTCCCGAGTCCAAGTGATCTCATTGTTCAGTTCCCACCTATGAGTGAGAACATGCGGTGTTTGGTTTTCTGTTCTTGTGATAGTTTGCTGAGAATGATGGTTTCCAGCTGCATCCATGTCCCTACAAAGGACACAAACTCATCCTTTTTTATGGCTGCATAGTATTCCATGGTGTATATGTGCCACATTTTCTTAATCCAGTCTGTCACTGATGGACATTTGGGTTGATTCCAAGTCTTTGCTATTGTGAATAGTGCCGCAATAAACATACGTGTGCATGTGTCTTTATAGCAGCATGCTTTATAATCCTTTGGGTATATACCCAGTAATGGGATGGCTGGGTCATATGGTACATCTAGTTCTAGATCCTTGAGGAATCGCCATACTGTTTTTAAAAGTGTATCACTTTCCTTCCCAGTCCTTTCCTACATCTCCAGAGATGACCGGGATGTGATTTTGCTTCTGTGTTTCACAGGATGCACGCTGCTGTTTTATGAGACCTATGGGAAGAATTCCATGGATCAGAGCAGTGCCCCTCGGTGTGCTCTGTTTGCAGAAGACAGCATAGTGCAGTCTGTTCCAGAACATCCCAAGAAAGAAAACGTGTTCTGCCTCAGCAACTCCTTTGGAGACGTCTACCTTTTCCAGGTACTGCCGGTGCTTTGTAAGTGGAGGTAATAGTTTATGCACTGCTAGAATAAGAAGGAACAGAAAAGGCAAAACTTGGAAATGAAATTGAATACATGCTTAGTCAGGTTTTGGATTTGGCCTTAAGCAACAGATGTTGGCCTCCCCTGACTGCCAAGGGCCCTGGGCCATCACCAATCCAGTCATTCATCCAGAGGGCACTTTTCAGGTGCCTCTGAAGTCCCAGGCTGTGGCCCATGAGATGCTCTTTGGCACACAAAGGGAAAAAAAATCATGATCCCTGTTCTGGAGTAGCTGGCGATCTAGTGAGTGCAATGGTGAAGATTCCCAGACTTGGGGCTTTTCAAATGAAGCTTGGAGAATACTGATGGGAGGGGCTTGGGTTCTTCCCACGAATCTCAGTGGATGTCAGAGGTTTTCGGGAAAACTCTCATAGACAAATGCTGTGAGGTCTCAGTTCCCTGTGGAAGTGGTCTTAGGATCTTAAGATTCAGGTTATCTACTGTTAGAATTTTCAGGGACTTTCTAGCCAATGAAAGGTTGGGGAACATGGTGGTCCTGAGCCATCGGTATTGGGGTCAGGCTTGGGTTTGAATCCTGGCACCTTTGTTAGCATTGAGTTTGTAAGTGATCTTGGTGCCCATACCAGACTTCTCTGAGCTTTGGGCCCTTCAACCAGTGGCTTACACGATTACCTTAAGAGTAAATAACATCGTGTATGCGTTAAATGCTAAATAAATTCTAACTTGGTGATTAATATTTAACTCAGAAGAGGTGAGAGTGAGAGCTGGGAAGTGAAGTCTGCTTCTTAAATGCCCCCCGTCTAAACCCAGCACTTGACATACACACAGTGTTGGCTGTAGGTTACATCTGACTGGAAGTTTCATGGAAAACCTCGTAAAGCCTGGGTTTAGATCTCTCATAAAGATGGTCCTGGGTGCCCTCAGAAGCCCTGCAGTGTAACAGTGTTCTCTAGGCTGACTTTGGGAGTCTAGAATGCTCTGAAGTGCTCCCTGCTGGGACCAGCACTGGGTAAGCTCCCTGGGCCTTTAGTTGTACTGCTGTTCCAACTTGACTTAACTTACTAGAGCCAGGGCCTGAGATTTGATTTTCCTTTTCTTAACAGAAAGGTTGCTTAAAAACTTCTATGACGCTTTAAAGCAAAGTAATGAATTTATGTTAGTCTGAATTGTAGGGAAGGTAAAAAAAACAAACAACAACAATAACAAAACCTTAGGTTAAATCTGCATGGACTTCTTAGGGGTAAGTGTGAAATGAATGTTTTATTTTGTGATTCAGGTAAAACATCCTTAGTTTTCAGAGTTTTCCTGCCTGTGATCCCAGCACTTTGGAGGCTGAGGCAGGGGGAGGGCTTAAGGACAGGAGTTCGAAATCAGCTTGGTCAACATAGTGAGACCCCATCTCTATGAAAGAAAAATAAAAAAATTAGCCAGGCATGGTGGTATGTACCTCTGGTCCCAGCTACTTGGGAGGCTGAGGCTTGAGGATCATTTGAGCTCAGGAGGTCAAGGTTGCAGGGAGCTATGATTGTGCCACTGCACTCCAGCCCAGGCGACAGAGACCCTGTCTTAGCAGCAACAACAACAACAACAACAAAGTTTTCCCAGGTGTTCTGTTTTGTGATCCCAGAGGCCACTTGAGGTTTGACCCTGTGACTCGAATGTGTGTGGTTATTTCTGGACATCAAGAGAAATGAAAGTACTTTTCAGCCTGCTTAGAATAATACCCATTTGCCCACTGTGCTTTATTCAAACTTTGCTGATTGTTTTTAAAATATTTTTCTTTTAAAAAATGTATTATTATTATTATTATTATTTGAGATGGAATCTTAGTCTGTTGCCCAGGCTGGAGTACAGTGGTGTGATCTCAGCTCACTGCAACCTCCACCTCCCAGGTTCAAGCGATTCTTGAATTCCTGCCTCAGTTTCCGAAGTAGCTGGGATTACAGGTGCCCGCGACCATGCCTGGCTAATTTTTTTTTTTTGTTGTTGTTTGTTTTATAGAGACTGTGTTTCACCATGTTGGCCAGGCTGGTTTCGAACTCCTGACCTCAAGTGACCTCACCTTGGCTTTCCAAAAAGTGCTAGGATTACAGGTGTGAGCCACCTCGCCTGTCCTATTATTATTTTTTAATTGACTTGGGGACTTACTTTGTTCCCCAGGCTGGTTTTGAACTCCTGGGCTCAAAAGTCCTGGGATTACAGGCATGAGCCACTGTGCCCAGCCAAAAATAAAATACTTTTCTCTTATAAAAATAGTATATGGTCTTTGTGTTAGAAGTCACTGAAAAGTACAGAAAGGAAAAACCTTCATATATTCAAAGACAATAGTGTTATTTTATTTCCCCCCAGTATACTTTTATGTACATTCTTTTTTTTTTTTTTTTTTTTGTATTGAGGCCATCCTGTAGATGTAATTTTATATCCAGTTTTGAAAATTTCATATTCTAGTCCTAATGCTTACTCATTCTGTTAAAATTCTGAAGACAAGCATCCATTTATTTATTTATTTATTTATTTATTTATTTATTTTTGAGACGGAGTCTTGCTCTGTCGCCCAGTCTGGAGTGCAGTGGCGCAATCTCAGCTCACTGCAGTCTCCACCTCCTGGGCTCAAGTGATTCTCCTGTCTCAGCCTCCCGAGTAGCTGGGATTTCAGGCATGCACCACCACACCCGGCTAATTTTTCTATTTTATTTATTTGTTTATTTTTGAGACAGAGTCTCGCTCTGTCACCCAGGCTGGAGTGCAGTAGCATGATTTCGGCTCACTGCAACCTCTGCCTCCCAGCTCAAAGTGATTCTCATGTCTCAGCCTCCCAAGTAGCTGGGATTACAGGCATGTGCCACCACACCCAGCTAATTTTTGTATTTTAGTAGAGATGTGGTTTCACCTTGTTGGCCAGGCTGGTCTCAAACACCTGACCTCAGGTGATCCACCCACCTTGGCCTCCCAGGTGCTGGGATTACAGGCATGAGCCACCACGCCCGGCCAAGCATCCTTTTAGAGAGTGGCGTAATGTGTCATGAGTGTGTCTACCCTGTTGTTCTTATCACTGCTATGTGGTTGGCTAGTGCTTGTTTCTGGTTTTAGTTCCTGTCCTATTCAGAGCTCCATGATGCTTTATCCTCTGCTCCTAATGTTCTCTGAGTCCCTCTGAACCTGAGTTGAATGGTTGAATGTGTTTATGAAATTAAGCAACTTGTATGCAGTGCAAGTACTTCTTGGATTTTGCACGTCTAAGCCCAGCCTGCCATTTTGGAGAGCACTTTAGTGGTAACATAATTTGAAACAGGCTTTCTCCCTCCCTGTGTGTAGGCCACCAGCCAGACAGATCTAGAAAACTGGGTCACCGCCGTACACTCTGCTTGTGCATCCCTTTTTGCAAAGAAGCATGGGAAAGAGGACACACTGCGGCTACTGAAGAACCAGACCAAAAACCTGCTTCAGAAGATAGACATGGACAGCAAGATGAAGAAGATGGCAGAGCTGCAGCTGTCCATTGTGAGCGACCCAAAGAACAGGAAAGCCATAGAGAACCAGGTACTGTTTGTCTGCTCCTGAGTTTTCTTCTGTTGCTCACGTCACTTGTGCAGTGACTGAACGCAGGCTCTCATCTTGGTGGTATTTCTTGGCTCACATCTTGGTGGTATTTCTTACACCCTGGGGGAAGTAGTTTCTGTGGCTTTTCATTTTAGGTACCTAATGTTTGCTGTTTTGTGACATGGGTGATATGATATGCTTTACAATCTTTGGCGGCTCTGTGTATATCCTGAAATACTTTGTGACCCAAACTTAATTCCTAATTTGAATAGTGCCTTCAGGCCTTGATGACTCACTCATATATTGTCATTTTCTGAACAAAATCCATAGAATAAAACTACTAGAAGATTAGACAGGTAAAAGTCTAATACAATGGCTTTGGAAAACGTGATATGGTATAACAGCTGTTTCTGTGTCTGTGGATTGCAAGAAAACAGTAATTTTTCTGTTTATAACAGAGAAGCAGCTAACGAAATGCTTTCTTTTCTCTGCTCTGGTTCCATATTCATTTAATAAATGGCTGGTTCCTATGGCATTTGCATTTTAGAGAAGGGGAAGCAGTTTGAACATTTTTATTTCCATTTGCTCAGACAACCTCAACACTTAGACAAGTGTTAGTGGAATTTCGAGCATCCTTATCTTAAGTCAGGTTTCCTAGGAGACAGACTTTGATAGAGATTTAGACGTGACAAGTTTTACTGGGAATGCCCTCAGGGACAATGCCAGCCTGGAGTGAGGGAGCAAGATCTGGGAGGGACAAGTTGCATTGTGATGCAGCTTGTCCCACAGCGAGCTGTGGAGCTGGGAGGGCCCTTCAGAGTTCTGTATGGAGGCAAGGTGGCTGGCCTTTGTCCCCTCAGGCCAGCAGGGCAAGGCAGCTCTCTTCAGTAGAGGTCAGTTACCACGAGGGGATCTGTGTGTGAGCTGGGAGAAGGAAAGGAATCCCTCTGTCTTGAAGTGGGGATCTGGGTGAGTCGCTATAGAATCCACTACAGCGCCCTCCAAAACCAGTTGTCAAATGACCTGGGAACTTGAATGAGGAATAGGATGAAGATAGATAATGAGCAGGTTCTTGCATTTTTCTTCCTTTAGTTACTTGTTATTACAGAGAAACCAGATTCTTTAGAAAAAAAAATTTCATGGTAACACAACAATTTACATATGGTGACTTATTAGAAAGGAATTTTACATATGGTGTTTTATTTAAATTGCAAATTAAATCATACCTCTGTTTATGTCTGAATGTTTAACCTTGTTTGGAAATTTTTTCATCTGTGTATATATGAAGAATTCAGCCTGAATTCTGGACGTGGTGGCAGACACCTATAATCCCAGCTGGGCGCAGTGACTGACGCCTGTAATCCCAGCACTTTGGGAGGCCGAGGTGGGCAGATCACCTGAGGTCAGGAGTTTGAGACCAGCCTGGCCAACATGACAAAACCCCATCTCTACTAAAAATACAAAAATTATCTAGGCTTGGTGACGGGCACCTGTAATTCCAGCTACTCTGGAAGCTGAGGCAGGAGAATCGCTTGAACCTGGGAGGGAGAGGTTGCAGTGAGCTGAGACTGTGCATTGCACTCTAGCCTAGGGAACAGAGTGAGACTCTGTCTAAAAAAATAGAAAAGAATTCAGCATGAGTAGGAAAAAATTTCTGGCTAAAAATAGGAAACGGATTAAAGGCATGCATTCATTGATACACCGAGAATTTGGAATAAAGTATCAATTGGCAATAGCAGAATAACCAAATAATTCTGACCTCTGCCCCTGATTAATCTTCTGACTCTATCTACCTTTGCTTCTCCTTTTCTCATATCTCATGTTGCCTTTCTCCCATCTCAGTTCTTTTTCTCTTGCTTATTTTCCCATCTGCAAATACTGGTGTACCTAATAGATGCATCTGGCTTAAAGAAATAAAAATAATTATAATATAGGGACCCAGTTTCTAAGAAATTATAATTTAGTTAGAGAGCAAACCTTGTGAACATGAAACTAAAGGACCTTCTAAAATGATCTAAGTTAGGTGACAGCTGGTATAGTCATCAAATATTATGGGAGATGAGAGGGTTGAGGTTGTATTGTGATCTTGAGGAAATGAAGACTTCCTGGAAGAATATGGTGTTAAAAACTTGTTAAGAGGCCGGGTGTGGTGGCTCACACCTGTAATCCCAGCACTTTGGGAGGCCGAGCTGGGCGGATCACGAGGTCAGGAGATCGAGACCATCCTGGCTAACACAGTGAAACTCCATCTCTACTAAAAATACAAAAAAAAAATTAGCCAGGTGTGGTGGCAGGCGCCTGTGG
Source organism: Macaca nemestrina (assembly GCF_043159975.1). NCBI lineage: Eukaryota > Metazoa > Chordata > Mammalia > Primates > Cercopithecidae > Macaca > Macaca nemestrina. The sequence goes on from NC_092129.1 coordinate 74,419,470, forward strand.
TCCCAGCTATTTGGGAGGCTGAGGCAGGAGAATGGTGTGAACCCGGGAGGTGGAGCTTGCAGTGAGCCGAGATCGTGCCACTGCACTCCAGCCTGGGTGACAGACAGAGACTCCGCCTCAAAAAAAAAAAAAAAGTTGTTGAGAGATGTGAAGGATTGCCAGGCTGGGAGGGGGTTGGGCAAGCATGGAGAGACAACTGGAAGTGACTGAGTGGTGGCCTGGGGCTCTGGAGCACCCTGGAGTTAAAGGTTTGGGAAGTGATGAGAGTTGGCGGTTAGGTTGGACAGGCAATGCAGCTTTTTCAGCCTGTGTCTTAGTCTGGAAGAAAATACTTTAAACTGGGTGGTTTATAAACAAGAGCAATTTATTTCTCAGAGTTCTGAAGGCTGAGAAGTCCAAGATCAAGACACCTGCAGATTCAGTGTCTGGTGAGGCCCTGCTTTCTGGTTTCTAGAAGCATCTTCTTACCGTATTCTAGCATCTTCTTACTGTGTTCTAGCATCTTCTTACTGTATTCTAGCATCTTCTTACCGTATTCTAGCATGACATGAGAGGCAAGGGGTCTTTCCGGGCCGCCTTTTATAAGGCCACTCATCCTCTTCATGAGGGCTCTGCCATTATGACTGTCCTGTGCAGTGGATTAAGCAGCCAAGGATGAAAGATGCTGTAACTTAATGCTTGAATCACACGGTTTATTGGCACACAGACAATTCTTAACAAATATAGGTATTTTATCCCCATTCTCGCTACACACAACTCTCGTTTTTCACCTGTTAGGAACAGGTCGGGGATCTTACATGAATAGGCACAGGATTGGTCACAGAAGTCCTCAGGCATCGGGGAATAGCTTCCTCTGGCGTCAAGGCTGGAATGTTGAGGCTGAAGCGTTCAGTCGAGGAGATGGCAAGCCTGACTCCGGATCCCTTTCTGAGTGGCAGCGTCTCATCCTCATGAGTCTGTGTCTCAGCAGAGCAGGTCGAGCTGCCTGAGGGCTTCTCCTTTTATAGTCCCTGTACGGGGATCTGTCTGTGTCTGGTTATCTTGAAGGTTGGTGCGCCCTAGCATGTGATGCCGTCCCAAATTGGAATATCCCCACACAGTTGGTCTAAACAGATTTGGACATTCTGGGCATGTTGTCAGACATCTGCACTCACACACTATGATAACATATTCACACTACACCCATAAATCGCACTCCAAACAATGACCTAATCACTGCCCCTTTTAAAAAGGCCCCACTTCCTAATACCATCACCTAAAGCATTAAGATTTCAATGTATGTATTTTTTTTTTGAGGGACACATTCAGCCCATAGTGGTCCTGTAGGCAAGGCTCAGATGGTAAGGTTTATTTTATACTCTGCATTCAAGGGGGCAATACAAGTTTTTAAGCTGAGGACAAAGCATGATGACATAGTGTCTTTGGAAGATTAATCAGGCAGCAGTTTGGAGGACAGAGTGGGGCAAAAGGTGTCAAGCAGTGGAGTGGCACTGTGCTGGCTACGTAGATACAAGGGCTTGATCCCAAGTGACACAAGTTCAACAGTTTACATGGAAAATGTATAACAGGGTGTATCATTTTCCGTAATTCTATAGAATCTTTTTTTTTCTTTTTCTTTCCTTTTTTTTTTTTTTTTGAGACAGAGTTTTGCTCTTGTTGCCCAGGCTGGATTGTAATGGTATATGATCTCGGCTCACCACAACCTCCGTCTCCTGGGTTCAAGCGATTCTCATGCCTCAGCCTCCCGAGTAGCTGGGATTACAGGCACCCGCCACCACGCCTAGCCCAATTTTGTAGTTTTAGTAGAGACGGGGTTTCACCATGTTGGTCAGGCTGGTCTCGAACTCCTGACCTTAGGGGATCCACCTGCCTCAGCCTCCCAAAGTGCTGGGATTACAGACGTGAGCCACCACGCCCAGCCTCAATTTTATAGAATCTTAAAGACAGTAACTTACGCCCCTGAGTGGAACTGTTGGTCAACCAGGATATGCCATTTAAACTCCAAAGTACAAAATAGTTTTAATGAGGAAGCCAAAACTGCCAAGAAGAATGCAGGAGGTGGAAGGCTTTGGGATCCGACAAGAACACAGCTGCTGACATTGCTGAGGGAGAGCCGCCCCCATGAGCCCAGCTTGCATCCTCTTAGGCCCTGCCTGCCCCTCTTAAGGGGCCTCACCCTGCTCACAGCTAGGGGGCGTTCAGCTCCCGAGGCAGTGCAGCTGTGCCGCAGGGTGGGAGGCCATGTGGAGGTGATGGGACACATCAAAGAGCCTGAAGGAGACACGGTTATCCCAGAGTTTTCTTTGTACCATGTCTTACCCATGGTGCTGATTTTCCAGGATCCAGCAGCCACAGCCTGTTTACCCTGAGATGAGACTTGTGGATTCGAGTGTCTCAGAGTGTTCAGAGCACCCCAGTCAAAAATCTCATCCTGACCGTAATTGTAGTCCTGTCAAAGGGATGCCCAGCTTGGAGTTTTCAGGTCTTTGCGTAGGTCAGATGTTTAGGGCTAGGGAGAGAAAAGGGACATTTGACAACACTGAGAGGCTCCTGGCCTGTTGTGTGTGTGGTGGTGGTGGGTGGGGGTTTCTTTGTGGCCACAAGGAGTCTAAGCAAACATTTTTTTTTTTAATTTAAATTTTCATTAACTGTAATTGTATTCCCTTGTCCATAGTTTGTAAATGTTTAATTGATGACATCATAGTTGGTGCTATTCTCTGATTAAGAGGGGAGGTTACTTTAACATAAACCCTTACATAAATCCAGGGGTCTGGATGGTCAGGTGGCTTGAGGAGAAGCTGTTTTAAAGAAGAGGGTAATTATCACCTGTGGCCCATTATCCATTCTTTGACGGAATCATCAGTTTAGTTATTTTAAGTGCACTATTCTAATACTACTAATTTTTGGTTCTCTCCTACCCATAGCCCAGGCCCTAACCCCTTCCTATGTCCTCCCCACACCCCTTTCTCCCCTACAGCCTTCTCCCAACCCCTGCCGTACATGCACTCCCCTTCTCACGTTATTCTTGTGAGTTTCTGGTAACAGACAATCAGGATTGATCTTAGAAATTCTTGGCCAGGCGCGGTGACTCATGCCTGTAATCCCAGTACTTTGGGAGGCTGAGGCTGGAGGTTCACTTGAGGCCAGGAGCTCAAGATGAGGTGGGGCAACAAGCAAGACACTATTTCTGAAAAAGGAAAAAAAAAAAAAAGAAATTCTACCGGAAAGTATTCTCACTGTATTGCACTCTTTGAGGTTGTGATTTAGTCACATGTTCCTGAAGGGCTTTGCAGCGTGTAGCCTGAGTTATGTTTGCTGTGCCCATTGTCCTTGTGTCCTTTGTCAGCAGGTTGTAAAGACAGCTGTTTGCTCTTTTTTTTTTTTCTTTTTTTTTTGACAGAGTCTCACTCTGTCATCCAGGCTGGAGTGTAGTGGTGTAGTCTCGGCTCACTGCAACCTCCGCCTGCTGGGTTCAAGCGATTCTCCTGCCTCAACCTCCTGAGTAGCTGGGATTACAGGCACCCACCACCACGCCCAGCTAATTTTTGTATTTTTAGTAGAGATGGGGTTTCACCATGTTGACCAGGCTGTTCTTGAACTCCTGACCTCAGGTGATCTGCCCGCCTCGGCCTCCCAAAGTGGTGGGATTACAGGCGTGAAACCACCGTGCCTGGCCAAGAGCTGCTTACTTTTCACCTTCAGACACAAAGACTGGGAAACCTTAAGCAGGAACAACTACTTGCTTAAAATTGCTTTTATGAGATATTTGACAAAAACATGTAATGTGCAGCTACAAAGGCAAAGGTATTTACAGATCAAGACCAATCAGGACAGGGTCTCCAAAATATTCCCTAAGCGTTTAGCTTTCTCTAAACTTCCTTTTAAAAATGTCTGTAAAAGAGCAGTGCTTTATCCACTTAGCATTTTAAAACCTCAATAAATATACATTTATTTATGTAGCTTCCTCCCTAGCGATTTTCCCTGAGAACCTCAGATGTAGTCATTTCTAGCCTAAAAATAGAATGTACAATGTAGATTACATCATGCAAGAGAAATTCTCTGGAACAGGTTTTCTTTGAAGTATGTGGGTGGAGAAGATCCTTTTTGAAATAAAAAGGCACTATCACAGTTAATGTACTGGCTGAGCTGCGTACTGTCAGTGGTCACATGCTCTGGCCATGTCCTGGGCCTCTTGGGTGTTTCTGGGGTAGGATGATGCAGCTTTCATTTGAGCATGTCCAATGTGGACCAGATCATACCGCCATCCACACGCCAGATCGCCTTTGAAGTTCCCAGGGAGGAAGAGTTGTAAATTAAGTCCAGTTAGTACTTTATTTTCCTTTCCACTTATTATTTCAAACAAGTAAACAAGGACAAAACCTCACCACCCTTAGGCAGTCTTGGCATTCTCCCAGATGGCGTCCCCCATCCTGCCTCATTATGTGCGATTTCCAGGGGAGCCAGGCCTGCTTCTGTGGTTAATTAGGCTGGAGAGGGAGGAGGTGATTGGACTACCAGGGGGTACTTGGGGAAGGAGGAAGCACTTGCTGGTAGGGTTGAGACTGCTCTGGGTTTTGTGAAACGTGGGCTTCAGTTTAAATATTTACTTAAATACAGTTTTAAAATCGTAAAGAGGATGGATTGCATTTAGACAACTGGAAACTGGTGAGAACACTGCGAACAAAGCTTTGAGGAAAATACGAGGATACTATGGTGTATTTCTAGATGTGTGCAGGGGGAAGCAGTTTGAAGAACAAACCACTGGAGAGTAGCATATTTGTGAGGGGATTTGAAGGAGATAAAGCCAGATCGTGGAGGTGGTGCGTGAAGATGTGAACTTTATTCAGTAGGCAACAGGGAGATGGTGAAAGTGTTACTTTTTATTTTTTTATTTTTTAAGGCAGAGTCTTGCTGTGTTGCCCAGGCTGGAGTGCAGTGGCATGGTCTTGGCTCACTGCAACCTCTGCCTCCTGGGTTCAAGTGATTCTCGTCCCTCAGCCTCCCGGGCAGCTGCGATTACAGGCATGTGCCACTACGTCCTGCTAATTTTTGTATTTTAGTAGAGGTGGGGTTTCACCATGTTGGCCATGCTGGTCTCAAACTCCTGACCTCAAGTGATCTGCCTGTCTCAGACTCCCAAAGTGCTGGGATTACAGGCGTGAGCCAATGTGCGCGGCTGGAAGTGTTTTTATTTTCTATTTTTTTTGAGATGGAGTGTTTCTCTTTTGTCGCCCGGGCTGGAGTGCAGTGGTGTGATCTCGGCTCACTGCAGCCTCTGCCTCCCGGGTTCCAGCGATTCTCCTGCCTTAGCCTCCTGGGTAGCTGGGATTATAGGCGTACGCCACCACGTCCGGCTAATTTTTGTATTTTTACTAGAGATGGGATTTTGCCATGTTGGCCAGGCTGGTCTCAAACTCCTGACCTCAGGCAATCTGCCCACCTTGGCCTCCCAAAGTGTTGGGATTACAGGCATGAGCCACCGCGCCCAGCCTGGAAATGTTTTTGACAGGAGAATAAGAATGTTTGGTTTAGTTCGGTGAGCATTTTGTTCAGTGCATACTCTAGGTCAGGCAAATGTGCACAGATTGGAGACTCAAAGAAGTCACTGTCTCTGCCCTCAGGGTGCTCTCAGTCTAGCAGGTGACAGACAGTTGAGCGTACAATTTCAACATAACGCAGTGATTCAGTGCCCATGGCATTCCAGCGCTGTGGAAGACAGAATCGGGAAATGTAGCCTCACGTGCAGTCATGGAAGACCCTGGAGGTGGGATGCTGAGTTGCTTCTTAAAAAATGAGTTTACCAGAAGGAGAATGGAGAGGGGGCTTCCAGGCCAAGGCACAGTGGGAGCAAAGGCAATGTGGTTATAGGTAGGTGGTGAGAGGTAGTCAGGGGAAGTAGGACTGTCTGTCACTCTCTCCTCCCAGTACCACTGCAGAAGCCTCCAGTTTCGCCCTTCATCCAATGCATCTTCCATACAGCAGCCAGACTGGGTTGCATCTGAAAAGCACATCCGGGTCAGGCGCAGTGGCTCATGCCTGTAATTCCAACACTTTGGGAGACCAAGGTGGGTGGACACTTGAGGTCAGGAGTTCGAGACCAGCCTGGCCAATGTGGCGAAACCCCATCTCTACTGAAAATACAAAAAGAATTAGCCAGGTGTCATGGCACATGCCTGTAATCCCAGCTACTTGGGAGGCTGAGGCAGGAGAATCGCTTGAACCCAGGAAGCAGAGGTTTCCGTGAGCTGAGACCACACCATTGCTCTCCAGCCTGAGCAACAGAGTGGTATGTCTCAAAATAAATAAATAAAATAAAAGTAAAAAAATAAAAAGCACATGTGATCCTGTGATTGCCAGATAAAGTCCCTGATAACCTCTCCCCACCTTGACCTTTACCTGCAACTCCCTGAGCCCACCCTTCTGCTCCTTTCTTCAGGTTTTTCCTCAGGCAGCGAGGACTCCCGTGCTGTGCACAAATGTGCCCTGCTCCCCTCCACCCTCTTCATCTGGCTCACCCCTTCTTGACTGTCATGAAGGGTTTAGGGGTCTCTTCCTCCAGGGTGCTGTCCTTGATCGCCCTCTCGCCCACTCCATCAGGGAACCCCACTCCCCTCCCACAGTTCTCCATGTCTGTGCCACTGCTCTCATCTGTGGCTTTGTCATGATTTCTTCATGTGTAAGGTTGTTCCTGCTATAAAATACGTGCTCCTGGAGGAACTGTGACTTTTTTTCATCTCTGAACCTTTGATGCTTTGCTTGAGTTAGTGAATGTGTGGACGCACCTCTGTCTCGTCTGTCCAAGGATCTGTCCTCTTTACTGCAGGAAACAGAGTTCTTCTCTGAGTCAGCCCCCACCCCACTCCCCAGTGTTCTAGGCCTTCCTCCTTCACCCCCGGCTAACAGAACCCCTCCTTTTGCCCTGCCCTGTTCTCATGCTTCCCCTCCCTGTTTTATTAGAGCCTCTGCCTTAGGCCACTATCATATGTGATTTCACAGTAACTCCACAAGGCAAAGATGTAGATATAGCACCCATTTGATGGACAAGTAAATAGACCCTTAGGAGAATTATATGTCTTTTCTTTTTCTTCTTCTTTTTTAGAATTAAATTTTTTCCAAAAAATAGACAGAAGGTCTCTCTACATTGCCCAGGTTGGTCTCGAACTCCTGGGCTCAAGCGATCCTCCCATCTCGGCCTCTCAAAGTGCTGGGATTACAGGAGTGAGCCACTGCGCCCAGACGAGAAGTACATTTTCTGTATAAGTACCACGCACTAACAGATTGTGCCACTGGAGTGGCAAGAAGTGCATTTGCTCATGTCACACAGCTGGTCAATGGCGGAGCTGGGATTTGGACACAAATCTGTGCTCCTAATTCATAGACGCTACTGTTCCGTAAGACTTGGGTAAATCAGATGATGCTTTGCTTGCTAACTAAACCAGGTGATGAATTGTTTTGTATGGAATAGAATCCTAGATTTACTTGTTTTTATAATGTGGATTTTTCAGGTTGATTTGATGGGAATTACATTGATTATAAAACTGAGTGAATTTCTGGGTATGGGAATTATATCTCAAAGGAAAATAGAACAAAACCGAATCTCTCAACTTTAGCTGGTTGTTCTAACTACTGCTGAACTTGAGTGTAATCTATGTCACTAGCTGGTTCTTCTGTGAAGATGGGTTTTAGTATTTGGAAAGCGTAGAACGGGAGATTTTTAGCTTCTTACACCAAGAAGGAAACATGAATTATCTTACAGGACAAACCTAGTAATAGGCAAATGACTACTGCGATTAAATGACTAAATGGCAGAAAATATTTTTCTAGGACTGCTGGGTGTGGCAGGAATGTACTTGTCATCTTTTTTTAAAAAAACATTATTCATTTGTTATTTTTAGCATTAGGCTTCATCCGTCTCCCTCCCACTTTACTACAGGAGACCGTAACCTTTCTGAGTTCATTAAATCAATAAAGCTATGTTAGCAGTAAAGAGGAAAATTTTTCATTGAATTTGTGCCAGTGTTTAAAACGGGAGCGTTCCCCTGTAATTTTGTTATTAGTAACTTCCTTTCACAATGAAAGATAAAGAAAACCGCCTTAGAGTGAGTTTTTTTCAGTCTTCTCATTTTTATGTTTTGAGCATGGGCATTAAAAGAAACAAAAGCTTAATCTCTATAGAAGTTACATTTTTTACTTTTTTTTTTTTTTTTGACAGGGTCTCACTCTGTTGCCGAGGCTGGAGTGTGCAGTGGCCCTGTCTTGGCTCGCTGCAGCCTCGACCTCCTGGGCTCAAGCTATCCTCCCACCTCTGCCTCCCGCATAGATGGGGCTATAGGCGTGCGCCAACCACACCTGGCTGAGTTTTGTATTTTTTATAGAGATGGGGTTTCACCACGTTGACCAGGCTGGAAGTGTTTTTTTTTTTTTTTCTCTTTAAATTTTTGTATCATATCTTGATGCTTGTCTTTAAAAAATAAGAAAACATCTAGAAACTTATCAGTATTTAAAGAATTTAGGAAAAGGGGGTGGGGTGTCTTGGATTAAAAAGAACTGATTTTGGGCATTTTAGTTTTTGATGTTAGAAAAAAATATCTCCAGAAACATCTTGATAAATGTGGTCAGGTAATACATTACTATTTTGGTGATTATTATCATTGAACTCTACTGAATCTCTAAACTAACATACTTAATAGCTAAAAGATTATCTTTTATTTCTTCCTTTACCCTTTAAAATATGTATCTTTGTCTTTCTTTTATGTCACCTTCTGAGGAATTGTTATAAAATGTTTTTCTTTCAAGTTAACATTACTTTAAATTTGGGCTGGCTTTGAATGTCAAGGCTGGTAGGATATTGAAATGATGTAAAGTGTTCAATATGAATAGGGCCACTAAATGAGAGTGTGGTAGTCTTACCTCCTTGTCTGTAGAATACCTAGGGGTATATGGGCAGAAATAAAGTTGACAGGTAAAAATGTAAATGAAAGTTGCTGAGGTCATGGTTAGGATAGTACACAGGTATCTGCCTATGAATCAGAAGACCTGAAATCAGGGGCCCTGTCATAGCTACTTGAGAGTGTCCCTGTGCCCCACATGTTGTTCACATCAGAATCAGCTTTGGGTCTGCTAGGCTGGTAGGGCGAACTTTTTACATGACTTTGGTCAAATTGCTTCTCTTCTGGACTTAAGTTTCACCTGCTGAGAAATGAAGGTATGGTAACATCAACTCCTTTGCAATTTCATTGCAAATGTTAACAGCCTTTCTAAATACTATAAGGTCTGTTGTGAGCCTATGGGTCCAGCACTTGTACCTCTTCCTTCCCTCTAAGGAACCCAAGCATCTGAATCTGGGGCCTCACCATACTTTTACTTGAATACTCCTTCAAGTTCCTCTCTACAACTTTGGTGAGTCTGTGGAAAGAAAAGTCAAATATTTCATATTGGTTCTTATTTAACCACAGATCTTCATTTAAGCTCTGTGACTGATTCTTTCTATAAAGAACCATGAACTTAAAAATAAGATGACTATGATCTTTCAATATGGAATAGATATGTGAGTAAAGATAGTTACTCTGCCACAGAGATCTACAGGGATGAAGACTGTGTAAGTCAGGGGTCTCCAGAGAAACAGAACCAGTGGGATGTGTGTATACATGAAGAGGTGTGTTTATGTGTTTGTGTAGGGAGAGAAAGAGAGAGATCTATTATAAGAAATAGTCTCGGCCGGGCGCGGTGGCTCAAGCCTGTAATCCCAGCACTTTGGGAGGCCGAGACGGGCGGATCACGAAGTCAGGAGATCGAGACCATCCTAGCTAACATGGTGAAACCCCGTCTCTACTGAAAAAATACAAAAAAACTAGCCGGGCGAGGTGGCAGGTGCCTGTAGTCCCAGCTACTCGGGAGGCTGAGGCAGGACAATGGCGTAAACCTGGGAGGCGGAGCTTGCAGTGAGCCGAGATCCGACCACTGCACTCCAGCCTGGGTGACAGAGTGAGACTCCGTCTCAAAAAAAAAAAAAAAAAAAAAAAAAAAAAAGAAATAGGCTCATGCATTTATGGAGAAGGGCAAGTCCAAAGGTCTGCAGGGTAAGTCAGTAAGCTGGAGACCTGGGAGAGCCAATGGTATATAGTTCCAGTCTGAGTCGAAGGCATGAGAATGAAGAGAGCTGACGGTGTAGTTCTGGGCTGAAGACTGGCAGACTCAAGATTGAGGAAGAACCCATGTTTCGTTCAAGACTGAAGCCAAGGGGGAAAAAAAGCCAGTGTCCCAGTTTGAAGACTGTCAGGGGGGAGGAGTTCTCTGTTACTTGAGGGGGTGTCAGCCTTTTTGTTCTCTTCAGGTGGTCAACAGATTGGATGAGGCCCACCCACATTAGGGAAGGCAATCCGCGTTACTCAGTCTACCCACTTAAATGTTAATCTCCCCCCAAACATCCTCAGAGACACACCCAGAATAATGTTTGACTAAATATCTGGGTACCCCATGGCCCTATCAAGTTGGTATGTAATATTAACCATTACACAGGTGGATCACTTTGAGCTCGGGAGTTTGAGACCAGGCTGGGCAACATGGCAAAACCCAGTCTCTACAAAAAAATGCAAAATTAGCCAGGCGTGGTGGCATGCACTTGTGGTCTCGAGAGGCTGAGTTGGGAAGATCAATTGATCATGGGAAGCAGAGGTTGCAGTGAGCCGACAGTGCCACTGCACCTGCAGTCGGGGTATCAGAGTGAGACCCTGTCTCACAACAAAAACAAAAACAAACTAACAAACAAACAAACAAAACACGCTCCAGTCAGGATAAAGATAAGAAGATAAGGAACATTGCTGAAATAGAGAAGTCATAAGGTTACTTTTCCTTTGCTTTTTATACTAAATTAAATTTTAAATGAACTCTACAGTGTACAGTTTATTGAGATACTGGTTGTCTTGAAACTTAATAAGATATAATCAAAACAACAAACGTCTTGATTTTTATAAGGTCTCCTTTGGGCTATTGGGGTGTTCCAGTCCTGTTGACTTTCCCACAAACCTAAGCATCTGGGTCCGTGTTCTTCCTCTGAATTCACCTGTATTTTGTCCCAAGCTTTGGGTGGAGAGGTCTATGAGTGCTGAAGATTATTTAAGTGTTTCTGACAAAACTTTATGATTCCCTGTGTATGGTTTGGGACGGAACTGTCTTTACCTCTCAGTGCTGCTTTGATGTGTAGTCACATAAATACATTAAATAGTGCTTTCAAAAATACTTTTAAAACTACAGGACTCAGTGCAAATACAAGAGATTGTCTTCTTCCCCAATCTATGGTGATTGGCATAGACCTGGATTTTAGTTTATTTTATTTTGTCTTTTTTTTTTTTTCCTGAGATGGAGTCTCACTCTGTTGCCCAGGCTGGCGTGCGGTGGTGTGGCCTCGGCTCACTGCAGCCTCCGCCTCCTGGGTTCAAGTGATTCTCCTGCCTCAACCTCCTGAGTAGCTGGTATTATAGGCGTGTGCCACCACAGATGGCTAATTTTTGTTTGTTTTTTTGTATTTTTAGTAGAGATGGGGTTTCACCATGTTGGTCAGTCTGGTCTTGAACTCCTGAACTCAAATGATCTGCTTGCCTCAGCCTCCCAAAGTTCTGGGATTATAGGTGTGAGCCACCGCTCCTGGCCTTTTTTGTCTTTTTAATCCATCATGGATGGCATGGGCATCTTTACCTTCTGGTATCCAAGGACTCCTTCATTTTCTTTTTCTTTCCTTTTTTTCTTTTTGGAGAGAGTGTCACTCTGTTATCCAGGCTGGAATGCAATGGCATGATGTCAGTTTTCTTCATCCTCCATCTCTTGGGCTCAAGCAATCCTCCTACCTCAGCCTCTCAAGTAGCTGGGACTACAGGCATGCACCACCATGCCCGGCTAATTTCTGTATATTTTGTAGAGACAGGATTTTGCCACGTTGCCCAGGCTGGTCTCAAACTCCTGGGCTCAAGCAATCTGCCCTTTGGCCTCTCCAAGTGCTGGGATTACAGGCGTGAGCCACCGTGCCTGGCCACTCATTCATTTTCTTTCCTCTTACATCTTCACCCTCTATACAACCTTCAGAAAATATCTGATAAAGTGTTTTACACTGAGGCATAAATGAGTGTGATAAACTTTAATGCATTATTCAATCTAGGAATGTCTACATATTATTAGAAGACAAAGGAATCCATCTATAATTGTGGATTTTCAGGAATCATCTGGAGAGAAGATGTTTGGGAAACAGAACTGAGATTATAGTTTTTACTGAACCTTAAGTAAAGTGTCAGTTTGTACCCATCTGTCACTCTGGAATTCTCTAATATGGCAGGACCCGGAAGAGACTTGCAGTTTCAGTTTGAACTGTCTTGTTAGTCTAGAACAGGAGTCATCAGTAAGGCCGTGCACCAGAATCCCAGGATGTGCTTATGAAATGTAAACTTTCCTAGACCTCAGACCTAATGGATAGAATCTTCAGGTGTAGGACCTGGGCATCTGCATTTTTAAAAGCCAACAGGTCATTCTGTCCATTCAAAACTGATACCAGTAGGCCACCACGTTGCTAATATGGGTATACAGGATCTTAAGTGAGGTTAAATTCTTTATGGATGTTGACATTGTTTCAATGCACCTTGGAATGTCACTGTTTTGCTGACAAATGATGATGATGATCAAGAAATTCTTTGTTTAGATCTTGTGACTGTTTTTCTTTCATGCAGAAAAGTTGTGCAGCGACCAACCTAAGAAATAGATACAGAGAACTTGCAGAAGGTCTGGGAAATGCCCAGAATTTGTAATACTTTTCTATGGGGAGAGATTGGAGGGGGCAGAGTGTCCAGTGTTGGAAATCCTTCAAAGTATCATTTATCCAGAATGAAGGATTCACCTAGAAAGCTTAGTGTGAAAGGCTAAGGTCCATTTTGGTGCTCAGCAACATGGCAGAACTGAAGCTGCAACTGTTAGACCTGAAATAACCTCACTCTTCACACTGAATCCTTTACTGCAAGCATTGACTTACAGACCTTCTCTTGAGTGTTGAGATTGCTCTTAAGACCTTTTGAATCACAGCTTTCTGTTCTTTTCGTTCTTCTGCTGAGTCCCTGTATTGGCAAGTCCCAAGAGCCTCTCTTCACCTATTATTAATAATTTATCTTTGCATGAAGGTAATACTTGTAGGTAATGCATTTTGACATCCTTGGGAGAAAGGAGAGTGGCTCCCAGAGTTTGGCTGCATTTCTTTACTAAATCATGACTTACGTTTTGAAGAAGTTCATAGGAACTTCTGTGGTGTAAACAGCTGCATATACTTTAGTTTTATTTAGATGTACAGATGGTGGTTATTCTCCAAGATACTTAGGAGTGTTCTAAGTAAAAGTTCTATTTGCCCTTATCCCTGAAGTCCATTTGCTTCTTATTGTTTTGAGTCATTTACTCAGAATGAACAGAAACATGAAGTCACTACTTTCATTTATCTGGCATCTGTTTGTGTGCAGTTCAGTTAATCCAGTTTAGGATCAGGGACTGTAGATGTGAAGGGAAATGAAGCAAAGTGAAAAAGCTGACTTGCAAATTGCATCCTGTTTTAAGTCAGGATGGTTAGAGTGTTGGCATTCTCCAAACATCATGCCTTTTTGGCATGTCACTGTATTGGGACCACTGGCTTTTTGTTTTTGTTTTTGTTTGGCTATCCTGATGAAGTGTAGTGCCAGATGACCCAGTGCATTTTTTTTTTGTTGTTTTTTTCTTTGAGACAGAGTCTTGCTTGGTCGCTCAGGCTGGAGTGCAGTGGCGTGATCTTGGCTCACTGTAACCTCCGCCTCCTATGTTCAATCGATTCTCCTGCCTCAGCCTCCAGAGTAGCTGAGATTACAGGTGTCTGTCACCACACCTGGCTAATTTTTGTGTGCATATATATATACACACACACACACACATATACACATACACATATATACACACACACATATATATTTTGTTTGTTTATTTGTTTTTTAGTAGAGATGGGGTTTCACTGTGTTGGTCAGGCTGGTCTTGAATGCCTGACCTTCAGCGATCTGCCCACCTCACCTCCCAAAGGACCCAATACATTTGGATGGGAGGGATTGAGATGGGGTGAGCAGGCAAGGCTAATTTAAACCATGCAGACCAGCTGAAACTATTTTTTCTTCAAGTTTGTGAAAGGGATCACGTTTTCATTTTAACCCATGAAAACTTTTAATTTTTATTTAAATCACCTCTGTTTTTGCTTTAAGATCCAGCAATGGGAGCAGAATCTTGAGAAATTTCACATGGATCTGTTCAGGATGCGCTGCTATCTGGCCAGCCTACAAGGTGGAGAGTTACCGAACCCCAAGAGTCTCCTTGCAGCCGCCAGCCGCCCCTCCAAGCTGGCCCTCGGCAGGCTGGGCATCTTGTCTGTTTCCTCTTTCCATGCTCTGGTAAGTTCCTAAGGAAGGCTGTTTCTGCAGCATTCGGGGAGAGCTGCGGATGCTCCCCCTTTCTTTGGCTTGTTGCCATCAGCGCTTGTGGGACTTGACCCAACAACGGAAACCTAGAGGCCAGGTCACCCAGAGGCCACGGGCCTGGGGATGAAGGAGACCAGACATCGTGCTGTAGAGCCCCCAGTTTCTCTACTGCTTAGAGTCCAGCAGCTAGTGGACAGTTACTGCATGTTCATCTCTGTCTGCCTCTCCGTGTGTTCCACCTCATACCATCAGGAAAGTGGGATGCTGGAGAAGGAGCAACAGTGGGGTGAAGATTAAAGGATGGATTAAAGGTTGTTTTCTCTGTCCTGCAGAGCGCCCCGTTGGGTTTTTTGAAGTCACTCCCATTTTGGTGCCTTCTGTGTGTTGTGTCAGCTCAGCCTAGGGGTCTGTAGTGGTTTTGCTGACACTGCTGCCCACCATGGAGAGACCTGAATGTCATGACTTGTGTTATCCAGATGAGAGCTGTCTATATGGTGGATGCTTTCCTGGCATTTCAGACATGCAGTAGCTTTTGGCGATGGTCAGAATGCGTTTATAGCAAGCAGAGCTCGCTTCCTTAGGGCAACTGTTAGTTTTTTCTGCCACTCAAATACTAAGCCTTTAGATTTTTTTAAACTGTGTTTTACATTAGGTATGTTCTAGAGATGACTCTGCTCTCCGGAAGAGGACACTGTCACTGACCCAGCGAGGGAGAAACAAGAAGGGAATATTTTCTTCGTTAAAAGGGCTGGACACACTGGCCAGAAAAGGGAAGGAGAAGAGACCTTCTATAACTCAGGTGAGCTCTTCAGCATGGGAACAGCATACTAGAGTGAAATTCCTGAAACCCTTAATTTTCCGCCTGCTATAAATAATCAATGTTCATTCTCTGTTAAGAATGAAATCAGGCCAGGTGGGGTGGCGCATGCCGTAATTCTAGCAGATTGGGAGGGCAAGGCAGGAGGATCACCTAAGCCCAGGAGTTCAAGAGCAGCCTGGGCAACAGAGTGAGACCCCATCTCTACAAATAGCCAAGTGTGGTAGTGTGCGCCTATAGTCCCAGCTACTCTGAAGGCTGAATTGGGAAGATCGCTTGAGCCCGGGAGGTCAAGGCTGCAGTAAGCCATGATTTTGCCACTGCACTCCAGCCTGAGTGACAGAGCGAGACCCTGTCTCAAAAATAAAAATGAAAATGAAAGTTGATTCAAAGGAATCAATTCTTAGCATGCTCTTTTTTTTTTTTGCCCAACGAAAGTGCACCAGTTGCCGCATCTATCCTGGCACTCCCGAAGAGGTAGTCATACTGCATGCAGTGCTTAAGAACAGAAAAAAATAAGAATAATCAGAAAATAATCCACACTTTTCCTTCCCTCTAGTACTAATATTTATTTTCTCATAGATTTTATATTAAAATAAATGGAAAATTAATAATAAGAGGAGTGGCAGCTCAATTCTGTTGCTAGTGCTGTGGATTTTGCTCACTAAATCCTTACAACATGGCCTTGGGGTTTTGTCGTCCCATTTTAGAGATGAGGAGACTGACACTTGAAGAGGTTAGTTACATCACTTACCTTCCCCTGTTCACCAGCACCAAAGGGCATGGCCGGGACTAGTTTTTGCCTAAGTCCATGGTCTTGAAACACTGGAATATTGCTGGTGCTTATTTTTCCCTTGGGGAGGGGTGGCTCTTGTAACATTTTCTTTTTCTTTCTTTCTTTTTTTTTTTTTTGAGATGGAGTCTCGCTCTGTCACCCAGGCTGGAGTGCAGTGATGCGATCTTGGCTCACTGCAACCTCCGCCTCCTGGGTTCAAGCGATTCTCCTGCCTCTGCCTCCTGAGTAGCTGGGACTACAGGTGCACACCACCACGCCTGGCTAATTTTTGTATTTTTAGTAGAGACAGGGTTTCACCTGTTGGCCAGGCTGGTCGTGAACTCCTGACCTCAGGTGATCCACCCATCTGGGCCTCCCAGAGTGCTAATTACAGGCGTGAGCCACCGTGCCTGGCCTCTTCTAACGTTTTTATTAAGGAAAAGTAGCCTAAGCATGTGTTGGTGAAATGCGGCCCAAGTATTGTAAATTGTTTTCAGAACATTTTGAATATATGTATTTCATGGTGCACCTGTATTTCATGATGCAGGTGCATGATAATGGATTTTATCTTGCTGACTGATATGTTTTAGGATTACTATGTTTCAAAGCTGTTGAAAAAATAAGTTATATGATGACCTGATCATTCAGGTGAATAGGGAAAAGGTTTGCAATTAAGTGTGAAGAAGTTTTTGCTTTTATTTTCAATGAGCTGCTGTTTTTCTGATTATGTTTTCAATATCATTGGAAAGAGAGTCACATTTTATTGGATCTTTGTTTTCTAATTTGTGTATGGCTATTTATTTGATAATGCTTTTGTGAATTACGTAAGTAAAAGGGCCAGTATCAATTCCTTTGACCTGTTTAAAACCTTGAAACAATAAAGTTAGAGGTGGTGGGGAGTGGGCTGGTTCATTAACAGCAGAATCACAGGAAACTTCTTTTATGTGGCCACCATTTTTGTATACTGATATACAAAAATAATATCAGATTTTAAAATTGTGGTTCTACTTGAAATTATTATTATTTTTTTCTTTTTTGAGACAGAGTCTCTGTCACCCAGGCTGGAGTGCAGTGGTGTAATCTTGACTCACTGCAACCTCCACATCCCAGGTTCAAGCAATTCTTGTGCCTCAGCCTCCCAAGTAGCTGGGACTACAGACTTTAGCCACCACATTCAGCTAATTTTTATATTTTTAGTAGAGTCAGGGTTTCACCATGTTGGTCAGGCTGGTCTCAAACTTCTGGCCTCATGTGATCCACCTGCCTCTACCTCCCAAAGTACTGGGATTGCCACTGTGACCAGCCTGTAATTTAATTTAATTGTAAAGAGTAATCTTATTTGTTGGTTGTAATGGAAATGTATTTCCTCATTATTGACTGTCGTCAACTGCAAACCCTTTGCTAATTGTGGGCCTATGCTTTCTTTATTTTAAAAAAATCGTTTTTGTAGAAATGGGAGTCGGGGCGGTCTCCCTATGTTGCCCAGGCTAGTCTCAAACTTCTGGCCTCAATCCGTCTTCCCACCTCAACCTCCCAAAGTGCTGGGATTATAGGCCTGAGCCATAACACCGAGCCCTTATGCTTTGTGAACTGAACTTCTTTGATGGTTAACTGATGTCCTTAAGGTATTTTAATCAAGACAGTATATTCTATATAATTAAATAATAACTTGATAAATAACTTGCTTACTTTTCTTAGATATAGACATTCTGCTAATTAGATATGAGCCTAATATGGTTTTTACCCAGCATGTGTTGTAATTTGTTCTCAACATAGATTTTTTGATAAACAAAAGCATTTGGTTGAACATTTTTTGTTTTAAAAAGATATGAAACTAATTACAGTGTCGGTATTTATATAACTGAATGAAGTTGATTTAGTAGGTATTTCTAAATGTTTACATTGTTTTTAATGTTAATTATGCCACTACAAAATTTAGAAGGTGAAATTTGGAAAAGGCAATTGTTTTTAGTTCTTCTACCCAAACAAACCACTTTTAACATTTAGCTGTATTTTCTTCCAAGATCTATTCTGTGCACATTTAAAAAAGTAGGTATGAGCTTGATTTTGGTGGTTCTGTTTCACACCTTCAGAAACATGTACTTTTTGGTTAAAAGCGATATCAAGAATGAATAAATGAATTTATTTATTTATTTATTTATTTATTTATTTATTTATTTGAAACAGTCTCATGCTGTTGCCCAGGCTAGAGTGCAGTGGCATGATCTCAGCTCACTGCAACCTCTGCCTCCCGGGTTCAAGTGATTCTCTGCCTCAGCCTCCTGAGTAGCTGGGACCACAGGTGGGTGCCACCAGGCCCGGCTAATTTTTGTATTTTTAATGGAGATGGCATTTCACTATTTTGGCCAGGCTGGTCTTGAACTCCTGACCTCAGGTGATCTGCCCACCACAGCCTCCCAAAGTGCTGGGATTGCAGGCCGACTTAAATGATAGATGACATAAAAAGTAAAACGTAACTATGTAGGAAATTAAAACTTTAAGCGTATTAGAATAATAGTACAAATTGTGATATGAAGCTCTTCTAAAATGTTATAGAACTTTAGTTTTTCAGTAATGAGAAAGGGTAGCTGGCAAGTGAACATTACAGGGCCATTTCATTGTCTTTTCATCCCCTGTCTGTCAGATATTTGATTTAAGTGGCAGCCATGGATTTTCTGGAACTCAGCTACCTCAAAACTCCAATAACTCCAGTGAGGTAAACTTTGCTGTAGATGGCCGCCATCTTGTTTTACATGAATGACACAAATGCTAACTTAAGTGAGGAATGCTGTTTCAGAATCTTTACATGAACTCCTTGAAAATAGATTTATAATTAAAATGGTCCCAGTAGGTATTCTCTAAAGAGATGGTCTTAAATGCCAAGCATCTTGGAGGTATCTAACCTCACAATAACTCCATTTTAAAATCAGCAACATGACTAGACTGAAGTCGTAATAGCATCTTTAATTTATACATCTCTATTCCTCAGCAGTACTTATCTTCATTTGAGAGTTCAGTGAATACAAAATTGCATTTTCCTTTCAGGGTTGTCAGGGATCTTCACACAGATAGTACATTCTCTGCTGTGTGTCTCAGGCGCTGTCAAGTGGGGCCTGAGTAGTGTCTCCTCATCCCCAAAATTGCTTCTGACCAAACAAATCCTCAGAATGATTTCTGAATGAAATCCTAGAGTATGAAATCCTGGATGTGCCTATGCCTCTTCCTAGTGCCTTTTTCAAACCCACAACATCCCCATGAGGCTGTGTTAGTTCTCTAATGTCTCCTCCACCAAATAATTTTTTTTTTTTTTTGAGATGAAGTCTTGCTCTGTTGCCCAGGCTGGAGTGCAGTGGCGTGATCTCAGCTCACTGCAACCTCCGCCTCCCAGATTGAAGCAGTTCTCCTGCCTCAGTCTCCCAAGTAGCTGGGATTACAGGCGCCCTTCACCATGCCTGGCTAATTTTTGTATTTTTAGTAGAGATGGGGTTTCACTATGTTGGCCAGGCTGATCTTGAACTCTGGACATCGCGATCCACCCACCTCAGTCTCCCAAAGTGCTGAGATTACAGGCATGAGCCACCGCGCCCGGCCAGTTCTTACTCTGCACTTATATCTCTTACTGTTAGCCATTCTGTCAAGTGCATATGTCATGGCTCCCAGGAAAGCTTGTAATTGATATAGTTTATATATGCCCTATGATTATCTGTATATTCTCAATCTATAGCACACTGCTAAGGATATAGTACTTGCTTAATAAGTTTGATGACTAATTATTTCTACTAGATGTAGTCATTTAATGGCTGAGAATGACTGATTTGTAATAAAGGTCCATAATTTTAGGGTCATATCTCTTCCAGCACTGTGTAACAATGTAAAATTCTTACTTTGAAAGTTAAGAGGCCTGGCATGGTGGCTTGTGCCTGTAATCCCAGAATTTTGGGAGGCCGAGTCAGGTGGATCGTTTGAGACTGGCCTGGGCAACATTGTGAAACCCTGTCTCTACCAAAAATGCAAAAACTTAGCCAAGTGTAGTGGCATGCTCCTGGGAGGCTGAGGTGGGAGGATTGCTTGAGCCTGGGAGGCAGAGGTTGCAGTGAGCCAAGATCGCGCCACTGCACTCTGACCTGGGTGACAGAGTAAGACCCTGTCCCTGAATAAAGAAAGTTATGACACTATAGCATCAGTACGCTTCCTATTAACAGAGTGTATGTTGGACTTTGAAAATAAATTTTGCTCATGTAGCCACTTACAGTGAGGATTAAGCTTAGTGCTTAAGTTGGGCTCAAAAAACAGGTCCCATTGAATGCTCTAAGGAGTGAGAAGAAACTATGATTTCTGCATTTGTTTTTTTTAAGCATGTGTATCTAAACAGTTACTCCTATTTATTTTAGCTAAGCATTACTTGGGATGTAGGGATACTGAAGAAATTATTGTCATTTATAGGACTATTTTAATGCAGCCTCTATAATTTCTGTGCTATAGTACCCAGATAACTAGATTCAGATTGAATGGCAGATAGAACTAAGGGTGTAATTTGTTTTTTTTTTAATATCTCTGGGACTTACA
The DNA here is from genome assembly GCF_043159975.1 of Macaca nemestrina. Taxonomy (NCBI): domain Eukaryota; kingdom Metazoa; phylum Chordata; class Mammalia; order Primates; family Cercopithecidae; genus Macaca; species Macaca nemestrina. Next base: position 74,440,087 of record NC_092129.1, read on the forward strand.
ATTCTGCCTGGCTAAATAATGAATATTTAATCTTGCTATTTTTCATCTGCTAATCATTCTTGGAGAATACTTGTAACCTGCACAAATGAATTTTTATACAATAAGTAAATTATGCTCATTTCTATAACACAGAAAGGCTGTTGTGAGGAAGGGGCCGTGTGCATTTTAACTATTCCACTCTAATTGATGCATCATATAACAGTCCAACAGTGAGTCACCCTAATTCAAAATCTGTTAAGGCTGGAACAAAGCCAGTCTTACTTGAGCATTTTTTTAGAGGACACTTTGGCTAGCCAAAAACGAAAGCTTTTCATGGCGAACGTCTGGATGAGTAATAGTGAGTCTTATACGGCCTTTGAAGGGAGGTGTTTGTCATGGAGATTGTGACAACAAAGTCCCCAGTAAGGCTCGGATGGGGGCAACCCCGGAAGCTTCATTGGAGAAATGTGGCAGCCCCTGGGCCTCGGCCCCTTCTCCTGGAAAATTGGTTTGGGCTGTCCCAACCTTCTGTGGCAGTGAGTGAATGCAGTATTGTCATGTTAGTCATGAGCTGCAAACCGAAAAAAAAAAAAAACTAAAAAACCCCGAAACCAAAACAAAACCCCTAATATTGGTTTCTTAAATGGAAAATATGAATGAAACAGCTTACTCTTCACCACAGTATGGTAATCTGTTTAGACAGAATATTAATACGCAACCCTATACAGCATATATACGTATACCTGTACGCATACAGCTAGCGAGCTAGCTAGATCCATCTTTGTTTTTCTTTCCTATCAACCGATGTATGGGCATCAGTCCAAGAAGGAAATAAACACTTTCTCTTCTATGACATTTTACTGTTGTTAAGAAAACTGGGAGCATGCAACTCCCTTTTGTGTTTTCTCCTCATCTCCCTTGCAAATAGACTTTCCTTTTATCAGCCACCGTGGTGGTGTGGGCCCATTTGTGACAGCCAGATTGTGATTTTGCTACTCACTTCCCTTCAGTGATCCAAGTAGTAATTACGAGCCATTTGATCCAAAAGCATCTGCTGTGAGAACACACGGAGTTTCCATTTTTTCTCCTTGCTGCATACTGAGCATAAGTAATTTGACATGTGGTTTCAGGACCCTTGATGTAATAATAATAATAAAAAATACTTCTGTGGAATGCCCTCCAAGGAGAGCTAAAGTGATTTGCAGACATTCACTAGTCAGTCTGGAGTGGCTGTGGCTGCAGCCCAGTGATGTTCCCGTGTCATGATGGCCAATTGGAGCTGACTGCAAGGTGATCTGAGCAGCAGTGGCCACTACAGTGCCCCAGGGCTTTGGAACAAAGGATGATTCTCAGGAAGTTCTTTACAGTGGTCATCACTGAAATACAGTAGTTATGCCCAGTACTACTGTATAAAGACCTGATCCAGGCTCAACGTCCAAAACATCTTTACAATTTCTGTCTTTCAAGTGCAGTTCCTCCCGTCAGTCTCCTAACCACCCCACGAGGCTGTTGTTTTTAAGCTGTTTTGAAGGTGAAGAAACAGAAGTGCAGAGGCACTAGATAACAGCCCCTAACGAGGCTGAGATTTGACCTGGATTGTCTTTCTATTATTGTATTTTTTTCTGTCTCCATTTGTATTCTCAGGACCAGGAAACCTTGAAGAGGCTAGTTGGAAATATATATATATATATATTTTTTTTTTCCTTAAGTGGAGGAAGTAGAAATATATAGGTTTTTTCTTTGAGGGGAGGAAGTAGAGTAGGAGGCATGGTAGGTGTGTAACAGTCCTGACAGAGGTAGCCAACCATGGAATTCTGGGTGGTTGAAAATATTCATTTAACATAGTGGCATCTTTGAAATGGGTAACCTGGAAAAAGAATTTTCCAGATGACTCCATTTTTAATGCTTATTTTCAGGATTCTCCATTCTTTTTATGAAAAGAATGTTGGAGAATATTTTATCTGGTTTCCTGAAACTAAAGCACATGTATTTTCAACTTGGATAGCATTGACCTTCCTTCAGAGAATTAATCCAACTTTCCCTCCAAATGGGCAAAGCTTACAACCACCTAAGAGATCTGTAAGCACCAAGTAGCTTTTTCTTTTTCTAGTTCTAATGAATTAATTTTAAATTCTTGGTGCTTCCTTTGAATAACCAGGTTTTACTTTTCTTGAACTGTATATACATTTGTGACGGGTGTGTGTGTGTGTGTGTGCCTAACACACACCAAAAATTACATTTAACTTTTCATTGAGGGGCCTCTTGAGAGGGTCTAACTCTTCGATGGCCTTGGCTTTGATGGGCATCTTCTCTCCTATGGTTCACTACATCTCGGGTCAACAGTGTAGACTCAGAAAACCATTGCTCAGAGCAATTGTAGCACAGCACCTTGTTTAATGGATTTTAATAGGATTATTTCTTTTGTCCTTCCATCCTTCCATCTATCTGCACACTTTTCCGTTGTCCAGAACTTGTTCTCCTTCAATAATCTGTTAATTTCTCTTCTCATAGCTTCCAGAGAGCATTAAGAACTTGACACTATGTCAACAGAGTTGAGTAAGATACTGAAAACGGACAGCGTTTACCTCTCATGCCTGTATATGACTGTGAATTTCTAGTTGTATCCAGCTCAGCACTCAAGTTTTGAGTGTGTCCTGGGTACGGGCCGCACTGTGTTAATGGCTGAGGGAGAATGAGGATACGGAAGACAAAGCCTCTGCTGGCATTCATCTTATCCTGGTGCGGGACTTAGAAGTGACCCCCCTGTGGGCTGGGCTTTGCCAAGTGCTGTACCAGGGACATAGGAGAGTGAACTCATCTAAGTGAGAGGACTTGAGGGCAGAGAAAGGAGAGAGAGGAGAGACTTCATAAGAGAGGGGCATTTTAAACCAGGTTGGAGGGTGTATATGGTTTCAGCACTGTCTCTGTAAGGACGGTACAGCAGAGAGACGAGATGGAAGTGAGCACCGGCATGGAGCAGGAGCTTGCCACTCCCTTTTGGGGAATGTTCTCTGAGCCGTTCTGTTCAGTGGGAACATGGTATGTAGCGTAGAATAATGGAAAGTAATCAAGACATGTAGGTTGTACCCATTTTCTATAAAGGGAGTTAACTGCCAGGCAGGCATTCTGTGTAATATAGCGGTGGTGTGAACCAGCTCAAGCCAGACTTCTACCCTTCAGTTCCCCGGAGTACCATAGGCACTAGTTGTGTAAACTTGGGCAAGTTTCTAGAATGTCCTGAGCCATATGTGTCTTGCCTGTTCCATAGGAAGTGATGATGGTGTCTCCCTGAGAGGGCTGGTTGTGAGTGGTGAGTGAACTGATGGCACATCAAGAGCTTGTTTCATTTGGCCTCATGAGATGCAATCTTTCTTTTTTTCTGAGGTGGAGTCTCCCTCTGTCGCCCAGGCTATTGCAGTGGCATGATCTTGGCTCACTGCAACCTCCGCCTCCCAGGTTCAAGCAATTCTCCTGCCTCAGCCTCCTGAGTAGCTGGGACCACAGATACGTGCCACCATGCCTGGATAATTTTTATTTTTAGTAGAGATGGGGTTTTACCATGTTGGCCAGGCTGGTCCTGAACTCGTGACCTTAGGTGATCCACCCGCCTCGGCCTTCCAAAGTGCTGGGATTGCAGGCATGAGCCACTGCGCCCGGCTGGTGATACAGCCTTTCTCTGATTGTCAGTAACAGTGGGAACAAGAGGGTGTGAAGGCACAGTGTTAATTTGTACTGCTCATGTCCCTCCCCCACCTGTTTATCTATAATTACGTTTTTCCCGATCTCCTAAAATGCAGCAGTAAATTGCTCTGCCACCCTCAGTGGGAGCCTGTGACTTCCTCCAGGCCTTGTTCTTTGTGAAGTTTCTTACTCCACAGTGACCTCTGCTGGGTTTTAGTTTGCTTCTCAACAAGCCTGGTTTCAGAGGTGGGGGCCTGCACCTTTAAGGCAGCATCTGTTTGTTGCTAAGCACTGGGTTGAAATCACTGCCCAGAGAATGAACCAGAGAAAATAATGTGCCTGTGTAAGACAAGAGCCTTTAGGAGAGAGTGTCCGGGTTGGTTCCTGGCATCCCTGGCTCCTTGCATCTGGTCCTGTCTTTTCCTTTGTCATTGGCACGTGTGGGGATGTTCATTCTGGCTGTGATCACCCTTCCAGAAAAATGTGCTGAAAGCGACAAATCCATGACAGATCCAGAAATGTCACTTCAAAGTTGAGCACCATGTTTTCAAAAAGATGACACAGAGAGATGGATTTTTGTCTTGCTTTGTTCTTTGAAATTTCTTTATGATTTCTCTTCTAATTTTTAAATCCTACATAGGAGGATCTTTTACTTTGTATTTAAAAATGCATGGAATTCAAAGTAAAATCACCCATTAATGATAACTTTAAAGTATGATGAATGATATATAAAATAATGTGATAGTGTTGAATCTATCGGTGACATTTTTTGGTATGTAAGGTGTTTCACATAAGTGACCTCTTTCGCTCACAAAACTTAAGTCACAAGTAATTTTTTCAATATTAATTATATTAATAACGTCCTCTTTTACAAAATAGCTGAATCGTAGCAAGGTAAATCTTGTCCTAGGCCATGCTTTGCTGGTAGCGTCTGAGACTTTTGATTTCAAAGCCCCAAATCTTTTCTTTACTACTACGTGAATGTAAGAACCTAGCCAGAGAGAAACATGTCTACATTGCTTAAGAAATGTATGCTATTTTTGTTATGAATTACGAAAGGATGTATTAGCATGAAGTCAGCAATTGTTGTGATGATGTAGTTTGGCAAACTAAACTTTCTTGGGAAGGGCTTCCTGAAGGTGGTATTCTTTGAGATGATTTTCCAACAGTGTCTGTGTGTGAGGTAGCTGAAGGATAGAGAGAAGATTTATCAGGACTACAGGTAATTTTAAGGAACAAATAGATTTCTATCAGTGATGAGTTAGGCTAAAATTAAAAAGAAGAAACAAAGACAAAAAAACCAGGTAGACTTAGAAGAGAAAGTTCGTGCTTGGATTAAGTGCAGTTCAGGGTTAGGATAGCAGGCAGATGTCAGTGGCCATGGACAAGGTGTATCTGGAATTTAGTGGAAGGTCGGAGAGGGATTATGGCTTAGATGCAGGCTTCACAGTGGCCCTTCTCAACCATGATCCCAGAGTAGTAAGCGTGGATACTCAGCAGTCCTTACATGGATTGCGGTGTTCTTTTTTTATTTTTTTGAGACAGATTCTTACTCTGTTGCCCAGGCTGGAGTGCAGTGGCGCGATCTCGGCTCACTGTAACCTCTGCCTCCCAGGTTCAAGTGATTCTCCTGCCTCAGCTTCCCAAGTAGCGGGGACTACAGGCGCATGTCACCACGCCTGGCTAATTTTTGTATTTTTAGTAGAGACGCTGTTTCACCATGTTGGCCAGGCTGGTCTTGAACCCCTGACCTCAGGTGATCTGCCCGCCTTGGCCTCCCAAAGTGCTGGGATTATAGGCGTCAGCCACCGTTTCCAGCTGGATTGTGGTGTTCTAACTCGGCATAAGCGGCCAATCGACACAGTGGAAAGAACACAGGACAGGCAGTCACTGACTTTCACTCCACTTCCCGTGGCTGCAGTTTCATCTGCATAAAATGAGTGAGGAAACATTGTTGGCCTTAGAAGGCTGTGAGAAGCCAGTGATGTAAATAGTCCATAAATGAACGGGACATTTGGCCGGTGGTTTCCTTCATTTGTTAATCAAATTTGTCTGCATTTTCTTTTGGCATCTACAAACAGGTCGACGAACTTCTGCATATGTATGGTTCAACAGTAGACAGTGTTCCCCGAGACAATGCGTGGGAAATCCAGACTTATGTCCACTTTCAGGATAATCATGGAGTTACTGTAGGGATCAAGCCAGAGCACAGAGTAGAAGATATTTTGACTCTGGCATGCAAGGTAATGGATTTTGCTGCAAAAATATACTTCTGAATAGAAATAATCATTAATGTTGCAATCTTATGCCTTCTAAATTCATGTGGTATTCAAGGGCCCAGTTTCCACGCCAGGGAACATATTAGCATATTTATTAGTTAATGTATTTATTAGCATATTGATTAATTTGCATTCTATTCCTTGATCTCTTTAGAAGAATGAGTTATTAGATCATGATCCCCCACCTTCATGAAGAACCTGAGCTAATCTACTGAAATTCTATGTATACTTTGGTATCTAGAATAATTATGAAATCCATTGCTATTTAAGTTACTTAGAGATGGTGTGTTATAAGAAGGCGGCATAAACTTTGAGGTAATTTAATTTAATCCTAAATAGTTTTATCGGATTTCTCCAGATTAAACACGAAACTTGATATATTCACAGTTGCTTTATGGAGATTAATATACGATGATGTTTTATTCATTTTTCAAACTGGGTTTCATTCCTGATTTGAAAAGGGAGTTTATGGTAAGTCTTAAAGAGGGCCCTCTGAGAGAATATATTCAGCAACATCAGATCAGAAGCTTTTCGACCACCAGGTGGTGTAGTAGAGCTTAAATCGTTTTAAGTTTCCAGAGAAAATACAATCAAATATGTTGACATGGTGAAAAAGGCATATAGAGTTTAAGTAATGCTTAATCATGTGCACTTAATAAATGTGAAAGATGTTTAATTTTAGTCCCCCTTTTTCACTTTGACTTGAAACATTAGGATTCTGTACATTTATATGTAGTTTATATCCTTATGAACTTAATTCCCTTTTACTCCCATATGTAACGTTTTTATTCAGAAAACCAACAATGTTCTATACCAATGATACCCTCTATTAAACTCATAATTTTCTGAGTAATAAAGGGTATCAGAAGCAGTGGGTCGGCCAGGCGCAGTGGCTCACGCCTGTAATCCCAGCACTTTGAGAGGCCGATGCGTCGGATCACAAAGTCAGGAGATCGAGACCATCCTGGCTGACACGGTGAAACCCCGTCTCTACTAAAAATACAAAAAATTAGCCGGACGTGGTGGGGACGCCTGTAGTCCCAGCTACTCGGGAAGCTGAGGCCGGAGAATGGCATGAACCCAGGAGGCGGAGCTCGCAGTGAGCCGAGATCGCGCCACTGCACTCCAGCCTGGGCGACAGAGCGAGACTCCGTCCCAAATAAAAAAAAAAGAAAAAAAAAAAGAAGTAGTGGGTCAGTTTGACCCAGTTAGAGCATATGCCTGAGATAAATTTCTCACTGTTGAAAATATGCATGACAGAGAAAATATGAGTGTGTGTGTGTAAACATTTTCCTTTTGAAAAGTTTTTGGAGTACGACATTCTTAATTCTGAAGTCTATAGATTTGTTCACATTTTACAAATTTCTGTATTTTAGTAATGAGAAACAAGGTTAGGCTCAACCTAACTAAAGAGATGGCATTTGCTGAGCTGGTAAGATTTCTTCTACTATCAGATATGTTCTACTGTAATCTCTTAAAAATGCATCTTTTGCCTTTAATCATAAGCAATAGTGTTCAGAGAAAACCTTCTTAAAAATAATTGTCTGCCAGGCACGGTGGCTCATGCCTGTAATCCTAGCACTTTGGGAGGCCGAGATGGGCAGATCACGAGGTCAGGAGATCACGACCATCCTGGCTAACACAGTGAAATCCCGTCTCTACTAAAAATACAAAAAATCAACCGGGCGTGGTGGCGGGCGCCTGTAGTCCCAGCCACTCGGGAGTCTGAGGCAAGAGAATGGCGTGAACCCGGGAGGCGGAGCTTGTAGTGAGTGGAGATCACGCCACTGCACTCCAGCCTGGGCAACAGAGCGAGACTCCGTCTCAAAAAATAAAAAATAAAAAATAAATAAAATAGTTGTCCCCCTTTACTTTTTTGCATACTAGTATGCATGTATTTATTTATTTATTTATTTGAGATGGAGCCTTGCTCTGTCACCCAGGCTGGAGTGCAGTGGTGCTGTCTCAGCTCACTACAACCTCCACTTCCTGGGTTCAATCATTTCTTCTGCCTCAGTCTCCCAAGTAGCTGGTATTACAGGTGTGTGCCACTAGACCTGGCTAATTTTTGTATTTTTACTATAGTCAACGTTTTGCTGTATTGGCTAGGCTGGTCTCCAACTCCTGACCTCAAGTAATCCACCCGCCTTGGCCTCACAAAGTGCTGGGATTACAGGTGTGAGCCACTGTGCCTGGCCTGCATCCAAATGTTTAAATTAGAGCTCTTATATAGGTTTAAATTCAGCAGATTTTTTGTGGTATTCTTTTAGCGATTTCTACTTTGATTTTTAATGAGCCTGCTAACCAATGATGGATTTAGAAAGAGCATTTAAAATCTGAATGACTGTCCTCTTCTTTATAGATGAGGCAATTGGAACCCAGCCATTATGGCCTACAACTTCGAAAATTAGTAGATGACAACGTTGAGTACTACATCCCTGCACCATATGAATATATGCAAGAACAGGTAAGTGTGCACTGGCTTTAGAAAGGGAGACTGAACCACATCCATGGCGTTTTGATTCTGAAAAATGTCATTTCTGGGAAAACTTTTGTTTAAATCCGGCACCTAGTTTGGAAACAGTCTCTATATAAATGGTAACTTAATAGCTTTCTTGTTTTATTATGAAAAATAGTGTCAAAGTAGTTTTTCAAGGTATCATAACATGAAATCCTCTGATTTTGTTGTTTTCACCTTTTGCAGGTTTATGATGAAATAGAAGTCTTTCCACTAAATGTTTATGATGTGCAGCTCACGAAGACTGGGAGTGTGTGTGACTTTGGTAAGTGTAAGGAATGCCTCTTTCAGGGAGTTATGTGGTTCATCTTTGCCTACTTTGCCCCAGTATCTTTGGACTTAATGCTTTTCCCTTACATTCACGTTTTCAGAATATATGACAGTAGTTTCTGAAAGTCCTTTCTCTTCCTACATTTCTATTTATTGATATTAGCAGGTGACACAGATAGGTATCAGTATTAGAGGGAAATGCCAAAGTAATTAAATGGAATGAATATAAAATTGATGGGAATTTGAAAATATAGATTAATAACACCATGTACTGTGTACTGATGCTGCTCTGAGCAGATCAACTCATGATTCATAGGAGAGTTGCTTTCATCTCTAGTGTCTTTGCTCTTGGTTTTCTCTTCCTACCTGGAATGCTCCCCTTCTTCCATCCCTCCTCTCTAATGACATGAATCCTACTGTCCTTCAAGAACCAACTGAGGGTCTAACTTTCTTGAAGAAACCGTATCTGATTGCTTTAGCTTTACTTCTTTCTTTCTTCCCTGAGTTTAACAGTTAAGAGTCAGCCAGGCATGGTGGCTCACGCCTGTAATCCCAGCACTTTGGGAGGCCAAGGCAGGCAGATCACCTGAGTTTGGGAGTTCGAGACCAGCCTGACCAACATAGAGAAACCCCATCTCTGCTAAAAATACAAAATTAGCCAGGCATGGTGGCACATGCCTGTAATCCCAGCTACTTGGGAGGCTGAGGCAGGAGAATCGCTTGAACCCGGGAGGCAGAGGTTGCGGTGAGCCGTAAGCCGAGATCGCACCATTGCACTCCAGCCTGGGCAACAAGAGTGAAATTCCATCTCAAAACTAAACAAAACAAAAAACAATTAAGGGTCAGTACTTCTGAAGTCACTTAATAGCATCATTTCCTCCATTTCTCTTTGATTAGATAATACTTGGTAAATATATCCATAGAAACAATGGTTAATGATTGGTAAATACCTCCATAGAAACACTATTTCTTACCTCGTTAAAATATGTTGATACATGATTATTTTCCTTAAAATGATTCAAACTAATAATAAATTAAAGTTTATAATATGTTAAAATGTCGTTTTTAGGATACTTTCGTTTTTTAAAAATTTGTATAATCTTTTCTGACCCCTATGTTATTTTTTTATTTTTTATTTTTTTTGAGACAGAGTCTTGCTCTGTCGCTCAGGCTGGAGTGCATTGGCACGATCTTGGCTCATTGCAACCTCTGCCTCCTGGGTTCAAGCAATTCTCCCTGCCTCAGCCTTCCAAGTAGCTGGGATTACAGGTGCCTCACCTGCCACTACACCTGGCTAATTTTTGTATTTTTAGTAGAGACGGGGTTTCACCATGTTGGCCAGGCTGCTCTTGAACTCCTGGACTCAAGTGATCCGTCCACCTCAGCCTCCCAAAGTGCTGGGATTACAGGTGTGGGCCACTGCACCTGGACCCCATGTTATGTTGGTTTTTCCTTTGAAGCCCTCTCGGCCTTTTTTCTCCTCCTCTTGGCCTTCACTGTGCTTTTTGTGGTTGCCATTTGTGTTCATCTTTGTACTGGAATGAGTGAATGAAGACACTTGCAAAGATACTCTCTGGTGAGACCGTAATCTGCCAGGCTCTGCTGGGGTCCCAGAGGAGACCTGGGGAACAGGACATTCTTGCTGTCCTCAAAGAACTCTCCGTATTAGGGGACCAAGACATGGAAACCTGTGCTCCTCACTGTGGCATCACAGAGGGGGACACTAAGTCAGGAGCCATGCATTCAGAAGAGGGAAGGTCTCCCTAGGATTTGCATGTAATCTTATATATTTAGGGCAAGCACTGTATTCATCCAAGCATTTTTTTCACCTTCTTAAAATGCTCAACCCCATAGTTGTTTCTCAGCAATTATTTGTTGTATTGAACTGAATTTCATGTATTTCAGTAAGAGTATTTTTTTGCTGTTAAATTTGTTTCTAAATTTTTAATTGTGGTAATAGACACATAACATAAAGTTTATCGTCTTGACCACTTTTAGGTGTACCGTTTTGTGATGTTAAGTACATTCACAATGTTGTGCTACCATCATCTATCTCTACAAATCTTTTCAGCTTGTAAAACTGAACTCTGTACCCATTTAACACCAACTGCTCATACTGTCCTCCCCCTAGCCCCTGGCAACCACCAGTTTAATACTTTGTATCTCTCGGAATTCCCCTGGCAACCACCGTTCTATTAATACTTTCTACCTCTCTGAAGTTGACTGCTCTAGCTACTCATATAAATAGTATTATACTGTGTTGTCTATTTGTGACTGGCTTATTTTACTTAGCGTATTCTCCTCAAAGTTCACCCAAATTGTAGCATATGCCAAGATCTTTTTCCTTTGTAAGACTGAATGATATTCCACTGTATGCATAGATCACATTTTGCTTATCCATTCGTCCATTTACAGACAGTTGGGGTATTTCCACCTCTTGGCTATTGTGAATTATGCTGTTATGCACGTGGCTGCATGGTCTCACCTTTTGAATAAAAGTTATGTTTTTATATTTCTTAAGCCTCTTGTCTGACGTTTTTCTTTTTCTACCCCCGCAAGATATTTGTACTTTCAAAATAGTTGTAATTTAGACTTTCTCAACATACTGTACTTACAAGAAAATATGTTCAAGGAGATACTGCCGATGTGGTTGGAGAAATTGAGTGTGGTGGGTTGAGACGTGCTTTTTCCTTTTATTTTCTTTCCTAGGGTTTGCAGTTACAGCGCAGGTGGATGAGCATCAGCATCTCAGCCGGATATTTGTAAGCGACGTTCTTCCCGATGGCCTGGCGTATGGGGAAGGTCCGTGTGGCACACCGTGCCTCTGTTGCCTCTTAATTTGCAACTGTGGAATACAGCCTGGCTAGTGAATGTTTCTTCATACAGTTTTGTCAGAAAAAGATTTCTCTTGGAATTTTAAAGAAAGTAAACCTAAGAGTTTAATTGGAAATGTGACCAAACACAGCCTCTCACTCCCATAAACCCAGCTGCTGAGGAGGCTGAGGTGGGAACGTGGGAGGATTGTTTGAGTCCAGGAGTCCAAGACCAGCCTGGGAGATACAGTGAGACTCCTGCCTCCATAAAAAAGGACAGAGAGAAGCCGGGCACAGTGGCTCACAGCTCTAATCCCAGCACTTTGGGAGGCCGAGGTGGGCGGATCACGAGGTCGGGAGATCGAGACCATCCTGGCTAACACGGTGAAACTCTGTCTCTACTAAAAATACAAAAACATAGCCAGGAGTGGTGGTGGGTGCCTGTAGTCTCAGCTACTCGGGAGGCTGAGGCAGGAGAATGGCGTGAACCCGGGAGGCGGAGCTTGCAGTGAGCCGAGATTGCACCACTGCACTCCAGCCTGGGCGACAGAGTGAGATTCCGTCTCAAAAAAAAAAAAAAAAAAACGAGAAAGAGAGAGAGAGAGAAAAGAAAGAAAATGCATATGCCTATATATAGAGAGAGCATGTGTGTGTGTTTAAAAGACAGAAAGTATATACATGTATATAGACAGAGGGAAGGAGGAAGAGAGTGTGAGACAGACAGGCAGACACTGATGGAACAGAGTTAACATGAGAACACTAGAAAAATATTAGAAAAAGCAATGAATGAGTGGTTCTCAAGTTGTTTCTCTTTCAAACTGTTTCTTCTAATAGTAGCTGTGAGAGAGCTAACATTTGTTTTGCTCTTAGTGGCATCTAAATACTATACATTTTGGCCTTTTAATTCTTTTCTGTTTTTCTTATTTAAAAGACGGAGTCTTGCTATATCACCCCAGGCTGGCCTCAAACTCCTGGGCTCAAGTGATCTTCCCACCTCTGCCTCCTGACTAGCTGGGACTACAGGCACCTGCCACTGTGCCCGGCTGGCACTTTCTTTGAAGAAAGCGACAAACAAAACAGCCCCTAGGAGTACATGGTTTGAGTTTGCAGCCTTCTTTCATCTTAAAATATTTCTCACAGTAATCCCTCTCTCTTTTTTTCTGTTTCTCCTTCCTTTTTCTCAGGGCTGAGAAAGGGCAATGAGATCATGACCTTAAATGGGGAAGCTGTGTCTGATCTTGACCTCAAGCAGATGGAGGCTCTATTTTCTGAGAAGAGCGTCGGACTCACTCTGATTGCCCGGCCTCCGGACACAAAAGCCACCCTGTGTACATCCTGGTCAGACAGTGACCTGTTCTCCAGGGACCAGAAGAGTCTGCTACCCCCTCCTAACCAGTCTCAACTGCTGGAGGAATTCCTGGATAACTTTAAAAAGAATACAGCCAATGGTAAGGCTTTGTTCTGACTTTCTTCTTAACTGCTGGTATCAACAGCCAATATTTTTAGGCTGTAATTTTGCTTGCAAACTCAGATTATTTAAGCTGTTCAAAGAATGTTTTCTAATTTATTAGAAGAACACAGATGCCAACTGGAGTAGATTTTATCAAAATTTCATGCATTTTAGTAATTATAGCGCTTTCAAGAAAATAGAAAATAATTATTTTTGCACAAAATAACATTTTTAAAACATCATGGACTCTTTAAAAATCACCCATAATGTTTAGTCTTGTAGTGGCTCTGTGACTGAAGGCAGATCAAATCATGCATAAATGCCGTAGTGGAAAGATTTTTCTTATTTGGTTGAATCTGAGGCATAGCCATTTTGCAGTAATCTGTTGGGCTCTTAAACAGCCTGTGCATTTCAGTTCAGTTATATCTTTTGTGAAGTACTACTTTCTTAATAAACAGCAAACTTTCTTTTTTAAAATTTATTTTTATTTTTATTTTTTTGAGACAGAGTGTCACTCTGTCGCCCAGACTGGAGTGCAGTGGCTTGATCTCGGCTCACTGCAACCTCTGTCTCCTGGGTTCAAGAGATTCTCGTGCCTCAACCTCCTGAGTAGCTGAGATCACAGGCGTGTACCACCATGCCTGGCTAATTTTTGTATTTTTAGTAGAGGTGGGGCTTCACCATGTTGCCCAGACTGGTCTCAAACTCCTGACCTCAGGTGATCCACCTGCCTCGGTCTCCCAGAGTGCTGGGATTACAGGCGTGAGCCACCGTGCCTGGCCAGTAAATAGCAAACTTTTAATGTAGGTCATGAATTTTAAAACTTTGTGAAGGCCTAAAAATGAAAAACTGTGTGCCAGCATATTTTTCTCACGGTAAGACTTCCATATGAGGAAATCATTTGAAGGTCTGAAGTTTTGAGTGTATCATTCATGTGTATTTCATGCACTGCAGTCAAGTAAATTAGGGTACTGAAAACCAGTAGTTTTGCTTTGTACCTCTGGAGAGCCCGGGTCAAGCTCCACAGGAGACCAAGTGTGGGGTCTTTTTCCTGGGAGAGCACAGAGCAATTTTTATACTTAATTACGATGATAATGGATTTCCAATTGAAATCTCTGCATGATTACCAAAAATGAATGAAAAGCACCAAAGAGAAGTTGTTAGGATTGATTTAATTATAAAGGAAGTTTATTAGGTCATTTTTGGAATTAAAAAATCAGATGGTAAGATTTGTGATTCAATACGGTATCTCGTGCTTTCTCCTCCTCTCTTGGGGCCTTCCTCTAATTTAAAATGCCATTAAATGGACTATTGGCATATAAAAGTGAATGTCATAAAACAAAAATTATGATGGAACTTATTAATTACTTGGGTATATTAGGGCCATCATTCAGCTACCCTAGGCTGCTGTTATGGGCCTGAGTATTCCATATAATACATGCATGTGTCCATTTGTTGGATTCATTACTCTTGAGGGATACATTCACTACCTGTGTTATGTCTCTATGTATTTTATCATAATAAGAAATTACCACAGAGGCTATAATACTTTTGGTACTTGTGGGAATGAATTCCTATAGAAAGCAGAGAAAGGGGCAAATTTACCTTTTTTTTTTTTTTTTTTTTTTTTGAGACAGAATCTTTCTTCTCTGTCACCTAGGCTGGAGTGCAGTGGCACAATCTTGGCTCACTGCAACCTCCACCTCCCGGTTTCAAGCGATTCCCTTGCCTCAGCCTCCGAGGTAGCTGGGACTACAGGAATACGCCACCACGCCTGGATAATTTTTGTATTTTTAGTAGAGATGGGGTTTCACCATGTTGGCCAGGCTGGTCTTGAACTCCTGACCTGAAGCGATCTACCCCCCTCAGCCTCCCAAAGTGCTGGGATTACAGGTGTAAGCAACCGCGCCTGGCTGTTTTTCTTTACTTTTTAATTTTTTTAAAAAATAGTAAGGATCAAGCAGGTGAGTTAAGCCACTTTTATTTATTTATTTATTTATTTTGCTAGGGAAACAGAATAAAGAGGCAGTCCTGGATCTGTTAAACCGCTATTCTATTACTCATCTTAGGCAGCCATTCGGACTGTCTAATCCTTTATACCCTATGTCTGTGTGGACAAAGAGCTTAGCCAGGCAGGCACGGTGCTTGTCCACATCATGCCTCCTGATGGAACCTTGCAGGTTCTTCCACTGCCAGCCTAGTGGGAGCCACTAACCCTTTCCTGGTGTCCTGGCAAGACTGTGCTCTCTGCATGTGACAGTCTCCCAGGCAGCGCCCCGCCCGCCTCTGCCCTGAGCTTTACCATTCCTCCCCTCTCCTAAGCTCCAGGTGGCTGTTCCATAGTGATGCTGCTTGTGCTGGAAAAAACAGCCCCAGCAGACTCCTTCCCCAGACACCACAAACATAGACTTTTCTTTTTCTTTTTGAGATAGTTATGTTGCTTGTGAAGGAAGTTAAATGCCTGTGGGCAAACATCTCGGAAGGAAGTCTTCCATTTTGAAGGTTGAGGGGACAAGAAAATAAGGGTAGGTGGGTGAATTAAAAGGTAAAAGTGAAAAAAGACCAGGTCTCTCATTCATATGCAACATCTGAATGGCAAGAGAAGCCTATGTTTGTGGAAACTCTGAGAGGTGGCATGGTAACAAGCATACAGGTTTTGAGTCAGACGTGGGTTCGGGTCCTGGGCTGCCCTGTACGGGTTTTTTGACTCACCCAGGGAGTTCTGGGCTTTGGTGGATACTACCCCAGCCTCTTTACCCTGGTGGAAACGGTCCTGAGGTGCAGTCCACACAGCTCTGCAGATGGGCTCTGGAATGAGCCCCAGCTGCCCACAGCATCCTCGCTTTCACACCTCCCATGGGCTTCCTGCCCTTCCTGCCACACTCTTCCTACCCCCTCCTTTGGGAATCTCAGGGTTACCTTCCAAATAAACTTCTGTACCCAAATCCTTGGCTCAGACTCTGCTTTTTGGGGAGCCTGAATGAAGATGCTGAGCCTCACTTTTCTCATCCAGAGGATAATGTTTCTCCCCCTGCTCCTGTGGACCCTGTGAGTTTGGGGGAGTTCCTGTCTGTGGCATCTTCAGCCCAGTGTTTTACTTGGCAGGAATTCTGAAAATGTGCTTCTCCTCCTCCTCCCTCTCCTTTGCAGCTTCCTGTTTTATTAAAAATTACCTTGATTTGCTTTTGCAATGAATTAGAAAACAGTAATCCCATTTTTTAACTAAAAAAGTTAAAATTTACAGAAATCAAAAATTTAAATGACTTTGACAAACAGTTTTTAATACAACTTTGAAGTATAACTTAGCAGTGGCCAGCCATTTGAGAGCCTGCCTTTCCCTAAAGTTCACGTTCCCTTGGCATTGCTAGAAGGCAATCATGTACTTGAAAAGAAGGAAAGTTCTGTTTGCTTTTCCAGAGAAGCCAATCCTTTCCTTACTATAAAAACCAAATGGCTGGCTCTCTGGGAAAGAAGACCTGTTTTTTTAAAAAGAGAAATTATAAGAATATCAGAAGGTAGATGAAAAGGAAAGCCTTAAGCACTTGTTTGGGCTTATGTTGACCATCCAAATGGAATATTTATAGCCCCCTGTCGAGCGCTTAAAATGTTGGGGGGCGGGGGTGCCCTGGGAACAAGAGTTCAGGGCTTTCAGTCATGTCCTGAAGTTTATGTTGGTTAACCTTTGTCACTTGATCAGTTTCAAGTAGGGGAGGGAAACCCTGTCTCTGTCTATATCTCTGTATCTAATCAGTCTTTGACTGAAAGAGGTGTTAGTCACAGTGGCAGGTCCCAGGAAACTAGGGGGTTGCTTGTGGGTTGCTGTTAAGGTTCTGCTTTTCTACAAAAGAAGCATCCTTGCAGTATTTGACATTCATTGATATGAATAATGTTTAGGAAAATGGGTCTCAAACTTCCTAGTGCCCAGGACTCAACCTGCTGAGCTTAATGAAAATGTAGACTCCAGGGTTTTGCTGTCGATGCACCTCCTGCAGGAGACTTGGGGCAGTGCAAGCCATCTTCCCCCCCGGCTCCCCCGGCTTTTTTTTTTTTTTTTTTTGAGATGGAGTTTTGCTCTTGTTGCCCAGGCTGGAGTGCAATGGTGCGGTCTCAGCTCACCTCAACCTCCACCTCCTGGTTCAAGAGATTCTCCTGCCTCAACCTCCCGAGTAGCTGGGATTACAGTCATGCGCCACCATGCCTGGCTAATTTTTTATTTTTAGTAGAGATGAGGGTTCTCCATGTTGGTCAGGCTGGTCTCGAACTCCCGACCTCAGGCGATCTGCCCGCCTTGACCTCCCAAAGTGCTGGGATTACATGTGTGAGCCTCCGCGCCCAGCCGCAAGCCTCATTTTTAACCTGGGCAGGTGTGGAAAGCAGCCCTGGAGAGCCAGCCTCTCTAGCCTGCATCGCCTGGAGAGCAGCCCTGGGGCTGGTGTGAGCACTCCTGCTGCCCATTGGCCATTAGTCTAAAAGAGGTGGCCTGAAATGGAGCAGTAGGACTTACTGTTTCCTGTATGCTGAGGTTTTGAGGATGGAATGAGATAATATGCGTAAAGTTCCCAGTACATGATCGCTGTTGCGCATGTGTGTTCTTAGGAATCGTGTGTCCCAAACCTCCACCATTGTCTTTCCTCGTGTGCTCAGCATGCAGGCAGTTGACTCTTAGCTCACCTCATTTGTTGCTCAGTCCATGCTTGGAAGACACCATGTTCCATTTGGCAAATCACTTACACTAGGAAGCAAAGATCTTCCAGCTTCGCTCCACTATGCCTATGATGCTCTGTGAGGAGCAGAAGAGACAGGAATATATGGAGAATTGATGAGGGTTCAGTATGAAGTTCCTCTGCTTCTTAAGAAATGAATGACCGTTTGATTTTGCCTTGAAGGGCTTACATTTCTGTTCTAGTTATTCACGGTGGAGAGAGGAAATGTCCATAGGCTGTATTTGACTTGAGCGGAAATATCGTCTGTAAAAACTTTATAGAGAGAATTAATTTTACCACTGGAATTCCCCAAAGAGGCCAGTGTTATTTTAGAGCCAACAAGGTGACCTTTGAAGGGATTGGACGGGCCAGACCTGTTTATACTGGGACCCTGTTAATGCCGTATTTGTGATTTATGTATGAAAATCCCTTTTCTAGTGTTTGCCATCTTTTGAAACATTCCAGCAGCTTTTAAGAAAGTCTCATTGGGCATAGAGTTTCTGAACAAAGTCTTTATGTAAACACTGAACTTGTCGCATTAATGAACTCTCCATCTATAAACAGCCATTAATCCTACCTTGTTAGGATTGGAGGTATATTTAGTAGGGGACAAAATAGAAAAGACCTATGTTTTCCTTCCATTTAGACGATATAAATCCAACACATGCTTACCAGATGATGAAGGTAATTGCAGCCTGAGGTTCTTTTTTAGCCTCCACGCCCCCTTTGAATCATTCTTTTTTAAAATTGCCATGAGTAGTGTAGAGTCTCAAGCTACCAGAAGCCACTTAGATGTAAATTTGCTCTTTGGAATGAATTGCTCTTGGGAATGTATGTGTCCATTATATAGCTTCTCACCAGGGAAAAGAATTATAGAGCCAACTCTGATGTGGCAAACCCACTTATTTCCTGTTTATGAGAGTGAGGGCATTTTGGCTTCCGTAGCCTGTTTAGGATGACTAACAGCATTTAGCTCAGAGAATGCTCTGTTTGTGTGTAAAACTGCTATTACTGAGTCTGGCTGGCTGACACCCCAGATTTCCAGATGTAAAAACATATTAGTGTTCCTAAAGATGAGTGGTACATTTTTTTTTTTTTTAAATCAGAAAACAATCTGATTGGGAAATACTGGCTTTACCAGGACACAGAACTTCTGTCTCAGAATTACGAGTTTGTTGTGTCTGTGCTAAAGATCGGTTTCATTTCCATCAGTGTGGAAGTGAGCGTGTGGCTTTCTCTTAGTGGTGAAAAAAATTAAGATCCTGGGATACCAATTTCCTTATAAAACTTAGTTTTGTTTGATTCTCTTTTTCGTATTCTCAGTCATTTATTTATTCACTTGTACGTTTAACAGATAACCTTTTGTGAAATGTCGAGGGTACATAAAGGTGAATTACACATTATTTCATACTCTCAAGAAGCTCATAGTTGAATTGGAAAACACTTGTAAATAATTCCTGGCTCCAAAGAAAACAAACATTTGCAATGAAGAGAATTAGAGGTCAGAGGTGGGATTCCCACTAATTTTTCTGTTTTACAAGAGCAAAGGCACTCAGAAGCAAGGCACAGGGCTCTCATTATCAGCGTCAGAGGACAGTTTCTGAAAGGGTTTGTGCTTGATCTCAGCACTGCGGATGGACAGGCCGTGGACCTGGAGGTGTGTGGTGGCGGTGGAGTGAAGGGCATCTCACATAGAGCAAGCAAGCTGGAAGACAGAGGCTGCATGTAGAGGTCACGGGAAGAAAGGTTGGAAAGTCTATTGGGGCCAGATTGTAGAAAACACTGAATTCCAGGAATTTATAACATATCATTGCATGCATCTGAAAAACCAACTAGCTAATTAACTAACTAACGAGTATTGTATTACTACTTCCCCCTGCCTTCTATAAAATATGGAGAACTTGTCTGCTCATTTGATGGCCACTGGAGTGTGTGTGACTTGAAAAGCTTGCCCCTGCCTGTCACCTCTCTCATCCCACCACTCTGGCTTCATTCTTTTGGATCTTAGAGTATTGTGTTGAATGATCATAAGTCCCTTATAAAATAAATACTCAAATGTTTTAGAGTAAAGAATGAATAAAGGAACACCTGTATGTTCTCTGTAAAACCTAAGTCTTCCTCAGCATTGGGAAGCCATCTCCACTAAAGTGTGGTCCTCACTGGTCCCCTTTAGGGGTGAGGTAGATGGAATAACACCCTGCTGGCCTGTGACAGGGGCAGCTGGTGGGGAGGGGACAGCCCATGACAAAGAGGACCAGGCAGTATGAGGGTCAGGAGGAGAACTGTTAAATAAACGTTCCCAGCATTTTGAGTAAAAATCAGTCTTGGCTTTTCTCTCTGAACATTAAATATAAGTACATCTTTCAGATAAAAATTTACAGAAGTTCTCTGAAGCACACTGTGTGAAATATGTGTTGGCTCTGCCACTTTTGATAGACATTTAAGAGTTTGGGGTGCCAGGCAGGTCTCCTATGAAGGTAGAGGGAGCCAACTCTCTCTGAAGCAGTAGTTCTATGAAACCATTGGCTGCTGAGAAGAGGAAACTTTACAGCCTGTTACATAAGGAAAAAAAAAAAAGATCTCACTTTCCTGTCGGTGTTATGAGTACTGGCTGCCAAATGGTGCTTGTTTGTGTTTCTATTTTTTTCCCCTTCTTTTGTAAGGGGCTTGAAAGTGAATTATATTTCTCACTTTATTCCTGCCTATGAAGGAAGTGAGATCATTGGGAAGGACCAAGTGTGATAATTATCTTCCTACTCTCATGTTTAGAGATAACTGTATTGTGACACTATCTTCACTTTTTCAGATGGTAATACATGTGCATGGTACGAAATGCCAGCAGTGTAGAAGGGTAAACAGTGACAGCTAAGTCCCCCAAGCTACATCGGGCAGTGGTGAAGAGCATGGACACCATCTGATGACCTAGTTCAGGTTCTGGCTCCAGCCTCTCCTACTCACTAGTTGTGTGACCTTGGGCAAGTCACTCAACCTGAAAGCTTAGTTTTTGCAACTATAAAATGGTCTAGGATTTTTGTGGGAGCAACAGACTAATATTTGGAAAGCACTAGATACTGCCTGGCACATAGTAAAGGCCATGTAAGTGTTTGTTGAATATGTAGATACATTCCTCCTACCCTCTTCTTAGCCGTGCAGTGTCTCTTCCAGAGGTCATCATTGTTCTTAGTTTCTTTCTCATCCTGGCCTGGAGAATTCTAAATATTGAGGAAAATTGGCTGGGCGCGGTGGCTTACGCCTGTAATCCCAGGACTTTGGGAGGCTGAGTCAGGCCAATCATTTGAGCTCAGGAGTTCAAAGACCAGCCTGCGCAACATGGTGAAACCCTGTCTTTATTAAAAATACAAAAATTAGCTGGGTGTGGTGGCTCACACCTGTAGTTCAGGCTATCACTCGGGAGGCTGAGGCAGGAGAATCGCTTGAACCCAGGAGGTGGAGGTTGTAGTGAGCCAAGATTGTGCCACTGCATTCCAGCCTGGATGACAGAGCAAGACTCTGTCTCATAAAAAACAAGAACAACAACAAAAAAAATTGGGGAAAATACTGGGGTATTTTTCTGCCTTGTTTTTACTCCATTGCCTTAGTACATGGCTGTGGTGGACAGAATAATGGCCCATCCCAAACATGTCCACATTCGAATCCCCAGAACCTGTGAATATGGCAAAAGAGATTTTAAATTTCAAAATACTTTGAAGATGTGATTAAGTTAATTATCTTGAGATGGGGGATGGATTTTCATGGATTAGGTGGGAGGCCCAGTGTAATCACAGGGGTCCTTACTGGAGGGAGGAGGGTCAGAATCAGAGAAGTAAATGTGATGAGGGAGGGAGAGAGGTGGCAGCCATGAGCCAAGGAAAGCAGGCAGCCTCTAGAATTTGGAAAAGGGATGGAAAGAGTCCTCCCTTAGAGCCTACAGATAGAACACAGCCCTGTGGCCTTAGTCTTCAGATTTCAGAACTGTAAGGTAATAAACTGAGTTTACGTGTCAAGCACCATGTTTGATGGCAGAAATACAAACATGAAAAAAAACCACAGTTGTGGTATTCGGGGTGCTATGATCTGGAGGCAGACGTGTGTACAGACAGCAGTCATAATCCACCATTGTCATTAGTTTTACGGTTCTCGGACATGTCGGTCTCTTTCTGGACCCTTTACTGTTACAAATTATTGAGGGCCCCAAAGAGCTTTAGTTATGCGGGCCTACATCTATATCTATTGATACTGACTGTATTAGAAATGTAAACTGAGAAATGTCCAAAATGTTTATTTATTTTAACATAACTATAGTGGATCCATTTTTATGTAAACACAATAAACATACTTTTAATGAAATGTCTCCTCAAACCAAAAAAAAAAAACAAACCTTAGTGAGAAGAGTAGCCTTATTTTACATTTTTGCAAATTTCTTTAATGTGCATCTTAATAGAAGAAAGCTAGATTCTCATATCAGCGTCTGCATTCAGTCTGTTGCAGTGTATTGCTTTGGTGGAAGTTATTTAAAGAAAATTCATTCTTATACAGATAAATGTAGTTGGAAAAGGGAGGAGTATTTTGATACTCCTTTCAGACAACTGTGGATATTCTTTCATAGTGCCCCAAAACTCAACAAGTGGCCATTTCTTCAAGGTTAGTTGCAATGTGGAACCTGAGGCATTATTGGTGGAGTTTTCTTATTTGGTGTCATTAAAATTCATTGGCCTGTCTTACACTTGGAATAGATCTTTTACTCATGCATGATTTCATAACATGTCTTGTTTATTTGGAAATGTGGGATCACTAAATTATGTAGATCTTCCAAATGTGGACATTTCATTTCACAGTATTAAAAATCACTTTCAGACCAGTCATAGTGGCTCACACCAGTAATCCCAGGACTTTTGGGAGGCAGAGGCAGGAGGATGGCTTGAGGCCAGGAGGTTGAGACCAGCCTGGGCAATGTAGTGATATCCTATCTCTACAAAAATAAAAAATTAGCTGGGCATGGTGGCTTGTGCCTGTGGTCCCAGCTACTCGGGAGGCTGAGGTGGGAGGATTGCTTGAGCCTAGGAGGTTGAGTCTTCAGGGAGCTATGATTGTGCCACTGCACTCAGCCTGGGTGACAGAGCGAGACCTTGTCTCAAAAAAAAATTTCACACTCAGATCTCATTGGAGAAGTATTGGGAAGCTCATGGTGTCAGACACAAATTTTCCAAGATTCTGATTTTTGTTGGACAGTTTGGATTATATCTACCAATACTGTCAGGCTCCTTTTGTTCCTTTTAAAGAAAATGTTTTTTTCTCACCTTTATTTTCCAAGTAAAAATTGTGGTTCTTGAAAAAAAGCAGTTAGTTCAGCTCCCAACACAGTTGTACGTATGTTTTTCCTCAATGCTACGATTGTGCTTGGGTATGCAGCTGGCGAGTTGTAAGTGTGCTTCCTTCCAAGGGTGGAGATTTAGGACAATTACCAATTTTTGCTGCTCCACTGAGGACATTCTTAAATGAAACTGGCGCGTTTTTAAATTTAAGAGTGTGGCAATGAAGAGCGTGATGGTGCTGAGCGCAGTTTGGTGTTCTTGTCTTATTTGTGCTGAGACAGCAGCAGATGCTTTGCACCATCAGTGCACATGTCCTCAGAGAGGAAAAGGCAAATGCTACTTGACATTTTTCAGAAAATAATTTTCAACTTGTGGACTCCTTGGAAGGGTCTCGGTGACCCCTCTACAGACCACACCTGGAGAAGGGCTGTTCCGATACATACAGAGCAGCAACACAGAGGAGCAGAAAACTCGTGTTCCAGGTTAATCAGGGCCACTCTCCAGGGAGGGTCTCACCCGTGTTAACCCCTAGAGAATGAGAAGGTCGATGAGGGGGCATAGAGCATTCCAGGTGCAGAGAAGCTGGGAGGAGGCCGGGGCTGTCTAGCTCTGGGGAGGTGTGTGAGTAACTCTGACGGTTGGAGACGCAGGTGCAAATGGAGACGAGGAGAAGGTAGGGTGAGACAGGTGAGGGGGCCAGGTGACAAAGGGTCCAGGGAGCTGTGAGAAGCCTGGATGTAAAGATCCACAGGGAAAAGATGATCAGGGTATGGTGGGTCAGATTCGTAGGTTAGAAAAACAGGCAGCCCCAGTGCCAGCCAGGGAAGCGCATTGCAGCTGCTGCTAGTCCCCTAAGAGATGATGAATGGTGGCCAGGCAGCAATGGGCTGAGAGGTGGGTGGCACAGCGTGGCAGGCAGTCCGTGCCCTTCCCTCCCTCAGAGCACATAGGTAGCAGGTGATACCCTGTCCTCCTTTTTTTTTTTTACAGGGACTCTGTCTTGTATTTGACACCAATAAATCACTGGGCACATAAGTAGAGTCATTCAACAAATATTTGCTTGAACATTTGAAGAAATGAGTAGAGGATATAGGAACAACAGGACTCAGAGTATGAAAAAGAAGAAAACCCCAGGTCTTCCACTTTAAACATTTCAACATTGACATGGTTTGGCTGTGTCCCCACCCAAATCTCATCTTGAATTATAGTTCCTTTAATCCCCACGTGTCATGGGAGGGACCAGGTAGAGGTAATTGAATTATGGGGGCAGGTGCCCCCATGCTGTTCTCGTGATAGTGAGTGAGTTCTCATGAGATTTGATCATTTTATAAGGGGCTTCCCCCTTTGCTGGGCACTGATTCTTCTTGCTGCCACCATGTGAAGAAAGACATGTTTGCGTCTCCTTTCACCATGATTGTAAGTTTCCTAAGGCCTCCCCAGCCCTGCAGAACTGTGAGTCAATTAAACCTCTTTATTTTATATATTACCCAGTCTCCGGTATGTCTTTATTAGCAGCGTGATTATGGATTAATACAAACATTAACTTTATTTTTCAACAAGATTCTAAGGCTTAAGTTATATCTAAAATGTGGCTTATTTGAGGTGTGCACAATAAAACTTGTAGCTAAGAAGGGAGCTGTGGCTTTGTTTATACCTTGAGGTTGAATCTGGGTGCAAATAATTTGAGAATTTTTTGCCTTCAAGGTGGGAAATGAACTTCCATACTTAATCCTGAATTCAGGGACGTAAATTAGGTCCATGACATGAGCAACTTTTTACCCCATGTTAGGTACCCATCACCTGTGAAGAACACACTGAGGCCAAGCTGAGAAACCACTGATCTCTGGAGAAAAATATTTTTCTCTCATTTTACTTTTCTTTGGTTTATCAAATATTTAGTTACTGCCTGTTGTATCAGGCGCTGATCTAGGAGTGCTAGAGATAAACAGGAACACAGTAGGTAAAAAAGCCTCCTTGCCCACATGGAGCTTACTTGTATTTTAGTGTGTGGACATACAGAGTAAGCAGGAACTTCACAATTAATAAGTTATGTAATGTACTCACAGATGATAAGTGTGATGGAATGAAAATTGATCAGGATGGGAGGGATGGGGAGTAGGGACCAGGCTGGTTGCAGTTGTGCACAGGGCAGGCTGGAACAATGGGCACCTAGGAGCATAGGCTTGTGGGAGGTCAAGGATGGGGCCACGTGGCCGTCAGGGGGCAAAGCCTTCCAGGCTGAGGGAACAATCACATGTGCCTTGATGTGGCCTGTTTTTCGGCAGGTGTGCCTGGAAGGGCAAGGGAAGAGCAGAGCAGTGAGAGGTGAGGCCCAGAGGAAGTATGAGGGCCCAATCAGGCCAGATCAGGCTGGCCTCAGAGACCATTGTGAGGCCCATTTATTGGAGGGAAGGGAAGAACCGTTGCCTACGTTTGAGCAGAGAAGTGACATGATCTGACGAGTGATTGGTAAGGATCCCTGAGTGTTGTTGAAAATAGACTCAAGGGAGGCAGTGGTGGAACAGAGGCTTTGCTATCACCCTGGAGAGAGGTGAGGGGGTGGGGTCTGCTTGGGGTGGTGGCAGTGGCAGTAGAGCCAACAGAGCTTGGCCAGAGACTGGAAGGAAAGGGATCAGGGTGACCCCCAGGTTTTGGCCTGAGCATCTGGAAGGCTGGAGTTTCCATCAGTTAAAATAGGAAGATGAGTGTGGAGCAGCTTTGGGGAAAGATGAGGAATTGGTTTAGGAACTCCTTGTGTTTAACCTCTGTTCATGTTGAATATTTCACCTGCTTCCAAAACTGTTTTGAAATAAAAACCCATCAATAAAATTCCACAAGAGGCATCAAAATTAACAACAGAAAGAGAAAGGGGGGAAATTTTAAAAGGCATTGGTCTTTTCTCTCAATTGGATGATGTTGGGGGTTACTCTATGATTGGGAATCTTAATAACCTTATCTAGAAGATGCTCTAAATGGTAAATGAATTTACAGTGAAAACCTATCTAGAAAATTCCATTAAATTCATCAAAATTAGCCACATAAAGAGAAAGAGAGGAAATTTGAGTGACGTGTTACCCGTAATTTAAAGATGTCCACTCATAGAGTAAGGAAAACACATATTTGTTTATAGGAGAAGAAATCAATAGGCTTTGAAATACAAATTGTAGCACATCAATTCCTTTCATTTCAGACAATTTAGTTCTGATCTGTTGTATCTCATAAATTTATTTCTGCCCTACCGTACTCAGCTATGATTATTTATAAATTATCCAGTCTCATATAAATCTATTTATCTTTTATCTTTTCTTGCTTTTGGCTGTTAACATCTTTAACATGTCATGGGAAAATGTGACAAAGTTCAAATTATTCCATTTTGTTACTTGTTGGTAGCTCTGGAAAAGATTATTTGGAAAAAAGCATGTGAAATTGTTAGCAAAATTATTGTGTATCTTCTGCTAGGAGCTCTGGCCAGCTGCCCTGGGGGGTGAGCAGGTGCTGTTCCACACTTTCTAGAGTGGCAGGATGCCCCTCCTTCCAGAAGTCTCCCAGTGGGCTTGCTACCAAATCTGGACTTCCAGTGAAGCACTTGGAAACTGCTGAATGAAATGACATGCGATTCTCCACATTTTAACATTTTTCTTTCCAAACACTAGTTATTTTCTCCTAAATTGCTATTTGTGAATCTAATTCTGTCTTTCATGTTTCAGTTGATGAATGGCCATGTCATTCTTTTGTGAAGTTTAGGCATCTTTGCATAGCAGTATTAGCAACATTATTTGAACATTTGTTGAATTTTGTCGTTATTTTATACAAATGGTTGAGGAAAAATGGGGACTGGAAATGGTGATAAGAAGCCTAGCTTTCCTAACCTTAATACCCATGACTCCAAAATGCCAGTCACCGGGTGTGTCCAGCCAGCAAGACTTTAGCTCCATGTGGATGTTCTTTGACCTTGACTGTATTAGTCTGTTCTCATGCTGCTAATAAAGACATACCCGAGACTGAGTAATTTATATAAGAAAGGTTTAATTGACTCATAGTTCCGCCAGGCTGGGGAGGCCTCAGGAAACTTACAATCAAGGTGGAAGGGGAAGCAAACACGTCCTTCTTCACATGGCGGTGGCAAGCAGAAGTGACGACCAAAAGCGGGAAAGCCCCTCATGAAACCATCAGATCTCGTTTGAACTCACTATCACCAGAACAGCATGGAAGTAACCATGCCCATGATTAAATTACCTCCCAGTGGGTCTCTCCCAGGACAGGTGGGGATTATGGGAACTACAATTCACGATGAGATTTGGGTGGGAACACAGCCAAACCATATCACTGAGTAAGTCAGTATGTGTTCACTGGGGAAAGAGGAGAAAATTAATGCATGTGCTAGGTATATTTAAAAGGTGTGGCATAAATAGAAGTTTTATCATTTTTTGGGATCTTTGGGAGTAGAAGTTCACAGAACCTAAATACTTCACCTTTCATGCTTCTCTTTTACAATTGTAGTCTGTGAGAAGTATGGGGCTGCTTGCATGTTGCACTGGCGATATCATGGGGTCTTTTTCTTTTGAACTCTGAAAGCATTTTGTCTGTATTCCTGATATGGGAGTTGCCTTGCAATATAGCTCTCTGTGTGCCCGTCCTAATTAACCTACTACTGACAATTCCTTGAAAACAGGCACTTTGAAGAGTATAAAGGATGTTTCAGACATGGCAGCCAGCACAATTCTTGATAAAAATAGCAGGCATTGAGTAAATAGCTACTGAGTGAAAGGAAGGTTGTTAGAAATCTCTTAATGAAAGTTAAGGCAACGTTCTTGAGCATGGATTATGGGGGTAAAAGGAATCCTTGGAACACATCTTGAGGCTTCCAAGATTTCTTCTTTATAAATCTGATGCAAGGGAATGGTGCTGAGACTTTCTTGAGCCGAGGTCTCCATCACTGGCACATGTGTGGAGGGCACCCTGGGATGGCCCATAGCTGTGGTGGTGGAGAACCACATGCCCCAGCTCTGGAGTCCTGCTGTATATCCTGGGAGTCCACGGAGCCTAGCTGCTGGCCCACGTCTGTGCTGTTCTTCAGTTTTAATGGGCTAATTGGTGTCCGTGACAGTTAATTTGCCAGCTAAACCAAAACCACAACTGAAAAAGAACAGTAACTTCTTTTTTTTTTTAATTAAAAAGTTTTTTTGAGATGGAGTCTCACTTTGTCACCCAGACAAATGGTGCGATCTCAGCTCACTGCAACCTCTGCCTCCCAGGTTCAAGCGATTCTCCTGCCTCAGCCTCCTATGTAGCTGAGACTACAGGCATGTACCACCACACCCAGGTAATTTTTTTATTTTTAAAATAGAGACAGGGTTTCATCATGTTGGCCGGGCTGGTCTTGAACTCCTGACCTCAGGTTATCTGCCCACCTCATCCTCCCAAAGTGCTGGGATTACAGGTGTGAGCCACCGTGCCCAGCCTAAGAACAGTAACTTCTATATCGCCAGTATAGGCCAATAGTGACAGTGAGTTGTTTTAATTTGGGGATAGTAACATTTGTAAAAGACTATGGGTCTCAAATAAAGTCTCAAATGGATTCTAGTTCCTGGCTTTGTCATCTGTGACCTTGGGCAGGTTACTATAACTATTTTCTTGACTCTTAAAACAAGGGATCAGGCAAAATAGTTTAAAACGTTTTCCTTCTCTCTCTAAATTCTTGTATTTAATGTGATTGAAATGACAATGTAAGGACTACAGGAGTGTACATTTCCTCCAAAATTTTATGGAGTGAAAAAAGCAAAGTAATGGATCAAACATTCCATTTTGGTTTTGCAGCCAGTCTCATTCCCTCCTTAAATAGAGTCAGGTCTTGACTGCAGTAGAGAACGTGTTTGTTAAGCCTTCATAATAATGGCAGGCTGTCTCAATATAAAGCTCACAAAGAACCTTAAAAACATTAATTATCCCTCACATCACCCGATGGAGCAGAGATGTGTTATTATCGTTTTACTTTCACAGCTGGGTAAATCAAGGTATAGAGAGACATCGAGCCTCTGGTGCTTTGGACGAGGTCATAGTCAGTGGCACATACAGATAGAACTGTGTCTTCCTGTTTCTCCTTCCATGTAGGGAAAAATGTCTGGATTTTAACTGCTTTTTTTTTTCCTTTTAAAGATTTATCTATTAATATTCATAGAGTAAAACCCAGTTATAATTCGCCTTGCAGTAAAGCAAATTTAGATGTGACCGGTTTGCTGAAAGCCCTTGTCTTCTTATCTGGATTCTTATCGGGAGGTTGGGACTGACAATCAGAAAGTTCTCGTAATCATCTGGGGTTTCTCAGTTCAGGGAAAGGTCAGTTGTTTGTGGTCATAACTTCACTATCTATTCTTGTTCCTTTTTTGATGGTTCATACAGCTTTTCATTAACCTTGCAATCATGTGACCAGATATTTCCTGTGATTTGGTTCTTTGGAACCCTCTTATGGTGGAGTTTTGCTGTTAATTCTAACTTCTCCCCTGGAATATCTACCCTGACTTCCTTATCTTCTTTTTTAAAAACTGAATAGAATTAACATACTATACAATTTACCTTTTACAGTGTGCCATTAAGTGGTTTTTAGTATATTCACAAAATTGTGCAACCATCACTACTGTCTAATTCCACAACAGTTTTATCCCCTCAAAAAAGAAGACTCACACACATCAGAAGTCACTCCTCAAAGCCCGGCGTGGTGGCTCACGCCTGTAATCCCAGCACTTTGGGAGGCCGAGGCAGGCAGATCACAAGGTCAAGAGATCGAGACCATCCTGGCCAACATGGTGAAACCCAATCTCTACTAAAAATACAAAAACTAGCTGGGCGTGGTGGCGTGCATCTGTAGTCCCAGCTACTTGGGAGGCTGAGGCAGGAGAATCACCTGAACCCGGGAAGCAGAGGTTGCAGTGAGCCAAGATCATGCCACTGCACTCCGGCCTGGTAACAGAGCGAGACTCTGTCTCAAAAATAAAGTAAAATAAAAAAAAAAAAATTAAAAAAAAACAAATGAAGTCACTCCTCATCCTCCATCCCCCAACCCCAGGTCCTGGCAGCTATGAATCTACTTTCTGTTTCTATGGATTTACCTATTCTGGGCATTTCATATAAAAATGAAAATACAATCTGTAACTTGTGTCTGGCTCCTTTCACTTAGCATAATGTTTTCAAGGTTCATCCATGTTGTAGCATGAATCAATCCTTCATTCCTTTTTATGGCTGAATAATATTCAATTTCACCTTCTTTTAATCCAAGAGAACCATAGCACTTACTGAAAAGTTTCCTCAAATTTTCTTTTTTCCGTAGCAACTTTCTCTAATAGAATCTCATGTGTACTTTTTTCTAGGTTTCTTCTCAAAGTCTTTAAATAGAGCTCCAGCTAAGTAGTTCCTAAGGGCTTTGAACCGAAATTCAACTTTGTTAAAATTCTTTGAGTGTTTGAAATACAGTATTGTCTGTTACATGCCTCTGAAGGTAAGTAAGTGTGGCTTTTGGGTGTCCTACCAGTGCTAGTGGGTGTCTGTTTCCTTGCAGTACCAAAACCTTGGTTGAAGATCTCTCTCATCATTGACGGTGTATTTTTCATTGGGGCTCTGATAAAACCCCATGGGAGACATTGCACCTTCTTTCTTTGGATTAAGCATGCTGCCTCAGTCCCTGCCGTAGCCTGCCTGGCAAAGGAGGATGTGGGTACATCTAAACACTCTTTTTCATTGTTCTCAGAAGGAGTGTTGCCGTCAGTGTGGAGGTGGCTGTGGCAGCACCTTTCTACTGTGAGAACATCTGCCATATTCCTGTTCCTTTTAAGTATTCTTTCCCACTGTAAGGACATTTATCACAAGACAATTGAATCAGATCCTGGCAGCCTGCTATTAAGAAACATTTACCACCAGCATTTACTTTACCACTCTCTGTTTATTGCCGGTGTTAGCTTGCATTGTCAAAAACATCACCGATTGGAATGTGACCTCGGGTTAAATGGACTTGGAAGGTTTATGAAATGTATATCTTTCTAGCACAGTATTTATGCTGTAATAGAATTTATTTCTTTGCAAGCTTAATAACATTCAAATTGCTGCTTGGAATTTCCCTGACACGAGTCATAATGATAAAAAAATGCAAAGCCGCGGATATGGTCAGAAAAGAAGACTGATTTTATCTATATTAAGAGTAGGTAATAATACATGGTGATCTCTTTGTTAATGGTGCAGTTTGGGACCTGACTCACCTTTGAATGTGGTCACTCAAGAGTTATTTTTTTTTCTCTCAGTTATTTCTATTATTTCATTTAAATGCTTTGTTTTCATTCTCTTTCACTGACTGATGATCAGAAATATTTGCCTGGATGGCACAGTACAGCTGATGTCATTAATGAAAGACGTCACAAACCACTGCACTTCAAAGTAAAAGTTTGAGTAAATTTTAGGACAATCTGTGTTACTTAAAAATATACATTGCTATACAAAGTTTACAAATTTAAATTTATTTATTTAGAAGAAATTGTCTTAAAAGCAAAGTCTCACTCTGTCGCCTAGGCTGGAGTGCAATGGCACAATCACAAGCTACTGCAGCCTCTACCTCCTGGGCTTAAGTCATCCTCCTGCCTCAGCCTCCTGAGTGGCTGGGACTACAGGTGTACAACACCATACTGGATAACCTTTTTTTTTTTTAAATAGAGGTGGAGTCTTTCCATGTTGCCCAGGCTGGTCTTGAACTCCTGACCACAAGCAATCCTCCTGCCTTGGCCTCCCAGAATTCTGGGTTTATAGGCATGAATCACCCCACTGGCCAGAAAGTTAAATTTAAAAGGAGAGATTGTGGCTGGGTGCGGTGGGTCACGCCTGTAATCCCAGCACTTTGGGAGGCTGAGGTGGGTGGATCACTTGAGGTCAGGAGTTTGAGACCATCTTGGCCAATATGGCCAACCCTGTCTCTATTAAAAATACAAAAACAAACAAACAAACAAAAAAAATTAGCTGGGTATGGTGGTGTGTACCCATAGTCCCAGCTCCCGGGGAGGCTGAGACGCGAGAATCACCCCTGGGAAGCAGAGGTTGCAATGAGCTGAGTTCCACTACTGCATTCCAGCCTGGGCAACAGAGCAAGGCTCTGTCTCAAAGAAAAATAAAATAAAATAAAATAAAATAAAATAAAAGGAGAGATTTGCAAAGATGTTCTTTGCAAATGTTCAATGTGCTCTTTGTACTGAGATAACTGGCTATGAGCATTAATGCAGAGTTTTGTAATAGTGGGTGAAGCTTGGAGAACTGAAAAAAAGTCTTAATTTTCTATTTACATAATGCTATTAAGCCTCAGCTGGCAGCTTTGATTTACCAAAATTTTAATCTTTTCTTAAAATTGCATTTGTACTTTTTTAAAAAACAAAAGATACATAAAATGAAGGAATTGAATGGGGTAATTTCGGAGTTTCTTTTCTGATCTAAAATTCTTTGATTCTCTACAAGTGTTTCGTTTATGAAATTGCATAGGATAAATTCTGAGAAACTGAATAGAGAAACTGAGTAAATCAAATAGATTAATAGCAGAATTCAAACAAAGTACATTATTTTATCTGGATGTGAGTAGATAGTAGAATGTAAGTATTAAATGTCAGAGACGTGTAACTGTAATGCCACAATGGATTATGTAGTTGAAAACTTAATTAAACCATTTATTATTCACTTGTAACTACTTTGACAATAATTTTTTAGATTTTTTTCAGTCTTCTTAGAAAATTATTCTTCTATAGTTTTCACATCAGAAGGGGTTTCTAAGGATTAACGATTTAATCAACTAAAAACATTTTTTGAGCCTGAGATGAGAGTCCCACTGAAATACACTTCATCATTATCTGGCTGCTATATTTTTAATTGCTTTAGTGAGTATATTTTATCTTTCTTTGGGAAGTGAAGGAGGCTAATACTCAGAGGGTGCAAAATGCTATGGGTTGGGTGCATTTTGCGTCCCCTGATGCCACTTGATTTTCCTAGAAGTAAAGTTGAGGTCCTGGCCACGGGGAGGGGCAGAGGCAGTTCTCAGAGGTGGTGGCGCTGACATTTTGGAAGTTTGTGATTCTGTTTTTGGTTATCATAATGATTCCAGGGATGGTGACGTTTGGTAGTTGGAGACATGGTTGCTGGACATCTTACAGTGATCAAGTTAATCCCATATATTGCACATTGTTCAACTGGACCTTAGTGGAGGTGAAAAAAAGTGCGTATAATTATCTGAGCTAGGAATTACCTCCATTTTACAAAGAAATGCAAATTATTTTTTCCACACAGCTATAGGGTACTTGGATTTTCTGGGAAGATGGCAACCCAATAAAAAAGGGAAGCACATCCTTTGTTTTGTTCAGAACTTTGCCAAGAGTTTTGTCATTTTGGAAAATCACGTCACTGATGGTCATACCACTAAGGCATACTCTGCATTGGTCTGTGATGAAGCTTGGGACAAAGCCTGTAGAGCCAGTGGCTGACAGCTTCCTCACGGCTTCTGGAGAGGTTCTACTGCCATTTACATATGGAGTATAATTCAAACAAAGTATTCAAACACATGGTTTTTAATTATAAATTACTTTCCATGTATTTTTCTTTTTGTGTTATTTTTAGGGTAGTATATTGCTTTTGAAGAAACTATGTATGGAGGTAGATTATATTAAGAATGATTTTTATTTCAGGATAGTAAAAGTATATATTATCAAAAAGGACCCTTTGGAGATGAGAGTATTAAAAATCAGTGTACTATAATATATGCTTTGAAGCATGAAAAACAGATTTTAAAAACAGTTTTCATTCTCATGCCCGATACTTCTATTCTATTTCAAATGAATCCTTAGTCCGCATATTGAAGCACGGCTTTTTCCGATGCCATGACTGCTGTCTTAGTTCATTGGCGCCACTGTAAAGAATACCACACACTGGGTAATTTTGAAACAAAACACACTGGGTAATTTTGAAACAAATTTACGGACTCGCAGTCCTAGAGGCTGGGAAGTCCAGTATCAAGGTGCCACTAGGTCAAGATGGCACCTTGAATGCTGCATCCTCACATGGCTGAAGGTGGAAGAGTAAACAGCGGAAGAGAACAGAGCCACTGCTGAGAGCCCTTTTTATCATGGCATTAATATTCATGAGTCATGGGTAGAGCCCTCATGACCTCAACACCTCCCACTAAGTCTACCTCCCAACACGGCTGCATTGAGGATTAAGCTTCCAACATGTGAATTCTGGGGAACACATTCAAACCATAGCAACTACCATTATTAATTTCTAGAAAAAAAAAGTCATCTTGTACCTAAGAAGAGAAAACAAAATACTCTCTTGTCACTTTGCATTTCTTGCTTTTGGCTACGGATTAATACCATGTTGAGATTTTTAATTTAATTTCTCTTTAATTGCTTTCCTGAGAACTGGGGAGGTACTCTCAGACTTTGGGGTGGAGTGGTTCTCAGATCACTTTTTCTAGGAACCAGTTGTCTGTCCTCAGGAGTCCCCATCCTGGCTGCTGGAAAGGCGGGGGAACTCTTCCCTACCTGTCCTTAAGATCAGGAGCTGCCTGGTGTCTCCAGGGTCTGCTGGTGGCCACCTGGTGGGTGTCCAGGGACTACAGAGAACTTTGTTGCCTAGTCGTTTGCTGCCTGGTTGAGTAGGGAGGAGGCTGCCAGCACGACTGGGGTTATGGGATGGCATCAGCCAGATGAACCATACGTAGCTGCCTGAGGAAAGTCAGGCTTCCTTAGGATTAAGCTGCAGGTGGGGTGCCGGCAGGGACGCCATCACGCATGCCAGGCCTTCTCCCAAGCTTCCCATTGCTGCCCGTTTCCAAAGAATTCCCCCTTGAGCCTATCACAGTGAGCACCTAGGTCTATTGGTGCTTTCTGGGCAACAGGAAAAAGAAATGGCAAAACCCACACATTTGCATATTAACTGTGCTAGGTTGGATTTGGAAATGATGTAACTGTACATTTTGAATTCAGATTACGAGCTGTGTGGGTGAGGCAACCTTAACTTCAACATTTTCTGATATTTCTGTTTTTAAGTTGGTACCCAGGATGTTCCTTGAACAAATTTTGCCCTTTCGTTGTAAAAGGATCTGGGGTTGCCAGTGACTTGGCTGACCGTGGTGCTAATGGGCCAGGTACTGATGCACAGTTCAGGAGGAAGCTGAATGACCAGGTGTCTCAAACCTAAAGCCACAAATGTTCCCCAGTTGTCTGTAAGGAGCTATAGGCTGTGCAGAAGAGCAGGGAGGCAGACATTTTCTGTGGTAGCCTGCCTGGAGTGTCCACAGCATGGTTTTTTGTTTGTTTGTTTGTTTGTTTGCTTTGAGATGGAATCTCGCTCTGTTGCCCAGGCTGGAGTGCAGTGGTGTGATCTCGGCTCACTGCAACCTCCGCCTCCCGGGTTCACGCCGTTCTCCTGCCTCAGCCTCCCGAGTAGCTGGGACTACAGGCGCCCGCCACCACGTCCGTATTTTTGTATTTTTGGTAGAGACGGGGTTTCACCGTGTTAGCCAGGATGGTCTCGATCTCCTGACCTCGTGATCTACCCCCCTTAGCCTCCTGAAGTGCTGGAATTACAGGTGTGAGCCACGGCGCCCAGCCCACAGCATGTTGATTAAAGGAGAAAGATGGCTGAGTCTGGTCTCATGACTGCTCTGGTCATGGCACCTTGTACTCAGTGGATGCACAGTGTCTGGCACCCATGGGAATTAGGGGATAAGTAAATTAAATGACAGATCCAAATTGAGGGGGCCAGATTGTAACTTGGGACATTGCAGCTCTGCTGGCTCAACTGCTAAGTAGAAGCTCTTCTGCTAAGTAGAAGCTCTTGTTGGCTGTGCTAAATGTTAGATTTTTTTCAAATTGTTAGACCTCTGCCCACAACTGTTAATTTCCATGAGGAATGTGATGAGAATGACAAAAGGATGTATTAACCAGATACAAATAGATAACTCTTGACTTGAATTTATAATTTGTTTTTTTCATGATTTGCAGTCAGATTGGCCAGAGGCTTTTTCTGGAGCATGTCTGAACATCTGTACTGTACAATGCTGAGTGCAGGGCGGGCAGGAAGCAAGTGCTTATTACTCTCTGATAGGGACAAACAGCCCCTAAAACATGTTGCGCTGTATATGTCCTGATGAGGCTCTCCCAGGTGGGAAGCCAGATTTTCGCCTGGGAGGGGCAGGATATATTTACTGCCTTTAGCAGCTGGTGCTCAGGACGTGGGCAGAATATAAGGGGGCTATGTATAGGCATTTGGCACCCAGGACAGGATGCCTGTTTCAAACAGCTTTGTAAATAAGCATTCGGATTTTACCAGCCTCCACTCTTTTTAAAGCCAGTCTTCTATTCTTCCAGAATGTACTTTCATCTCATGTCTCTTCTCTAAAGAACACTAAGGGCACCCTCCCTTTATGGGGATACAGGTCCTGGTAAAATTGGAGGCTCCCAGAGCTGGGGATGGCAGCTGTGAACACTGTCCAGCTCGGATTCTCCTGTGCTCTGTCATGTCCAGGACAGTGCTGGCACATGGCTGGTGGCCGCAGGGACTCTGTGTATGCCCAGATGCATTCCACCTGGGGGAAACTTGAGCAGTAGAACACCTCTGAGATTTCCTGTCTTGGCAGATCTCAGGAACTGCCCACAGCTGCCTTCTCTTCTCAGATCCCCAGGGCCAGCCTCAGTGGGAGCTGGTGCCTTTGGGCCATCCTGTCCAAGCCTGTGCCTTAGAATCTGGTGGCACCCAAAGTTTCCTTGAAGTTAAGGGGTTCTAGGGGGCCTAAGGGAACCTCACTGATTCAAAGCTAAGCCTTTATCCTGGAGTGAGCAGGGTTCTGATGGGAAGGGTCAATATTCTCTTACCAGGTACACGTTGCCCCGTTTCTCATGCTTACCTGAAATGAGTCTCTTTCTCGCTAAGTGAATGAGTACCTCTTGGTCTCCTTTATAAGAGGCGAACAGTGGTTCGGGGAGTTTTCAGTGTTTAAGTTCCAAAATCTTGTGAAGAGTTTGACTCAGATGACTCAGGATTCACTCGGCACCCGCTTTTGACATCAGCCGTGCTATTTTCACCAGCATCCATCTGGCACCTCGGGCTCCAAAGCTCCTTATGCCTTTGCCACAGCTGAGTTCTTCCTGGGACTCAAGGTCTTGTTCATCTTTGTATCCCTGGTACTTAGTACATGCCTGATGTGCAGCAGGCACTGTGAAATCCCTGTCATCCATGAATGTGCATGTGGATCGCGTGTCCTATTTCCTGTACTTGAAGTAACTCTTAGGAAATACCAGGGCTCCTTATTTACAAGGTAAAGGCAGCACTAGTGCAAATTTGATTCTGTAACCTAGGTAATGCACTTTTGTGTTGTGTGGCTTCTGTGACATGACTCTTTTTTGATGGCCTTATACTTCTTTTTTACTTCTCTATAAAAAGAAAGGTACCTCTCTTGAGGGTCACCCTCTCCCGTACCCTTATGCACTGATGTTTCTATGGTTCTCTCCTCGGTCCTCTTGATGTCCTCCACTCCCTTGACTTCACTACTGTGGAGAGATAGTCTGATGACTTGCAAATCCATGTCTCCGTGAAGACCTTTCTGGGCTTTAGGCTCTGGACTCCCGACCACTGAAAATCTCCCCCTGCATGGCCCGCACGTGTCTCAGACTCAGTGTTGCAGAAGCTAAGCTTGTTATCCCCAGTTCTCCCCTTGTCGCGTTTCCCATCTACCCAGTTACCTAGGACGTAGAAATCAGTCTTCCTCGATGCCTCTCTTTTCTGTATCTTCTTATATCTAATAAATGACAAAGAGGGGACCTATGAAATCTACCTCCTCAAATGCTCAACCATCCCTTACTTTCTTCTGTTGCTCTCTTCTGTGATGTTCTGGTCCTTACACCTTGTACCTGTGATGTCACTATGACTTTCTTGTCCTCCATCCATCCGTCCATCGAGGACAGTCTTCCATCTCTGCCCCACTCTGTGCAGCCACACTCGGCAAGTTCCCCGATGGTGCCCGGCTCCTCCTATCATTCGTCTTTACTCAGGCCGCTTCCAGCCCTGGAATCCCCTCTCCCCGCTGCCCATCCTGCCTTGTCATCTTCAGCTTGAAAGTCAAATAGATACTCCGCCGACATAAAGCCTTTGCTCACGTGTCTGCTTTCCTCTGAAGTGTTTTAAGGGCCCAGGGAGAATTGACTTACTTCCTGAGTGTCCCCACTCAGCAGCCTGTGGACTTCCCTCATAGCATCTGTGACACTTGGTTGCACTCATCTCTCCACCCGCCCCTCCCTCACCAACTGCCTCTCCCTCACCAACTGCCTCTCCCCAGACTAGAAGCAGCCCGTGAGAGCATTTCACTCATTTTTGCATCCCCAGCTGCTCACACAGTGCCTGGAAAACAGCTGCCACTCAAGAAGTATGTGTTGAGTGCAGGAACGGAGAGATGCACTTAGGCTGGATGCAATAGGAGTAAGGGCTGCTGTTCTTTTGTGACTTACATAAATTGGTCTCCCTTAAGCCAAGGTATACACATCAGAGAAAGGGGGCAGTCTTAGAAGACAGCGGTGGGTCACTTGGGGTTGAGGGTTTCATCTTACTTCCCGTGCAGTCAGCTTGTTGGTGAGGGGACTGCCTCTGTGTTGTGGCATTAGGGGACTAGGGGAGGCAGGCCCAAGTATCCTTGCTTGTCATTGCTACTCAAAATTTCCCCAGGGAGCCTCATGCCTTTTGGGTCAGCACTGCCTTCCCTGGGCTAACTTTGCAACCAACAGCAGTGAGGTATGACCGAGATTATCTGTCTGGTCCTTATCTGGATGAGATTAGGGTGTTGGAAGAGGAAACGGAAGAAAAAAATTAGAGCTGCAGAATTTTGTAGATCATTATATGTTTTCCGGAGACCTTTCCCTATCTTAGATGTGAGTGCCTGTGTAGTGGTTGGTAATATCAGCATGAACCTGCTCCTGGCATTCTTCTGTCTTAACTGTGCTAACCTCCAGGGGTTCCCCTAGCTTCTAAAGATTTTCTAGAAACCATCTTCCCTGCCCCCATCATGCTGGGCAGTTTCTTTGTTTGCAAGTCTATCCAAGCCTCTTGGGCCTAGATCAGCTCAGACTGATTTCTTGTACCTGGATGGGATCAGAAATCATCTGGTTTCACCTAGTTGAGGGGACATTCTATCAAATACAAGAATTACAATGAAAACTTGTGTTATGTTTTGATAGGGGCTGGTCTTTCTGTCTCTATTGGAGAAGAGTGCTGAGGATGGGATGTGTGCTTCCAGTTGTAGGCTGGAAAACTATGTGTTCTACTTATTTCATATTATTTATTTAAAATTTTTAATGTTTTAGTTTTTAATTTACTTAAATTTAAAATTTTTATTTTTATTATTTTTATATTTTAATTATTACCCCCTCCCCTCCCTTCCCCACCCCTTTCTTCCCCTTCCTTCCCCTCCTCTTTCCTCTTCTTTCCTTTCTTGGTAGGGTCTCATTCTGTTATCCAGACCGGAGTGCAGTGGCACGATTACTGCTCACTGCAGCCTTGAACTCCTGGGCTCAAGCAATCCTCCTTCCTCAGCCCTCCAAGTAACTGGGATTATAGCTGCATACCACTGTGCCTGATTTTTTCTTTTTTTAATTTCTTGTAAAGACAAGGTCTCACTATGTTGCCCAGGTTGGTCTCGAACTCCTGGTCTTAAGTGATTCTCCCGCCTTGGCCTCCCACAGGGCTGAGATTGCAGGCATGAGCCACCACACCTGGCCCATATTATTTCTTAGCCTTTACTCTGGAAGTTAATAAGGGTTTACTGATCTTCTTGGACCTTTAAGTTAGGATGCAATTGTGGTTGATGCCAGCCAAAGAAACATGCTTGTAAATGAGCAAGTTTTAGATTGTAATAAGTATAATATTCCATCATTGGTTTCCAAGATTCCCTGGTAATTTTGCCTTCCCTTAGCCAAAAATAGGGAAATACCAACAAAATTGTTGCTGTTTGATTGTAGGTCCAAATAAATTACTCAAGACCAGAGCTTAGGGAAGTATAGTTTATACAACAATGAGAAGAGTGACAGGGCATTTAAGTCATTATTTTGATTGGTCTCTTTTGACCAAAGCAGGCAGATGTTGCCTTTTCAATTAGCAAGAGCCTAGATCTGTTTCAGAAGACCATCTGTGTGCATAATTGTAACCTCAGTGTTATTCAGGACTGCTCTGTACTGCCTCCTAGGTTGTTTTCTCCTTTCCTTTCTCCATCTGAGCTTTTCAACCAGGCGTTATTATTCTCTGCAAATGACCAAACTCATGTACGTTTTTGTCATTTTTCATGCAGATTTCAGCAACGTCCCTGATATCACAACAGGTCTGAAAAGGAGTCAGACAGATGGCACTCTGGATCAGGTTTCCCACAGGGAGAAAATGGAGCAGACATTCAGGGTAAGATACTGGCCTAAATCGCAAACCACGAACCTGGCAGGTTCTTACCCAAGGTGGGGAAAGGAGATGGAGTTACCTATCTCTAGGTCCAGCAGTTCAACATATATATATATATATATATATATATATATATATATATATATATATATATATATATATATATAAAATATATATATATATTTTAAGGATACAGCTTCCTTATGTATGTATTTTTTTTGAAGTGAAGTACTAATCGGAACCATTTACTTTAGCCAGAACTCCTCCATGACTTCTGGTATGCCATCAAAGAGCAGTGTACACTCTGCTGTTCATATATAGTGCTGGCTTTGCTTAGTGATTTTGACAAGGAAAACCTTGTCAAAAGGTGTTAATTAGTATTCTGTTTCTTTCTTACTTTTTTTTTTTTTTTGGCTGAAGATAAATTATTTTTGGAATGTTGTCATTTTGTGTGATAAAACATATATAACATAAAATATTCCTTTTTTACTATTTTCAAGTGTATGCTTCTTTGGCATTAAGTATATTCACACTGGTTTGCAAGGGGTACAGAAACTCTGTACCCCTTAAACAATAACTCTCTATTTCCTCCGCTTTTAACTCCCCCGTAACTTCTATTCTACTTTCTGTCTTATTTGCCAATTTCTAGGTACCTCATATACATTTCTAGGTGCCAGTTTCTAGGCACAATATTTGTCGTTTTGTTTCTGGCTTATTTCACTTAACATATGTCTTCTGGGTTAATCCAGGTTGTAGCATGTGTCAGGCTTTCATTCTTTTTTACAGCCGAATAATATTCCATTATATGGATACACCACATTTTGTTTATTCATTCATCTGTTAATAGACACTTGGATTATTGCTGCTATTGTGGGTGATGCTGGAGTGAATGTTGGTGTAAGAGTTATCTGCATGAATGCTTGTTTTCAGGCCAAGGAGTGGAATTGCCAGGTCATGTGGTAATTCTCTGTTTAGGTTTTTGAGGAACAGCCCATGGTCTCCCACAATGCTGCACTATTTGACATTCCCAGCAGCAATGTAGGAGGCTTCTACTTTATCCACATCCTTGGCAGCATTTGTTACATTCCATTCCTTTCCTGCATTTTTAACTGTTCATTAGCTGCTACCCTTTCAGAAATGGTCTGATTGACATAATCTGTGCTAATAACCAGTCCAGTTTTTAATTGATTTTGAAATTATACATCTTCTGTATTGTATTTGTCTTAAATACAAAATAAGAATGGAAGAAATAGAAGCAATGATAGGCATTTAAATGAAAGTTATAAAGTGGAACAATGCCTCAGTTGGGTTTAGACTAACACTATCACAAGATTCTTGGGGTATCACTTTACCAGCCGGAAACCTCTGTGGCCAAGGGTGCCTTTGCCCAACTTTTTCTTGGGCCCACTAGGCCTACTCGACCTGGCAGATTGTGCTCGACTTACACTACTGGCCTGCATCCCGTGCCTGCCAAGAGTGAGCAGAGTAGTGAGGGGTATGTCAGTGAGTGCAGTGGTGAGGGGTGTGTCAGTGAGCATGTGTGGGGTCTGGCCGCCATGCACAGGCAGGGAAGCTGGCTGTGGTGGGGCAGGCAGCAGCTCCAGGCTCTAGCACGGGCGCTGGTTCCCTGTGAAGCTATGGCTGGATCACACATACTACAAGCAGCTTCCATGGCCTGCACCAGTACCTGGAAGCTTGGAGATGCCAGGAACCGCTGAACCCCAAAGAGGGTGGCATAGCCCTAGTTCTGGGAACTCCTGGGTCTGGGCTCCCTGAAGGGCTGCAGCTCTTCTCTCCTCCTCTCCTCTCTCCTTGTCACCTGTAATGTGGCGAGCAAGGGGCGTGTTTTGGTCCTGTTTGTGTTGTAGCTCTTTCAGCCCTGCCATTAGGGAGGTCCTGAATTCTTGTCCCATGACCAGGAAGAATGAGGTATGCAGACAAGGGGAGGGTGAGCAAGGTGAAGAGGAGCTTTACTGAGCTATAGAACAGCTCAGAGGAAACCCACAGTGGGTAACTTCTCTCTGCAGGCTGGTCATCCCATAGAGTGTTCACCTCTCAGCAGAGAGCAGACCCTGGAGTGGGTAGCTCTGCTCCACAGCTGGTAGTACTGATGTCTGCTTAGCTTTAAGCAGAGAGGAGACCCTGGAGTAGCTCCTTGCCTCAGCTGGTTGTCTCATTGTCTCTTTGAGTCTGGCTGAGTCCAGGGTTTTTATGTGCTTCGGAGGGGAGGAAGTGTGTACTGATTGGTCCATGGTGGCTTTGGGCAGGCCCAGAAAAAGCTCCATAAGTTCCCACTCTGGTCTGTGGGACTGGCAGCTTGGCCCCCAGACTTTAGGCCTTCCCCAGCTTAAAGGTGGGGCTTTTCTGGGGACCCACCCCTTTCTACCCAGGAGCCTGTCTGTGTCCTGCCGCTGTTCATGGTGCCCAGGCTGTTTGTGCCAAAGGTGCCTGCAGGCCAGGGCCAAGCTGCCCTCAGTCCCCTCCTTGGCCTGCTTCCCATGCCCATTGGTGCCCAAAGTACAGCAGGGGGCTGGCATGTCAGCGCTGCCCTGAGCGTGTCCACACCTGGCTGAGTTGCAATAGTGCCTGGACTCAGACCCAAATTTGCTCTAAGACCAGAGTGGGCACCAGGACTAGGGAGAAGCCAGGCAGTGGGAGCAGGCTACTTTCGAGCCTGTGGCAGCAGGGGGTCCTTCCCAGGCCCCTGAGAGTGCAGAGATGCCTGGGTCCACAGTTGCGGCTAGGCGGCTGCAGCAGTGCTTGGGAGGGTGGGGCTCCTTCCTGCTCCTGGCCCCCAAGAGCACAGGGATGTCTGGGTCCAGAGCCACAGCTGGGCAGCTGCAGTTGTGTCTGAGGAGCACGAGGCTCCCGCCCTGCCACTTCAGAATTGGGCAGGGCTTCCACATTCCCAGCTCCTGCTGGCTCCTTGGAACGCACAACCCTGGCCGTGCCTCCCCCACTGCGGCCGGTGTCATGGCAGTGATTGCTCTAGATGGGCCACCGCTGACATCAAGACCACCAGGAGCCAGGTGCATGGCACACCCATGGGAGGAGCCATGTGGCATACCTTTTGGAGGTTGGTGACATCCCCTGTGTGTGAGGGGACCAGGTTAGAGACTGCCAGCTTCAGAATGGATACTTCTGGTTCTGAAGTTGCTGGTTTGATGAAGCAGCTATGTACTCTCAGCCTCCCCTCTCTTCTCCCTTTCCCGTCCTCACTCCTTGCACTCTTCTGCCGTTTTCCATGCACCTTCTTCCAAATTTCTCCTCCCTCTCCTCCTCATTCCTCATGCAAAGCAAATGCTCAGCTGCCTTCACTGGCCTGGTTATGTCCCAGGATGCAAGTTATTTTATGAAACTGAAATTCATCAGCATTTTTAGTCCTACTACTCTGTTCTATCTCTAGTGGGTTATTTAATTTTGGGAACCCAATATCATGTCTAATATCCA
The DNA here is from genome assembly GCF_043159975.1 of Macaca nemestrina. NCBI lineage: Eukaryota > Metazoa > Chordata > Mammalia > Primates > Cercopithecidae > Macaca > Macaca nemestrina. The sequence goes on from NC_092129.1 coordinate 74,483,987, forward strand.
TTAGCTTTTTAATGAAGCAGTGGATCCTAGAGCATCAAATAGATGTGTTTTGATGGCTTTGTCTTAAATTATTTTAAATCTTATTTTAATAATAAAATACATATGGGGTCCTACTATGTTGCTGAGGCTGGTCTCAAACTCGTAGGCTTTAGAGATCCTCCCGCCCCGGCCTCCTGAAGTACTGGGATTACAGGTGTGAGTCACTGTGCCTGGCCTGACTTAAAATTTTTTGGAAAATTAAATCCTCCTGAAACACTGATGGAGCATGGCCATGTATTTAAAAGTTAAGTGTGCCTTTCCGGGCACTGGCACAGGATGGTAGCTTGAGGGGAATCTCAACACCATGAGGGATAATGACTTCTCCTTTCTTATGATCTGCTTGAGTTACACATCAGAACTCTTAAGAAGGAAATTGAATTTTTTCCCAAAGTTTATCTTAAGATTCAGCAAAATAGATATGCAAAAAGTTCGCATGTTAAGGCCATTGCCAACTCTGTTATTTAACAGTGCCTGTAGTAACTAAGCAAAACGTTTACAAAGTGAACATTGGAGCATCAGAAATTTAGAAGAGGAGAGAAAGCTGCAATCAGGTTGAAATTGGGGCCATCTGAGCTTCAATTTTCATTGTTAAAAGTGGAGAAAAGAGAAAGCAAATAACACTAAAGAACACAGAAGAAAAAAAATTATTGAAAGAATATGAGCATGTTAAGCATTTGCTGTAAAATTCCTCTCAAATCTAACATAGTTATCACCTTACCTTTTTTAAGATTTCCATGTATGATGATGGATTTCAGTACATTTTAAAAAATCTTCGGTAAATACCTAGCAGTTACTCAGTTTCCCTGTTCTTTGTTTCTTGGGAAAGAAGAATTAGTGGCCACCAAAAATAAAAACTGTGGTGGACATTAGTGAGAAGAAAAAGAAAATTTCAAATTTAAGAATTACATTTTTTTCTGTTCTGTTTTTTTTTTTTTTTTAAACATTTTAATTTTTTTTTTTTTTTGAAACATCATGTTATATCTAAAGCAATCCTCTTCTGGATTTTTTTGTTGTTGTTTTAAATTTTATTATTTTTCGAGACAAAGTCTCACCCTGTTGTCCAGCCTGGAGTGCAATGGCGTGATCTTGACTCACTGCCACTTTGACCTCCTAGGCTTAAGTAATCTTCCCACCTCAGCCTCCTAAGTAGCTGGGACCACAGGTGCCTGCCACCATGCCCGGATAATTTTGTTTATTGTTTTTAGAGACTAGGTATCACTGTGTTGCCCAGTCTGGTCTCAAACTCCTAGGCTCGAGCAATCCTCCTGCCTCAGCCTCCCAATATGCTGGGATTACAGGTGTGAGTCACCGTGCCCAGCCCTCTTCTATTTTTGAAGTGGTAATGTGGGAGGTGTCTGGTGAATGCCCAGTGTGTGCTGGGAGTGGATTTTTCGGGATCCCCCTGCCCCGTGCCGTGTCCTCAGAAGGTGGTCTCTCCTCAGGGAGAAGACCTGCCTCTGGTTTCTGGGCTTCCTGCCCTGGCCCAACTGGTCTTCTCAGGGGTCATTAACTTCTTTTCAGATTAGACCCTGGTTGAACCTGGGCTCTTGGGGATATTTTACTAACAACTATTCTAGATGTTAGAATAAAGAATAATTTCCCTTGAAAATCAAATGAAGCCTGGTTTGATGAAGCACAGCTGTACCCAAGGCTTTTGTCAGCCCCGCAATTTCTGCAAATGGTTCCTAATTGATTGCCTTCTTCTCTGTAAGGGTGCCTATTACTGTCATAGCTCTTTGTGTGACCCTGTCAGCCTCTCCTGTAGGGGGGATTTTTTTCCCCCAGTATTGTTAGCAATTAGCATGTGCTATTGTAATAGTTTGGAGTTTGAAAGGAATATACAATGTCCCTTTGGGTGAGGAGGTTGAAAGAGTTTTCGGTTTGTTCTGAACTTGAGGTGCGTTAAGCAGTCCCCACAGACATGCTGCCTGCACTCCACCTGCTGAGCTGGCTCTGAGGCTCAGGAGACGTGGCCCTCTGTGGTCCCGTCGTCTCCACATCCGTGGTAACCCGGTGCCTTTCTAGAGCAGGCTCCCGGCATGGGTGGAAACAGAGCAGGGGGCCAGCTTCCCCCAATCACCGGTGCTGCTGTGGAGGACAAGCTTGGTGGCGCTAGGACGTCCTTGTGAATGTGACTTGGAAGAGCAGTTTGGGATTTTTTTCATTGCCTGGGGATGAGAGGGAGAGACGACGCGTGTCTTACACATCTCCCAACAGCCGACTTCGATGTGATCCGTTCTCCCAGAGGGAGCAGGTTTCTTTGAACTTTTCCTTTTTATGTACAGCGTGTAAGTAAACAAGGGCTTTGATTTTCACGGGTAAAGATTTTGATCCAAATGTAGGCATGCTTGCACGGTTTCCTTTCCTTGATTGAAAGTTGATTTTGCTCTAAAAATGTCTAAAGACTGATATGCAGATGAGAAGAGATGCCCTTCTCCCCAGAAGGGATTCTGACAGCGATCTTTACGTGCTTTTTACAGCTAAGGATAAGAGAACTTCTTTTGGATACCCGTTCTGTGGCGCTGTCACTGTTCCTTTCTCATTCCAAAATCTTTAACTTCATCTCCGAAATAGTTCTATCTTTTTGAAATATAAAGATATCAGAAAGGCCTAGGGAAATATTTACTCTGCAAAATATGCTTGAAAAGAGAGGAAGGAATAATTTGAATATAGCAATTAATTGTATGCTTGTAAAATTGCCTTGGAGTATAGCACATATTAATACTTACACTGGGTTTAAGGCTGTAAAAGAAAATTCACACACAGGAAACCCGTTTTCTACAAGGTAAGCAGAGTTTTTAATTTAGTTATTCCTGATGAAATAATTTTTCGGCTTTGTGGAAGAATTTTATGTAATCACCTAGTGTAGCTTTGGCAGGGATTATTTTTGCCATTCGTAGGCGTTGTGTTGATAGAACAGAGAGCATTGAGAATCTGGAGATACACAGCGTGACAACTGTGTGTTGTGCTCTTTGCAATTTAATCATATTTAAGATATAATTGATATATTTTGTCCTGTTTATTTTTTCTAGGCAGAAAAAAAAAAGATCGTCCACTAGTGGCTATGGTTTTTAGTGTACAGCGTGAACACAACTTGCATTTCATATTTAATTTCTGCTCACCCACTTAGCTTAACCTTTTGAGTTTTTTTTTTTTTTTCACATGAATTGCTTTTAAGAGCTTGCCTATCTAAGAAGCTGAGGGAAAAGCAAAAATTATTGGACCACATGATTTGCTTTCCAGCATTCTTGGAGTATTCGTCTTCCTTTGGTGTATACTTGCCTGCATTATTGCAAGATCTTTTTGGTTGTGTTTTTGTTAGGCAGTCAAGCTAAAAGATAACTTATTTATTTATAAACCGTAGTCTTTCTCCATGGTGGCTATTCAATAGATGAATAGAATCAAGATCCTTTTCTTAAAACCAAACATGACTGTTTCTAAATGCAAGTTATGTGACTAAATTCCTATTTTAGTGCACAGAGAGATGGCATCCTCAAGGCAAACGCTTTGTCCCTGAAAAATGGTTTGGGGCGTGGCACTCTCCAGCAGGGAGACAATAATCTGTCACAAAGACCTAATTCCAGGTAGTGCTTTCTCGGAGGCAGTGGTATGTTGGAAAGAACTCAACCTGATGCTTGGAAACCTGAATTTGTATTCCCATCCACCAGGCTTTATCATTATGGGACCTGGGGCAAGTTACCCAACCTTTCTAAGCCTGTGTATCGTCCTCTGTAAATAAACATACCACCACCACCAACCCGGTGCTGTCAAAGGGATCACGTGAGATTATGTCCAACTGGGAGCAGCAGAAGCAGGGGAGAGAGGATTAGGCTGTAAGCTGCGCCTTCCTGGTGCATCTCCCATGTATACGTGTGTGTGAAGCTTTTCTCTGCTGCTCACCTAATGGCCTCTTGATCTGAGATTTGATGGCAGGTAGGAAACTGTGAACAAATATATGAGCACCTCAATAAAATGTTGTTGAAAGTAAGACATGTGCGTGCCTTGACCCTCTTAGCTGCCCACCCGTGTTCTTGACCATCTTAGCTGCCCACCCATGTTCTTGACCATCTTAGCTGCCCACCCATGTTCTTGACCATCTTAGCTGCCCACCCATATTCTTGACCATCTCAGCTGCCCACCCCGTGTTCTTGAAGTTAGTGTCAGTGGTCAGCTGCTCCCGAACCGTCCCATGAGATGAAAACGAACTAGAAACCAAAAGCTGTAAGAATTGGGTCCTCTTCGTTGTCTGCGTGGAGACAAAGTCTGGCTCACCGTGTAGCCGCTGTTTTTAATGTATGTGTTATCAATGGATGAGCTTTTCCAAAGGGTTGCTTCAAGTGACCAAATACAATTAGTGTATGTTAGATCTGCCTTTCTCTTTAGCGGGAGTGGAGTGTGAACACCGAGATCCTTAGTGAAGCCTGAGAGGCTCTGCCAGCCGAGGAGGGCCTGCAGACTTTGCCCCTCCTGGAAGAGAGGCGGCAGGGACGTGGATCGCCCGGGGTCAGAGTTGGGCAGTGTGGCGCCAGCCCGTATGCCTTATCCTGCCTCTCTAATGCCACGCTTCCTTGGCAGAGACTTGGAGGAAAGTTTGTGGACTTGTTTGAAATGACTGTGCTTAGTTTTTGTTGGAGTCTAAAAGGCCATTTGGCCTCTTTGTAGTTAGTTGGATTTTTTTTTTTTTTTTTAAATTTCCTATTTTCCATGCTCCAGAGTATTTGTGCCCCGTTCTTCTTGGTCTATCCTTGGCCATTAGGGTGGATGTGTCAGGCAGATGCCAACCCCTTGCTGGGTGTGGCGGGAAGAGGGTGGCTATAGAAGACTTTACTGTGGCATAGGGCACACAGAGGCCTGTCCTTTTCTTTGCCAGGGATAACTTACACGCTCTGTTCAACAGGGTTGGCGATGTCACTTACGTGTCAACAGGAAAAACAGGGAAAAAAAAGTGAGTGGTATTGAGAATCCAAAAGACAGCATTCCAGGCTAGTGGCTGCCTGGAAGGCCATTCGGCCATGGAGAGCTTGTCCTGTAGAGAGGGACGAACAACAGACCGTGGCAGGAAGGCAGCGGAAGAAACTTGCTGGTAACCTTTCTCGCCATTTCTTGCAACTGGCCCTTCCCGTCAGCTGGGCTGATTCCTCCTGCCAAGTGGGTCCTTGGACAGAGGCAAACTAGAAAGTGGGCACTGGGGCTGTTGGCATGGGCTGTGCTGTGGGCTAACTGGGGCCAAAGGGAAATTGCCAGCAACAGGAAGTTGCCTGATGAGTCCTCAGCTGGCTGTGCCTTTGCCAGGGAGGCTTTTAAAACTCAGACATGGGGGTGTTGAGTTGTTGAATGACACTTTGGCTGGGGCTCTGAGTCTGCATTCAGCTGTGGCAGAGGGCCTGTGTTTTCTCTGTTAAACATGGAATACACATGTGTCTAGGAGCAGAGTATCATGCAAGGCCGGGGGACTTGAACCTGGCGAGACTGGTCCAGTGCCCTGGCAGGCTGCATAGTAAGAACGCCAGGAGCCCTGGGCCAGCCTGGTCCCACCAGTGCTTGTGTCTCCTGATCTGGAAAGTAAGGATGATGCCACCTGGCGCACGGTGAGGTTGGAAGGATGCAGGGAGGTCGCTGATTGCCCTTCTTCCTCTTTCCTTTCTGTCCTTGGATCACTGTGGTACTTTCGTCAGCACAGCTGCCTTCCCAGCCTCTTTTTTTTTTTGCAGAGAAGAGTTTAATGAAAAAATAGGGATTTGCATTACAAACTAGGGACAAAAAGAAGACATCATTTTAAACTTGAAGTTATAGATAATAAGCCTATCTTACCTCTTTTTAAATTATTATTATACTTGAAGTTCTGGGTTACATGTGCAGAATGTGCAGGTTTGTTACATAGGTATACACGTGCCATGGTGGTTTGCTGCACCCATCAACCCATCACCTACATTAGGCATTTCTCCTAATGCTATCCCTCCCCTAGCCCCCCACCCCTCGACAGGCCCCAGTGTGTGATGTTCCCCTCCCTGTGTCCATGTGTTCTCATTGTTCAACTTCCACTTATGAGTGAGAACATGTGGTGTTTGGTTCTTTCTCCTCCTGTTGTCTGTGCCACAGTATTTTCCTACCTGCCTTCCTCTGTCCCTGCTTTCTTCTTCTCCAGACTTTTCTCTTTCATCTTGTGTTTTTGGGAAAGAAAAAAAAAAACCAAGTTGTTATTAAGAGTCATCTTCAGAATCACACAATCAAGAAATAAAAAGGAGAGGTTGTAGAGAGCAGCGCTGTGAGAGCTGCAGTGTGAATCACTGCGCTGGGGTGGGCTGGAAGATCAAGGCCTGTCAGGTAGAATGCTCTGAAATTAACTTGAAGAGATAATTACCCTCCATTTCCTCATCCTGCTGGGACAGTGATGCACAGGAAAGTGACTTGGAGACTACTCAGAGCTGAGGCCACACAAAGATTTGGCCTTGACTGAGCAGAGATGCTGATCTTCACCTAATGATTGATTTGCCACATTTATTTCTGATATAGGCTTCTCCTTAGTTTTTCTCTCCATTGAAACAGCGGGTGCCATGGTTTTGCTCTCATCCTATCTGAGATGACACTTGAAGTGGGATATGTTTCACCTCTTCAAGGCAAACAAAAAGCCAAGTTCAAGGAGTCATCAGCCAGCTCCCTGCAACTTAGGTGGTAGCGAGGGACCTCCTGCCAGAGCTGCCTGAGATCTCCCCTTTAATTTTGCCCACCTGGATGAGAGTGAAGATGGGGTTGAACGGCAAGTGTTTTCCCAGGTCCATCCTCTGTCTTCCATCTTCCATCTCCATGCCCCTCAGCCCTCTATTTCTAGATCTTTATTTCCTTTCTGGGCTTCTGGATTAGAGATGGAGCTGTGGAGACCTTCATGTCATTTTGCTTTCTGTGGGAGAAGAAAGCAGGAAGTTTGATTTCTCAGGCCAAACTAACCTCAGTGTAAATACCATTTGCAGGTTCTTGCCTTTTCTTCCTTCCTTCCTTCCTTCCTTCCTTCCTTCCTTCCTTCCTTCCTTCCTTCCTTCCTTCCTTCCTTCCTTCCTTCCTTCCTTCCTTCTTTCCTTCCTTTCTTTTTCTTTCTTTCTTTCTTGTCTTTCTTTCTTTCTGAGTCTCGCTTTTTCACCCAGCCTGGAGTGCAGTGGCGCAGTCTTGGTTCACTGTAGCCTCTGCCTCCTGGGTTCAAGCAATTCTTATTCCACAGCCTCCTCAGTACCTGGGACCACAGGTGCACGCCACCATGCCCAGCTAATTTTTGTATTTTTAGGAGAGACGGAGTTTCACTATGTTAGCCAGGCTGGTCTCAAACTCCTGACCTCAAGTGATCCACACTCTTTGGCCTCCCAAAGTGTTGGGATTACAGGCGTGAGCCACTACACCCGGCCTGTTCTTGCCTATTCTTAGGGGAAGCCACCTCGACATGGGATACACTTGGAGTAAGAACACATGGGTGGCTGGGCGTGGTGGCTCACACCTGTAGTCCTAGCACTTTGGGAGGTTGAGGCGGGTGGATCACTTGAGGCCAGGAGCTCGAGACCAGCCTGGCCAACATGGTATAACCCCATCTCTACTAAAAATACAAAAATTAGATAGGCACGGTGGCTCATGCCTGTAATCCCAGCTACTTGGGAGGCTGAGGCACGAAAACTGCTTAAGCCCGGGAGGCAGAGGTTGCAGTGAGCCAAGATTGCACCACTGCACTCCAGCATGGGCGACAGAGCAAGACTCTGTTTAAAAAAAACAACAAAAAAAGCACATGGGGTTTTTGCCCTAAGTCTTACACTGAGGAGCCATTTCCTCATCCTTGGGTAAGTCATCAAACTTCCCTATCTGTGAAACTGAAGGGTCCGTCTGACCAGCTGTCTTGCCCTGATGTGTCTCCCTGTCTGTCTTTCTGCCTGAATGCCTGATCCGAAGCAGCTTTCTGCTGGATGTCCCTTTTTATCCCCATTAATATGCAGAGCTGCTTAGAAGAAGAATCTTAGCAGAACCCTATTAGAATTTGCTTCGGTCATTTATTGCGCTTCACGCATTTCACTGAAGCTAAAACCGCTAAGATTTGTGGAGGCTTCTCAGAATGGTATGCGAAGGTCAGGATGGTTAGACTCCGTATTTCCAGATGCTCTCCACTCTTTTATGCACTTATGTTATTTAGGAACTTATTTCAAGCAGACCATTTGAGAATCTGATGAAAGCTATGGGTCCCCAGAAAAGTGCTTATGCACGTATGTTAGAAATTGCAGACAAGTCCAGGGAGCAACTCAGTCTTACAATGTTTTTTCACGGCTTTCCCATTTAGGAATTTGTGAACCGTCAGTTCGTGATCCTTACTTTGAGTAAACACCTGAATAGCCTAGCCTCTGTCTTGACTTAATATTACTGATATTGCAGAATCAGTTATCAAGTACCTACAATATGAAAAGCACTGTGTTTATGTAGACAAGTGGTATTTTGAACTTTGTTTTTATCTTAGTCTAATTGCTTGGGTGAGATTAGTTATTAATGCTTTATTTCTTTAGTGTGCTAAGAGATGTTGAGGAATGTTAAATAAATAACAACCCCTAGATGGCAAATAAATTATTAGGTTGAGAGCAGAATAGATTATATTGATGATGGTGGTTAGACATCACCAGATTTTTTTTAACGTTTTTTTTACTCTGCACTTCAATGGATGCAAACCCAGATTGTTGAAAACCAATTGCAACATTAGGTGCCGGGGTGTCTCTGCATTTTGAAAGTTTTATTTTCTGTCATTAGTGAACAAAATGGGGTTTTTTTTGGAGTAAGAATTTTAACATTTTGATCCCAAACTAAACTTTTATGGATCTCTTTAGTAAAATAAATAGCTGTCTGATAGACTAGGACGGCTGTTTTACATGCTCAGCTTAAGGGAAGCTCAGGCAGCCGCGGCTCCTGTGTTCCCCCCGGCAAGGGTGTTGCCGGTGAATTTCACCCTTGCCCCTTTTCCTGTCAGCAAATTAGCTAAGCCCTTGTTGCCGTTTGCCCTTTTTCCTTTAGAGAAGTAATAGGCACAATTACTATGTAATTTTGGCTTGCCCCTGTGTGGGTGCCTGGAATCTCATCTGATATTTTAATATTTACCAAGGGGGTGGGCGTAGTGTCGTATCGTTCATTCACTCATTAAATCCCCTTCACCGAGGCCTTCTCGAATGCTCACCATCGTTCAAAGTTCTGAAATTGTCACCCTGATGCCTTCTGTAAATATTGTTGCGTAGAGATTGTAGTCCGGTGAAAGCCTTGTACTGAGTAAATGAAGATGTGTTTGAGTTTCAAGGCATTTTCTATGCCTTTGGTGACTCATGGCAGATTCTCACCTTGTGATAAAGTCCCAGCTCCACGGTGATGGCTGCTTTTGCTTTTGGAAAAGTAAGTTGTGAGAAATTGTTCTGAGTCATTTTGCAATTTCCTCTGTAGACTCAGCTAAGAGTAGATGTGTGTGTCACGCTCTGGAGTTGAGGGAGGAGGGGTCATGGAAAAACTCTGTCTGGGAGCACTTCATCCAGGTACACATGATGTTATTTCCACCATCAAACACCAGCTTCTAACTGCTGAAGGCAAAGATGGGATCATTCGTTTTGTAAATTCATCTCCTGCTGTCTTGGTAATAACATGAAGAAAAGGGCAAGAAAAACATGGATATGTCATTAGTGTGGGACAAAGGAGGAGAATGGAGGTTTGTTTTAAAGGCACCCCCAATTCTCTTTCCCTCTTTCATCCTTTTGTTGGTTCTTGCCCCTTCCACACCCCGACTGTGTTTATTCAGCTTCCAGTGCATGCTGCCGCCTCTGCTTTTCACCTGCCTTTGCGCTCTCTCATTCTTTGCTGCCACCTGAGTCCTCTGGTGTTTTTAGAAAACACCTGGCAGAGGAGGAGGCTCTGAGATGCGCAGCTGCTTAGAAGGTTCTGACCTGGCATCTGCACAGCCGGGGATTTCATCACCAACTGCTCAGAAACCACAATGCTGCATGCCTGGAGGAGTCCTGCCATCTTCCTACCTTGCACGCCGCTCTCAGCTGGTTTTGGGATTTTCTATTTATTTATTTGTTTGTTTGTTGGTTTGAGATGGGTCTCGCTCTGTCCCCAGGCTGGAGTGCAGTGGTGCAATCTTGGCTCACTGCAACCTCTGCCTCCCAGGTTCAAGCAATTCTCCCACCTCAGCCTCCAGCATAGCTCAGATTACAGGCATGTACCACCACACCCAGCTAATTTTTGTATTTTTGGTAGAGACGGGGGTTTCCCCGTGTTGTCCAGGCTGGTCTCGAACTCCTGACCTCAGTTGATACACCTGCCTCGGCCTCCCAAAGTGCTGGGATTACAGGCATGAGCCACCGCACCCAACTGGGATTTTTAAGAATTTACTCCCTTCTTGGTTCATTCAGGCATAGATAAAGGGCACTCTGAGCGCCCTGGTGACATGCACATCAGGACAGGCAGGCGCTCTGCCTTCCTCTCATTTGAGCACCAAGGTCTTGAATTTGGGTCTTTTACAGGTGAGTTACCAAGATGCAGAAAGGTGGACGATCAAGCAGTAATCCAACGTGAGGCTTACAGATAACTTCTAAGTGTGGTGTGGGGTTTTAAAGAAAGTCTCCATTCACATTCTGTCACCCTCACTCTGTCTCTTCCGTCTTTTTCTTGCTGGAGTGTCCTGGTTCTGCCGTCTTCCCTAGATCTCCAGCTCTTCTTCTCACCACCAGGGATACCTGGCTTTGGTTCCCATGTATTTATTGATTTCTATTTTTAAGAAGTTTGATCAGAACTGTCAAGCAATTGATTGAAAATGATAGTTCTTAGTTTAAATCTTATTCCATTTCTGTTAGAACTCAGTGTAGATTATAGAGTCGTAAAGTCTCAGATAAATACTTATATAAATAAAGATAGGTATTGTTCCATACGAGATTATCATTATTTCGAGAACCTGTTGATGAGGGTGCCAGACGTGACTATTGCATTACTCAAATCCAGCAAAAAACATTGAACAGAAACTATAATTAAAGGGGCATGCAGGGTATCTGTGTTCACTTTAAGGCAAGTAGTCCTTGACAGTACCCCTGCCTAATTAAGGTTGCCAGGATATTAACATATAATTCGATGTTTTATACACTTATGACTTTCCTCCCAGAAGCTCCAATTTTTTTGAAACCAGATTCCAAGCATTATTTTAAGCCAATATTAGAAGAGAAAGTGTAGGGCTTTCTAAGCATGAAGAGGATGTGATTTCAGACAAAGTCCTAGCTCCTGGACCCTGTCTGCCTGCCCCCATCCCATTCCTCATAAGTGATGAAAGGCATCTTTGATCCATGAAACTGGAAGGAACAGCCATCAGTAGAGGTAAGCGTGACTGCTGAGGGTGTCATAAGATACTAATGTACCAGTGGGGAATGGGATGCAAGGCTGCTCAGCCTCAGTAGCCCCCTTGTCTGTCTGAGCATCTTTGTGGGCTCTGCTTTTAAGTGGAAACAAAAGATTGCAGGTGGTAGGTTGGGTGTGGTGGCTCAGGCCTGTAATCCCAGCACTTTGGGAGGCCGAGGCAGGTGGATCACTTGAGGTCAGGAGCTTGAGACCAGCCTGATCAACATGGTGAAACCCCATCTCTACTAAAAAAAATTAGCTGGGCATGGTGGTGCGTGCCTGTAATCCCAGATACTTGGGAGACTGAGGCAGGAGAATCACTTGAATTCAGGGGGTGGAGGTTGCAGTGAGCAGAGATCATGCCACTGCACTCCAGCCTGAGCAACAAGAGTGAAACTCCATCTCGGGTGTGGGGGCCGGGGGAGGGCAGGGAAGAAAAAAAGATTGCAGATGGTGAAATTTAAATGCTTAAAAAAATCTTTAAGAATTCATAATTTGCCTGCAACAAATTCAGGTGGAGACATAGTCCCCTTCATTCCCCCAAGTCAGAGCCTGTGCCCCTGTGTATCTGTCCCCGTCAGTGAAACTGTGGCTTGGTTTCTTCTGACGAAGAATGATCCAGGGCAAGTCAAGCTGTTTGTTTTGTGCCCCTGTCTCTGTTGCTGAGTTGCTGTCATCTTGAGTTAGCTCTGACTATCCCGTGGCAAAGGCCATCCCAAATAGCACATTTGCAGTATGTGCTCGGAGAGTGGGATACATAAGAAATAGGAGAGTTAACTAGAAGGATTTTCCCTCCTGCTCTACTAAGTTGGAAGGGAAAGTAGATGTTTGTCTCTTAATTTGCTGTTGCAGAAAGTGAAAAGATACTTGGACCAGAAGTGCTGGTGCTTTCCATGCACTCACAGTGGGCTTTGGAAAAATCATTCACTCCCCTGAATCCTTATTTGTTAAGAAAGTGGGATTCCATTTCCACAACTATTTCCTGGCTGTGAGGTGAAATAAAGACGAGGCACACGGAATGGCTTTGTAAATAAACTGCGAGGGTGCTGAGCCAGGCTGTGGAGACTTAGCCCATGGAGAATACAATGTGTTTTAAATACATCACTACTTTAAACCCGTTTTCCCCACAGCCGTATTGAACAGATATTACCACCCCCATTTAGCATAAGAAAACTCAAATCCAGAGATGTCTACTGGCAGACCAGTGTGTCCTAGGCAGTGACTGTACCACGGATCGCACCCAGCCCTGCCAGCTTCTAAAGCACTTCTTCCCATGACACCACACTGCCTAGTAAGGAGAACATGGCACTGCGTGTAGAAGAAAGGGAAGAAAACTGTGTTTAAATATCAGACTCATGGTGTATGGGTGTATTCACTCTTGAATTGATTTAAAGGTAGAACGACTGTATTTGTGAACTTGCAAGGTATGATGTTAGAAATCTGGACACAACTTTTTGGTTCTTTAGCTTAATTTACAAAGTTGGTTACCCCCCGTCAACAAGAGGAATCTGTGAGGATGTGGAGACCCCAGACTTATGTTCCAAAAGCAGGTAGACTGTGACAGCTGGAGAGACCCAGCAGAGGACGCAGCCTCGTCAGCAGTCTAGAAGCGCATCTAAGATGCCCGAGGACTGTCAGCAATGAACTGGAATAGGTGCAACCGAATTATTTTCTGAGCATCTTAGAACTATTATCAGAGCAGAGTGCTTGGTCTGTACCTGGGAGGCAGGTGCTGCTCTATTTTTTGTTTTGTTTTCTAGATTAAGGCAGGCGGGAACACATGGATTACAACTAGAAAGAAAATCAATTTCTAGGGAGCCAGAGAAAGGGAGGGAGGGCTTAGTTAAGGGACAGTCTGGGCTCAGGTAGTTGGGCAGAGCTGTCCTAAGCAAAGCTGGGTGGACACAGCCTGAACTGTTAAGGCTAAGAGTGTGGGATCTCCCCCTTCCAGTGTTCAACTGAATTTTGTCCTCAGTCCTCTGTAGGATAGACTCTACCTGCCCAGGAAATTGGTGGCTAACGAAGATTTGTCAGAGCTCTAGTCTGTCAATAATTTGGTTATAGTTGCTGTTATTGACACATTTTGTCTTCAAATAAAGTGATAATCTTTTTGGCGCTTTAGTGTCCAATCATGAATATATAAAAAGAAAAAAGTCTCAACTCAATACAGTCTCAGAGTATGTAACAATAAAGACCTTTCCTGGCTGGGCATGATGGCTCATGTCTGTTATCCCAAAACGTGGGGGAGGCTGAAGCAGGAGGATCACGTGAGCCCAGGAGTTTGAGATTACCGTGAACTATGATCACACCACTGCTTGCCAGGGCAACAGAGCAAAAACCTGTCTCTAAAAAATAAAATAAAATAAAGACCTTTCTTGCAAAAACTGCTCAAGAATGTATTATCATTTGCCAAGAATTAAGTCAGAGACATAACCCTGGAATAGAAATGTTGTGTTTGATAAAATTGGGGTAATCATGGAAACCAGCTAGAATGAAAATGTTAAAACACCACAGAAGAGAGAGAGATTGTAAATATGAAAGTTTAAACTAATTCATGTGATTATCAGAATACAAGTTAGGCTATGAGAAGATTGAAGGGACAGAATGAAAAGAGAGCTGTGAACTGGGATAAATACTTCTGGATGAGAAAGTATAGATGGAGGGTAATATTAAAAGATAAGAAAAGTCATAGTTGAGCACATGTTTTCCCCCAAAATCAAGCTGAAAGATATTGGTTTAGAGGCTTCTTTAATTAGATAAGTGTACTTAGAATGAATATAACATGATATAAGGTTATCACAAAGAATTTAAGTATGTCTTAATGCCCCAAATCACGACACAGGAAAAGCAAAAAGAATTATCCCGTTTATCAAAAAGCAACACAAAATACAGTAAAAGTTGTTGAGAAATTAGGCATTGTTTTTCTGAGCCCTAGATCTGAGCTGGGTAAGCAGGCAGATGTGTTGTTGTTGTTGTTGTTTTGACATAGTTGAAAGGATACGACATAAAAGTTTTTATACCTTGTGTGAATTAAAGTATCATTGTAGTCTCTAGACAAATAACAACATATAAAAGTCATTTAAAAAATTTATACTTTACATACTGAAAAGTTTCAGAATGAATTTTTATAAATTATTTTGAGTTTTAATTCAAAAGAAGAATCTTTTTTGATCTGGGTTCATCTCTCTATAACAGGAGTTGGCAAACTTTTCCTGTAAAGGGCCAGATAGTCAATATTTTAGGCCATCAAAACTAGCCAACTCTGCATTATAACATGAAAGCAGCCATAGCCAATATGGAGATGAGTGTGCATGGCAGAGTTTTAATAAAACTTTATTTACAGGAGCAGACAGCAGGAATGACTGTAGCAGAATTCTAATAAAACTTTATTTCCAGTAACAAGTGGCAGGCTGGATTTGGCCCGCAGGCTTTAGTTTGCTGACCTCTTCTTTGATGATCCACCTTGACTCACCTGTTTGTTTCAGAATGGGGTCATTAGAGTTTTTTATACTATAAGTGTCATAGTTTTATATCTAGAAGTCAAGAAAAAGTTCTGGTCCATGTGCCCCTTTCTTGGTGCACAGGTTAATCAGAAGCAAAGCCGTTATCTTTCTTTCCGGGTGAAAAATGGGTTAGAGAAAATGCAGTTCCTGGCACAGGAGGCATCCATTAGACAGATTAGCCTTAAGGGTAACATTGAAACTCCCAGAATTTTATGTGAAAGAGGTGGCTGGTTGTGTAGAAATGCTGCACTGGCCCTTGAAACTTCCTTGGCAGAGAGAACATCTTATTCATTCCTGAATTCCGACCAAACTCCTGTTAAATAAGGAAACCGAGCAGAAGGCAGGCAGCGAGGACACACAAGCCCGACGCTCCTCCTGTTCCCACTGCTCTGCCACCAGCTGCTCAGTTGCTTCCTCCTGGGGAGCAGGGGCCCTGCCTGTGACTCTGGTCTGGGAAGCCCCACAGCAGTGACCATGGCGCTTCCTCTCTCCAGCATGCAGCTCTGACCTGCCTTCCTGGGGCATGCCCCCTAGGCACCGAGGATTTGCCACTTGGGACATGCACATGCCCTCTGCCTTCTCAGGGAAGTAACTCCACATTTCCTCCAGACAGCAGTGGCCACCCACCTCCTTCCTCTCTGAACATGACTGGAGCTGCTCATTCCAGCCCTGGCCTTCTGCACGCCTCCCCTCTGTGTTACTCTTCCCCATAGTCCTCTCCACTTTATTGAGATACTGAGTTTTGTTGTCACTGTGCCTGTCGTCTCTTTCTGCCTTTTATCCCCATACCCAGAACAGAGCCTGGCAGACAGGAGGTGCCCAGTAAGAAACTGCCGATGGATGAATTTGACTGTTCTTGCCCTTCCTTTGGGGCACTCGGAAAATTTATTCTTCCATACTTGTAAAAATAGAAGAACTTGAGACATTGAACGCCCTGTGCAAATTATAACTTTCATTGAGCCCTGGCCTTTGTGGAATCCTTGTACTATGCTAAGTATTTTTACATATTTTATCTCACTGAATGCTCTCGACCACCCTGTAAATGTGATCCCTGCTTTTACAGGCAAGTAAACTGAGTCAGGGAGCAGTTAGCCATGATCACACCACTGGTCATGGCCATGGCCAAGGTTTTAACTCCAGAGCCTGTGTGCCTAAGTCTCCTGTCTTGAAAAAAGTAATTGTTGAAGGAAAGCTTAATCCCAAGCACACTCTAAGGCCCTTGGTGTGAGTTTTACGCTTGCAGTTGGATCATGAAAGGGGGCAGAGCCCAGGTGTATTAGTTCATTTTCATACCACTATGAAGAAATACCTGAGACTGGGTAATTTAGAAAGAAAAAAAGTTTAATAAACTCACAGTTCCACATGGCTGGGGAGGCCTCACAATCATGGGAGAAGGTGAAGGAGGAGCAAAGTCACATCTTACATGGCGATAGGCAAGAGAGCGTGTGCAGGGGAATTGCCCTTTATAAAACCATCAGATCTTGTGAGACTTATTCACTATTACCAGTACAGCATGGGAGAAATCCACCGCCGTGATTCAATTACCTCCCACCAGGTACCTCCCATGACACATGGGGATTATTACAATTCAAGGTGAGATTTGGGTGGGGACACAGAACCAAACTATATCACCAGGTGACACCTGTAGCACCGAGAGTGCAAATCCACCACATAGCCCATCATGCTGTCACCTGTAAGCTATGTGTCCAGTAGGTGGCAGGGGCTACTTAACTCACCTCCAGGTAGGTCTCCTCCACCCACCCCTGCTCTCCCCTGAGCTCGTCTCCTTCATAGAAAGTTCACCACCTCATGCCCCTCTTGTCTTTGCGGTGTCCATAGTTCCTAAGTCGCACCTGCCAGACCCTGCCTGTCTCTCCTGCCTTGGGCCAGTTACACTAGCCTTCAGTTCCTGACACACTCTGTGCTTCCCCCAGCCCCAAGCTGTGCCTAGTTGAGCTGACTTTAACCCTGGCTCCAGTGTTAGCCGTTCCTGTCCTTGCTCCAACCAGAGTAGCTCTCTGTTGTGTTTCCGTAGGACCCCACACTTCAGGCACTGGTCACCGGTGAATGACTTGCTCAAAGCTTGTCTTCCCAGCCAGACTCAAGGAGTGATGGTGCCATTCTTGTTCATTAGTGTCTTTATGGAAGCAGAATGTCTTATCAGGCCTTTTCTGCCTCAAGTCATTTTTTTTTAAGTGGTAGGAAAAGATTCCATTAAAAATTGTAAAAATTCAACTGCTATAAAAAAATGAGAAAGCTCAGATAAGCCAAAAGATTAAAATAAAAGGCAGTGTTAACCACTGCATTTATTATACATGTAGTTCAATTTTATAAAAATCTATGCCTGCATATTTATATATAGTAAATATACATAAAAATTACTTTAAAATGGCAGACCTACCTTTTTTTTTTTTTTTTGAGATAGAGTCTCACTCTGTCACCTAGGCTGGAGTACAGTGGCACGATCTTGGCTCACTGCAACCTCTGCCTCCCGGGTTCAAACAATCCTCCCAACTCAGCCTCCTTAGTAGCTAGGATTACAGGCGTATGCCACCAAGCCTGGCTTTTTTTTTTTTTTTTTTGTATTTTTAGTAGAGATGGGGTTTCACCATGTTGGCCAAGCTGGTCTCAAACTCGTGACATCAAGTGATCTGCCCACCTTGGCCTCCCAGAGTGCTGGAATTATAGGCGTGAGCCACGGCACCCGGCCCTACTTTCTTCCCTTACCAGTAAATCACGTCCTTCTCTTCTGGTCAGCAGATGTTGGTCTCTGGCATCACTGGCAGCTGCTGCATATAGCTCCTATTCATACCGCAATTTCTTTAGGTGACTGTTTCCTTTCAGTTTATGTTCTCATTCTGCCCAGGAAATAGAACCTTTGGAAATGGAACCATCTAGTCTAGAAGACAAATAATATGGGGCTCTTTGGAGCAGCATTTCTTCATCCTTTTTGTACCATTTTGATAAATGTAAAACTTCCATGCCATTTCCCTGGAATTTTCAGTGTATCACTATCAAATGAATGGTTTGTCTCTCAACTGTAAACGTCACTAGGATCTTGAACCTGTTTTTTTAACTCCCACCATACCTGCCAAGGGACTGACATGCTGCCCTTTTCCTCCTCAGCTCCACCAAGCATTCCAGTCCAGGAGAAACTGGATGTGGGGTTGCCCTCTATTGGCCTGTGGGCCCTGCCAGCTTCCCCCCACGAACTTAACAGAGTTCAGCCCTACAATCCTGACCTGGCTGCAGTGGGGTGGCCCAGGGTAGCTGCAGCTGGATGTGCAGGCCACGGGCCCCTTGTTCCCATGTGCCGCCCAGGTGTGCAGGATCCATCTCCACTCAAGAGCATCGTCTGTGTTGGGCACGGTGGGTCGCGCCTGTAATCCCAGCACTTTGGGAGGACGTGGCACGTGGATCACCTGGGGTCAGGAGTTTGAGATCAGCCTGACCAACATGATGAAACGGAAATCCTGTCTCTACTGAAAATACAAAAATTAGCCAGACTTGGTGGCATGCACCTGTAATCCCAGCTACATGGGAGGTTGAGGCAGGAGAATGGCGTGAACCCAGGAGGCAGCAGAGGTTGCACTGAGCCAAGATCGCGCCACTGCACTCCAGCCTGGGCAACAGAGCGAAACTCCGTCTCCAAAAACAAACAAACAAACAAACAAACTAACAAACAAAAAACTGGGAAGTCATTCAGCCCTCTGTGGTCCTACTAGATTCCATCCCTGCCAGTGATATTTGAGGATAATATTAGATCTTTCTGTAAGTTAGACAGTGACTTTCACGAAGTTCAGAGTGAGTTGAGAAAAAGTCTTTTGTGCAATTTTCAGTCTTTTTTT
Source organism: Macaca nemestrina (assembly GCF_043159975.1). Lineage (NCBI taxonomy): Eukaryota > Metazoa > Chordata > Mammalia > Primates > Cercopithecidae > Macaca > Macaca nemestrina. The sequence continues at coordinate 74,502,759 of NC_092129.1, forward strand.
TTTTTTTTTTTCTCTTTTCCTAAAGGGAACTTTTCTGACTTAATGAATTTGTTCCAGTGTGACAGCTGACAGTGCCGTTGCGCTCTGACATTATTTCGTAGTGCAGCCTCCTCATGCCTTCCAGACAATGAACTGGGAATGTTGTAAGTGCTCAGTGTATGAGAACACAAACCATATAAACCACACCCTTCCTGGGGCTTGACTTTCCTTAAGGATAATTGACTGTTTGTCTCAGGCCTAAATGTATTTTGTATTTTTTCTAGCTTTCTATTTAGGTGCAGGAGAAGCAGCAGAACCCTAGTTCTTCTGACTGATGTCCTGGGGAAACTCTGAGGACATTAGACTTGGATTCAGTCCACGCTGATGGCTCAGCACAGAGTGGGTCAGGATTCAGTCCAGGCCTATGGCTCAACACAGAGTGGGTCAGCATGTAGAGGGAGAGGAGGCCGTGAGGGGCAGCCAGGGATCTGCCAAAAGATCATACTGCAAAGTGCTGGGACCGGCTCACCGAACAGCGTGGCAGCCTCTTTCCTTGTAGCTTTCTGTGTTGGTTAGGTCTGTTTCGGATTCCCCCCAAAGTTAACATGCTTTTCCTCTAAACCAGGAGTTGAAATATAGTACACACTGCAAATGCTGTCCTTCATCCTTGTTTCTGTATGCAACATTACCCCAAATTAGGCAGCACTTTTAAACCTTTTTTCTTAGACTGAAAGTGTTTTCTGAGCTCAAGCAATATAAACAAGTGCCATTGACAAGAGTTTGCAGTACCCAGAATCCCTAAATGAGGCCACAGCTGCACCCTGAGCCAGGAAAGGCAGGCGCCCGTAGCTCAGCTTCTGATGCAGTGGACTCCTGCCACGTATTTCATGCAGTAGCTACGAAATTTCAGGCATCGTCTTGAAATAGTTCTGGGTAATGTGATGTACCTATCCCATAGTAGTTTTTTTTATATTCCAAAACTCACAGGAAAGTTGAAAGGCCTCAGGCTGTGATGTCTCTAAGTAAGACAAAAGAGAATATCAAAGTTGTTGTGATCAAGGGAACAGATTTCACAAACTCTCATCAAGAGGAGGCCGTCATGGCATTTTTCTAATGAAAAGTATTGCGCTGAGCCCAGATTAGAAGGTTCATCTGAGTGACTCGGAGCTTGGTTTGACAAAGACTCTGTCCCTGCATCCCTTCAAAGAGGGTCTAGGCGAGCTGCTTGATCGTCCTAAGCCGTTTTCTTGCCACTCCTAAGAAATGGGTTTATGGGCTCCTTGAAAATAGACAAGATGTCCTTATCCATAACATTAAAACAAAAATAACTGCTTAGACGTTTGCCTGAATCCAGAGCTCTTGAGTGGGCCGCTCCTTGTCTATAAATAACATAAAATCATTTTCAAGCAAGGATCAACCATTAACCTTAGTATAACCTTAAAAACCTGAAACAAACGCCCGGTGTGGTGGCTCATGCCTATAATCCCAGCAGTTTGATGGGAGGACCGCTTAAACTCAGGAGTTTGAGGCCAGCCTGGGCAACATAGTGAGACCCCCCCCCCTTCTCTACTAAAAATCAAAAGAATTAGCTGGGTGTGGTGGCATACACCTGGAGTTCCAGCTACTTGGGAGGCTGAGGTGGGAGGGTCGCTTAATTTCAGGAGTTTGAGGCTGCAGTGAGCTATGATTATACCACTGCACTCCAGCCTGGGTGGCACAGTGAGAGTCTGTCTCAAAAAAACAAAACAAAAACAATTTGAGAGAAAAATTTTTTGGCGGTGGGGGTGGAGTTCAATATCATTGCTTTTCCAGATAGCATAGTTTTTGGAAAAAATGTTTTCATTTAATTTTTTTATGACTTCATAAAGAAAATATTGGTTTCATGCTCTTTTATGAAAGCTGAGGCCCGTGATGAACCCAAGTTTGTAGCATTGATTGCTATGAACTGGAAAACACCAGTCGGAGACCCCACTTCAAGTGCCCGTGTTTTTTATTCTGCATATACACATGCCGTTATATACACATATACACATGCCACTGAATCCTCACACACTCCCAGTCCTAACTTGTGATCATCTGTTTTTTGCTTTTATTTATTTACTTTTAGACACAGGGCCTCGCTCTGTCACTCAGTGGTGTCCTCATAACTCACTGTAACCTTGAACTCCTGCCTCAGCATCCTGAGTGGCTGGGACCACAGGCGTGTGCCACCACAGCCAGCTAATCTTTTATCTTTTGTAAAGATGGGTTTCTCTATGTGTTGTCCAGGATGGTCTTGACCTGGGCTCAAGCGATCCTCCTGCCTTAGCCTTCTGAGTAGCTGGGACCATAGGTGTGTGCCACCATGGCCAGCTAATTTTTTTAATCTTTTGTAGCAATGGGTTTCCCTTATGGTTTTCAGGCTGGTCTTGAACTCCTGGGCTCAAGTGAGCCACCTGCCTCATTCTCCTAAAGTGTTGGGATTATAGGCATGAGCCACTGTGCCAGGCCAGTCTTTTGCTTTTAAAGCAGCATTCCTGGGTTGGGGGTGGAATAGGCTCAATAGATGTCCCAGTTGTCTGCATATGAGCTGTGTTTGCCTCTCTAAGCACAGGTGGTCTCCAGAGGCAGGTGGCTGCATCCCTAGAACACCTGGGGCCAGGAGAGCCCTGACCGCATGGGAGGCAGAGGCAGCAGGAGGCGTGAGGAACTAGATTGCTTTGCCTGTGCTCTGCTAAATACCTGGGAGTGGCAGGGGCTGTGTGGACAGCTAGAGAGGGGAACAGAGCTAGAGACGGAGCAGAGCTAAAGAGGGACTGGAGGTAGAGAGAGGAGCAGAGCTAGAAAGGGGAATGGGCCCCCTGTGCCATTTAAGGTGTGGCTGAAGCCTCCTCGCCTGTCAGCTGGAAAGCCCTGGAGAGTCATGGTAAAACTGCAATGCTGGCATGTTCTATGAGAAACCTCCTGCCTGTGCCTGGTGCACAGCAACTACTCAGCAAACACGAGTTTCCTTTTCTTGACCCAAGAGGCAATTTTAGCGGTAACTTGATGGAATAGGCATTCTTGCTGCCTCTTCGTCAGGAAGGACACTGAAGACTTAGAATCGAGACTTGCCCAGGAGCGTATGGAAGGCTAGGGGCTGAGACTGGACTGCAGCCCGGGCCTTTTGAGTCTCATCTGTGCTTTTCAGGCCTGTCACCACATATGCATGTGAAGACATCCTAGCCCAGATAATCACTATTCCTATAAAGTGCTGATCAGGTCCACCCAGAATGTCCCTCTAATGTTCATAAACATCACGAACGATGGATGAACCGAAATGTAACCACCCCAGTGACTCCTTCAGATACAATCTGGAAAGTCACGTTTATGATTACTCTTCTCCTTCTGGGGGCCCTGCCTCCTTTTGGTCCCAAGTAATCCTCACCACCTCCCTTAGACGACAGCTAAAATGTTAAATGTGTAAAAGGTGGCTTTCTAGCACTTGAGCACTTAATCGTCGTACTTTAAGAAGTAGATTTGCTATGAAAAATCTCAGCTAACATTCACTTTTTGGAAGTTAATCTCACCAGAAAAGTTCATAAAATGAGTTCTGGTTTTCTAAAATGGCAAGACACTTTATTTGTAAGATCTCGTTACTTTAACACTGCATTGTTAGGTGTGATTTTTGACATCCCAGTAAAGCAAAGCCATAATCTCACCAGATGCCATTAAACTTATGATGCATTTTATCAGCTCTTATACAGTATATTCAAGCTTAATATAGATTCTATAGCCCTGGGAACTGTTAGTTTTCAGGACTGCAGAATTATATTGTCTGAGCTGCTGCTGCAAATCCCAGTATAGAGATTTCAAATCAGTGAGTCTTGGAGTCTGAGTATTATCATGAACATTTTAGCTCAGTTCATAGGAGGCCACACCCAGAACACCAGAGTCATGGCTGTGATTCCATCTATTTCCTCTAGCCTGTGAGCTCAGTCCACATACCTCAGTGGGAACCCTGGGACAGGTGATCCCACTGGAGCCAGCACCACTCCCAGAAATCGAAGCAGAATGCAAGCTGTATGAAGAGTAGACTAGCAGTTCTCATGCAGGCCACACATTAGCAACATGTGGGGGAGTTTTTAAAGCAACACCCATGACAGCCAGACGCGGTGACTCACGCCTGTAATCCCAGCACTTTGGGAGGCTGAGGTGGGTGGATCACTTGAGGTCAGGAGATTAAGACAAGCCTGGCCAACATGGCAAAACCCCATCTCTATTAAAAATACAAAAATTAGCCAGGCGTGGTGGTGGGCACCTGCAATCCCAGCTACTTGGGAGGCTGAGGCAGGAGAATTGCTTTAACCCAGGAGGCAGAGGTTGCAGTGAGCTGAGATCGTGCCACTACACTCCAGCCTGGGCGTCAGAGCAAGACTCTGTCTCAAAAAAATAAAATAAATAAAAGAGCAAGTTGCATCTTATGTGGATGGCAGCAGGCAAAGAGAGAGCTTGTGCAGAGAAACTCCTGGTTTTAAAATCATCCGATCTTGTAAGACCTATTCACTAATACAAGAACATCATGGGAAAGATCCACCCCTGTGATTCAGTCATCTTCCACTGGGCCCCTCCCACAATACAGGAGAATTATGGGAGCTACAAGATGAGATTTGAGTGGGGACACAGAGCCAAACCATATCATTCTGCCCTGGCCCCTCCCAAATCTCATATCTTCACGTTTGAAAACCAATCATGCCTTCCTAACAGTCCCCCAAAGTCTCAATTCATTTCAGCGTTAACCCCAAAGTCTACAGTCTAAAATCTCTTCCCAGAGAAGGCAAGTCCCTTCCACCTATGGGCCTGTAAAATCAAAAGCAAGTCAGTTACTTCCTAGATGCAATGGGGGTACAGGCATTGGGTAAATACAGCCATTCCAAATGGGAGAAATTGGCCAAAACAAAGGGGCTACAGGTCCCATGCAATTCTGAAATCCAGTGGGACAGTGAAATCTTAAAGCTCCAAAATGATCTCCTTTGACTCCATGTCTCACATCCAGGTCACGCAGGTGCAAGAGATGGGTTCCCATGGTCTTGGGTAGCTCTGTCCCTGGGGCTTTACGGGATACATCCTCCCTCCTGGCTGCCTTCACAGGCTGGTGTTGAGTGTCTACAGCTTTGCCAGGCACAGGGTACAAGATGTCAGTGGATCTGGGCTCTGGAGGATGGTGGCCCTCTTCTCACAGCTCCACTAGGCAGTGCCCCAGTAGGGACTCTGTGTGGGGCTCCAACCCCATATTTCCCTTCTGCACTGCCCTAGCGGAGGTTCTCCATGGGAGCCCTGCCCCTGCAGCAAACTTCTACCTGGACATCCAGGCATTTCCATACCTTCTCTGAAATCTAGGCAGAGGTTCCGAAACCCTGATTCTTGACTTACGTGCACTGGCAGGCTCAATACCACATGGAAGCTGTCAAGGCTTGAGACTTGCACCCTCTGAAGCCATGGCCCAAGCTCTGTGTTGGCTCCTTTCAGCCATGGTTGAATTGGCTGGGACTTAGGGCACCAAGTCCCTAGGCTGCACATAGCATGGGGACCCTGGGCTTGGCCCAGGAAACCACTTTTTCCTCCTAGGCCTGCAGGCCTGTGATGGGAAGGGCTGCCAAGACCTCTGACATGCCCTGGAGACATTTTTGTGATTGTTTTGGGGATTAACATTCAGTTCCTCTTTACTTACGCAAATTTCTGCAGCCAGCTTAGATTTCTCCTCAGAAAATGGAATTTTCTTTTCTATTGCATTGTTAGGCTACAAATTTTCCAAAGGTTTATGCTCTGCCTCCTCTATAAGGCTGAATGCCTTTACCAGCACTCAAGTCACATCTTGAATTCTTTGCTGCTTAGAAATTTCTTCTGCCAGATACCTTAAATCATCTCTCAAGTTCAAAGTTCCACAACTCTCTAGGGCAGGGGCAAAATGCTGCCAATCTGTTGGCTAAAACATAACAAGAGTCACCTTTGCTTCAGTTCCCAACAAGTTCCTCATCTCCATCTGAGACCACCTCAGCCTGGACCTTATAATTCATATCACTACCAGCGTTTTTGTCAACGCCATTCAACAAGTCTCTAGGAAGTTCCAAACTTTTCCACATTTTCCTGTCTTCTTCTGAGCCCTCCAAACTGTTCCAGCCTCTGCGTGTTACCCAGCTCCGAAGTTGCCTCCACATTTTCAGTTATCTTTTCAGTATGGCCCACTCAAAAGAGAAGCGATTCTATTGAAGGAGCTCAGCCATCTGGGAGTTCCCACGGCAGACATCTGTTAGCGTCTCACCCTTACCTGCCCCTTGAGGTAGGCCTGGAACATTACTGGGCTCCTTTTCCCACTGCACCTTTGGCACATTCTCTGGTTTTCCCTTGGAGCACGCTCCCTCCAGGACATGTTACAACCCTTTCACCGAAGCCTTCCTGGACAACCGATTCCAAAATGCTGCCTCTATTCATTTAATGTGCATTATAACTCTTCATTTGTTCCACACAAGTCTGTGTTGATTCCAGACTGCCTTAGGCTATGCTTTGGGATTTCCATCCTTGATGAGTCTTACCTCTTTGTGTAGGAACTTTCTTCTACTTTTTTGGAGACAGAGCAGGCCCTCAGTTGATGCCCACTGAATTGAACTGAAAGACCAGCCAGAGATCAATGTTGAGTTTTAATGTGGATTGTATATTTCCATCATATGACAACTGTGTTGGCGGGGGTTGGGGCATAGAACAGAGAGGGCAGTTGAGAGTGGCCTGTTTTGTCTTTGGGGTGCTTCAGTTTGTCAAGAGACAGATTGTATAAAAAGCATGCATCAGGCTACCCGGGTTGACCAACATGCTTGTGTAAGCTGTGTTCTGCAATATCCAAGCAAAGAAAATGAATTACGTAAGTATTAAGAGATGCTGCTGAGAAGTTCAGCATCTTACCTAAGACAGAGATGGATAGAGGTCAGGCATGAAGGCATTTCAGCTGAGAAAAGGAGAGTTTTTTAGTTGACAGTCAAAAAGTTGCTGGCTCTTGATGGATGCCAGTCATTTGTGTTGGGAGTCAGCTGCGTTGTTCAGTAAGAATTTCAGTGCAGCAGAGGCGGGCTGAGTACTTCCTGTGCTGACCAGTGAGCTGGCTGCTGGCGGAGATGTGAAAGGAAGAAGCCACCCTGCCTTCACCGGGCTTCCAGATGGGGAGGTGGTGAGGTGGGGTGGAGATGTGTGGGTGGAATGGAAAGAATGAGAAGTAAAAGGACACTTTGTAATCTGACCTGCTCGGGCAACTGTGGAAGCGTTTCAGGGTAGACACCTGTGAGGCTTTCCAGCCAAAGGCAGGTGGATGCAGATAGGCTGTCCTTGAGAAGGCAGCAGCGCACGGTGCTTCTGTCTGAATTGGAGCTTGCATCAAAGGCCAGCGGTCCCCCCAGATAGTCATGTTCCTTTTTGTCTCTTCATCTATGTGATTCCTTTTCCATGACTGGGAGCGAGTATTTCCTCTGAGCCCACATTCCCTAGGCCTGGTCCTGGCTCCCTGCTAAGACCAGCTTAGCTCCCTCCTCGTGGAGGTTTCCCCTGGGGCTGGTTGAACCCTGGCCGCTCATCCTCGCCAGGCCTTATGTGTCCCCTGCTCCCTGCCTGTGCACTCTGCAGGGCTCTGCCACCCTTTTAGGGTGAGGGTGTTACCATCTTCATCTGCTTCTACTCCATTACTAGCATGTGCACCAGCTCAAGACTTTTTTACTCATAATTCTACTTGCCACAAAACTGTGGAGCTGAGCGGTTAGACTGGAGGGCAGAACTCCAGGCCCACTGTGGCCAGGTCATCCTGAAATTGCTCTTGGGCTGCGTCTTTCCTGAGTCTCTCCGGGCTGTTCTGTGTGGGAGATGGAAAACTGGATTAGGCCAACCATTGAGGGGACCGGGTGGGCCTGTTGAGGCCTTCTGCTCTTGTTGCTCCCTAAAAAGCCATAACTTCTTGATTTCAGAGCTACCTCACCTCGACTGCAGAGGGTGAGCCCTAGGCAATGACTCTGCAATTTCAGGTCCAAAGACACACCTAACAGCTGATGTGACAATGGAGAGCCTTGTGTGTAAACACCGAACAGGAGTGTGGGTGCACATCTTCCTTACTCAGATCCGAAATGATAGCCAGAGGGGTCTGAGGTGAATGAAACCCTTTGCCCTACACAGAGGCCCCTCTGAGATTCCTGCTGAGCACAGACAGAGACACTTGGTGCCCTGGGGGGCAGCGGATACTAACAGGGAGGGCCCCGTGCATTATTTCCCACCTCTTGTCCTCTCTCAGAGTGCTGAGCAGATCACTGCACTGTGCAGGAGTTTTAACGACACTCAGGCCAACGGCATGGAAGGACCGCGGGAGAGTCAGGATCCTCCTCCGAGGCCTCTGGCCCGCCACCTCTCTGATGCAGACCGCCTCCGCAAAGTCATCCAGGAGCTTGTAGACACAGAGAAGTCCTACGTGAAGGTAAGGGAAGCGCTGGGCATTCGTGCATTCGTGCCTCTTTGCTGATGGTGAGTGGTAAGCTGGCAGAGGTCCCCAGATCGCTTCTGCCCGGGACACCGGCCACTCCCCAGGGGGATGCCTGCTCCTTGAATCAGTGAATTGCTCAAAAAAGGGAGGGGAGGAGTGAGAGGGTGGAAGAGCTGAGGAGACTTAGAAAAAAATCAGATCCTCGGCTTATTTTGTTACCAAGGTAGCTTTCACTATGGAAACAGATGTTCTGGTTTGTCATTTGCAATCTGTGGGAAGGGAGTCTGTACCGGTTTAGTAAAAGGGGAGAGAGATCATTTTAGGTGATGAGGAACTTGAGAACAATCTGTACATACGTGACGGCTGATCCAGGACCACAGTCCCGGTGGTGGCCTGGGCCAGCCCTCCCTGGTGGTTGTCATCGTGTAGAACTGGGGCGCATGCACTGGGGACTGGTCAGCACGTGGGAATATCCTTGCACCATGTATGAAGGGGCAGTTGCCGAGTATCTTGAGTACCCGAAGAATTCATTTATTCATCTCATAAGCCCCAAGTCCGTGGTTTGAGAAAGATTTTTTGAAGAATACAGGAGCCTGGGGAGCAGCGTTCTTTTGCTTTAAGTGTTTCCTGGAGCTTTGGGACCATTGGAAGCTCGCTTCATTTGTCAGTTACTGGAGCAGTGCGGCGCGGTGCAGTGGGCTGAGGGTCCAGCCCTGGCTTTGCCTCCGTCTTGCTGCCTGGTGGACAGCCCCCTTCAACTCCCTTATTTGAAGTTGAGACACTCGGTCCCCCTTCTCTAAATGCCTTCCAATTCTGAGGTGCTGAGTCATTGAATTAAGGCTTGGCACACACATGTGGCTATTACCTTCTTTCTCTGCAAGACAGATCTGAGCTTCCCCTTTCGTTGATGTCAGTGTTTTACCTGGACTTTACCTAAGGCCTTATTCACACGTAGCTTCCCAAAGCCCCTTCTTTTGGTCTCAAAGGGGAGAAAGAAAAGTTAGAGAGATGACAATTTAGTTTCATTTTCCGTTGTGTCTTGTCCTGCATCCAGGGTGTGGAGATGAAGTGAACAGCCGGGCTGTTCAGACTCAAGTTCTGAATAATCCCGTCTCCTTTTTCCGTGTCGCTGTGTGGAGCTGTAGATATTTTGGAAGCTTCAGAGCCCTTCTGACATCTTGAGAATAGTCATGGAGCTCTCACCCCCAGAGTCAAGGGCAGAGCTGAGAGAAGAATCGATGTCCCTTTTTGTTAATAGTGTTGTTAGAGTTTCCTGTTAGGCCACGCTGCACTGGGAGGGTCATTTCAGTGACAGGCTGGAGGAAAACTCAGATGGTGTCATGGGTGAAGTAGACAAGGACCGACTCTCCCTTCTCTCTGCAAGAAACCTGCACTTTGTTTTCTCAGGGCTCCTCGGGTCACAGCCCTTTGCCCCCGCAGCTCTGCGCGGACCTGACCTTGCGGCCCAGTAAGTCCTCCCGGGCAGTACCAGCCTGTGAGGAATGACTGCCAGGCCCCAGCACCCTCGGGCAAAGTAACCCGCACTTGGCACCTGTTGTGATTCACACACACACTACCGTCTCTTAATTTCCTTTTTGTTGCTGACGCTTAACACAGAATCTTGTCGTTTTTTAACCTGGATCCCTGCATGCTCCTTGAAATTGCTGGCATCTCTGTGTTCCCCGAGGTATGATTCTGTAACTTCTGTCATCTCCCTTCTCTGAGCGGTCCGGCGTGGAATATGGTGAGGGAAGGTCAGGGAGGTTTTTATTGTGAAACAGCATCCGTGTCACAGGCCTTGCCTTGCCCTCCGAACTAAGGCCAGAAAGTTCTGCGGGGCGCTTTGGGCTTTATAAAGCTCTAGGTCTTAGATTCCCCTCTTGGGAAGTGAGCGAGTTATTATAGCTGACTTTGCAGTCAACTGCCTCTAGTATTTTAGGACTCACAATTCTTCAGAATAAAGGAGAAATCTTTTCTATCACTAAACTATATCCTGGCCTTGGCTTCAAATTTTTATTATTATTATTTTGGAGATGGAGTCTCGCTCTGTCACCCAGGCTGGAGTGCAGTGGCATGATCTTGGCTCACTGCAGCCTCCATCTCCTGAGTTCAAGTGATTCTCCTGCCTCAGCCTGAGTAGCTGGGACTACAGGCATGGGCCACCACATCCAGCCTTTTTTTTTTTTTTTTCAGTAGAAACGGTTTCACCAAGTTGGCTAGGCTGGTCTCAAACTCTTGACCTCAGGTGATCCACCTGCCTCTGCCTCCCAAAATGCTGGGATTATAGGCATGACCATGCCCAGCTTTGGCTTCAAATTATTAAACAAAATCTTTCGCTCATGGGTTTTGTAACTGCAGTCTACTCCCACTATAATGTCGTGCTGGAGCCTCATTTACAAGAGACCCAAATATGGCTGAGAGTTTAGCCATTAGAGCTGCAGCTCTGTAGGAATTTTTTATTGACTTTGAATATGTGAGTTTGAGATTCTGCAAATCAGTCAGCCCCAAAGTTGAAGGGCTCCCCAGATCTTGACCCTCCCAGCTCCACGCTGGACCTCACTCTGCTCCCTGAGGCAGAGGAAGCCAGGAGCTGGTTTGCATCTGACACTAGTGCCACACAGACCTCCTTCCTCTGCAGGGAAGTGAGTGCCCCTGCTGCAGTGGCCCAAAGAGAGGCAGAGGCAATGATTGAGCTATAAAGGTATGGAATCCAGCTGTTGCCTATATTGTGATATTAACCTCTTTGAATTAGGTGAGCAATAATCACTACTTTTAGGGTCAGGAATTTCAACAAAGGCTAGGTGTGGTGGCTCACGCCTGAAATCCTAGCACTTTGGGAGGCTGAGGCATGAGGATCACCTGAGGTCAGGAGTCAAGACCAGCCTGACCAACACGGTGAAACCCAGCCCCTACTAAAGATACAAAAATTAGCTGAGTATGGCGGAGTGTACCTGTAGTCCCAGCTACTTGGGAGGCTGAGGCAGGAGAATCTCTTGAACCCAGGAGGCAGAGGTTGCAGTGAGCTGAGATCGCGCTGCTGCACTCCAGCCTGGGTGACAGAGTAAGACTCCGTCTCAAAAAAAAAAAAAAAAAAAAAAAAAAAAAAAAATTCAACAAGGCATAAACTTCATTATCCTGATGGGAGCCTTGGGAGCTGCTGCCAGGTTGCTGCTACCCAAATCTTGTGGGTATTTTGGAGACTAAAGCATCGAAGACACTTTCTTGTGTTTTCTTTCAGGATCTGAGCTGCCTCTTTGAGTTATACTTGGAGCCACTTCAGAATGAGACCTTTCTTACTCAAGATGAGGTAAATAAAATCCCCTTCCTTCTGTCCAGTGATCCACGGGTTAGTCTCTGTTTGCCTTTTAGCAGAACTCCTATGAGATGATCTCTATTGATCCTGAAAGAACATCCCAAGACTTAAGGGTCTTCTGAGAGTCCCAGGCATAGCCTCCTCCTAAGCCACTGCTGTGGCCTCGGCTGCATGACACAGTGGCAGAGCATTTACAAAGGCAGAGCGATGGTTATGGTCTTTTTGAGGCAGAAGAGAGTGTGATCAGAAATTCCTTTTCAATACATATCTTTGTAATGTTAAACCACATAATTAGTTCTTTTCTAGTGACTTACGTTTTTCTTGATTTGAATTCTGAGAACTTTACATCCACTTAAAAAGTTCCTGTAGAAATAGAGAATTATAGGGGATGGAGCTGTGAAACTTTCTATGTATAAGCCATATCCCATAATGAACGTGCTGTCTTCTTAAAGGATTTACTTTCTGTCTGCTTCTCCGTGAAGAATTTCCTTGTGATTTATTTGTGGGCCTAAGAGTTAGCGTGGTATCCTGAACTTCATGGCTAATCCCCTCGTTTCAAATCCTGATCTTCACATAGATGGAGTCACTTTTTGGAAGTTTGCCAGAGATGCTTGAGTTTCAGAAGGTGTTTCTGGAGACCCTGGAGGATGGGATTTCAGCATCATCTGACTTTAACACCCTAGAAACCCCCTCACAGTTTAGAGTAAGTATCTCAGATTTAGGCTGAAAGTGAAAAGAAATGGCTAGGTGCAAAATTCTCTCATGAGAAAGAATGTCTTGTCCTGTGACTATTGACTGTTTATTGTCCTGTGACTATTTCCTTGCACCGTTTTCCTCTAGCGGGTGGTAAAGGGAGGCTGTATTTTTTTTTTTCCTGGTACACATACTTCTGGTAGTCAGAAGTCCGGCAGCACCTCCCGCCTGGTTGCTAAGCATGCACATGCTCTTTTCTCAGCTGCTGTTAAGGATATCCAGGGTGGTTGCTTCTGAAACTGGAGCTCCTACACCCTGCGCCCAATCCTTCTTCCCTGTGGTCATGTGGATCTGGGATTAACAGACTAGGTTTCTAATTGCTGGGCTCGAGCCCTCTCTTCTCTGAAGCACCAGTGCTCCATAGCATCCGTGTAAGCCACAGTGTGGTAGGAAGCCCCTCCAAGGGGACCTGGAACGATACAGACAGCATCACTCTATCCAAGCAATGCACAGTCAGCTTTATTAATGAACCTCTCAGATGGTTTATATCCCACCTTGTCAGCTGTAGTTTTATAGAACTTTCTTTGTTTCTTGTCCTTGGATTGAACACAGTCAGTAGGCTCTGCTGCTGGAAACTTTGCAGTCAAGCTAGAGACCTGCCAGGGCAGTGCCTGGGCTGTTCCCCGCCTCCTGTGTGGACGGAGCAGGCCTGAACTTCTTTAAGGCATTAGTGCTGTGGAGTCTGACAGAAGCCATGGGGCCGTCAAATGCCACAAGCCGGCATGCATTGATTAAACCATGTCTGATTTGACTTTCCCCTCTGCCCTTCTAGAAATTACTGTTTTCCCTTGGAGGCTCTTTCCTTTATTACGCGGACCACTTTAAACTGTACAGTGGATTCTGTGCTAACCATATCAAAGTACAGAAGGTTCTGGAGCGAGGTAAGTTGCTTATGCCTTTTATGGTTTTTTTGTTTGTTTGTTTTTGCATTTTTAACTGTTAGTAAAGGGTAAATCTGTATTTAACAGGTAGAGAGTAAGTGCAATTTTGATGTATTAAGGTCCATCCTTGACCTTGACAGTGACAAATATTCAAGGGAAAGATTTCTGTTTCTGTCAGTTTATTGGTCGCCGGAAACAAGTGTGCCTGAGAGCAGAGATGTTGCTTTGCCACGTGTCACTTTGCTGTCAGTTACATCTGGATTCTTGCCAAATTCCTTTCTCTAAAAACTTGCAACCCCAGACCCTAGATGGGAGTAGAAAGAAATGCATGCTATGTTTTTTTTTTGTTTTTCCTTGTTAACTTTCTTAAGCCTGAGAAGCCACAACAACTTACCACCAAACCACTACCACCAAACTCACAAGAAGTTTGCCAGCTGGAAGTAAAGTCTCTCTGGTGCACCTGGAAAGAGCTCACATTTCCCAAAGGTTGCTCTTCGGTGCTTGTCTCTGCGTGGGCCTGGAGGGCACCTGGAGGTTTATCCTGACACCCTTAGTGCTCATTCATGTCCACGGATGCAGCTCTGCCATTGGATTTTAATCCAGAACATCATGGTATCCGAGAAGAAAAGCCCCACGTTTAAAAAGTGGGGTCTTAGAGTGCTTCAGATGAGCAAGACCCAGCCCAAATCCATCTTCTCCAGCTGCTTTAGACAGTTGTCTGACCTCTGTTGCCATTTCCTTCCACAAATACCGTCTTCTAAATTAATTAATTAATTTAAAAAAATGTTCCTAGAGATGGGTCTCACTGTGTTGCCCAGGCTGGTCTCGAACTCCTGTCCTCAAGTGATCCTCCTATCTAGGCCTCCCAAAGTGCTGGAATTACAGGCCCACCACGCCTGGCCCACAAGCACCTTTGTATTGACGGTCTGTAGTACAATGAAAGCATAGCAATGTACTTGTCAATACGTATTGACAATCGATGCAGTACAATGAAAGCATACCAAGGGCTTGCTCAGTTCCTCCTTTGTCATAAAGAAGAGGGGTCCTGTCACCACCTTCTTGGCCTGGTAATCACATTCAAAATGGTATTGCATCTCCTGGAATATGTGATCTTACAACACAATCCCAAATAAGGGTTTATCTTCCTTCAGAGTAGGTACATTCCAAGCAGCTGGTCATCCATTGCCAACTGGTGGAATCCAAGTAGCACTGGTGTATCCGCTGGTACTCAAACCAAATGCACCTGGATTCCTACACACACCCTTCATGGTACTCAGACACTGAACAGAGGGGCAGTTTTCACTGCCAGAGAGGGTCCTACTGCCATGCCTGGTGGAAGGGAGCTGTGGCTCTGGGTGTGCGAACGGTGAATCTGCTTGGAGCTGTGGAGTGAAGGGTATAGGCTGCAGTGCCTGTCACCTTACTTTACAGGAGAAAAGATACTGCTTTTCAGAATAAGAATAAGCAACAATTAGAGTGAGGCCAGTGGGAAAAACACTGGTTTATTTTTCTTTATGAAATTTTTGTGGGTATGGTGTAGGGTCTGGATAACATTGCTTAATGGCTTTTTTGATGTTGTTTTTTTTGAGGTGGAGTCTCACTCTGTTGTCTAGGCTGGAGTGCAGTGGCACGATCTTGACTCACTGCAACCTCCACCTCAGGGGTTGAGGTGATTCTCCTGCCTCAGCCTCCCGAGTAGCTGGGATTACAGGCACTCACCACCATGCCTGGCTAATTTTTGTATTTTTAGTAGAGACAGGTTTCACCATGTTGGCCAGGCGAGTCTCGAACTCCTGACCTCAGATGATCCACCCGCCTCAGCCTCCCAAAGTGCTGGGATTACAGGAGTGAGCCACTGTGCCTGGTCACACTTCATGGCTTTTAATGAATTGTTTGAAACTCACTTTTTAGGTCATCTATAACAATATTTCTCGTGGATATACATGAAATGTGTCTTTAAGTCAGACATTCCCGCATGTTGAGTCGGTGTTACTCTTTGGCGTGCAGCCTGCATTCCATCCTCGGAAGCTCCCAGGCTCCAGGGCGGTCAGGGCTGAGGCAGAATCCCACGCTGACAGCTGGGTGCCTGACCCGCTGATGTGTTGGGGTTTTTATTAAAGAATGGTATTAGGAGGACTATAGAAATGGATGAGCTATAAATGTTAAAAGATAAATGAAGAATTTAATTCACCCCACTGTGCTCTTCTAAGGTCTTTTATCCATCTGCTTGTAGCTAAAACTGACAAAGCCTTCAAGGCTTTTCTGGACGCCCGGAACCCCACCAAGCAGCATTCCTCCACGCTGGAGTCCTACCTCATCAAGCCGGTTCAGAGAGTGCTCAAGTACCCGCTGCTGCTCAAGGAGCTGGTGTCCCTGACGGACCAGGAGAGCGAGGAACATTACCACCTGACGGGTGAGGAGGCGGCGAGGGGCACCCCTGGGCAAGGGCCGGACAGGGCGGCGAGGGGCACCCCTGGGCGAGGGCCGGATAGGGCAGCGAGGGGCACCCCCGGGCGAGGGCCGGACAGGGCGGCGAGGGGCACCCCCGGGCGAGGGGCTGCCTGCCATGCCCTGGGCCTGCCAGCTCACCTCTTCCCCGCCTAGTGGCACGTCCTGTGTCACTTTTCAGTTCTGCGATGGTTCATCTTAGGTTTCATGTGAATATGTGAAAGTAGCTAGGTGTCTGGTCACTCCTTTAGAGCTTACAAAATACTTGGGTAAAAATGATCTCTTCAGGGTATCACCATTCTCCTCCTATGCGGGGATGATTCCGTCTACACTCTCAAAATAAGTAAATTACCTCAGGTCACTTGGCTGTGAAACTGTGCCGCTGGAACTGAAAATCAGCCCTATTTTCCTATCACTTGGTTAAGTTTTGTGGTGGTCGCCACCCGAGCTGCTGGTTGGATTTGTTGGGCGAGGCTCCACCTTGTGGAGATCTGTGAGCAGAGCTCGGCTCCGAAACCAAACTCCCAGTGATGGGTTGTGCTTTTAAGTCGCTGCTGTTGTGTTACCATTTGAACCTCTGAAATTACTGGCCTGAGACACAATTTGTCAAAAACACAAAGCTTGCAGTTTGATAATAAGTAGAGGATCCTTAAAGAGGGGCTTTATTTGGGTTGGAGGTAGTGATTTGTTCATATGTTGAAAGTAGGAGGTTCAGTTAAACCATAGGTGATAAAATTTCTAGGGGGAGAGAGAGACTTACTAACACTTTAGTGTTACTGAATAATAAATACTGAGATGAGCATAAATTAAACTGGCTCTTTTTTCCATGACAAGCATAGTTTGGTATCAAGCTCAACAAGAGGAAAGCATTTTTGTATGACAGTTAAATTCTGTAATAATACAAATTATCTTCAGCATTCATACTGTGTAAAAACTTCATTTTGTATTAAGATCATCTTTAGAAGGGTTTGATTTAAAAAACTTCCTTCCAAACTTCCCTCCAGATAGAATTAAAATGCTGAATTGGGAGAAAAAAAGTATGAAGAATACTGAATTTAGAAGTGACCTAAAATTTTGCTTTTTGGCTTTTATAAAATAATGTATCCCTCATATTCCTTCATGGGAAGTTATGAACATATACCATATATAAATGTAAACAATTGTTCTGTCAGTCTGTCATGTACGGGGGTGTTGTTATGTTCTATTTAAACCTGGATCCCGGTTCCCAGAAGGGGAAGGCAAACTCGGGAGCTGGTGCCCGAAGCCCAGTCAGTCTTGGGTTTGAAGCCTGGCTCCATTCTCGTGCTTTCCTCTCTGGAACTCCGGCAGAATATCCTGCACTCACTTTTCTCACCTGTAAAATGGGATTGATTAGTCTTTAGTTAGTTATTGTGTACACTAAATGAGATGATTCACAGAAATCACCTGTCGTGATCCTTGCTGAGTAGAAAGTGCTCCATACATGTCAGTTGTCGTTATTAGTGATACTTTTCACTGATACTCTGCCTCATTTCAAAAAGAATTTGAAGAAGAAGATAATTTTGCTGTTCTTCATTCTAATGGCTGGGCTACAGTGGGCTATTGTGACTTATTCTGAATGTAATGCTCCTGCTAGTGGGTACTGGTCTGGAATCCTGAGTTGAATCTTGACTCCATTATTACTGTTGGATAGGATCTAAAACAATATAAATATTTATTTATTCTTAAATAAATATGATTTATATAAATCATATTTAAGAATAAATATTTATAAATATGATTTCATATTAATAAATATGATTTCATATCTTGCAGAAGCACTAAAGGCAATGGAGAAAGTAGCGAGCCACATCAACGAGATGCAGAAGATCTATGAGGATTATGGGACCGTGTTTGACCAGCTAGTAGCTGAGCAGAGCGGAACCGAGAAGGAGGTCCCGTGAGGCGTCTGCACTCTGGGAGCCTAGTGCATGTGGTGTGGGGTCTGTAGGTGACCTCTCAGATAGGCTGCCCTGTTAGGACTTCCCTGGAGGAGAAAATGCCTAAGATTTTCTTGATAACAATGTGTCTAATGAACTATACAATTTATGTATAGACATATCATAAACTTCATTACACTGGTTTAAAATATAACCTTATGTCACGTTCACATTGGCTGGAACATCCGTGGAGGGTGAGCTGGCAGAGGCTGGGGTGGAGAAAGGACGTGGGAACTGGCAGTGTGGAGTCTGGGGCTTTTCCTTTTTTATTTTGCTTTTTTTTTTTTTTTTTTAAAAAACATCAAATATATTTTTTTAACATCAAACATATATATTTTTAACATCACATATTGGTGGTTGCCTGCTTACTTATAAAACTAGTCCAAGCAGGATTTGACATTTTCTGTCTTTTTCCTTTTTATCTGATTGCTTAATTTATCATCTTGTGCTTCTAAAGCTGGCATGCTGGAAGTAGCATAGTTTAGGCAGAAAATGGCAGGAACAGGAAAGAGCTGGAGATCAGTCCTTCACTCTGGC
Source organism: Macaca nemestrina (assembly GCF_043159975.1). Taxonomy (NCBI): domain Eukaryota; kingdom Metazoa; phylum Chordata; class Mammalia; order Primates; family Cercopithecidae; genus Macaca; species Macaca nemestrina. The sequence goes on from NC_092129.1 coordinate 74,521,095, forward strand.
CAGTTTCAATGCTGGTGCTCTTTTATCAGCAGCCCGAACGGAGCTCAGAGGTGGTGGATGTACTAGATCCCAGGGGAAAGCTTACAAAGGCACTCGAGAAGAACCACGGACACTGGTAGAGTTCATCTTACGGAAATCGAGTTGGTCACAAGGCATGTCTCACCTACATGTGTGGGCATTGGAGCAAAATGCCTTCAGCTTTATGTTATTGATCAGACACTTTGGTGCTTAGCTCATATTTTCAAAACCTCCACTATTTAAGGCCCCATGTTTACAGGTATCATAAAAATTAAACCAGCTGTGCTTGCATTTTAGCAATGACTGTGTGTACATCACTATCTAACGTGAGATGATCTAGCATGGGATTTCCGTATCTTCCTTACCTCCTCTTTTTACAATCCAGGTAACAGAACTTTCGATGGGAGAGCTTCTGATGCACTCTACGGTTTCCTGGCTGAATCCATTTCTGTCTCTAGGAAAAGCTAGAAAGGACCTTGAGCTCACGGTATTTGGTTAGTATTCCATTCAGAAGAATGTAGACTGAAGAGGCTGGGATTAACGAAGAACTTCACTGGCCACACCAGTCCAATTCACTCCTGGGCTCCAGGAGTTAGAATTGCTATAATGGTTGGGGACTTAACAGGGCCAGCCCCCAACTATTTAAAACTCCGGCATCTCTCTGCATCCTCATTATCTTGTTCTCCCTTCTGCTGCTTGGCTCAGGCCAAGTGTTACAGGAACAGATCCCTGAGGCTATTTTGAAACCCGCTATCTTTTCTTTTTCTTTTTCTTTTTTTGAGACAAGGTTTCACTCTTGTTGCCCAGGCTGGAGTGCAATGGTGTGATCTCTGCTCACTGCAACCGCCACCTCCCAGGTTCAAGCGATTCTCCTGCCTAAGCCTCCTGAGTAGCTGGGATTACAGGTGCTCGCCACCACGCCCAGCTGATTTTTGTATTTTTAGTAGAGATGGGGTTTCACCATGCTGGCCAGGCTGGTCTCGAATTCCTGACCTCAGGTGATCCACTTGCCTCAGCCTCCCAAAGTGCTGGGATTACAGGCATGAGCCACCGCGCCTGGCCAGAAACCTGCTATCTTAATAGTCTGCTGCATTTCAAGATGTTTTAATTCTCTCTGAGAGTTGGGAGAGCAAGTGACAGTATATTGTCACTGAGAGAACACAGTTTCAATAAAACAAAGAGTTTAAAAAAGCCAAGATCAACTTCCAATAGTAGCTTGTAAATAAGCAGGTGTTTCTGCATAGTTCAAATATGAGCAAAAGGGAAGTACCATTTATTCACTCATGTGTTGGCAGAGTAAGGTCTTAGAGACTCATACATTTGAAGAGTGTTATTCTTTAAGACATTCAGCTCTAGTTTAACCTTGTAAGAGTTGCATAAAATAAAGACTTTCTTTCTCTTTTCCTTTCTTTAGTTTTTAAGAGAGCCGTCATACTGGTTTATAAAGAAAACTGCAAACTGAAAAAGAAATTGGTAAGGCAAAAATTTGTTTTAATTTAAGCTACCTTTTCATGGCTGTATCTTCCTATTAACGTTGAACTGAAAAGCCCACTGAGCACCACGGCTGTGCTGACTGATACTGCTTACTCTGAGGGTCACTAACCCCATCACATACTGAGAGCATCTCTGAGTCTCCCCGTGAAAGATGTCTGTTTTAAAAGAAGATGTACAGCTGGGCATGGTGGCTTATGCCTGTAATCCCAGCACTTTGGGAGGCTGAGGCTTGAGCCCAGGAATTTGAGACCAGCCTGGCCAACAAGGTGAAACCCTGCCTCTACCAAAAATACAAGAAGTAGCTGGGTGTGGTAGCACGTGCCTGTAGTCCCAGCTACTTGGGAGGCTGAGGCAGGAGGATCAATTGAACCCAGGAGGTGGAAGCTGCAGTGAGCCTTGATCATGCCACTGCATTCCAGCCTGTGCAACAGAGTGAGACCCTGTCAATAAATAAATAAGTAAATGAAGTAGATAAATACTCATATGGGGGCCTACATAGAAGATCAACTTTTATATCCCTGAAAATGGCCCATGGTTGTTCCATACACAGTCTGTGAAACTTTGGTTTATTTTCAAATGCCTTTTACCTTGACTCAGAAAAACAAAAACAAAGCTTAGCTGTGGATACCATATGCCATCAGTTTACCATTCAGAGATAGCGTGAGGGCGTGGAAGCCTTGGCTGCTCTTCTCGCTTTGAGACCTGTAACTGATTCTGAACCACAACTCGGCCTTCCCACCTTCCCCAGCAATGTGAGGTCTTTGAGAATTGGGTGCGTAGCTGATTGACTTCTGTGCCCTGAACACCCACATGGCTGCTCGGAGACTCGCCCACAGGGAGAACATAAACTCCTATTCACCATGCACACATCCTCCCCCAGTGAGACAGCTTCCCTAACACTTTTCTTGGTGGGCCTTCATGTTACAGCCCTCGAATTCCCGGCCTGCACACAACTCTGCTGACTTGGACCCATTTAAATTCCGCTGGTTGATCCCCATCTCCGCGCTTCAAGTCAGACTGGGGAATCCAGCAGGTAACTGTTTCATGTAGTACGATGCCAGAAAAAGCATTTCAGTAGACTTCACTGTGGAATGAAAAGTAAGAAAGGACCTTGGGGATAATTTTTGGTGCCTTTTATTTTATAGACAAGGAAAACGAGGACAAAGAGAGGTTATTTTGCTGTTCCTTAGCAGACTTCTGGGAGAAAGTAAATGCTGGTGGATAGCTTTTTCTTTGCCAAATGCCTTTCATTGTTTCCTTATTGTCTCTATCAATAGTTTTCAACATTTTCCTTTCTGCCTTGATACCCTAAAATGTATTAGAAAAACAGATTCACAAATTTATGTTTTTACAAATTTAGAATATAGCAGAAAATTCCTTAAGGTTAGGTAGTACTTTAGGTGATATAAAAAGAAAAAAATCTTTGACTCTGGAAAATGTTCAGAGATCCTTCCAGAGTAACCTTGTTTTGGTGACAGGCCTCTGGTGACAGAAGAGGCCAGCAGGCTGAGTCATGCAGTGACCTGCTGGGCTTCTGTTTAACTTTCGTCAGAAGTGCTTATGTTTTCTAGAACATGACTGCATTTGGGGTTGGCCTCTTTTACCTCAAGTATCCCAGTTCCTGTTCCGTCCAAGGAAAGGGCAAAACTGCAAAGGAGGGTTGAAGAATAGGATCCACCAAATCTTCCCCAGACAGGGGCTCCAGAGAGAGGGCGAAGGCAGTTCAGATGGAGGAAAATCTGCAACAGGAAATGTAAAGAGTAACCAAAAGGCATTTCAGTTCGTGTAACTCTGAAAATCATACATAGAACAAGCCACAGAAGAAAACGAGCCAGGACTGGGAATATTAGACTTTCTTAACTCATGAGATTTAAACTTCACAAGTGTTCTTAACCACAGCATTTTGGGCAAAGTTGTAGACTCTTGTTTCCATTTCCTTTTACACAGGGACAGAAAATAATTCCATATGGGAACTGATCCATACGAAGTCAGAAATAGAAGGACGGCCAGAAACCATCTTTCAGTTGTGTTGCAGGTATGACTGACTTCCAAAGATTAAAACCAACAGAAATAACATAGAATTATGTCTCTTAAGGAAGGGAGTTTATATTTAGTGCCCTCCTGAATTTTGATGACATCAGGGTCACACTCCCCACCCTCCGAAAAAGGCAACTGAGGCCGCTAGTAGGAGAATACATTGACTAAATAAATATCAAAATCTTAAGAGTGATCAATTCTTACCTCCTTTTGTATGGGAGGCCACATGGCACTGCTGTTGGGTGGCTGGCTGGCAGCCTGGCCCAGCAGGTGCAAGGTGCAGGAACACAGGCGGGTGTGGAATGGAAGCACGATGAACACTCTGGACACTTCTGCTCTTTTCTCTCCCCCCCACCCAGTGACAGTGAAAGCAAAACCAACATTGTTAAGGTGATTCGTTCTATCCTGAGGGAAAACTTCAGGCGTCACATAAAGTGTGAATTACCACTGGAGAAAACATGTAAGGATCGCCTGGTACCTCTTAAGAACCGAGTTCCTGTTTCAGCTAAATTAGGTGAGAATTTTGCTAGCCTTGTGTTTATTCAAGCAAACATTATGAGCTTCTGAAAAGGATATATGCTCTTGTAATACAGCTGTGAGTTTTCACTTTGTAAGTCATCAAGGTACTTTTATCTCCTTTGAAGAAACCTAAACATGCCTCTTGCTCCCAGACATTCTACTGGAAAATACAGCCACCCCCAACCCCCAACCCCTTGTCTTCCTACCAGCTGACATAGTCCAAATGTACGATTTTGTTTCTTCCACTAAGATGTGCACGGGTCCAGGGACTTTGTTTTCCTCACTGCTGTATTCCCAGTGCTCAGCAGTGCCAGGCATCCTGAAGGTCAATGCTGAATGAAGATCAAGAACCTTACACAGAGGGTCTCCACCTTCTGATGGTTCAACTTACAATTTTTTGACTTTACCATGGTGTGAAAGTGACACACATTCTGTAGAAACCGTACTTCGAATACCCAGACAGCCATTCTGTTTTTCGTTTCTAGTGCAGCATTCAATACATTTCATAACACTTAATTATAAAACAGACCTTGTGCTTTGTCCAACCGTAGGCTACTGTAAGTGTTCTGAGCACAATGAAGGCAGGCTGGGCTAAGCCGCAGTGGTTAGTAGGTATATTAAATGCATTCTCGATTTCAATATTATTAACTGAACAATGGGTTGATTGGGATGTAATGCCGTCTAAGTTAAGGGGCCTCTTAAGAACTTATCGTTCTTAATCGATAAGGCACCAAGTAAGCATTTCAAATCACATTATTCTGCTTGTTTCTAAAATTTCAGCTTAAGTTTTCAGAACCTTATTTCTACATTAACTATTTTGTTATTATCTTTGTTGTTTTTAGTCTTAGAAAATGTAAAACTTCTCTTTTTCATGTCAAATCAATGTGACCTCTTCAGATTTACCACATATTTACTATTTTCTCCATTGTCAAAATAAACTGGCCATCAAAATAACATGCTGTTATTATTTGTAGAAACACCAAAACTGAGAACTCCCTTGCTTCTTTCAATCCAAGAGAACAGAACTACACACACACACCCCCACCCACCCACCCACCCACACACACCCCTATAACATCAAATTTCAGAAAGTTGGTTTGAAATTCCAGCAGAGACAGTTCTTATATGAGAAAGAGAGTATTTTCTAGGCCGGGCATAGTGGCTCATGCCTGTAATCCCAGCACTTTGGGAGGCCAAGGCAGGTGGATCCCTTGAGCTCTTGAGAACAGGAGTTTGAGACCAACCTGGGCAACATGGCGAAACCCCATCTCTACAAAAAAATATAAAAATTAGCTGGGCATGGTCGTGCGCACCTATAGTCCCAGCTACTCAGGAGGCTGAGGTGGGAGGATCACTTAAGCCCAGGAGGTGGAGGTTGCAGTGAGCGGAGATCACACCACTGCACTCCAGCCTGGGTGGCAGATCAAGACACTGTCTTTAAAAAAAAGCGGGGGCGGGGGGAGTATTTTCTACTTTTAATTGAGCAGCAAGGGAAATCCACAAAGTGAGAAGATGCATGGTGTGATCTCGATGATCAAATTACAAAGCACCTTAGTGAAAGAAAGGAGCCTAGATTTATTAGCAATTAACTTTTCAATGTACTCATTGGCAAAATAGGAAATCTTAGCCCATATAGTAGTTTCTAGTGTCTAGTTCTATCTAAATAATTGAGCTCTGATAATCTAAAAATGCTGAATTGCCCAACTTACAACTGTAAACCTAAGTCAAAAATTTCCATGTTTTCAGTAGCTACGTTTTTGCCTAAATACCAGGATAGTTGCTACCTGAAGTCATATCATAAAATAAAATCTTAATTAAGATGTTAAATCTTACACAGGCTTTGAGGCAAACGTTACACATTATGTAACCTGTTTCTGTATCACAGCGAAATGTGTTTTTCTCACTGCAGCTTCATCCAGGTCTTTAAAAGTCCTGAAGAATTCCTCCAGCAACGAGTGGACCGGTGAGACTGGCAAGGGAACCTCGCTGGACTCAGACGAGGGCAGCTTGAGCAGCGGCACCCAGAGCAGCGGCTGCCCCACGGCCGAGGGCAGGCAGGACTCCAAGACTGCTTCTCCCGGGAAATACCCACACCCTGGCTTGGCAGATTTTGCGGACAATCTCATCAAAGAGAGTGACATCCTGAGCGATGAAGATGATGACCACCATCAAACTCTGAAGCGGGGCAGCCCTACTAAAGACATCGAAATTCAGTTCCAGAGACTGAGGATTTCTGAGGACCCAGACGTTCACCCCGAGGCTGAGCAGCAGCCTGGCCCGGAGGCGGGCGAGGGCCAGAAAGGAGGAGAGCAGCCCAAACTGGTCCGGGGGCACTTCTGCCCCATCAAACGAAAAGCCAACAGCACCAAGAGGGACAGAGGAACTTTGCTCAAGGCACAGCTCCGTCACCAGTCCCTTGATAGTCAATCTGAAAATGCCACCATCGATCTAAATTCTGTTCTAGAGCGAGAATTCAGTGTCCAGAGTTTAACATCTGTTGTCAATGAGGAGTGTTTTTATGAAACAGAGAGCCATGGAAAATCATAGTACGATTCAATCCAGATATGGGTTAAATTCCTCATTTTACTTTTAAACTGGTGGTAAAGTGGAAATTGCAAAAAAACTATTCATTCCTGGGTTTTGTGCAGTATACATTTTCCCACGAAATGGTTGTAAAGATTTAAGTTATTTTAATTTATTGTGGATCAGAAACCTAGAAGAAACTGGTCAGAATCTGTAAATTACTTAGTTTATATCCACTTTGAGCAGGTATCAAATGATTTAGAATCCTTAAAATTGCCTTCTAATTATTTTAAGTTATGTGGAAAAAGTAAGGCTGGGGAAGTTGTGATTAATAGTTTTCAAAGGGTCATTTTTTAAAATCCTCTGGGCATTTTCTTTCAGCTGTCAGTTTTTGCTTTATTTAAAGCATATTTAAGTTATTTTAATGTGGTTTGGGGCAAAATGTGCAGATACTTCATTTTTGTAAGATTGTAATAGATGCTGTTTATACTAAACCTGTTATATCTATACAGTATATATTAAAAGAAAGCTTGTACTGTATCTTATTTGATGATATTTATTTTCTCTGCCAAGCTGTATAGTAAAAGGAAAGTAAGTCACATCTGGTCATTGGCATTTTTATTGTCATTCTGTAAAGACAAAAGAGTACCCATATAAGAAGCTCCACGTAGTGCAAATCGACATCTGGTAGGCTGCTCGCCCCCAGGCAGCAGCTAGAGTCTGTAACTCTTCGCGTCATCCTGTTTTTCTTTCTTTTTGATTTTTCTTTGCCTGAGTTCTTCTCTGAAATTATATGCAAAGAGTTGTGGGTCTTCATCACACATTCTTCTGTATACCTCACAGAGGCTTTTAAAGTGTGAGATGGAGAGCTGGCGAGGCCGAAGAGTAGGGTCTATGTCTGCCAACTCTAACAGCCTGCCCGTGTTTTCCAAGCGCTGCGCTTCAGGGAATAACATTCTGAAGGGAAGAGAGAAATATCAGAATTTTACTTAAATTCCACCAATCACGACACCTTTTAACCCTCATTTGAAAACAACACAGTTGCTGACCACTGCCAGCTGGAGGGAGTGGCAGGAGCCTCCTGGATTATATAGCACCAGGTAACAGGCACGGCCCACGACTGAGGCAGCTCTAACCTGATGCGCGAGGCAAGCCCACAATGGGAAAGCATTCTCCAAAGCTCAATCAGTACATGCACTTTTTAAGGTAAGTTTAACATCTGCTCAGCTGCGTTCTTGTAGAACTATAAGCTTGATTTGCCTCATGTTTCCATGTGAAAGTTGTATTATTTCCTGTGTGACAAATCCCCAGTTTTGATTCTCTAGAATTTGAATTTATCAGCCTTTATAGAACTCTTCATGCTAAAAGAGTTACTTTTTTTGCTAAAAGTTTGAAAATAGCTGATAGGAAAATATAAATAATTATCCCTCTTGTTATTTTTCAAGCATCTTTAAAACTGATTTGAAGTAGAGAATATATTTTAAATTTCACCTATCTGAATTGAACCATTGTTTTAAAATAAATAGCAGAATTGCTTGAAACGCTGTGGAGTTAGGCCTGGATTGCATTTTTCTTCAAGTCTCAGGGTTCTTACAGAGCTCATCCCAAAGGGCTTGGAAGGTGTCATGGTCGGGGAGATTGCATGTTGCTTATAGGCTGATAGTCCTTTCAACAAGGAATTGCATGTCCCCCACAGTTTCAGGGTGACAGATCTTTGAGTTCAGTTTCATGGCAAAGAGGACCTGATGACGGTTTCTAACATGTGAAGAACACCAACAGGTCAAAGAACTTTGCCCTGTTACCCCAGATGGCACAGTATCTGGTCCATGTCTGTCCTGAGGACGGTGTATCTGAAATGAATAGGGCCCTTCACTTAGCTGGGGGGTTGTCTTGGAAACGCTAGTGCCAGCTCTAGGCTCAGACCAATTCCAGGATTTCCAAAAGCGCATAAAAGGACATAGGTTTGTGTTCCCCCTCCCCATGAATCAGGGCTATCAGGTACAGCTGTGTGGGTCCTGCTGTGCATGAGGGGTAAGTGTGAGCCGAAATCCAGCTTCTGTTCCCTCACCAGCAGCGCACGGTAGCTGAGGGCTGCAGCCACAGGGCTGTCTTTGTTCTAATTAGCACCAAAATGGCTGGCCAGTGGCATCTCTGTCACCAGCTCTGCACCTCAAGTCTCTGCTAGAGAAGCAGGAACTAGCTGGTAAGGTGGGAATCCTGGCTTAATTAGAGGCCACAAGTGGCAGGCTGATGCTCTAACTTCTGCCATCTGGTATCCTCGGCAATGGGCTTTGTGGGCTGCAGCGCTCTTAGGAGCTGATGCCCAGCCGGCCCCTAAAATAATCTGCTGTCATTTCATGTGCTGAAGGGACACTTCAGACCCTGTGAAGGAGAGAATTACAATGAAGCCATGTGAGGAGGTTTTAGAAACTGAGAAATATGTGCCTCTCCGGCTGAGCCCCTTTCAACAGCTGAATATGGATAGATGATCAGAGACGGAAATCTTTGACAAACACACGCTTTCCTGCCTTCTTAAGCAGACCATCACTGGGCCTGACTAAACAGCTTCTTGGCTCTTTCTGGATCTGCAACATAGCTGTGGTCCTTCAGAGCCCATCAAGGTGGGCGGCCTCTAGACCACCGCGCCCTGTTGGCTTTTCCCAGTGGTTCCTGTGAGCCTCTTGGGAGCAGCCGCTTTCTGTGAGATGGAAATGTGCTTTCGTGAGGACTTCGCGATGATTTTGGCTGCTCAGAAGTCACATTTGCTTCCTAGTTCTCAAGTATGTCCTCAAAGAAGAGACAGGGCAACTCGGAAGAAAGCAAGCACTTAAAAAACCCATTATTATCTGTCTCGAGTCCTCACTGGGGAACCACCAGCTCCCTAGTACACAGCCACTGTGAGCTGTGCAGTCCCCAATTCCAGGCTGTGTGTATGGTAAAGCCACCCTGTGACGGCCACCTGAGGTCTAGCAAGTCTTTGCTCTCTCCTCAGTGACAGTGAAGTCTTGTCCGTCACAGGACTGAACTCAGTGTAATACTCAGAGCTTTACCAATAGAGCAAACAAGGTTCTTACTCTTAAAAAGTGCCTAAGGATTTTATAAAGAAGACTACGACTGAAGAGAAGAAAAGGCATTCTTACCCGAGCCCTCGATGGCAGTATTTCCTTCGGAACTGAAATACATTCTGAACCACTTTTTCCACCAGCTTGAACGGCTGCTCTATCTTGGGCTGTATCATGGGAGTGAAGTGCACCACGCCCACGTCCACCTTCATTGTAAGCAAACATATTATCATTCTGTGGCATGATATGTGGCATAGCGTGATCAATCAGCTCATCCTTGTTAAACAGGAGGATGGGCTGTCAACAGCCTGTTTTCATAAACCGACTCTTCCATGAACTTCAGTGTCATCTCTAGGCATGGAAGATGGTACATTCTGGATTTGCAAATGACATGGAGAAATCAGCTGGCTGCACCTGTTCTCTAATGACATCCACCAGACCTGTGCTTGATGGTCACTTAATTTTAAAACGCAGTTTCACAATGGCTTAAAAATCAATCCAAATCATTCAAGTCAGTCAGCAGATAACAGGTGGCATTAGAATATTTTAGTTTTTGAATGAGTAAAAAAAGAGGCTGCAGCAGCAGCTTCAAGACACGGAGAGAGGGCAGACAGGCCCCCAGGGACCACTCAGTGCTAAACTTCTCAGACAGAGACACCACTTATTTTCGGTAGACACTGATTAATCAGCTGTAGTCTGAAAAGCCACAGAACTTTCTAGTAGCAACTTTAAATGCCCCGAAAGGCACAGGCAGGACTGAAATTGAAAATGGAAACCATAAAAAAAAGTCACTGTTTGATAGTGTTTAAACTACTGCCAGCTGTGGAGCTTCTTTAATTGTCAGGAGATACAACTTTTCAGGCATAACTGATAAGAGATTTACACCCTGATTTGTTCCAAAAATGGACTCATGGTAATTCACAAGGACACATTCAAATACCAAAGGAAAAACATTTAAAGACAGAGGGAAATGGAGTCAAAACAGTAACGACACACACAAAAATGCTGACGGAGACCACGGTCTAGGAAATGGGAAGTCTCGTCATAATTGACAAAAGCCTCAGTGTCCAGGAATTGTTAAACTTGTTAATGAGGATCTCACACAGACTCAACAAAAGGCAAAAAGAGTAGGGCAATTTAGGAGGTGTGGGCTGCACCACTGCTTTTCCAAAGGAACTCTATTGTGGAAATCCCACAGGGGTTGTCATTTTCTCTTAAGAGGACTTGCTTCTAAAGATCCTTGTGGCCACATAATTCCTTAAAAAGATGAAGATCGGAGAGTGGCTTTTCTGGTTGTGTTTATTTTAGGGTAGAAGGAAAACAACTGAATATGATGCGAGACTTTATGGACAAGAAAGTGAAAATAAGCTGTGCTGAGCCTCACGCATCCTGATGTGCTGTGGGAGGAGCCTGTGGTGCCTTAGCTGTGTTATCTGGGACCCGGACCCCCGAGACCTTGCACCTACCTATTGAAACAATCAATGACCCTGTCCCCGAAGGTTTCAGGTCAGCTACAGCTGCTCCTACTGGATGGAATGGGAAATAGAAGGCTTTGGTGGTAAGGGGCGGTGTGGGCTGACGCAGGCTGAGAACGTGCCAAGCAGCCTTTCCACACCCCAAATGCCCACCCACAACATCCATCAGCCTTCTGGTGAAGTCCACCAGGCTGTTCTTGTGAAGATTCTATGGTTGAACAGTCGTTATGAACAGTGACTTCACTTAGATGCCAAACGTTCTTAATACATTTTAATAAGTGTGTTGAATTGTGTGGAACAGTAGTTACGAGCAGTGACTTCACTAAGATGCCAAATGCTCTTAATACATTTTAGTAAGTGTGTTGAATTGTGTGCTATATGTTGTTTCATCTGTTTCCTCAAGTTTAATAACAACTACCTCTTCCTACAGGACTTCCCTTAGACCTTAACAAAACACACCATGGAACAGTGTCTGTCTAGCTTGGAGAGGTCTGTGGTCATCAGGGAAAGAGGGACTGAAGAAGATGAGGGGCTGTGGAGTGGACGCAGGGTTTAGGTGGGGTGGGGGTACAGCTATAGGGAGAGAAGAAAGGTGGTTTCAGCTCAGGGCAGTTCTGGGGAAGGAAAAAGAAGACCAAGACCTGATCTATGAATGGCGGAGTGCAAGCCGCAGTTCCATTGACTTCAGATGTCAGGTTCCTTCTCACAAACTCTGCACTATCCTGCCTACCTTGCCTCCTCCTGATTTGTAGAGAGAAGTGGCCCCAACTGTCAGGCATGTGTCTGACCACTCTCTACACCTTAACAGCCTTCTCTCACTGGACTCTCCATTCCCCTTTCATCCCTGGAGCTCCCTGGTGCCCTCATCCCTGCCTCCCATCATCCAGGACTCATCTCCTGTAACCCTTCAACTCCAGTTCTCCCAGTGACACAGAGCCCAATTCTAGCAATTCTTACTAGCAGCCTGCTAGTCTCCAGAAAAAATACTCTTAGCAAAATCTGAGATAAAATCTAATCCCTGCCTAGGCCTAAAGCCATGAAGTATTATCAAAACTCTACATAAGGCTTAAAAATTATTAAGACCAAAAGCACAAATACAAAGAGATGAACTCTCCTTCCAGTACAGAAACTGCCACTTCCAGCTTCTTTATATTTTTAATTTTGGCATCATCTTTATTTGCCTGATTTCATTCCTTTGAGATATAGTTGATATTTGTAAATACAGGAAATGTCTAACTTTCACTTGGGTTTTAAAATCCTAAACAAATATAGCAGTACTCCATGTAAACTATAGCAGTCGACTTCTAAAGTTTGAATACAATTCCAGTACCCTGCTAAGCTGGCTTACATCACGTCCCAGCTACAACAGCACTCCCCTCAGAAATGCAGTTACTATTTAGTGGGAGAGTCTGTAAACTCAGTGTCAACAAAGCTCTTCCAGTTATGTCTCCTGCTTCTGGGACGGCGAGGACCTCTCCTGTACCACCCCTTCCTCTCCCTTTCCCCCAAAGGCACCTTTCAGAATTACTCTGAATGATGGTGCCCATTTTTTCTAGAACTATAGGAAAACTGCTTGGTAACTATGGTAACGAATACAAAAATGCTTTTTACTTATAATTGAATGCTTATTTAAAATTACAACTATTATTTTTTCTTCCTTGAGTTTTAAGCCTGTTAATGGGTTTGATTACAAAAAAGAAATCAGTACAAAGGCATTAGAAGTACTTAAAATATTCTAGTTCAATGCTGCCAGCCCTTTTCCAAACTCAGTCTATCAGTATACCAAAATGACCTACTAAAATTTCAAATGAAAGGATTTAAAATGAATTTAAATATTTGCCTTTCTAACCCTATACGTCAACACTGTAACAAACTAAGACTGTTTCTCAGTGTTAGCAGCTTTAGCCATAACAGGCCCGAAGCTGATGTCCTAGTTTCCAGGCCAGGGTGTCTAGGACATGACGGGTTATCAGCTCAGAGCAGCACTTGGAACTCACAAGGGACCTGGGCTAAGGAGATATTAAACCTTAAATCTTAGATATTAGATATTACAACTGAGAACTGTAATCAACATGATATACAGATGACACTGAAGAATGTACAACTCAGTTCCTGATGATTATCATATGCCCAAAAGCTAAGTCACGACCACATGCACAGACGCAGAAACAACACTGGTCACTGTCTACGAAAGGGTCTTCATTCAACACGCTCATGGTGTTCAAGACCATTAGAGGACGAGATAGGGGAGAGGAAAAATGATGAGGAAGTTACTACGTAATCAGCCAAGACACAGCCATAACTTAAGACAACAGAAGGGCTAGTGAAAAAAAGGAAAAAAAGACCACAGGGAATAATCAATAAGACTTTAAAGAACAACATATAAGAAGGATTCAAAGTTCAAAGTGGGATGATCACGAGCAGACCTGGGTAGTTGGGAACAGGAAGCGTATGGCATCTTGCAGGCTATAGGCACCACAAGATGGAACACAGGAGGACAGGGGCTTGGGAGAGTCACTTCAGTGTTGGGTAAAACAACAGAGCAAGATGAGTGCCTCTGGATGCTTGGTTTCCCCACCCTCCAGGGTCTGCCTGCTCTTCAAGTACCTCCCCCAAGCTAATGACAGTCCACTTTAGGACATCGCAGGTCTCGAGGTTACAAGTTTCCCAGGTAAGAAGAATCCCAGGTAGAGGCAGCAAGTCACTGATGCCTATGATATGATAATTATGCATGTCATAGAAAAAGAAAATACTGACAAATGTGAATGTAGATCAAATTTCCCAGAATTGGTTTACTCTACCTGTGATCCACGTCCCAAAGCCAATTTAAGGAAAGAATTTCCACTGTAAAACCTTAAAGCTGACAGCATTCTAAGTATTTCAAACCAACTGGTTCAATAAAGATAACTACACAGTCAGTACCTATCCTAAAGTTTACAATTTGCGTTATTGTAACAATATTTATTTCTGCAGAAGTTCTGTCCTCACCCTTTTTTCTTCCTACAGATCTTTGTTTTTTTCTCCTTCTTCTTGAGATCATAAAAAAAGAACAGATTTTAAGCAGTCACACAGTGTTTCCTCTCAGAGCAGATGTGGTAGGAAGAATTGAGGCCAAGAGAGTGACAGGGAACGCAGATCACAATGAGAAATAAGACTAAGAAATGTGGTGAGGGGGATGAAGAGTTTTTTTACTGTGTAAATTATGTAAATGGACATATGTATGTATGTAAATTATACCTATTAGTAATAACAACAAGATGAGTCAGTGTCTCTTGGTTCTAAGAGATTAAACAATTTCAGGGAGATGCACGTGTATCCTCAAGAAAGCCCAAAATGGAATAAGAATTGACAATTGTTGTATAAAGATTTTCTGTTATATTTAATCTGGAGTTCCCAGATGATCAGAGGGAAAAGACCTTCCTAAAACCAGGCCTTTTCCACAAGCCATGACCTTGGTGTCTGTGAAGCAGCAGCATCTGGAGGTGTCCTGTGTTTCTGTCCTGGGCTGTGCTCCCGCTTGGTTTGTGGATGTGGCAGGAGTTGCCTGAGGCAGCTTCGAGGCTGCCCAGCCCGGCCATGGGTGTGGCAGCACATTGGCAACTGCCAGGGTCTGGACCCTAGCGCTGCAGGTCCTGAGCAACTCCAGTCCCTCAGAGCGAAGCCAGGACCTCAGAGAGGCTTGCAATCTAAACAAACTCAGACGGTACTTGGTAAAGCTATTAATATTATTAAAAGACTGAGAAATAAAACATGCATACAAATATAGTAATTCATAACAAACCATAATTGTCAAACGGACTAGACATCACACTGAAGATGCTTGGTCAGTACATTCGTATATTCATAGCTGATACTGTTAATTTCCTAAGGCTGGGCCAGGAGAAAAACATTATTTTAGGATTAGGTCAAATCACTTTAAATCTGTGGGGCTGGAACAGGTAACTATTTTATCTTACTCTGAACTGTCATTATTTTCAAGGTTGAATGGAAAGCAAACAAGAAAAAACATTTGTATTAGTCAGGGTTCTCTAGAGGGACGGAACTAATGGAATTACATATAAAGAAGACTTTATTAAGTATTAACTCACTCGATCACAAGGTCCCACAATAGGCCATCTATAGGCTGAGAAGCAAGGAGAACCAGTCCGAGTTCCAAAACTGAAGAACTTGGAGTCCGATGTTTGAGGGCAGGAAGCGTCCAGCACAGGAGAAAGATGTGGGCTGGGGGACTAAGCCAGACTCTCTTTTCACATTCTTCTGCCCACTTATATTCTAGCTGAACCGGCAGCTGATTAGATGGTGCCCACCCAGACTGAAGGTGGGTCTGCCTTCCCCAGCCCACTGACTCAAATGTGGATCTCCTTTGGCAGCATCCTCACAGACACACCTAAGATCAATACTTTGTATCCTTCAATCCAATCAAGTTGACACTCCGTATTAACCATCACAACGTTGTTTTTAAAATTCAGAACCCCAATTTCTCATTAGAATTAAGTGGACAGCATTTGAAAAACACAAGGATGGGGCTCCATCCCAGAAAAATAAGAGCCACTGGGTTGAGCCTGAGCCTCCTGGGGCTTTTCCAAAGCCCTTGTGTGGGCAGAAGTGAGAATCACAGGTTTGGGGAACAATCCCAGTTGCTTGGGAAAGTATCACACAGTCAACTCAAATCCTGGAGGCCAGAAGTGCAGCTAGAGCCCTGTGATACCCCCAAAGCCAGCCTGAGTCCCTGCTGGGTACAGCTCACCAGGGAGGATGAAAAGCCAGACACAAACTTCCCCAGTCTCGCTCACAGTTAAGAATGACCAAATGAGACTGTTCTGGAAACTGAGACATTGAAGCAAAGTCTGGGGTGGGGGTGGGAGACGGGAAGAGAACTCTAGAATACTTTGCTGCCTTTTTTTTCTTTTCTTTTCTTTTTTTTTTTGAGATAGAGTCTCACTCTGTTGTCCAGGCTGGAGCGCAGTGGCGTGATCTTGGCTCACTGCAACCTCCACCTCCTCCCGAGTAGCCGGGATTACAGGCGGGTGGCACTACGCCCGGCCAATTTTTGTATTTTTAGTAGAGATGGGGTTCACCATGTTGGCCAGGCTGGTCTCAAACTTCTGGCCTCAAGTGATCCACCTGCCTTGGCCTCCCAGTGTTGGGATTATGAGCGTGAGCCACCACGCCTGGCCGTAGAATACGGTGCTTCTTGATAAAAGGGTCAGCTGAGGCAGCCATCTCATAGCTGTTGAAGTAAAAATAAAATATAGAGACAAATCTCCAAATTCAGTGTTTTATTTGGGAAGCAAGAATTGTAATTCAGGGCCTACACACAGACCAGGTGGTCTTTGGAGTGTCCAAAGAACAAAGGGAAGGTTGGGAGTTATTAGAGAAATGTTATGTGTTGTTTTGAAAGAAAGCTTATTGGCACTAGAGAAGCTTTTGGGTGTGGGCAAGCTCTGATTGGTGAGTGATGACAGCAGGTAAAACCAGTCTTAGAGTCACAGTAGGTAGTCCCAGCAGCTACGGTAAAACTGCTCTTGGTGTTACAGCAGGCTGTTTCAGCAGCTAGGCTTATAGAAAGTGTAAATTTTGGAGCAGGTTCTATGGTGCTATGTGCCCTGAGTGCTTTTTTCTCCTGGCCCCTTGACTCTGATTTAGTTGGGTAAGACAAGAATGACCTAATTTGTATCATCAACTTTCACACAGTCAAGAAAAGTTCAGTTTGAAGGAACAAAAAAACGGAATGAGCTGGAATCCTTAAGAAGAGTTTTAAACTGCAGAACTAACCTTGAACATTATTGACTTCCAAACAATGAGTCCTTATAGTTTAGTCTACTGTTAGATTTTTCTGTAATTTGTCCACTGAAACCAATACAAGCCTAAAGCCCCTTCTATAAATTTGTTTTC
Organism: Macaca nemestrina; assembly: GCF_043159975.1. NCBI lineage: Eukaryota > Metazoa > Chordata > Mammalia > Primates > Cercopithecidae > Macaca > Macaca nemestrina. Next base: position 74,538,118 of record NC_092129.1, read on the forward strand.
AAAATGTAGACAGGAAATTTTGGGTTCTTTTTACAGACTGAAGATGTCCTTGACTACATTATATATATATTTAATTATATTTGCAGAATTTATGAACACCCTTTATCTTGAATTCATTTCCTATGCAATCTCTCTGCTCATCTAGTTAGTTCTATTTAATCGCTCCCATTACCACAGCCTCCCAGAGTCCGTCCGTCTCCAATTTTGATCTCTTTAAATCCTCCACACCATAGCCAAGTGCTCTGTAAACCACAAATTCCACCACGAAAAAACACTGATGGTTCCCACTGCCTCTACTGGTGGCCTTCAAACTCTTTCTTGAAGAAAATGTCAGCCACCAAAGTGTTTCCCCTCAACCACAATCTCCAGGTCTTCGATTAGGGTAAAGGTCTCTCTCACAAGCCTGTTACTGGGATCCAGTGATGAGACGATGGAGTGCAATGCTTTATAAACTGTTAAGCTCTACAGGAAGGTGTGGTATTGTTATTTCCAAAATACTCAGTTAAATTACTGACTCTTTCAGAAAGACAATAAAAGCCTGCCTGAACATCCAGATTAACATCACTGAGCAATACCACACACTAAGAGAAGCTAAAGTAATTTCTGCTTAAAGATAAATGAAAACATTCTAAAGAAGAAAGATGGACTGCAATCACTCAACCCACAGCGGACTCTGCAGGAACTGAGATGTAAACGCTGATATGTAAAGCTACAGAGATTTCTGGGTTAATTTGTTTCCATAGCTTATAAACTACCATAGAGAGGTAGGACTTGCAAATACATTCTTTTCTAATTAGAGGTGGGGCAGTGCTATGTAGTATGTCAAGGTTTCAAAAATCGCTGTATTGGGCCTCAACCCCATTCCTGCAATTTACTCATTTTACAGCCTTAGTCAAAAGTTACTTCTCTGCAGCTTAGTTTTCTTTTCCTTTTTTTTTTTTTTTTTTTTGAGACAGAGTCTCGCTCTGTCGCCCAGGTTGGAATGCTATAACATGACTTGGCTCACTGCAACTTCCATCTGCTGGGTTCAAGCGATTCTCTTGCTTCGGCCTCCTGAATAGCTGGGGCTACTGGCGTGTGCCACCATGCCTGGCTAATTTTTGTATTTTTAGTAGAGACAAGGTTTCACCATGTTGGCCAGGCTGTTCTTGAATTCCTGACCTCAGGTGATCCGCCTGCCTCAGCCTCCCAAAGTGTTGGGATTACAGGCATGAGCCACTGCGCCTGGCCAGTTTTCTTATCTATAAAATTCCTCTTATCTCATAGGTTTGTTTTGAGAATTAAGTATTATAGCACATTAAGCAGTACCTGGCATATGGAAAGCAGGTTATAAATGGTAGATATTATTATTAGCAAGATGACAAACTAGAGTTCCAAAATTACTTAAAATTCTAGTCTTGTTTAGAAATAAAATATTTTTAAACATTCAAGTGCAATTTATAGTTTAACATTATATACTTAAAGTCAGTTTCTGAATTCATTCATTGAGCAAATATTTACTGTATCCCTACTATGTACCAGGCACTGCTCCTGGCGCAGGGGAATCAGCGATGAACAAAACAGAGAGAGGTCCTTGCCCTGTAGGGCTGACCTTCTACCTCAGAGGTCTTGTGCTACAGTGGAAGCAGAAGAGGGGCTCGGAGGTGGAAGGTTCTTGTTCTAGTCTGAAGTCAGAAACAAAACAACTTGTTGACTGAAGGGATGTTGGGTATGGAATCGGGGATGACTTTTAAGATCTCCGGCTGGCCAAATGGAAAGAAGGATTTGCCACTAATGAACACGGGAAAACCGTGGGGAGAACAGTTTGGGGATGGTCAGGAGTTCAGTTTTGTGCCACGACAGGTCGGAGCTATCCATCAGTGACGCCAAGTCAGCAGACAGAAACACAACTTGGGAGTTCAGGGGAGAGGGCCGGGCAAGAGATTTAAGATGAGGGGTCATAAGACTCATCTAGGAGAGTCTCTGGACTTAAAAGATTAATATTCCTTTAATGTCCACATCAGAAGTAGATAGGAATGTTGATAAAGACTACATTTCTATTTACACTTCTACTTTCCTAGCTCCTTTTTTATATAAGAAATTCTGCCTTCATTAAAGGTCTATAGCTAATGAAAGTTGCTTCCATTTCAGTTTTTCCTTCTAAAGCAGGCAATTAATATTTTATAGGATTATTGTTTGCATCAAGGCAAAAAAATAATCAAAATGTTTTGAGAATAGAAATGTACATTAAAGCATGCTGAACCCATTTATCCTTCAGCGAGCTTCCTTATGCTAGAGGTTGGAGTGGGGAGCAGCTGGGTCCCTCCACCTGCCGTCAGTCAGCCTCACAAAGCTTATGTCTGCACTAACAACCATGGTGACTAGCAAAACAAGCCAGGATGCTGGAGGGCCCTGGTGAGGTTTCTTCTGATGCAGTACTAATGACACTGCTGTGACTACTAGTGTCTGCAATTCAACTCAACTTCTTCCAGTATTTATTTATGCACTGAATTGTTTGTATTTCCCATGAAATAAAATAAAAGAACAAAGCCAGTACACATAAAGCTTATAACGACTTAGAGAGGTAAGACTTAACATGTAAGCAACACTATGGCTAAAAAGCAAACCCACAGATGTTAGATTTAGAAAAGAGGAAAACAGTATCTTGCTAAATGTCAAACTTAGGATTAAAACAAACAAAAACAAAAAATCCAGATAACTGAAACACGTGTTTGTTTATTTACTACTTTTAAAAAAATGATTAAAGTCTAACATGGTGATTAACAGTTGTTAAATTTAAAAATCCAATAATCAAATTATCTTCTTTCTGTATAATGGCTATGAATTTATAGCTTGTAGAATAAGACTTACTGAGGAAGAAAAAAATGAGAACCCAAAAGGATGGCAGTGAAATCCATCTGTACCATTATTCATGGGCTACAACCTCAGTATCTGATCACCGTCTTATCTGCTGTGTCTCATTACATCACTTTGGGTAATTTATTCATAACATTTCCTGAATCTCTATAGTTATACTCCACAGATCTTTCTAAGTGGAAGGAATAACAAGAAAACTCAGGGCACCACACACACACAAATACCTGTAGGGTCAGTGATCAGATTCTAGTCAAAAGTTGTTGCTGGGTTTTCTTTTTTCTTTTATTGAAAACAAATACATATTTTAAAAAACTTTCTTCTGAATGATTTTTGAAAGTTAACAATTTTGTGAATTCAGGTTCCAGACAAGTCAAGAATACCAGGGAAAAAAGGGAGTCTCAACTCTCATTTGTAAAGCATGACATAGTTAAAAATATTTCAGACCACATTCTTGAATGGAGGACATAAAATAATACATTATATCTTTCAACATAGAGAAAATTTCAAAAATAAATTATAACTATGTGACTAAAACATAGTATTAAAAGAAAAGAAGGCCTTTTTGTGAGTACCCAAATAATTCCTCCTCTGTACAGCGACACAAAAGCATTTTTAGCTTTCAGGTTTCAACAAATCCTGCTGTAACAACAACTTCCTCCCTTCCCCGCCTCTCCTTTCTTAATTCTCCCACATCTCAAAAAATGAGATGGAGAACCTGGTATTTATCTTCTAACACCATCAGCAGTTTTTACTTCTCAGATTTCTACGTTGTCCTTTATTTGCTTTTTTCAAGTTAACTTATTGGAGCTTTATAAACATATCCAGAATTTCTGAAATAAGCCTCACGTATATGGTTTTTCTTCACCATAACTAACTGAGGTTAATTTGAAGACAACTGACCGAAGGAGTTAAGACAGTGAAAGCTACTGACGAAAGGTATGGTAAATAAAACATGTCTTAAGGCTTAGAGATCTAAGACTAGGTATTTCAGTATTATTTAGTTTGAATTATAAGTTGTAAATCTGCTTTTAAATATTATTTTTGATATAAATAAATCTTGTCTGGAAAGCTGACTACATTTTAGTGAAATCTACAACAGACTTTCTATTGGCAAATAGTTCAAAAACTGAACGTGCTTGGTTCTGTTCTGTGTGCACTGTGTTTTGGGACCATGAGAGAGTTTTCACTGTAGATCATGTAAGTTTTTACACGCGACCCCTCCCCTCTGCTTCTGCTTGCCTTCACAGTATTTCTCTACCACTACCACAGCCGCTGGAACAAAGTGTGTCTTTATTCTCTATGAGATAGAAATTTTGAGAGAACAGGCCGCAAATGGTATTATGCTTGTGGCTGGAGGGTAAATTGCAGCATAGCCAAAATGCCAGTATATTTGTATGAGCAGAAAGTGACCTTCATTTGGAGAACAAATTCTTTCTACCTAAGTTCTCTATGAAGAAAAAAAGCATTTGAATCTAATATTCAACAGTAAGTAAGCACTATGCTAATTAAATGCGATGTCATATTGTTTACACTGATTTTGGCTGTCTGTAATTGATCACTGCCAGTACTTGTTAATTATGATGAACAAACTGTCTTCACATCTGAAATATACTGAAAGTTATAAAATGTACTGGTTAATGGGAAGAAAAGGATTATAATTGGTAAGCTGAACATAGATTGACAACATACAAAGGTTATTCATTCAAAGTAGAAAGAAAGAGAGAGGGAGACAGAACAGTGAGCAAGCAGATGCTGTTAGAAAATGTTACAGCAACCCCACACTTGAAGAATCCCTAAGGTGAAAATGGTCCGGAGGCAGTAATTTAGCAAGCTGGCTAGAGTCCGAAATGCTAAAACCTAAACTTGAAAACAGCTATTATAAAACTGTAAATATGTGCTTCATTTTTTTCTAGAAACTTTAACTTTGTTCTATTTTGGTCTAAGTTTGGAAAACAGAAAAGAAACTAACTGAATGATACCAGGCGAATCCTAAGCACACTGATGTTTACAGATAAGTCTGACTCTTAAGAACTTAAAATCCCAGGGAAATTCTTTTCTAAAATGGTAAGATTTACATTTTCAGATTATGAACAAAAACAGAACAGCACAATCCAGATAGTCTAGGATCTAACGTCTTAGAGAATCAATGTTTGTAGCTATGCAAAGTTTGTACTTTAAATTTAAATAGGCAATGGATTAGTACTATTTCAAATATTTAACCAAAGCCAGGCATCAATCTCCTTGCTGAGTCATCTGAAGCTGAGCCATTTGCCCTATTAACTTCCTCTACAGTCCTTTTTTTCCCTGGTGGGGAGGGGAGTGGGTGAAATAGACAGTTAACGGTGCTTTTTGCCTCCAGATGTAGTGTTTTCCCTGGTTCCCACAGGAAACACATGGGGGGGTAGATTTTAGCAGGAAGTGTTGCGGTAAATGGGGGAAACGATGCGGGATGATCCCGTGAGTAGGAGGGGTGGAGAGAGATCTGAACACTGCAGGTTGGCTGCTGAAGACTGTACAGCATGGGGTGATATCCTAGCTGAACATCCTGATCTGAAAAACGAGGATGCTTGAGATTGTCTGTCTGAGGTTTCTTTCAGCTCTAAGATTCTATGAAAATAAATCAGCCCAAGGAAGGATGAGAAAAAGGGAAAAGATCCAAATAATTTTAAACATCAAATGTCACAATACACAAGAAATACAAATACTAATAATGATGTCAATTTTAAACTACTGAGAACTTTCTGTGGCTTAAATATTGTTCAAAGCCCTTAAAATGCATTAACTTATTTAACCCTATGAAAGAAGTATTCCAATCCTTCCCATTTTCCAGAAGAGAATACTGAGGCACAGAGAGGTATAAAGCTAAGAACTGGCCCAGGTGTTTTTGACTCAAGAGCCTGTATTGCCTTTTGTGAAATACCTATGAATCACGATACAGCCACTTCATCATATCATTCAAAATTAATTCAGAACAACAACAAAAGTCAGTACTGCAGTATTTCAGAAACCATTACATTTTTCTCAAAGAAGGCAGTAAGCAGTGCCAAATGGGCTAGATGGGGGAACAGGAATAGAAAGATGGAATCGGAAGTCTTTGTTTCTTAAAACATAGCCAAGCCACAAAGTAGGTGTAGTTTTTTCCTTGCTCTTAAAAATAAACAAAGAAAATAAAGGGTTAAATTATTTTGGGTATCCTTTCACATACAACTAACGGTGTGGTTATTTCTGGTATGTATTTTTGAGATCTGCCATCACTACTTCTGAATTGTTTAGAATAGCCGGCTTCATTTTGGCCAGGAAATGATTCTAGTCCCAGTTAGAAAGGACCTCACGTTCTTATATACAAAAAACAGTGGCTTAATTGTTTTGAGTACCAGGTTCCTGAAGTAAAACAAGTACTAACTTCAGTCAGGATTTTGCAAACAGTATTAGCTAGAACTTAGGGATAACCATGCCAGAGACTTAGACTTCTTTCTGCTGCTTTCCTTCCTCCTCAAATGGTTCACTTGGGCTATGTGCCTGGCTCTGTGGGTGTGTCATAAAGATCTGTTTATGAAAGCCATTTCTTAAATACTTTTCTAAAATGTATTTATAAACCATCTTTAAAAGGTGGCCTTAATTTATTTTCTTATTACCTACTCTTTTCATTAAAAATAAAATCATTTGAAAAACCTATAATGCTATTAAAATTCTTTATCAGATCAAATGCCTAAATCTCCTAACAAGGTACATGTCCACTTTACAGTTTCAGCATATGTTGAGTTTTAAAAAGAATTAAGTGGGCAACTGCTTTCTTTATGCCCTGTATCAACACCACCCATGCATGTCACTCAGACCAGTCTTCAAGGCCCAGTGGGAGCTTTTCTCCTCCGGCCTACAGCATCCTCATCTGCTTGGGGGCTGGAGAAGGGGGGTACTGAGGTGTGTTCTTGGCTCCTACTCTAAAGAGAAGCCTTTTGTTTACTTACACTTTCTTTCCCTCAATCCTAGTTTTGTCTTCTTTCCTTAGGCTTTGTTATTTGGTTCTCCACTGCACAGAAATAGATACGACAGCCAGCATCGTTAAGCATCAGGATTTTCTAAGAGGACAGACTAAACAGTAACATCATGGCCTCAGCAGGACTCCAGCTCCTTGCTTTCATCCTGGCCTTATCTGGGGTCTCTGGAGTGCTCACAGCCACCCTGCTGCCCAACTGGAAGGTGAATGTGGATGTGGGCTCCAACATCATAACAGCCATTGTGCAGTTGCACGGGCTCTGGATGGACTGTACGTGGTACAGCACCGGGATGTTCAGCTGTGCCCTGAAACGCTCCATTCTGTCCCTCCCCATCCACGTGCAGGCTGCGAGAGCCACCATGGTCCTGGCGTGTGTTCTGTCTGCTTTGGGGATCTGCACTTCCACAGTAGGAATGAAATGTACTCGCTTAGGAGGGGACAGAGAAACCAAAAGCCATGCTTCCTTTGCTGGAGGAGTCTGTTTCATGTCTGCAGGAATCTCTAGTTTAATCCCGACAGTGTGGTACACAAAGGAGATCATCGCAAACTTTCTGGATCTGACAGTTCCAGAAAGCAACAAACACGAACCTGGAGGAGCTATCTATATCGGATTCATTTCAGCAATGCTGTTGTTCATCTCTGGCATGATTTTCTGCACCTCTTGTATAAAAAGGAATCCAGAAGCTTGGCTCGACCCACCCACGCAGCAGCCTATCTCTAACACACAGCTCGAGAACAATTCAACACACAATCTGAAGGATTATGTGTAAATAACTGAGTGATACATATGAAATGGGATTTTTGGGTGCCAAATGGGACTTTTAGATTTTAAAAAATCAGAATTATGCTTAACTTTCCCTACAAAGAAAGTAGAATGTAAAATACTTTAACAACTACAAGGTAGTTTAAAATGCCAATAAAACTATCATATACAATTATATCTGTCTGAAGAGTTCTTTATTTTTTCCATTATTGTTTCCATGTTTTACTTAAAGATTTGTAATTGAAAGAGGTTCTGATTACATTCATAAGGCAATTAATTGATAGCTCTTTTTCTTTTTTAAGATAATTTGCTGATACAGCTTTCGAATTGGATTTTATAAAAGAACTAAACTGCCAAGTATAAAAAGTACCTTGCCCTGGTGTGAACCAAGAGTATTCTCCACTTTGCTATCTGGTTGGCGACAACACAGCAACTTGCTTCTGTTTTAAAGCTACAGTGTGCGAAAGTACATTAGGAATACAAGAGCTGCCTATTCCATTCAGATGCTGCCAAAACCATCCATCCCAAGCCTCCACCTCCTGTGACCAGCCCGTTTCTTTTTCATTTTAGAAAACCATCTACATATATTTATAAGAGCTGACAATATTACATGCAAACCAAGATTAGGCAGAACTGAAGAAATTGGTAAATGCTACCACAGTAAAGCAAAGCCAAACCAAACTAAAATCTCTAGGACTCTTAAAGCATTAAGTACAAGCTAAGTGATAACAACAAAAGTTTGTTTCAAAATGTTCAAGAACTCCCTTCTTCTGCTTCTAGCAAGAGTACTCTCCACAGATTAAGTTCATTTATCCTATAACATTCTGGATTTACTATCATCCCACTTCCCCTCTCATTTATTAGTATTTGGATTATAAAAGTTACTTTTAAGTTGTCGTTGTCACTTTTTCTCTCAAATTTCATTCATGCTAACAAAAATGTCTTCTTATAAATGAGCTGTTTCAATTAATGAATGTCAAGATATATTTTAAATAAAGAATGCTTTTAAAATATAAATTATGATGTGTGATTCAAATATTTTAGCAAGAAAATAAAAACTGAGTTTTCAGTAGGTGCGAAGGAAACATTGCACACCACTGTTACTAACAATTTATTTGTTAATTGAAGCTTAGTCATTGTCAATGATTCAATGGTAAAGGGGAAAAAAGACTATTTCTTTGTACATGAATAACTCAGGAAGTGGGAAGAATATCTTTTATGCAAGTAAATAACTTTCATTTGTGCAAACAGAAGTAGACTAACATATCTTATGCCTATTTTACTGGGTGGACATTCTCTTCTGCAACAATGTCAGTAGCTATTAATGAAATCGCTAAAACGAAAAAGTATTATCACATATGGGAATTAGGAAGGGAATCATTTTGCAGAAGGTTAAATGATTGTTTAAAGTATGTACTCCTTTTGAGTGGTCAAAATGTTATTTTATACACAAGTGTCATATTAAAAAGAATTCTGACACAAAGAAGGTTTTCATGTAAATTAATGTGATAGAACTGCTTTGACCCCATTAGTAGTTCTCTCACTTTGCTTAATGTGGTTGGGTTTATATAGTCTATGTAGCCTTTAGTCCTACAGTAAAAGTTCTCTTTGTATCTGCTGTATCATTCTATATATACTTCAAAAAATAATTTTTATTTAGCTCTGGGATATTTTTTTCCTAAGTAGAAACAGGAATGTTTCAAACTCTCAAAAAATCAGCCATTTTATATGAAATAATGGCCCAATGTATTGTTTGGAAGTGGCAATCATGCCATAAATGATGTGGAGTCTCTCCATTCCTACAGGAATTCCTATCCTGCTGCGTTCATTTCTCCACCTGCACTCCTCCCAGCCTCACTCTCTTGCTACCAAAGCTCCTGCTCACCCTTCAGGATTCACAGGGGACCTCTCCTGTAAACTCAATCCTGACAGCCTAGAAGTTCAAACCCGCATCTGTGTTCTCAGAAAATGTTCTTTTAAACAAATTATGAATTTAATAAATGCTCTCATTTAATCCTCACAATAGCTCACATGAGCACACCAAGACTTAAGTAATGCGTACTGTGTAAAAATGCTCTATTTAAGAAATTATGAAATTATGAGTTTACATGATTGCATCTCCAACTAGACTGGGAGGTGAGGTGTCCTTTTTACCTCTGCATTCTCAGTGACATGTCATGGCAAGTGCTTCCTAACACATGCCAGTCCTGGTCTAAATCCTTTGTCTACTGGTTTAAACCTAACGACTCTACCAGGCAGGAACTATTCTCATGATCTTACAGGACACTGAGGGAGACAGAGATGACGTAAGTTCCCTAACTTGCCCAAGGTCACATAACGAGCAAGTAGAGGGAGATGGCTCCAACCTGAGGGAACCAGATTCTGGAGTCAAACCACCTGGGTGCAAGCCCTGGTGTGGGTGCATGGTTACACAGTACGCATTACTTAACTAAGGTCTTGGTTTGCTCATGTGAAAATGATAATAAGAATGGCACCTATCCATAGAGTTCTTGTGGGGATTAAATGAGATGACACACAGAAAGCAGTTGGTGCACAGAAAGCATATGACTAGTGCTACTCGATCGTTCTTTGTCTAATCGAGCGGCTTCCTCTGGGGTGAGTTTAGCCTGCAGGGGACATTTGGCAATGCCAGGACACATTTTTGGTTGTCTCAATTGAGGTAGTGCTACTGGAATCTAGTAGGAAGAGGCCAGGGATGCTGTTAAGTATCTTACAACGCACAGGACAAACTCTGGCAACAAAGAATTATCTGGCCCCAAGTGTCAACAGCTCTGAGTTTGAGAAATCATAGTCTAATTTACTGCATATACTTATTCATTTTTCTTTGATCAAAAGTTACCAAAACAAAACTCAGAAGACCAAAAATATCATACTTAATTTTTTTAACCTATGGAGCATGTGTATATCTGTATCTGTACGTATGACTGAAGAATTCATCTAGCAATTCTGACAAAAATGACAGACTTAAATTAAGTCGGAAGAATTGGGTATAAAATTGGGATGGGTTTGGGAGCAATTTAGGTAATGTCAGAAACTGGTTAACGACTGCCTAGTTGCGAGGGTCAGCAGTTGTAAAGGTCTGGGGAAGTGGTGCTTAAGATGACCTCCAAGGTTTAGGCTTGGATGACCTCGCTGGATGACGTCATTAGTCAGCATAGTGAATATGAGGCAGGGGGAAGGCAGGCCTAGGGTAGTTAGATAGAAGTTCAGTTTTGGACGTGGACAATGTTTTCTCATATGTCTTTCATCACGATATTGTCAGCTACATTACTTTGGCAAATACCAACTTGACGTTTGAGGATTTTTAGCCTAGCCTACAATTCTGCAGAACACTGTCACATCATTATCATTATCTCCAGTAGCTTTTGTATTAATTTCATTGCATTTTATACATACATAAAAGTATGTATGCAAAAGTATGCAAAAATGCAATTTTGCTTTCTCCTTCCTTGGATTTAGAATACTTACCGTTTACTTGATTCTTGAGCAGTTTATGAAAGCATGCCTAGTACTGAATTAAAATTTTAAGAGCAAATACTCTTATCTCTATTCAACACATATTTCACCTGATTTTTAAGGAGGATGACTCTGGTACTGCTCTAATTATAAAAATGGCTTTTGGTTTATATTTATTTTTATTTTGGACTCCAGGGCTTTAAAAAAGAATTTGAGGCAACTTATAATAAAATTGCAGTTATAATAAGTATTAAAACAACTGATAAAGATGAAAGACTAAAGTTACAAACAAAAAGAAGAGAAGAAAAATGCTACTCAATGTTCCTGGTTGAAGCATGCTAAAGCAATTAAACATGAAACATAGTTTAGAACTTCCAAGCAACCGAGGCAGAGAGGTGGCCATGTGAGTAATCTTACAGCTTTGTCTACTGGTAGGAAGCTGGACAGGATGCTGTGTCTTGGCCAAGCTCCTTCCACTGGGCCAGGGCAGCCATCCCCCAGCTGCTGGCACTGATGGGTGCTAATGGCTCCCAGAGATGGAGCTGCCTCTACTGGGAAGTGACTGCCCCACTGCTCCCTGCAAAGACTGGCTGGCACAGGTTCCAATAAGCTGGTCCCTTGCCTCAGGGGAACACAGACACGTGGGGCAATTTGTGCTACACAGTTCCTTCTCCCGCCGTGGTGCCAGGCTGAAGCTGGTCTCCAGGAGGAGCAATATTCTTTCTTAGCTCTTCCCCTGCTCTTTCCCGCTACCCTCATGCCCCTTCTCCTGAGGGCCCTTTTCAATACATCGCCTTTATGAAAATTCCATCTCAATCTGATTCTAGGAAGAGAATACAGACCAAAGATAGAAGAGTCTTAGTTAAGAAGGAAAATACTAGTGTTCTGATCTTATACCAAAACGATGATTCTTGAAAACAAGGTAAATATACAGCAGAAATAAGATCCTTGATATCAGATTTCAAAAAACACAAAAGCATGAAAAACAGTTGTCTCTTCTCTGGACCCATCCACCCACCAAACTCAAGACAATCTCCCACAGAGGTCAAGGCCTCAATAGCTGTGAATACGCAGGGTTGGAAGCCTTTAAATTGCTCTTCAAAGGTCAAGAGTGGATGCCTCAAGTTCCAATCTTTTCTTTATACATCATGGATATATCACTAATTCATCTATAATTTAATGGACACTATTTATGCTTTAAACTTGTACCATGTTTGAGGGTAACTTGTTCTATATACCATACTTCCAAATAGGTAAAATTAAATATAAATTCTGTGTATAGCTTAAAAATTATAATCCCTACTATTATATCAGAATACTACAACTTAGTCCATAAATATTTGTTTATATCATAACAATAACAACTACTTTGACTGGCAGCATTTACTGCGAGATACTCGTATCAGGCACTCTGCATTGATTATTTCTATTCCTCATGAATGTCCTTCAAGGGCAGTATTATTGGCCAGATCTGGATGTAGTAAACTCAGCCTATTAATCTGACCAAGTTCTCAAAACTAGCAGTACTGGGCCGGACGCGGTGGCTCAAGCCTGTAACCCCAGCACTTTGGAAGGCTGAGGCGGGCGGATCACAAGGTCAGGAGATCGAGACCACAGTGAAACCCCGTCTCTACTAAAAAAAATACAAAAAATTAGCCGGGCGCGGTGGCGGGCGCCTGTAGTCCCAGCTACTCAGGAGGCTGAGGCAGGAGAATGGCGGGAACCCGGGAGGTGGAGCTTGCAGTGAGCCGAGATCGCGCCACTGCACTCCAGCCTGGGCAACAGCGTGAGACTTCGTCTCAAAAAAAAAAAAAAAAAAACTAGCAGTACTGGAATTCCAGTAGGTTTAGCTTACTTGGAAGTCTACTGCCTCTATTAGTGTCAATAAAAAAGAACCTGTTACATAATATAACTAAATGATTTTTTCTACTAGGTCAGAGTAGAGAATAGTGTTGAGAACTGGCTGGGCATGGTGGCTCACGCCTATAATCCCAGCACTTTGGGAGGCTGAGGCGGGTGGATTACCTGAGGTCAGGAGTCTGAGACCAGCTTGGCCAACATGGTGAAACCTCGTCTCTACTAAAAATACAAAAATTAGCCGGGTGTGGTGGTGGGCGCCTGTAATCCCAGCTACTTGGAAGGCTGAGGCAGGAGAATCACTTGAACCCAGAAGGTGGAGGTTGCGGTGAGCCGAGATCATGCTACTGCACTCCAGCCTGCGCGACAGAGTGACTCCGTCTCAAAAAAAAAAAAAAAAAAAAAAAAAAAGAATAGTGTTGAGAACTAAAAAGCCTGTCCACTCCTTAGGAACTGTGTTAGATTATGAGGCCTATCACCATAATTCATAAAAAAAAAAAAAAAAAAAAAAAAGACAGAATTTTGAGGAGCTAGCGAATAGCTCAGTATTTCCCAAACTTGAGAAATGCGCAGACTAGCTGAAAAAAAAGATTAAGCATGGAACCCCAGAAATATGTGGATTCTCAGGGATCTACAGAGGCCAGTAGAGAAGCTAGCTTGAGAAACTTAACAGGTTGTATTCTCTCATGAAAACAATTTTGGTTCTGAATTTGCATTGCACAAGACATTCTGTCTTATAAATGTAAAATAATTTCATTAACAGTGAAATGGAAACACAAAATTAAAAAAAAAATCTAACTTAAAAGCTACATACTACAGACTCTAGTAGTTTAAGAGACACTAAAGTAGACCAATTAATTAGCCTAATTTTAAGAACCTCAGAGGTTGTCTGTTTTGTAGACAGAAAGTAATTGGGTTCAAATTTTGGGAACTACACTGGAGAGCTTAGTAAGAGTGAAGTTCAGCAGTAATTCAGTTCAACTAGTCAGAACAGGATTGTGATAGTTCAATGGAAGTGAAAGTTCTGCCATTAAAGCTGGATTGAGCTAGTTGAAAGATTGAGAAACAGAAGGGATAGCAGATTCTCACAGGAAAAAGTCCCAAAAGTGGTTGTAAGTTAAGCCCCTCACTGTATCGCAAAGGAAATTCTCTATATCTGATTCTTGGAGTTTTGACTGAGAGTAAGTAATGAATGTTAGTAAATTTCTTCTGGGCATTAATCTCCCTCTCTCAACCACCCAGGAATCTGCCCAACCTCTATTTTTAGCACTTAGCTTATCTTACCTTGTGTTGCAATTATGTGCGTCTAGGACTTTCTCTTCCTGCATGCAGAAGGTTTAGAGTACTAGCCTTGAATTATTTTATCATCTCTGTAAAAATTCCTCCTCTTTCTTATTTGAGAAAATGAATTTTTAAAACATTTGCTCAATGTAACTGTCAGCAAAATATTTTCTGGCTTTCCTCAGAACATTTCTGCTTTGCCCTAATATGGTAAAACTACTTCAGAGCAGCAGAGAATTCTTTTAGAACTAAATTTTAGCCTGTAATCCCAGCACTTTGGGAGGCTGAAGCGGGCAGATCACTTGAGGCCATGAGTTCAAGACCAGCCTGGCCAATATGGCAAAATCCTGTCTCCATGAATAAATACAAAAATTAGTTGGGTATGGTGGTGTACACCTATAAGTCCTTGATAAGTGCTTTCCTGGATTACAAATAAATCTCCTGTATGTAATAGTTACAACATAATAAAAAATGTGAAGTAAATTGCTATGAAAATGTTTCATTTGCCAAAATGTAAACATCCCTAGATAAAAAAAGGAATCAAGGACATAGCTAGCTTTTTTCCAAATAATAAATATTTTCTTGGGGCCTTAATCCCAGAGAAGATAAATTTTAATTGATAAACTACATATGTACCTTACCCCTAAATCAAAGATAAAGTGGATAATAACTTTGAAACACCATCAAATGATCTCAACTAGGTAACTAAAACAGAGTTAGAAAGCTTCCACTAAAAATTTTCTAATATCTAGCCTAAGAACCCGTTAGTAAAATTTAAATAGCCTGGAGATTCTGGATAATGGTAATAACCATAACTGTAGAGGCCTATGAGTAAGGATCTTGGTTTTTGACATAACGAGTCTTACACTATTTAAAATGTTATATGAACACACATGTGCATGACAAGAAGAAAGCAAGCTACATGGTCACTGGTTTTTTTTTTTTTTTTTCCCCATTATAATGGGAGAGAAAGTCCCTGAAAGCACAAATGTTTTAAATTTGAAGATAACCTATAAGATATCTCCAGTCATCAGATTCTGTCTTGGATCTAATTATTCTGGGAGAAGTCATTCACAATGTCTCTGAAATCTGAGATGCTGAAGGGAGGTGGAACTGATAGCAAACTCCCTGAACTCGATTTAGAAAAAGCTGACAATTATGTCTGTTATGTAAGCAGAAGATGGCCTGACTTCCTGTCACCCGAACGCTCAGCTAACTGGCCAAATGGCAAAGGAAGTATGACGGTGGCAGCAAAGAGCATGGAGATCGCTCAGGCGTGCTTCAAGACAGACAAGTAGATCTAACACTATTGGTTACGGTCCCTATTCTAAATCTAGAATTTATATCTAAATCTATAGTCAAATAATGCATTTTTTCCATGCTATCTCTTTTTATTTATGAAGGATACATGATGTAAGGGAAACTCTGTAAGACTTTGTATTTGAGAGTTTTAGGGACCAGTGAGAAATTTCTATTCCTCATGAGGCTGTGAACTCCCTGAAGGCAGACTCTGTAACGGATTAGGCTTATATCCCCGTTGACTCCCCTTGCTACCCAACCCATTTTCAAGCAGTAAATGCTCAATATACATTCACTGAAGAAAAAGATGGGTTTTTAATAGTACACATCGTGTAGTAACTCAACAAGCAGTGGTTTTGCTAAAATAGACACCAGTTTTCTTTAATTTTAATATTTGGCAGAGAAACTGTTTCTGTAACTAGCACTTACTCCAATAACTAATATATAATAGTCAAAGCCTAGTTCAATATCCAACTGTTTTATCCACAGATGATTTACCACAAATAACACGACCATAATAAGGTTTCCCAAAAAAGTGTAAGTAAATCATGTTTGATGTAGCTTTAGTTAGATGTCTCTAACAGAAATCACAGAAGGATTTTCTTTCTTTCCTGAAATATTGGATGACCGTGTAACTTATCTTCCATATGGGGATACTTTAAGAGTAACATCATCACGATGATGATGATGAATGATACTGCCACCAGAGTAACATGCATGAACCTAAACATTTAGTCACCCTACCTAAGGAGAACAATTATAATAAGAACTAGCCATTCATATTATGATTTTTGTGGTTCTTACTCAGGAGAAGTAAAGTACAGTGTCAGTTTGCACAGAAACAAAGGTTAGATCCTAGAGGTTATTTCCTATGACACATCCTCAGGGGAACAAATGTCCTAATTCTGATATACTACAACAAATAAGCAGAAACTTACCTCTGGTTTGGGGACAAAAGCTCGTCCTGGAATTGTAAAGATGTGTCGAACATTGCAGAGGTACTGAGCCATAACAGAGAGGCGACTACGTTGTTTGCTTCCTGTATTGGCTGCAAGTCTCTAGAAAAAGACAAAAATGAATTTTAGCAAATAATTAGTCCAGCCTGATTAGATGAAAAAGAGTGAACATTTCATTATTTCTGAACACTAGGTGGACTTTTTGAGGCAAATTTGAAAAGGGTAGGCTATCTGACACATGACACACAGCAAACATGGGGAATATTTTCCTCCAACATCAACAGAAGTACACCTAAGAAGTGTGATTTATGTCATACATAATGAACTACAAAAATAAGAACATTTGCTCTACCACTGGCTGTTGCGATTTTCGAACCACTGTTATATTCGATAGCAGAAGGTCCTACATAAAACAAGCAATCAATAAATACTTGATGAAGAAATTAGCAAGCATAATGAAAAATGAAAGATGCTTAAATACTTAATTTTCTGAATTACCCCAACATATGAATGAACATTTTAAATGGTATGCTTTTCTTCACTTAATATACTAAAACCGTGAGTATTCAGAACCCTTGGGGAATTGGCTGTTCTTGACAAACAATGTTTGTAAAAACCTAGTAATTTATTCTTTTAAGCACTCAAACATTTCTGTTTTGCAATTAATTAGGTATATTTAAATTAATTCATAAATGCAATGCAATTTCAATTAAAAGTCCAACAGGATTTAAAAAATTAACTTCCATATGTATTATATATATATATTTAAAATTGAATTCCATGTAAAATTTATATAAGGCCAAGAATGGCCAGGACACTCCTGAAGAATACCAGCAATGATAGGGGAGCTCACCCTACCAGACATCAAAATTGATGCAGGCACAGACAGATCAATAAAACAAATGCCTTAGAAACAGACCCAAGCACATGTAGATATCTAGCACATGATAGATGTGATGTAGCAACTGCTAACAGAAAAAGAAGGATCATTCAATAAGTGACACTGGAATAATTAGATACCTATAGGAGAAAACAGTAGGTCCCTATCTCATACCATAACCAAAAATAAACGCTAAACAAATTAACAATAAGTGAAAAGCAAAACTTTAAAATTTTTATAAGTAAATATCTATGACCTCCATGGTAGGGAAGAATTTCCTAAAGATGCAAAGGCAGAGCTATATATGAAAAGACATATATATATATATATATATATATATGCATGCTATATAAGAAAAGATATACATATATGTATATGTATGTCTTTTTTAAAATTTTATTTTATATGTTTATGTATGTCTTTTTTTAAAATTTTGCTCTTGGCTGGGAACAGTGGCTCATGCCTATAATTCCAGTGCTTTGGGAAGCCAAAGCAGGAGGATTGCCAGAGGCCAGGAGTTCAAGACCAGCCTGGGCAACATAGCAAGACGCCCTCCTCAATAACAACCACCACTACCACCATACTTTATTATAGTGTTCAGAGTACAGATGAAATTCCTATACATCAATAATCATAAGGTAAACAGCTAAGAGAATATATAAGACAACTCACATAAGAGAAATCCAAATAAACCATAATATAAACTATGCTCTACCACAGTACAAAATAGGAATATGCAAATTAGAACATTAGATATAATTTCATACACATGAAATGAACATTTAAAAAAAAACTAATAGAACCTGATATTGGAGAATATCTGCAGCTACAGGAAGTTTCAGATACTGCTAGTGAGAGAGGAAATCTGTACAAGCATTTGTAGCATAATTTGGCAATATAGAGCTGAAGCTGTGTAAAACCTCATGACCCTCTAGGTCTCTAAGAACATATCCTAGAGCACAGCGTACATAGGCGATAGGTAAAAAAGTGTTCATTATGGCATTATGTGTAATGTCAAAAAGTGAAAAAAAAATAAAAATTCATCAACAGGTGAATGAAAAAATAAACTGTGATAATTTTGATAATGGAATATGAAACAATAGTTAAAATGAATAGCAAGGGTTATCCACATAGATTGAATCCCAAAATGGAATAAAAAACAACCAAGTCACAGAAAATTTGTATAGTATAATGCTATTGTATAAAATCTTGAAAAGATGACTATCATTTACTTTCTCTCTCTGAGAGAGAGAGAGAGAGAGAGAGTGTGTGTGTGGTGTATTTATCTGCAGTACAAGGAGAAAATACGCATGGAAATAATGACGATGAAGTTTAAGATAGTACAACTCATAGGAGGGAAAGAAAGGGGGTAGAAGAGGGCTCCAAACATATCAACAATATTTTATTTCTTTAAAAAAGATATAAAAATATGGCAATATGTTAAAATTGAACAGAGCTGAATGGTGGGTAAAAAAACTTAGGGATGCTTATCTTTCTAAAATGTATCTTGCTTCTCTGTGTTCTTAAGAGTTCAAAGGACATTCTAACCCTCTTCTGAATGATTTGGGGGCAACGTTACAAACAGCAACGATTACTGGAATAATCCGGGGCTAGGCAGGCAGGCAGGGGGCCCCACTGCTCAACAGTAGAAGACACAGTGCTTTTTGAGCTGCGTTTGCAGCTGTCGGATTTGCTCTTTCCCGCTTCACTGCAATGCACCCACATAGTCTAATCACTTCTTTTCCTCTGCTGCTTGTAGCCTGCTGTGGACATGAAAACCATATAATTTACCTTATTAGAGCTTCGCCTTAAGGAAGATTAAAATATAGGTTCTGTGTGAGATATGGAAGAAACTTCCTATAGGCAAAGTTATCGATTGTACTCAAAGCCAACCTTTCATTTCATATCCCTTTCCCCTGACCTTTTTATTTTACACTGTCTGGCTCTTGTCTGTTTGGAGAGTTGAAATTATTGGGATGCCATATTCAAGATTAAGTGATGAGCTACTATAGCATATAAGACAAAATATAATCTTTCTTACTAAAATGTAAAACTAAGACACATACACTCTCATGAAGCTACAAAAAATGACAGAAGTAGAGATTTAAGTTAAAGAATAAGCTTATGGATCAAGTGGTCAAAAATATTTCTAGTTCTTCGTAAGTAAAAAAGGAGCTTAATCTTACAACTGGCAGAAAATTCAAAATGCATTGCAAATTTTCGTATGAAACTGGCACAATTCAAAAAAGATCTTATTTAAGTATATTTCACTTAGAATGCTATGTACACATCTAGAAACATCAGGGGAATGTACGTCCTAATCCATTAACTTGACCCATTCAGTTCAATCTTCGTAGCATATATCCCCAGGCTGTAGAGATGAAAACACGCGAATCATGTATTTCAATCTAGAAGAAATCAGCACACATAGCTGTCCCTAATTTATTAAGGAAAAATTCAAATCACAGACCAGAAAGGTCTACAAAAGATTTCATTCAAATCTAGCATAAAACTTAAATGGTCTGTCAACCTCAAATATACATTACTGTTTCTGTGAGAGATATACTACAGGAAAAGCTAGGAAATTTCAACATCCATTACAAGATAGATGATTTTAGCAAAAAAAAGGTCAGGAAACCAAACCAGTTAATTTTTCATTAAAAGGAACCCTCTAACCCTTGAGCTTTTAAAAAGCATTTTGATAGAGTATGAGAAAAACAAGGGGTCAAAGAATTTACAAGGACAGTGTTTTTTTGTTTTTTTTTTTCTTATTAATCTAAAATAATTTTAAGTACAAGGAGAAAAATCAGGCTTACACTTGAGAAGCTACACAGCCATATATCAGGGTCAATGAGAACTATGTAATGTAATTAATGGAGAGGTGACTCCCTCCCTGCTTGGGATGTGCCCATAAACAGCCAGGGTCCTCTGGAGATGGCAGAAGAAAGAGGCTGATGGTAGACTCAGAAAGAAAAGAACACTGGGCCAGTAACATTGAGAACTTGCACATCATGACTTTAGCAGAAAACACACTACTTGTACTCAAGTTCAGCTTTCCCTGTAACTACTCCATGACTTTCTGGAAGGCATTGAACCCTTTTGAGACTCGGTTCATTATTTATATTAATAAACGAGGTTAGATGGGATTAGTTGTCACTTACTGTTTAACAGTCTGATTATATTTTATGAGCTGTAACTTTATATTGTCTATATGTCCCTTAATGCGTATGAGCTGAATTCTTACATTTAGATCCTGTAGTCCTAGAGACAGAAATAAGACGACAGTGCTCATTTATTTCTGTTTTGTAATTCACAAAGCCAAACAAAGTAAATGTTAAAAAGGGCTTTCTGTGGCTAAAATACAAAATTACATATACAACCATGTCAAGAGCAAATGGCATGTAAGAAAATGCTGCTATATGAAAAGGTTTGAATTAGTGTCCCTGCCCAAATCTCATGTCAAATTGTAATCCCCAACGTTGGAGGAGGGGCCTGGTGAAAGGTGACTGGATCAAGGGGGCAGACTTCCCTCTTGCTGTTCTTATAACAGTGAGTTGGTTCTTACAAGAACAGGTTGTTGTAAAGTGTGTAGCACCTGCTGCTTTCCTTCTGTTCCAACCACATAAGCTGTACCTGCTTCCCCTTCACGTTCTGCCATGACTGTAAGTTTCCTGAGGCCTCCCTAGCTGTGCTTCCTGTAGAGTTGCAGAAACATGAGCCAATTAAACCTTTTAAAAAAAAAAAAAATAAATTACCCAGTCTCAGTATCTCTTTATAGTAGTGCACAGAATGGACTAATATACTATATATTCTCCCATTGAAACTTTCACTTGCAAAATGTGAAAATCAGAGGACCAGTGTTACCCAGACTTCTAAGGCATTCTATAAATTAGACTCGATATAAACTCTTCTCAATATTCATGGTAAAATTTCACTAAAAGCAACCATTTTTTGTTCAAAAGAATTGCATATGGTGAAGTCGAAGTAACACTATTATTAATAACCACAACTGACTCTGAGTCACTGAAATTACTCCACCTCTTCTTAAGCCTCTGTTTCTTTGTGTTTCCCCCCACACAAATAGAGTACATAGTATTTTGTATCTCTATTATGTACTCAAGAGCAGAAATACCAAAATAATCATGTCAGCTGGGAAAAATAAATTCACAGATGTGGTATAAGAAGAAATATATTTGGACTTTGTCCTGGTTCCTTGCATACACCTTCTAAAGCCCTTGAAATTTCCTGAGTGATAGGCATGTCTTGTTTTAAATTCACAAGTCCCCCAGAGTTTACAGTAATGAGATAACTTAGGATGAGGCCTCTAGGCAGCTCAAGATGGGGCTGGCCGCAGAGACCAATTGATCACCCATGACTTAAGTGCAGGTAACGTGTTTCCCTGAGTTTTTGAGCCATTCTGACAAGTGATCCAACCTGAGGAGGGGGTCATGGGAACCTTTAATTTATTTTATAGCTGGTCGCTCAGAACTCCTAGAGGCCCAGATTTGTGACGGTCATCTGAAGTCAGGGGCAGTTTTGTGGGAACTGGCCCTTAACTTGTGGGATCTAACACTAAAAACAAGTGGATAGTATCGGAATTGAATGAAACTGCAGGATGCCCTGCTGGTGTCTGGAGAATCGAGAGATTGCTTGGTGTGGAAAACACCCACACATCTGGTGTCAGAAGTTGTGTAAGTGTAGAGGAAATAAGAATAGTTTCTGTCAGAACCAACATATCCAAAGGTTGAGAAAAACGACAAAGAAAACTCAGCATGGGCCCAACTCAAACCAATCCAAGAGAATTAGCAGGTTCATGAAGAGGAAATGGCAAAGACCTTACGGAAAGTGGTGACATCGTCCCAGGCTTCCTAACAAACACGAAAGGGTCCTACATTTTTATGATGGGAAGTTCCAAGACTCCTGAGAGAAATATTTTATGGCCAAATAATCTAAAGGAAAGTTTTTCAACAATGGCATGACGGACATCTTGGTCTAATGTTGGGTGCTTCTTCGCCGTGGGAGGCTCTGCTGTGCACTGAAGAATGCTTCACAGCATCCCGAACCTTCTATCCACTAGAGACCAGAAGCCCCCTCCCGGGTTGTGACAATGAAAAACACCTCAGACACTGCCAAATGTCCCTGAGGAGCGGATAAGGCTAAAGTGCCCTTGTTGGAAATGATTTCCCTAAACGGGAACAAGGGTAAAAAGAGAGGGACAGATCTAAGAAATGAAATTCTTATAATACACTCAAATTATCTGAAAGGAAGGCATTTAAAGAATTAAACTTATGTAGTAGTAGAGTCTATTGATTTCAAATTCTGGTATTAAAAAGTTTTGTTCTGAAACAACAATAAAACTGAGTAAGTCATAGGAAACAATGGTTTGCATAAACAAGGTCACTGAAATGGAAAGGAGATGAGCCTTAGATGCCCAGCCTGCAGAGGACTGGAGGCCCTTCTCGGGCTCCAGCAGAGGCAGTGGGCAGCTCAAACTGAGCCTAGAGGTCTCCTGGGCTCGGGGAGCCAGAGCTGGAGATCTGGGAGGCCTCAGTAGGCAGAATTTGTGGGGTAGACTACCAAAGATATGGAAAACGCACACACGCGGTGCTCACACATGTGCAGGAGCAGGGGGTGGGGGAGACAGGAACAGGAGAGGGAGAGAGAATGTGAGGCAGAGCTCCTGAGGTAGCAAAAGGGCCCCCCAAGTCCCCTGCTGAGCACTGATCTGCAGGTGGCTGAGGCTTGGGAGCCTGAACTAGAACCAGGGGAAGGCAGGAACAACTGGGGTTCAAATGGCTCAAGAGGCCCCAAAACATGCAGGGCGTTGGGTGCCTTCCTCAGAAAGGTCATGACGTGGTACTGGAGCTCAATTAGCCCCAAATTAAAAGCTACCCTGGATTCACCAGAACAATACAAGCCTCAAGCAATCTTATCTATGTGTCAAAAGAAACCCAGCACTCAACCCAATACCACAAAATCCAGCCCTCATCAGCATTAAAAAAAATAAAACTCTCACAATACCTGATGTTATGTCAGAAATTACCAGGCTTTCAAAGAAACAGAAAAATGGAACCTATAACAAGGAGGGGGAAATCAATTATTAAAAGAGTACAGAAATGACAGAGATAATGAAATTAGCAGGCAAGGATCTTAAAACAGCTACTTTATTTATTTGTTCATTTTTTTGAGACAGGGTCTTGCTCTGTCGCCCAGGCTGGAGTGCAGTGACGTGATCACGGCTCACTGCAATTTGATCTTCTGGGCTCAGGTGATCCTCCCGCTTCAGCCTCCTGAGTAGCCGAGACCACAGGCATGCAGCACTGGACCTGGCTAATTTTTTATGTATTTTTTGTAGAGACAAGGTCTCCCTATGTTACCCAGGCTGGTCTCGAACTCTGGGTTCAAGCAATCCTCCCACCTTAGCCTCCCAAAGTGTTGAGATTACAGGTATGAGCCAGCATGCCTGGCCAAAACATCTACTTTAAATATCATACCTACATACAAAAATGCCAAGGAAGGCATGAACATAATGAGGACAGAAAGAGAAGATCCAAAGACCCAAATAGAATTTACAGAGATAATTTTTTTTCATAATAGTTAACCAAATATCCATGCATTTACTTAATTCTTTCCTCACTGCTGATTTTTGATCTGACCATTATCAGATACTGCTAAGGTGTCTGCATCGGGCTTTCTAGTCTAGTAATTGCTCTGTCACGTGCTACTTCTCATACTGCTTTAATTATTAAAGCTTCACCATACATTTTAGCATATGACAAGGAAGGCTTCTCTCAGCACTCTCCTTTTTCAACACTTCTTACGTATTCTTGCAGGTCTATTACTCCAGATGATCCTTAGAACTGCGTATTTCAAGATAAATTCTTCGAGGATTATAATTAGAGACACAGAATTCTTGGAAAAAATTAGCATCTTTACAATAATCATTTTTCCTTCCGGGGCTATGATATTTCTCCTGATTTATCTCAGTGACCTTGAGATTCTCGGTTAGGTTTTATAGTTATTTTTATATGTCTCTCATTTTTTCTTAGGTTTTCAAAATAATTATTTATCTCCAAATAATATTTTTGTACTTCTCATTCCAATAATGGTATAGTTTCCTTGATTCACTCCCTGTTATATTTAGTTTTCTATTTTTTTTTTTTATCATGAATTCAATCTTAAACTCTCCTGAGTTTTTGTAACTTTTTTTGACTATATGCAAACTTGACAGCAGTTTTATCAAATTCACCTTTTAATTGGCTCCAATCTGGACTGGCTGTTCTGCCTGAGGACTCTTTTCTCTCTGTCCTGTAGGGGAGGCCCTCTCCTTCCTGGATTTCATGTCATTTTTTTCTTGATGTCTCTAATCAGACCAGTGCTTCTATGTCTCTAACCAGACCAATGCTAACAGAGGTGCCGACAGGGATCAATGAGGATTGACTATTGTGAGTAAATGCAGTTAGGTTAATTGGGACCCATATGTTAAAAATAGTAAAAATGGCTTCTACTTCACTATACAGAGAGATCAACCCCAAGGGGACTATAGATATAAATGTGAAAGGTGAACATAAAGCTTCTAGAAGATAACAGAAGAATATCTTCATGAACTCAAGATATAAAAGGGTTTCCTCAATAAAACACAAAAAGCACTAGACATAAACTTAAAATTAAGAATGCTTGCTCTTCAAAAGACACCATAAAAAGAAAATAACAACATGCCTTAGAGTAGAAGAAATGCTCAACACATTTAACTAAGGACTAGTATGAAGAGTATCAAAGAGTATGTGAGAACTCCTCCAAATCAGTAAGAGAAAGATAAGCAACCCAAAAGAAAGGTGAGCAAAAGGCAAGCACTAAAAACAAGTAACCCAAAAGGCCAGTAAACACACAATAGTGCCCAATTTTGCTACAAATCAGCAAGGACAAAATAAAACACACTGACATTCCATTACCCTCAGATTAATAAAAATGTACAAGTCTGGCAATACTGAGTACTGGCAAGAATATGGAACAAAATGAACTCATACACACTGCTGGTGGGAATATAAACAGGCATGATGATTTCAGAGATCAATGTAGCATTATCTATGCAGGGGTGAAGATTTGCAGTTCTACTCCCAGGTAAATACCCTAGAGAAATGTTGCCCATGTGCCCCACCTGACATAGTATGGAACGTCTACGAGTTTTGTTTGTAAAAACAGAACACTGAAACTAATTCAACGTACGGGAACATGAGAATGAAGAGATAAGAGATCTTACACAGTCAAATAGTGGGTAGTATATATAGCTACCTAAATAAACTACAATCATGAGCAATGTCAGTGAATCTGACAAATAATGTTCAGGATAAAAAGAACACATACTATATGAATACATACAGAATACATATTATATGAACCCAGTTGTCAAAAGTGGACAAAACTAAAGTATTCATCATAGGAATATAAATCTATGTGATAAGACTATGCAAGGGAATTAATCCAAAATTCACAGTAGTGATCACCTTAGTAGCATGGGATGGAAAGGAGATGCAATCTGAGTGAGGGATACAATGGGGTATCAAAGGTACCGGTGATTCAATTACCCATGTGGGGGGTGGGGATTCAGGAGTTCCCTTTATTAAGCCATCTATGTACATTATACAGTCATTCCTCGGTATCTGTGGGTTCCATATCCATGGATCCAACCAACCCCAGATCAAAAATATTCAGGGAATAAAAAAAGGATGGTTGCATCTGTACTGAACATGTATAGATTTTTCCCTTATCATTATTCCCCAAATAATACAGTGTAACAACTATTTATAACACATTCATACTGTCTTAGGTATTACAAATAATCTAGAGATGATTTAAAGTAAATGGGATGATATGCATAGTTTATATGCAAATACTACACTGTTTGACATCAGGGACTTGCGCACCTGTAGATTTTGGTATTTGCGGGAGTTCTGGAATCAATTCCCTACGGATACCAATGGATGGCTGTATACTCTTGTACTTTATGTCATAATAATATTTTTTTTAAAAACCACTTAAGAGTCTGCACATCCCTCCTTATACCTCTGCAGCTCAAAAACCATCCTTGACTACCCTGGAGGCTTTACTTTCTCGAGTGAACCCAGAACACTTCCACCATGGGAATGCAGGCATAGCAGGCTTTGCTGAGGTGAGGGATGAAGTGCAATTTATATACTGAATAATGAGATCCTCAATCCCCTTCTTTTTCTCAGCTCCAAAGTGATAATCACATTCTTTTTTTTCCCCCTCGAGACAGAGTCTTGCTCTGTCACCCAAGCTGGAGTGCAGTGGCGCAATTCTGGCTCACTGCAACCTCTGCCACCCAGGTCAAGCAATTCTCCTGGCTCAGCCTCCTGAGTAGCTGGGATTACAGGCACCCACCACCGCACCCGGCTAATTTTTTTTTCTTTTTTTTTTTTGTATTTTTAGTAGAGACAGGGTTTCACCATGTTGGCCAGGCTGGTCTCAAACTCCTGACCTCACGATCCGCCCGCCTCGGCCTCCCAAAGTGCTGGAATTTCAGGCATAGGTCACCATGCCCGGCCAATTATCATATTCTTTAACTGCCATGCCATTAAGCCTAAAGGATCAATTTCAAGGTATCACGTGCCAATCCTGGGTATGGTCAACAGGGCATTGCTTTTGTCTTTCTGCAATGGCATCGATGGCTATTGCATCCCTGTGTTTACCACACTATCTCCTTGGCTATCACACATCATTCATGTTTTCCCAGAAGCTCACAGCGGTTACGTCTGTCATCATCATCACAGTCTTAACTTTTGGCTGAGCTACTGCTGGGTTTTTGTGTGTGTAATGAGATATTAACTTAGAAAACACAGACTGTGGTAAAAATGCAGTATTATTATTTTGCTTTGGAATTTGAACGTGTGATAAAAATAGTCACAAAAAGTTAAAACTTACCTCTGCCACTTCCTTTTGAAAAGTCAAAGTCATCTGAGTTCTGCCATAAACAAAAGGTCCATCTCTACAGGAAATATTTTCAAGCCACTTGATAATCAGTGGAGTTGAAACACTAAAAGGCAGATTTCCAATAATATGTACATTTGGAGGATCTGGTGGCAGAGGAAAAAACAACCTGAAATGATTCCATCAATATATTCTGAATACAATTTCAGTGACAAGTAAAATCAGACTGGATATTAATAGCATCAAACAAAAATACATAAATAGACATGGCTAAATATTTTTCATTTCACTTATTATTCAAAAGCAATGTTTTCTCACAATCGGCTTTGGATTATTGAGGAAAAAATTATACTTAATTACTGCTCAGTAACTCAGAGAAAGTCCTTGAATTTCTGGCCTAGGAAATACATGAAAAAGAGTTGGCTGGAGAAAAAAGAGAATTTATTTTGGACATGATGAGATTAAAGTGCCTATGGGATACCTAGATGAAGCTGTCACAGGTCAGATGCCCAGGAAGGGGGTACAGGCAGCATATAAAGATGTGAATGTCTGCAATACATAGGTGGTAAGTGAAACGTTAGGAATGGAGTAATCTGGCAAATTTGCCCAAAAAGAAAAACCCCAGAAACAACAATATGTACAAAGTGGGTAGAAAAATAACCACCAGCTAAGAATAGTTAGAAAAAGTTCACAAATGTAAAAGGAAAAACAGGAGGGGCTGGTATCGGGGAGAAAAACAGCAGAGAAATCCTCCGGAAGACTATGGATTACAGTCAAATGAATGTGGAAGAACTCAGTCAGATAAGGTTTGAAACAGGTAATGAGGAAGGCACTGTGGTTCCAGTGCGGCTGGGCTGGGGCAGAAACCTGAAGGCTGCATGCTAAGAACAGGAGGGCCTGTTAGCTGGCGGAGACTGCGAGTGCGGCCCATCTGAAGGAGTCTGGTCATGGGGGAGGCCAGAGACATGGGGGCAGCCAGATGTGGAGGCACCCTAAGCCCTCCTCCGTTTATTCTGAGAGTCTGTTATAGGAAGAAACATACCCTATTTATCTATGCATTCTGAAGGGCTGCACACAGCGGGTACCCAATAAACACTGCCTGTGAATGACGACTGCCTTGGTTGCTCACTGAATGTGAAAAATAATAGAAAAAGTTAAAACAAAGGCTTGGGCATGGCTCAGTTTACTAAAGCACTTCTTTTTTTCCACTATTTGGAACAAATAACAATTCATAGTTTACCTTACCCTTATATGGTATCACAAAAACGATAAGTTTATTTGCACAGAATCCAAAACATTTAGAAATTTGAGACAAATGAATTAGAATTAAGAAAAAGTAACTAGATTTTATAATTTGGAAGCAGGAAGCAAGAGAAAATTATAATATACATTATTTAATTCTGTTCAGATAATTTTAAATATAAACATAAGACTGTAATAAATGTATCATAAAATGAACATTTGTGCTACAAATAACCATAAAAGAGATGTTTATAACTACCCAAAAGCACTTACCATCTTCCCAGGGTCTTTTAAGACTTTCTGAAAAAGCCTTTTCTACCTTAAATGTCAAGACATCTCCATGAACAATTCTCAGTTTCCCAGGTGCTGCCTCAGAAAGCATCTAGTTTATAAAAAGATCAGTAAAATGAGCTCATATACTTATGAAAGTAACAAAACTAAACTTTTTAAACCTGTGCATTTAAAAAATCAGTTAAAAAAGTCAGAGACTAGGGGTGATCATTAATGAACAAATACTACATCATGTCTATTGCAAAAGACAACGGTGGTGTTTCATTTTAACACATATGAATGATTAGGAATAGTAACAGACAGTACAACACTAGCTTACAGTTTTACAAATATATTAGTGTAATTTTGACCCTCAGGATGACATTATTTCTGCATAGATTTAGCATAAACTCACTCCTAACAATAAGTTTTTAAATTAGAGACTAAGGACATTATCATGAAATATGGATAATTAATCAGGAGTCAACTATATGAAAGATAAGCTTAATTTAACTAAATCTTCATAGCCTAAATATATACAAAGGATTCTACATATCATCAAGATCTGTAACTTAATAGATGGGTAGATTTAGCCAAGTAGAAAGTCACCTGTCGATGCCAGTCTCCACTTGGCACTCCGAGATACTCCTCTGAGCAGAGCATCCCTAATCTTAATATTTGTTGATCCACAGCGCTTATCAACCTATGAATTACCCTGGATGTTTTAACAATAGCTACTTCCCAACCTATTTCCACCTACTAACCGTTTGCTTTCTTTCCTTTTCCTTCTGTCTTTGTGAGCAAAAAGGGGGGAAAAAAGCACTTTTTCCTTTGTAATCTTTTTCTTCTTCATTCCACCTACCCTACCATCACACTCTCACAGTACTGAAGAGTTGGCACTTAATTCAAAAAACTTTATAGCTAAGTCATCTATAAATTCATATTGTGTTAAATGCCCCATACCCAACACAAAACTTGATTCTTGAAGACCGTCGTTACATATTAAAGTCTCTGAGCTTATAAATTTTAAAAGGCAGGAGTGAATATATCAATGAGAAGAAATATCACTGTAAGGCAGATTTCAAGGGAAGAAGTGACTTTCTTCCCACATTAAGTCAGAGCTCAGAGAACCTTGGCTTCAACTCAGTTGCCAAGATTCTAGAATGTGCCTAGCACTGGATAGGGATGGTGAACAGGCTCAAAGGGAACATTTGCCCTGAGCCTACCTTGGTCCTAATTCTCTGGGTCCATTAAAGCTGATTTTTTTTCTCCTAACACCTCTCCTTGCCCAACTCATACAACCAAGAGGGAGGATAAACAAGATGATCACAGAAGCCAGAGAGGAGACACTGGACCAAGAAACATGGCTTGTGGATTAGTCCACCTTTGGGGTTAACACTGTGCTGTGCACCTGCCTCTTTACAGCACTTACAAACTGTATCTCAATTTCCCCTGCAACGACATATGCTCCTTAAGGTCAGGACCCATTTCCTAGCTACCTTTATAGCCCCTGTAGCTACAGCAATGCACGGTGAGTGCTTAATACATATTTAAGAAGAAGTGCATGAATAAGTGAATGACCAAATGGCATTCAGGTCTTTGTAAAGCCAGAAACTTTCTCTTTTAGCCTGGGAGATCCAATTTTGTAGGGTCTAGAAAATTGCAAAGATCTACTTTACAAGCCAATCAGGCAGATTTATACAAATAATCTTTCAGAAATAAATAGTTGAAGTGCCTCTACTGGTAAGAGGCTAAACATATTTTAAGTCTGGAAATCATCTAGTTTGATATGTTTAGCCATGGTAGTTTAGCAAAAATAATCGCATGCCTCTGGTATTAATATACTTATGGATTATTTCGAATTACCACTCATTACTAAAACTTGATCTGGTGAGTTCCAGGCAATAAATCTTGGAAAATATAACAATTTCAATATACTAAAAATTTAAAAAGAGACAGCTCTCTATGTGGCATGCTCTTAATGTATAAAACCACATATTTAATCATAGCACTTACCGTCAACGGAAAATGCTAAAATTTTTTCTATAATTATGTTTCACAAAGTTAAGACAAAACAAATCGGCGTGCCAAAAACAAAGAGGCAAAACTAAAAGCTTATATCTCATAGTGTCAGTATATAGAAAGTACTTAATAATTAGTAGTTAGGACTAAAACACAACAAAACAATGTAAAATTGGCTCTTTGTCATTAACTTATATGCTCTGATAATCACATTTCAAACGTTAACTTTTCCCACACTGACAGGTACAACTGCATATCTAAAAGCTAATATAACATAAATAAATTTACCTTCCTTTCCTAGGTTTTGTTTTTGTTTTTGTTTTTTGTTTGGTTTTTGAGATGGAATCTTGCTCTGCTGCCTAGGCTGGAGTGCAGTGGCGCAATCTTGGCTCACTGCAACCTCCACTCCCAGGATTCAGGCAATTCTCTTGCCTCAGCCTCCCTAGGAGATGGGATTACAGATGTGCGTTACCACGCCTGGCTAATTTTTGTATTTTTAGTAGAGACGAAGTTTCACCGTGTTGGCCAGGCTGGTCTCTAACTCCTGACTTCAAGTGATCTGCCTGCCTTGGCCTCCCAAAGTGCTTGGATTACAGGTGTGAGCCACCATATCCAGTTCCTTTCCTAGGTTTAAAACTACATTTCTTTTGGATTCCCGTTCACTTTTCAATCTCAGTCAATGACAAACCAAATCCTCCCCACACTTTAAAACGTGCACCTCATTCTTGACAATTTGTAGCTTGATCTACTTTGCAACTCCCCACTGCAGAAGGAATGAATGCTGGTGTTAACAGATTTATGTGAAGTCCTTAAAGCAAGTATGGGGAAAAAGTGCTAGACAGACTAAATTGATATTATGATTATTGACAGTACCCTTTTAAACACTTCAAACGATATTAAGCAATGACACACAAAAACTTTCTAGCCAACCAGTAACAGAAATGTTTTCACTACCATAATGATACATGGGGTATGGTGAAGGAGTGGGAAAAATCACTATTATATGCATTCAAGAATAACAATGGAGCATTACACTTCAAAACCCTGGAGGTGTTATCACAGAATGTGCTTAAAGGCACAGCCAGTCACAAATGCAGGCACCAGATTACAGCCAAATGAGTACTTTTACAGACACTCTCAAATGGTTCTTTTCACTTTTATTTTAGTGTTCAATTCTATATTCTTCCAAAATGAGATGTATGCCAGTTTAGAGTAAAAGGCATCATTACACAAGGCTATAAAAGAAGAAACCGAAAACCAAACCATGAAGAAGGGAAGCATACACGTAAAACACAAGAGCTAACAATCCTGACAATCGTGAGAGCTGATTTACATAATGAAATATACAATTTTTGCTTTTCAATAGTAGTTGTACCAAGACTCCAAGAGATAATTTTTTTCCTGGTATTATGCTTTGTAAAGGGCACATGAAACAATGTCATAAACAATGCCTTTAATAAAAGTTAAAATACAAATGTAGAAGCATCTTTCTGTGGCCATTTAAAAAAACCTCTCCTCTAACCAAAGTCTTAGTGAAAGCTCCTCTGCAGGGGGCAAGTAATTGTGGTTCGGCTAGGCAGTTTTTTGTTGATTTTACTGGATAAGGAAATAATTTATACAATTCTTAGAACTTACACAAAATTATCAATTCCTTAAGAAAGAAGAAATACTACACCGAATAGCTATTTTGTACATTTTGTCACCTTCTCATGTAAGGGGTTCATGGCAGCCAACACTGTAGTTATATTAATTATCTTCTTCCTGATTTGCCACATAGTAGGGCCCAAATTTGAAACAGGGCTGGGCAAAACTGTTAAGCAAACTGTATGAGAAGGAAATAATCTATAGTATAAAATATAGTAGTTGAAAGACAAAATTTGTATTCTTATATATAACACATATAAAAGTACTGCTGTTTATTCATAAAAAAATAAAGATGTTACAACAGACTTTTCAGACTTTTAGAGAGAAGGTCACAGCATGATGTCAAAATGTCAATTAGCTTGCTTTATTTTAGTGTGTAAAATAACTTGAATTGTATTAAAAATGTCCATTTTCAGACTTTTCAGTATTTTAAATTTATGAACAGAGCAAAAACAAATCACATAACCACTTGTATCTTAAATGATACTACAAATATCTAAAAATATTTTTATAGGAATTTTAAGTTTGTTGGACATTTCAATGTCATTATCAAATCTTTCACTCTCTTTTTTAAATTTGACATTAGATTTGTATTAGTCCGTTCTCATGCTGTGAATAAAGACATACCCGAGCCTGGGTAATTTACAAAGGAGAGAAGTTTAATTGACTCGCAGTTCAGCATGGCTAAGGAGGCCTCAGGAAACTTACACTCATGGTGGAAGGGGAAGTAAACATGTCCTTCACATGGCGGGAGCAAGGAGAAGTGCCAAACAAAAGGGAGAAACACCCCTTATAAAACCATCAGATCTCATGAGAACTCACTCACTATCACAAAAACAACAGCATCGGAGTAACTGCCCCCATGATTCAATTACCTCCCACTGGGTCCCTACCACAACACATGGGGATTATGGGAACTACAGCTCAAGATGAGATTTGAGTAGGGACACAGCCAAGCCATATTGGATTTTATTCTATTTGCTTGTTTTATTTTTAATTGACACACAATAACTGTATGTTCTCACCACAAAGAAATGATGTTTGAGGTGGATATGCTAATTATCCTAATTTTATCATTATACATTGTACACAATGTACAGGTACGCTAACTACGTAACCATCTTCCTTAGGCCAATGTATAGGGAGGCTATATTGCACAATCCTCTTCCTTAGGCCAAGAACACTGAACCAAATTTCACCCTTTTCTTGATGACCTGGGGTCACTGTTGCCATTAGAATAATGACAGATGCTAATTATGATATGCTTCTACACATGTGTACAATATGATAAAATTAGGATAATTAGCATATCCACTTCAAACTTTTATCTTTGTGGTGAAAACATTTAAAATTCTCTCTTCTAGCTATTTTGAAATACACTATATATTGTCATTAACTTAGTCACCCTACTGTGCAACAGAATGGTATTGCACAGCAGAACTTATTCCTCCCATCTAACGATAACTTTGTACCTGTTGACCAGCCTCTCTATCCCCACCTCCCTTGCTTGCTTTTTAAGCAGGATCTGAACACCTAAGTATAGTATAGACTCATTTGCTTAGCCTCATCAAGGAATTAGATGTTTGATTTAGTAAATTTTCTATTCAATAAATGTTTATTCCTTTAAGTGTTAACATTTTAAAATAAGAAACATATAGAAGAAAATCTTTCTAAACTATATTGCAGAATCCTCTTCCTTAGGTCAAGAACACTGAACCAAATTTCACTCTTTTTTTGATGACCTAGGGTTATTGTTGTCTTTAGAATAATGGCCTCAACAGTTATGAAGGTGTTTTTGCTACCCTATTATTATTATTGTTTCTTCTGTCTTTATATTTGTCCTTTATAGCTTTCTGTCACTGTAACAACTGTTACTTCTTACAGTTGTCAGTGGACCTGCTTCTACCACTGATCTCTGTACTTCTACTTTGTATGGACTAAAAAGTCACTTTGGCTGTAAGCCACTTTTTGCTTATTTGTTGAGTTTTGTCTATGTTACAATTAACTATGGTAACATCAAGTAAGTTACATGTATAAAGTAAGTAGTTATGTCACAACAGTAAGGTAGGCAATCTTCCTGTTTAAAAAATTTGTTAGAAATTAAAGAATTTCAAAACTTCATTATCTCTAATTAAAAATAGCTCTTTCTGCCTGGATGCTGAAATTACCTCATATGTCTCTTTATAAGATGGCTGGAAGGGGAATAATTAAAATAGCAACTATTACTGGCTACTGGGATTATGCCAGGCTCTTTACATCCATTTCTACCCATCCTTGCAATATCCGCAGAAGAGAACTATTATTCCCATGCTGCAGATGAGAAAGTTGAAGCTAAAAAAGGTTCAATAGCAAGCTTAAGGTCACGAAGCTAGTAGGTGGCCTATCTGAGATTTGGTCACTAGACTATTTGATGCTCAATCCCATGAACTGTCCACTATGCCAATGAAGTGGAAATAATCAGTGTTTACCTATAAAAAAACCCCAAAGGTTAGGAGTCCTAGGCAGGTGAATCCCCTGAGTTCAGGAGTTCGAGACCAGCCTGGCCAACATGGAGAAACCCAGTCTCTATTAAAAATACAAAAAATTAGACGGGCGTGGTGGTGGGCGCCTGTAATTCCAGCTAATCGGGAGGCTGAGGCAGGAGAATCGCTTGAGCCTGGGAGGTGGAGCTTGCAGTGAGCCAAGATCGTGCCACTGCACTCCAGCCTGGGCAACAAGAGCAAAACTCTGCCTCAAAAAACAAACCAACCAATCAACCAACCAACCAACCAACCAACCAACCAACCAACCAAAGGCAATACTAACAATACAATGACTTACTTTCTGTCTCCAAAAATTCTTCAAAACCACATCATTTAATGGTTAAGAAGAATCCTGAAACTTCTTACTCTGACAAAGATGGAGTCTAAGGGACCAGGCACATTCTCCTGCCTTAAACCAATTTAAAAAATGGAGAAAATAGAAGAAACAACAATTTTCAGACATTAGAGAGCAAAAAGCACAGGAAAACCTACAGATCCAAGAAGCTCAATGAATTCTACACACAAGAAACATGAAGACAATTATAGTGAGCACATCATGATGAAATTGCTCAAAAACAGTAGAAAATATCAAAAGCAGCCAGAGAAAAAAGAACAAAGATAAGGATGATAAAAGATTTGCCAGCAACAATGCAAGTGAGAAAATGGTGGAGCAAATTCTTTAGAGTAATAAAACAAAAAAGCTGCCAAAATATTTTCCAAAAATGAAGGCAAAATGAAGGCTTTTTCAGTCTTCAGTCTATAGTAATAAATACAGGTGGTTGTTGGTGAAACAACAGACCTATAGATAAATAGAACAGAATTGGAAGTTCAGAAATAAACTGACACACATAAAATCAGCTGATTTTTGACAATAGTACCAAGACAATTCAATGAGGAAAAGACAGTATTTTCAACAAATAGTATTAAAAAAGAACCTAAACCTTACCTCACACAATATGCAAGAATTAGCTCAAAATGTATCAAAGACCTAAATGTAAAAACTAAAATTATAAAATACCTCAAAGAAAACATAGGAGAAATTTTTAGTGATCTTGGTTTGGCAAATATTTTAAAAATAAGACATAAAAAGCATAAAATCTAGAAGAAAAAACTGATAAATTGCACTTCATAAACATGACATTTCTGCTCTTCAAAAGACAGTTATGAAAATAAAAAGGTAAGCCACAGCTGAGAAAACATCTGCAAAATCTGTATCTGACAAAGCCCCAGATCCGAACTAGATAAATATCTCTTAAAATTCAATAATAAGACAAAAAAAGTAAAAGTACTAAAAATATTTGAACAAATAACTCCCCAAAGAAGATACAAAGATGGCAAATAAGCACATCATATGTCCAGTATCATTACCTATTAGGGAAACGCAAATAAAAACCACAAGAGGATACCGTTACATATTCACTAGGATGGCTAAAATTAAAAAGACTGACCATGCCAAGTCTCAGCAAGCATGTGGAGCAACGGGAACTCTGAAGTACAACTAGTGGGAATGTAACATGGCACAGTCATCTTATAAAACAATTTGGTAGTTCCATAAAAAGTATAATATATGTCTACCACAGGACCCGGATATTCTACACAGGACCCAGATATTCTACTCCTAGGTTTTTACTCAAGAGAAACGGAAGTGTGTATCCACACAAACACTTGCATATGAATGTTCATAAAAGCTTTATTACAGTATAAGAGCCAAAAAATAGAAAAACCCAAAGTCTCTCAACAGGTGCACAGATTCACAAATGTGGTATATTCATAAAATGGAATGCTATTCAGCAATAAAAAGGAGCAAACTACTGATGAACACCTCAACATGGATGAATTGCAAAATAATTATGCTAAGTAAAAGACATCAGACCAAAACAAAAGTACATATTGTATGATTCTATTTATATAAACTTCTGCTATAGAGATAGCAGATTAGTGGTTGTCTGGGATAGGTAAAGGGGGAAGGAAAGGACAGAGTACAAAGAAACATGAGGAATCCTGATGATGATGATTGTTTATTTTCCTGATTGTGATGATGGTTTCACGCAATCACACATATGTCAAAACTCAGTTAACTGGGGGCGGTGGCTCTTGCCTGTAATCCCAAGCATCTTGGGAGACTGAGGTGGGCAGAATGCTTGAGCCCGGGAGTTTGAGACCACCATGTAGAAATGGTGAAATCCCATTTCTACAAAAAAATACAAAAATCAGCCAGGCATGGTGGTGTGCACCTGCAGTTCCACCTACTCAAGAGGCTGAGGTGGGAGGATTGCTTGAGCCCAGGACGTCAAGGTTGCAGTGAGTTGCACTCGTGTCACTGAACTCCAGCCTGGGTGACAGAATGAGACCCTGTCTCAAAAACACATACACACACACACAAATCCTCAGTAATTTGTACACTTTAAATATGTGCAGTTTACTGAGCATCAATTGTATCTCAAAAAAGCTGTAAAACAAAGTGTATTAGTTCATTTTCATGTTGCTCATAAAGATACTCCTGAGACTGGGCAATTTACAAAAGAGGTTTAACTGGAGTCACAGTTCCACATGGCTGGGGAGGCCTCACAATCATGGTGAAAGGCAAGGAGGAGCAAGTCACATCCTACGTGGATGGCAACAGGCAAAGAGAGAGCTTGTGCAGGTAAACTCCCATTTTTAAAACTATCAGATGTTGTGAGACTCATCCACTATCACGAGAACAGCACAGGAAAGACCCACCCCCATGATTCAATCATATCCCACTGAGTCCCTCCCGTAACACATGGGAATTATGGGAGCTACAAGAGGAGATTTGGGTGAGGACACAGAGCCAAACCACATCACAAAGTATTTAGTGTGATTAACTCTCCATAAATATTAGGTATTATTATATTATTTTTAATATATGAAGCCTTTAAAACAGTGCTCTGCAATCTTTTGGCTTCCCTCGGCCACACTAGAAGAACTATCCTGGGCCACACATAAAATGCACTAACGATAGCTGACGAGCTTGAAAAAAAAATGCAAAACAAATCTCATAATGTTTTAAGAAAGTTTAAGAATTTGTGTTGGGCCGCAGGCAGTCTGTGGGCAATAGCTTGGACAGGTTTGCTTTAAAATAAACAGAAAAAAACAAAATAAAATGAGGGAGAATCTGGACTACTTCTCTGAAGGGGTACAAATGATTTACAAAATTTATCTCCACTTCAGAAATGCAGAAGAACCTATCAAAGCTTCAAATTCCCTGAGATGTCAGAAAATCTAAGTTATTTCCAGTTCAGAAACGGGAAAAAAACCTATCAAGGCCTCAAGCTCCTTGAGATTCAGGAAATCTCCTCACTCCTCTCC
The DNA here is from genome assembly GCF_043159975.1 of Macaca nemestrina. Taxonomy (NCBI): domain Eukaryota; kingdom Metazoa; phylum Chordata; class Mammalia; order Primates; family Cercopithecidae; genus Macaca; species Macaca nemestrina. Next base: position 74,576,462 of record NC_092129.1, read on the forward strand.
ACAGCACAGAGCATCCAGTCTGTCATGAAAATGTAACAAGAAACAATGAAAAACTTAAAAACCTAGAAATGCACAATCAGAATGTGACAACATCAAGAAAAGAAACCCTAGGTGTCCAATGCAAGTTTGATGAGTTGGAGAATGCCCCAATGTTTCCATAGCACTGGGGAATTTTCTAGTGCTCCAATGGAATAACATGACTTCCTCCGATACCTCTTTCCAGATCAGAGGTCTCCTGATCAGTCATTAATCACCAGAGGTAATCAAGGCATAGGGATAATAATTTAATTGATTACTTATAACTAAGATATTATTGAGTGCTTTCTAAGTATCAGGCATACACTTATCCTCATACGAGTCCTACAAGCAAACTGAGGCACAGAGGACAAAATTACCTACCCAAAGTCACCCAACTAGTAGTAGAATCTGAAGTTAAACCCAGGCAGGCTGATGCTGAAGTCTGTGTCTTTACCACAAAACTATACTATACTAAACATACTAGACATGTTTTTCTTACCTTTAGAACATGCTGAGCATGAATCCTGTATGAGCACCAGCTTTTCTTTCCCCTAAACTGCCTCATGAAAATACTGTAGGAATTGAATTAAGCTATAAATGACAGGCTTTCAGCTAGAAGATATTTTATAAATTATTACAATTTCTTTAAAAAGTAATTATATTAGCTTAGAAATCACTAAAATGGAATCCTTAAAATAGATCACTTTCTTTCTGCTTTTACTCAGTTTTATGATTAATTTAGTACCTCTAAAAGAAAGTAGTTTTACATATTGAAACATTCCTTACAGGGGGAAAAAAAGCCCATTTGATATTTTAGTACCCAACATTTCTTTTTAAGGCAAATTCCTTTCTTGCATATAAGGTACTAAGAATTAATTTTGTTTCTACTGAAAACAAATGAGAAGTCAAATATACATTTCCTGTAGAGTAATGTAACTTGAAATCAGCCTTCAAATTTAGAAAAAAAGAGCATAAAACTTTTTCATTATCAATGCTACACAAATATTTACTTTCACTATTTAATGATACATTTAATTATCAAATATGAGAGATACATACACACATACATACACAGATACAGAAATAGTCGGTCAACCTTTTTGTTTCTCATGTGAGACATTTACTGAACACCTCTATGTACCAGGTACTGTTATGTGAGATAGAGGTACAGCAGGGAACAAAACAGACACAAATCTCTACCCTCAGGTATTTACACTCCAGACAGGTGAGTCAGTTAACAAACAAATGGGAAGAACATATATACAGTATGTCAGATGATGATACATCGAATGAGATAAAACACGGCTGGAGTTAGGAACGTAGTGACTTAGGGGTTTGGGGAAACTGAGAAGAGAAGGGTGGCAGTCACTCTTTTCAACAGTCTGCCTTCGAAGATCTTTTGTTCATATCAGAGAGGAGAATATGTGGGAATGAATGGATATCTGGTTCACCCCTGGCCTAATAAGAAAGAATAAACCCAACAAATGGTGACATATGAGGGACAAGAAGTCTTTTTAAGAGCAAAAAAGTCACGTGAGCATTCCTATGTCCAAAACGGGCTACATGAATAAGCCCAAAGGGGTTTATACAATTATTCAGTTTCTTTTCATAATCTCATGATCTTACCAAAAATAATAATGTTCCCATTTCCACCTCTAACTGATATATAATTCTTAAAAAATCAGATACATGCACAAAAAGTTCTAGGTTTTCAAAAACAATTTTTCAAACTGTTCTTCTGACAAAAATTAACATTTCTCCATTAATATATACACAAGTTAGTATCAGAATGTACTCATTTTAAATCAATTTCTCCTTTTGTACAGAAATAATAATGTAGAAAACTACATTATTCTATTAAAGTCACATGATAAATTGCTTGTCATCTGAGCCAAAGGTTCAGGGCTCTTTTAAAGTTTTAAAATTACAGAGGAATCAAACAAAGGCCTTTAAGTCATTAAATGTTCCCTTATGAGGATATCCCTTTACAAGATCACTGATACAATCTATTTCACTGTTTGCTAGCGTTTTAAAAAAAGTAAGTTCCTCCTTATTTCAAATCCTCAATCCTGTCTCCCTCAATTTCCATCTATTTGTTTTAGTTCTTTCTTAGAAAAGATCAAAACAAGCTTATCCTATCTACCACCAACCTTGGATGTGCAGCTGTGTACGCTCCTACCCAGGGCCTCTTTTCTCCAGTTGAAACATGCCCAGTTCCTTCAACTCTTATTTCTCATACAATAACAGTGCCTGTATTTTAAAGATGCATATATCATTTTATTTATACCTCATCCTAAATCTATGAAAGTACAACTTCCTTCCTTCACTTAAAAAATTTATCTTATAAAAGAATCCTTAAGCTGCATAATTAAGTCTCTCATGATGAAAAGCGTGCATACGTCTTACTCATCTTTTGTTTGAGGAAATGCTTTTTGAACCTAAATGAAGTTCTCAAAAGTCACACCAATGAGTCATTACTGGCCATTATTTATTATTATTTATTTTTGAAGGAACAGGCCACGACATGCATAGCTGTTAGTAGACTTTAAAAAAAAAATCACATAAAACAATTAGTTTGTTTAGCAAAAATGTGTAAAGCAGGTTTTTTCAAGGTGTAGTCAACAGACCATCTGAGAGTCCTTGTTAAAAATGGAGACTTCCAGATTTCTCCAGACTATGGAATCAAAATCTCTGGAATGGGGCCTTGGGGATCTATAGTTGAGGAAAAACCTACATAATCTTTGTGTACCCTGGGGTTTAAGCATCATGGCATAAAGATTTAAATTCAGCTTTTGCCTCCTAAAGAAGGCTCTTTGGGTATCTCACCTGTAATCCAGGAATAAATCGAGTGTCCTTTTCAACCACCAGAAGTTCAGCGACGTCGGCATTGAGAATAGATCTTGTGATTCCCCCTGGCCCAGGGCCCACTTCGTAAACATACGCATTTGCCAGATTGCCAGCTTTCCTGACAATTTTATCTAGAGGAAAAAGAGTTTTAGTTATCTCGATTAACTTGGCAAATTTCAACGTATGAAATTTAGCGAGAAAAATCTTCTATAAAAATCCAGCCATTACCCAATCAATTGATCCTTTACGTACAACATTTATTTGACTAACTCTCTACTTAAATTAACATGAAGTGGCAATTCAATATGCTACCACAGCACTGTTGAACTGTACCAGTTCCTTAACAAAAACAGGATTAGCATGACAAAGTTTCTTAGCTTAAATTTAGCTAATATTGCAGTTTCTATCTGCCCCATGCAAATTCTTTTCAAATGGATTTGAAACCAACCACCTCCTAAGAACAGATTAGATAAGCATGCAGCACTTTTCTATAGTTACTGAACATTGAATATCTGAATAAGCAACACTAGTTTCACATACAGAATCTTCAGTATTGCTAGTATTGCTAGTGAAATCCAAAAGCAAAAAGTGCTGAAGTCTCCTTTTTATCTAGAGACATCTTGTTGGTGGTCAATATGGCAACGGCAATAAGTTCTTAGATCACAGGATTTTCAGAAATTTGAATTCTTAGTCATTTTCAGGAAAAAGTTAAATTGAGCAGTTGAGGGTTTTTAAAGCTTTGCACACATGCATGTTAATATGGAAAAATAAATTTTTTAATCAATCAAATTCAACTTAGCAGCCCTTAAGACATCATAAAAGAGTAAAGTATTGACTCAGTGCAGCCAATCATCACATCTGGAAAAACATGCAATGGGCTGGTCTCAGTGACTCTGAGATATGGAAATGCAAGGAACTGGTCTTCCTAGGATAGTGGAAATTTAGTCACTGAAAACATACCGGCACTTCTTGTAAGTGTTCACAGTCCTATTTTTGCTTGTTTTCAACAACATATCTTTGCCGGCTAAAATGAAGAAACTAGTTTCTTAACCATCCAAAAATGGTTTAGTCTTTAAACAGGGAGGGAATTAGCATCCACAGACCATCTTACCTATTATGATCGATTTACACACATTCTCACCTAATCCTTACATGTTAACCAAGGACTCCTATCCCAATTTCATTTCTCTTAACCTTTCAGTTTCCTTGTCTATTGTTTCATTTGTACAAGGTCATGGACTTCAACACAGGTATAAATTCTAAAGCCAATGCCTCTCAGAGGGGGGAACAGGAAGGACACATTATGGAATAAATTTAATATTCTCCTTCTTTAAAATGGAGAGTTACAACAGTAGGCAGGTCTCTGCTCTCAAACTTTTCAGGCACATTGAAATACAAATGAATATTAAAGAAGCACTATCAAATCAATGAGCCTGGATTTCATTCTTGCTTTCCTCTGCCTGAGCATCTAACCTCAGGTAAATACCCTAATCTCCCTTAACTCTGGTTCCCATAGAAAGAGTGGATAATACCTAGAATTTGAAACTTACTCCTGAAGATAAAAGCTCATGAGAAAATGTATTTGAAGGATTTTAAAAAATATAACATTATATAAATATATAAAATATATTTTTAAAAATATAGATAGACCTATAACTTCTACCCTAAGAATGGTGATTTATATTTAGGATGTGGCTATAACAAGCGAAAGGGTTGGCACTAGCTATTACTAGAACCAAAGAATTTTAGAGTGGGTAATCTTTTAAAGTAGTAAGCCCTTCTTCCAATTAAAAGATGAGGAAACTACCAGGCGCGGTGGCTCACACCTGTAATCCCAACACTTCGGAAGGCCGAGGCGGGTGGATCACTTGAGGTCAGGAGTTCGAGACCAGCCTGACCAACATAGTGAAACCCCATCTCTACTAAAAATATAAAATTAGCTGGGCATGGTGGCTCAAGCCTGTAATCCTAGCTACCTGGGAGGCTGAGGCACAAGAATCACTTGAACCGGGGAGGCAGAGGTTGCAGTGAGCCAAGATCGTGCCATTGCACTCCAGCTTGGGCAACAAGAGCGAAACTCCGTCTTGAAAAAAAAAAAGATGAGAACACTTAAGAGTTACATTATTCTATCCAAAGTCATATTGCTACAGGCAGAATAAAGACTACACGTCCAAGAAATAAAACATTTTATGTTTTCTGGAGTGTGCTTCATTTAAGTGAAAATGAACTTTTTGGGCGTGATTTACTGCTCTTTGCAACTTCTGAAGTGGGACCAAACAGAATGAAATATGAACATCTCAAAACCTAAGTACTCCAGCACTGACTTAGTAGCCATATTTGTAATATATTTTTGCAATCTCATCTCATAGAACATCACTAAGCAATGGTGATGGTAGTTGAACGACCATATATTAATACATTCGTCAAAACTCATCAAATTGAGCACTTCAAACTGGTGAATTTTACTGCATATAAATTATATCTCATAAAAAGTGACTTTAAACAATTAGGTGTGGGAATGTAAAATTGCTAAAAGCTCCTCGAGGAAACACTGCCTTGTTCACGCCCATATCCTACCCCCAACACTAGCACAACGGTGCTTGCCTAATACATACTTATGAATGAATATTAGCGTCCCCGAGGCTTTCTTAGACTCAACAGGTAAACGTTTAAACCACGAATCCTACGAGGGATACTCTTTTCACCAACTTATTGATAAAATCCTGGCACCAATTTAAATTCTGGTAACTTTAAACTGCATGTAAAGCAAGTCCAGTCAGCATGTGCTGTACCACTTCAGAGTGATTGATTTCAAAGTGACCCAGATTCCAGTATTCACCAGCGCCTTTCACGACACACGAACCCTTCCTCCCCTAGTGAGCTCGGCGTCTATGCAGCCTGCCTGCAGGCTACACTCCCCTGAACGCGGAGTTTTGTGAGCAATCAACGCACTTCACGTGTCTCCTGGGCGGTGGGACCGGAGTTCTTTTGATACAAAGAGGTCGAAGGACCTGACCAAAAGCCCGTCGCACGCCAGTGCTTGGACACCCGCCCGCGGGGACGTGTGAGACCCCCCGGCCCACGCCCCTAGGGACACTGGGGAGACATCCGGGGAGCACTGCTAAGCCATCCACCTGTCAGCCTCAAGTCCAGGAGGAAATTCTGTGATAGCTGCTTCGTTGCTTGCAGTCTGAACAACTTAATGATTTCTCGAATCGTGGGCAACGGCGGGAGACGGCAAGTACTGAGCTTCCCGGGGGCAGCCATGAGACTCGGCAAGCACGAGCCACCCCTGTCTCACCCCGGCCCTTCACAGACGCTCCGAAAGTAACGCGCAGGGTAGGAATCTGCGAGACGTAAGGCCCGCCTCGGAGCCAGCCCCATTGGTCAGACCTACCCCACCGGAAGCGATGACGGTAGACAGGAAATCCGGGTGTGCTGAGAGCGCATGCGCTGCGTCCTCCTGCGAGAAAGGCAGGCAGGGTGCGCCGCGACTTCCGCAAGTAAGAGCGGCGGAGGAGCCGGGTGGGCGAGGCTTCTCTGGAGCGGGCGGTTGGGAGAGCGCCCAGGAGGGCGGGACGAGGCGGGGCCTGGGCAGGGTGGGGTATTTCGAGGGAGTTGCTCTGGGATTTGGTGCAGCCGCTTTACTCCAGCCCTGAAGGTTCTAAGGGCTTCTGGCCCTTTGACGTTCCAAATGCCCATCTGTGAATATTAGACGAAAAGCGGGTGTTTAGAGGCAGAGCTATTGTTTGTTTGTTAGCAGTTCTTTCTTACGGTGAGGTGTTTTTAGAACCTCCGCTCTGCAGATGCTGCATGACAGGTTTTTAACTTTGTTCAGCCTCAGTTTTTTCATCGGTTAAGTGGACCTAATGTCCACCTCAAAATTGTGAGCACTAAATGAGAGAGTTCGCCTGGTGTGCACGTTGAGAACACAGTGCACGCATGGCATTGGGTAAGCTCGTACGTGATCAATGGTGGCTGTTATAATTGTTTGGCAGATGAATAATTAGCCAGTGTAAAGAGGTCATTTAATTTGCTAGGATTACAGCTAAGAACAGAGAGAAGACTCAAATATGAGTTCTGCCCTTCCATTATACCAGATAAAACAACGAAGCAAAGAAAAATATTAAAGTTTCTCTGATAGATGGGATAATTTTGCTCTTTTAACCCTGCTTATATTTGGACATTGCTGCATTGATCACAAATGAATCTTAACGTTTTTGTCCCTCAGTAAGTTTTAAAAAAAGCTAATGGAAACCGAAATAACTGTGGGCATGATACAGAAATGGGGAGTACTTTGAAATTCCAGTGGAAAACCCAACCACCTTCTATAAAAGCTATTTTAAAAGGAACTGAGATAATCTCCTAACTTTAAAAAACAATGGTGACTACCATAGAAGTAAGGAGATTTACCCAACGTGGCATCAAAATGTAGGCTGAAAGTACAGACTCTTGATTCAGATATCTTATTGTCCACAACACACTCTACCTGAGAAGGCTTTCATTCCCGGTTGTATTCATTATTTCACGTACTCCTCGCAATGGTCCTGTGTGAATGAAATTATTATTCTTAGTTTGCTGTGAAGAAATAGGGGAGGTGAGGTCATTTGACTTGCCCAGAGTCAGACAGCAAAGTACAGAGAGAAGACAACCTGAGTTGTGTCTTTTCTGAGTTCTGATCTCACTGGCCACACTCAAGTGTCAGCTTATTATTTTTAAGCTAATTTATGTTAATTTATTAACATTTAAATATATAGAAATACGAATCTAGGTGTAAACATAAGCTTACAGTTTTCATGTAACTATTTAAACAATTGTAATAAATATACACAAAACCAATATAAATAGTCTTATTAATTGACAGTGATGAACACTGTTAAATCATTACACTTAGTGCTAACTGGCAAGATTCCTTTTTTTTTTTTTTTTTAAAGTTTCAGCTTACCAGTGATACAGTGTGCCATTTAATGACTGGATGTTCCATTAGTTTCTGAAGTCAAACTATTACCAAATCTTTGTTCAAATTTTTTTCCATTGTCACTTGTCTTTCTTTTGGAAGAGCATGGAAGCTACATATTAAGTCTGCCTGCATCTGTTTTCAGTAGCTTGTAAACAAGTGAATTTGAATTATTTGGCACTAATGCTACCATGAACATACACGTTGCCTAACAGGTATAAAGAGGATAGTCAGATGACCCTAAATATAATCACATAAGCTTTTTAAAAGATTAACATCAACATAAAAACAAACTACAATCTAAATGAGTAAAACACCTTTGCATGGAGAATTTGTAGATGCCTGATAATTTGTCCCCAGATGTAAATATGAATTTATGGCCGGGCGCGGTGGCTCAAGCCTGTAATCCCAGCACTTTGGGAGGCCGAGACGGGCGGATCGCGAGGTCAGGAGATCGAGACCATCCTGGCTAACATGGTGAAACCCCGTCTCTACTGAAAAATACGAAAAACTAGCCGGGCGAGGTGGCGGGCGCCTGTAGTCCCAGCTACTCGGGAGGCTGAGGCAGGAGAATGGCGTGAACCCGGGAGGCGGAGCTTGCAGTGAGCTGAGATCCAGTCACTGCACTCCAGCCTGGGCGGCAGAGCGAGACTCCATCTCAAAAAAAAAAAAAAAAAAAAAAAATGAATTTATGGGTGGCTTATACTATGCCATTTTCAATAACTGACATTTGTGAGATTATTATCTACTATTTATAAAGAAGCTTCCTATGTTACTTAATTCTCATTTCAGTTCTGTGATGTAGGTTCACAAAGATGTGTCTTAGTTCATTCCTGCTGCTATAACAAAATATCTGAGACTGGGTGATTTATAAAGGACAGAAATATACTTCTCACAGTTCTGGAGGCTGAAAGTCCAAGGTCAAGGAGCTGGCAAGTTTGGTGCCTTGTGAAGGCTGCTCTCTCTACCTCAAGATAGCATCTTGTTGCTGCATCCCCCAGAAAAGAGGAATGTCATGTCCTCACATGTCCGAAGGCAGAAGGGCAAAAAGGGATTAGCTAATTCCCTCCAGCTCTATCAGGTTGCTAATCCCATTTATGAGAGCTCTACCTCAATTAATTAATCACCCCCTCAGGGCCTCCCTCTCAATATACTACCACATTGGTGATTTAGTTTCAGCACATGAATTTTGGGGGACATTCAGACCATAGCACAGTGCTTTGCTAGTAAGTGGTGGAACTGAGTTTAGATCTTCTGTCTACACTATGCTTTTTATTAACCTCTGGTACGTGTTAAATAATTTTTTAACTGAGTTAAAAATTCTAGCTTAGGAGAATCTTCCAAGTTTTTAATAGTTTTTTGAGATCCAATTTTTATCATCATAAATATCTAATCCTTGGTTTTTAATTTTCAGAAAATTATGCATAACTCCCTGCAAAAGCCTAAGAAATCAGCAGGGGGTGTTTTAGTAGTGTATTTCACATATTAATGCAAATGGTTTTATCCCTTAAAAGAGAGGTATGCAGTTTCATCAGTTTTGAAGCTTTGAAGTGTCTGCTTCATCTAGATACAGATTTTAATATGCTAAAATATTATAATTAATACAGAAATCACTAGCCCCACCTGTCAGTGAAGATGAAGAACTACAAATGATTCATACTAAACTATATTGCAGAATTCTAATTTGCATAAAATCCCAAAATGGTTATATAGGAAAATTACTTATTATTTTAGTATTTATTTTAATAAAAATGCATATGTGACTGTATTTGGCATAAGTGATTTAGTGTCTATTTATAGAAAAAGTGCTAATTCTAAAAGGTTGTCATTTTACCGTTCCCTGAAAGAGACTTGAAAGCTGCAGAGAGCAGTATCTTCCTGCCATGTGGGAATTTGCAGAGAAAATTAAATGTGGTTTGGAATTGCCAAATTGAACTTTATAAAATGACTATTATGGTATGTAAAGTGCCCTTTTCTGATAGTATTTTATAATTACATATAATATGATTCAATGCTCCAGAGAAATATTAAGAGCTGCATTTCGCACAAATTTGGGTTTTTTTGTTTTAATGGCTCTTTGATGCCCACTGTTCACAAAGGAATCTAGTGACCTACCTAGAGGGAAAAAGGAAAAACGTGATAACTCTGAGCAGACAGACCAAATGCTTATTCTGTGGGGATAGAAGTAGGACAACTTATGGCAACAAAACCAGCTAATTGCCTGAGGGAACCATGGAACACTTACACTATTTTTGAAAATATAGTGTTTATCCCTATTTCAAGCAGTATTTGAAAGCCTGCTCATTGTCCCCAAAGGTCTGTGAATTACTATCACGTATTCTAATGAGGTGTTGAGGATGGGCAACTCGTTTGACTCAGGGAGCTATGGGTAGAGCTTTTTCCTATACAGTAAGCAAACCTTTTTGTGAATGAAGAAAATATGCTAACAGCATTATAAAATAATTAGCCTTTATTATATAGGCAAACCTTTGAGATACTATAGGTTCAGTACCAGACCACCAAAATAAAGTGAATATCTCCATAAAGTGAGACAGATGAAGTTTTTGGTTTCACAGTGCATATGAAAGGTATGTTTACATTCTATTGTTGTCTATTAAGTGTGCAATAGCATTATGTCTACAAAAAATATGTACATACCTTAATTTAAAATACCTTATAGCTAAAAAAATGCTAACGGTCATCTGAGGCTTCAGTGAATGTTAATCTTTTTGCTTGTAGAGAGTCTTGCCTTGACTTGATGGAGCTAACTGATCAGGGTGGTGGTTTCTTAAAATAAGACAGTGAAGTTTACTACATCTTTTAACTCTTTTTGTGAAAGATTTTTCTGTAGCATACAATGCATTTTACCCACGGTAGAACTTCTTTCAAAATTGGAATGAGTCCTTTCAAACTCTGCCACTGCTTTATCGACTAAGTTTGTGTAATATTCTAAATCTTTTGTTGGCATTTCAACAATGTTCACAGTATTTTCACAGGAGCAGTATTCTACAGGAGTAGATTCCATCTCAGGAAACCACTTTCTTTGTTAATTCCTAAGAAGCAACTCCTCATTCGTTCAAGTTTTAACATGAGATTGCAGAAATTCAGTCATATATTTAGGCTCACTTCTAATTCCATTTCTCTTGCTACTTCTACCACATCTGCCATTACTTTCTCTACTGAAGTCTTGAGCCCCCCAAAATCATCCATGAGAGTTAGAAACCGCTTCTTCCAAACTTCTGTTAATGTTGATATTGTAGCCTCCATGAGTCATGAATGTTCTTAATGTCATCTAGAATGGTAAATCCTTTGTAGAAGGTTTTCAATTTATTTTGCCCAGATCTATCAAAGGAATTACAATCTAGGGTAGCCATACCCTTACAAAATGTGTTTCTTAAAGTACTCTTTGATTCATGGGCTGCAGAATGGATGTCATGCTAGCAAGCATGAAAACAATATTAATCTCCTTGTGTATCTCCATCAGAGCTCTTGAGTGGCCAGATGTGTTATCAGTGAACAGCAACATTTTAAAGATTTTTTTTTCCTGAGCAGTAGGTCTCAACAATGACTTAAAATACTCGATAACCATACTGTAAACAGAGGTACTATCATCCAGGTTTTGTTGTTTCATTTATTTCTAGAGCACAAGTAGAGTAGATTTAGTGTAATTCTTACTTGCCCTAGAATTTTTAATGTGATAAATAAGCACTGATTTCAATTTAAGGTCACCAACTTCGTTAGCCCCTATTGTTAGCCTGTTGTTTGCAGCTTTGAAGTCAGGCATCGGAATGTCTTTTCTAGCTATCAAAGTCCTAAATGGCATGTTCTTCCAGTATAAGGCTGTTTTGTCTACATTGAAAATCTATTATTTGATATCACGACCTTCATCAATGATCTCTCCATCCCCTCAACATCTATATCCCATACCATCATCAATTCCCAAAATCCTGTCTTGACAACAGATCTCACAATTGACTTCTCTCCAGTTCTGCTGCCAGCATCCTTCACATTCATTCCCGCAACCGCTTTCAGTCTTGTTCTATAATACATTTATATTCAGCAGCAAAATGAGCTTTAAAAGTGGAAATTGGATCACTTCACTTATCTGCATACAACCCTTCAGGGGACTCCCAATTGCATTTAAAATAAAAATGTAATCCCTCGCTATGGCCTAAAAAACCTATGTCCAACCTCATTTAGATCCACCTTCCCGAAGATAAGCTGTGGCCCTGCCGGTCCTCTTTCAGTTCCTCAAACATGCCAAGTGCTTGCTTCCTCTCTTCCTTGCATATGCAGTTTTCTCTGCCTGGGATGATCACCTCCCACTCTTCAGCTGGCTATCGCCTTTTCTTTTTCCGTCTCGACTTCAAGGTGACCTTTTCAACTGGAGCTTTTCTTGACAAATTCTAACAAGAGAAGGACCTAATTTGACCTTTGACAAGCTAACCTTGAGGTTTTGCTTTTCTATTGCTTCCTCAATTTTTTTTTTTTAAGCATAGTCTTAAGTGTCACATCAACAGATTTCTTCCAAAGGTTCCATCTTAGTAGAACAGGTTCAGGTTCAGGGTACACAGGGCTCCTCTTTTTCTCTATCAATGTCTTTGCTAACTGACCTACCGAAAGGTGACAGCCAATGTCTAACAATCAGAAAAAATGCCAGAGGTCACAGAGCTGGAGGTAGATCTAGACCCTCAGGCCAAGCATTAACTCTTTGGTTGGTGGATTATGAGGACTTCTAGGAAGTCTTAAGGGAGAATCCAATGTGGCTCAGGCACCAGTGGCAGGTATTTTGGGGATCCTGGGAGCATCCATTTTTGGCAGGTGTGGCTGTGTCCTAATTCAATATTGTAACAAGTATAATATGGCCATTCTGGTACATTCAGACTAAGCATCAGTCAGTCCTGTTTCTACTCAGGGATCTCAATACCTGTTCTGCGACTCTTTGTCTCAGTCTTGTGTGCCCCCTTTGGTACAACTACCCTTGATTTTCATTATTATTTATGTTGCTTGTTTGTTTTTCTGAGTATATGTCTGTCTTCTCTACTAAAATGTAGGATCCATGAAAACAAGGCAGTATCTATTTGTTCACTAAAGTGAACCAATTGTTCACTTAGAAAAATTCTGATACACAATGGATATTTAATACGTATTTGCTAAATAAATGAATGAAAATGACTTCCTCTGATTAGTTAGGGTACATTTTATTTTCTATAAGAATATGAAACTCCAAAAAATTATAGCTGTTTTCAAACTTTTAAAAGTCCTGGGTAGATCTTTTTGTAGACCATCTTATATTTCTTCCCAAGAACCCCTATCATGAAGCCATCACAGTAGCCTTTCTAAGAAGCTTATATTTCTAAATCAGCTCTCTTTCTCCAGCTTATGCTCCTCTTTGGCTTAAAGTTTTTCCTGGTTCCTTTTTTACCACTTACAGGGAGAATGTTCAGACCTCTTATTGTGCCACTCAAGGTCTGACACAATCTGGGTCTAAATTCCTTTCTAGTTGCATTTCTGTCATGCCTTCCTTTATTTCCTTAGTATATCCTGAGACCTGCTACTCCACAAGAATGCCTCTGCAACTCTATCTGCTTTGTTGGGCGAAATCCTATTCGTTTTCTGGGCCCAACACAAGTGTGACTCCTTGTGAGAAACTTTTCAATATTTACTGACCACCTTCTTGTCATGCTCTCCACTCTGGCCCTGATCCCTTCCACTCTGAGGTCCAGTTCTGCTACATTCAGGAACCCAGCAGAATCCATGTTGCATTTTGCAATATAGAAACTTGCATCATCACATACTGCATTATAATATAATATAATTTCAGTGCCTCCTTTGTCAGACTCTTAGCTCTTCAAATAAAACGGTGTATTTTATTCATCTTTGTGTATGCAGCACTAGCAGGGTGACTGATACACAAGGGGCACCAAGATATGATTCCTGATGAGACCCAAACCATGGAGATTGTTGCCAGTTTTAGACACAAACTGCACAGCAAACTGTATTGAATAGAGCAGGGGGGCTGGAGTTAAGAAAACTTGGGTAAAAAGCCAGGCTCCATCTTCCTTTTACTTCTGTGACCTTGGGCAAGCTACCTAATCTTTTTGGAACTTAGTTTTTGTGGTAAGCACAAAAATGGCCCCCAAAGATGTTCACATTCTAATCTCTGGAAAATGTGAATATGTGAGGTTACATGGCAAAGGGGAATTAAGGTTGCAGATGGAGTGTAGGTTGCCAGTCAGCTAACTTTAAGACAGGGAAATGATCCTGGATTATGCGGGTGAGCCCATTGCAATCACGAGTCCTTAAAAGTGGAAAAGAGAACTGGAAGACAGAGCCAGAGAGATGACAGTGTGAGAGGGACTTGGCCTGATGTTGCTGGCTTTGCAGATGGAGGAAGACGGTGGAGGAGGTTCAAGAGGCAAGAAGGTTGAGCATCCTCCGGAAGCTGGAAAAGGCAAGAAAATTGATTCTCCCCTAGAGCCTCCAGAAAGGAAGGCAGCCCTGCTGACATCTTGATACGAACTCAGTGAGAGCCATTTCAGACTTCTAAATGACTGAATGGCAGGATAACACACTTGTGTTGTTCTGAGCCACTAAATCTATGGTAATTTGTTACGTCAGCCCCAGAAAACCAATGTAGCTGCTTTGACTGCAGCATGAGAATAGTAACAGATGCCTTATAGCATTACAAAATATGTATTATGTCTCATTATACTTCATAAGACAATGCATGTAATGGACCAAATATAGTGCCTAACACTAAAGTTATTTCATAAATTCGTAATTCTCTTCTCCTTCCCTCTTCCTGTGTGAACATGCTCATCTAGTAGACATAGATCTAGCTATATATAATCAACATATAAATTGTATGATATTAAAATAAATGTTCTTATGATATTGAAATGAAATAACCATCAGGATATAGTTCCCTTATTGTTGTAACATATGACACAGTAAGCTCAGAAGATTACTGCTCATTTATTATTCTGTAGCTTTCATGAAAGATGATTTTTCCTTCTGCAGATTTTTATTGAGCTTGGCCGTTGCATATTAAGTCTTTATTCTTTTGCTTCATTATTTAGAGGCATTGACAGTTTTAACACTGGAGAGTTATCTTCAGGACAGAATTATAAATATTATACCTTAACACAAGTGCATCATTTGATCTTACTATTGTCCATTTCAAAACTATTCATTTTAGGCCTATTCGACACCTTTCTTGTTCTTTTTGGGGATGGGAGTAAGGAAGGGTCAGTGGTTCTAATCCAGCAGAAAGGTTTAGGTAGCAATTATACCAAATCAAGTGGAGGTGCAAAATATAAAATCTTGAATTATAATAAAAATGTTAAATGGTGTTGTGAAATTATATACATTATGTTGTGATGGAAATCCTGTAATTTTAGGTTATCTTCAAAATGATTTGCTTAATAGTCTTATAAATGGTAGGGACTATTGGGAAGGAAAGAAGAGTGCCGGCCTAGGAATCTATAATAACTGCAATAGTTCATTTATCTTGCATTATGCTGTATTATATCATGTCATAATATATCAACATCACACCCTATCATAGCATATCGTATTATAACATATATATTACTTATGAGTTAAATAGGCTTTTGTAGTTTCACGTAGGAATCCAATTATGGCTTAAACTGTTTTTAGTTTAAAATTTAGTTTATTTTTAGTTTAAACTATGTTTCAGTCATGATTGGATACCTAGGTGAAACTACAAAAGCAAATTTTAATGACTTCCTATTTCTATAGGAAAAATGCCTCCCAAATTCCAATGAATTTAGAAATGATTTGTTGCAGATTGCCAAACCAAGTTTTTGTAACTGTCCCTGTTATTCGTATTCTCTTGTGCTTCAATCTGCAGCCAATCTTTTTTTTTTTTTTTTTTTTTGGTTTTTTGGTTTTGAGACAGAGTCTCGCTTCTTCACCCAGTCTGGAGTGCAATGGTGCAATCTCAGCTCCCTGCAATCTCTGCCTCCCAGGTTCAAGCAATTCTCCTGCCTCAGCCTCCCCAGTAGCTGGGATTACAGGCATGTGCTACCACACCCAGCTAATTTTTGTGTTTTTAGTAGAGATGGGGTTTCACCCTGTTGGCCAGGCAGGCTGGTCTTGAAAACTCCTGACCTCAAGTGTTGCACCCACCTCAGCCTCCCGAAGTGCTGGGATTACAGGCGTGAGCCACCATGCCTGGCCCCAACCCTTTATTTCTCATATGTATTTTTCAAACTTTTTAGACCATGACCCACAGTAAGAAATGCCTTTTACATTGTAACCCTATATATACACACACCCACCCACACACACACTTAAAAAAACACTCTGTATGTGTGATGCAATCTTTTACAAACTATTTTCTAAACTATTTGACTTTAAAAAAGTGATCGTTACAATTTATTATAATAATTATTACTGCCCAATAATAGGTTATGACCTGCCATTTGTAAAACACTGTCTTACTTTCTTATTAATCCCTAAGCCTAAGAAGTGTAACGTGGTATACTGATCCATTATCTCTGTCAGTTTTCCTTCATTCACTTGCCATGACTATCTTTGTAACTCAGATGACAGACTTTTTTGGTTTGCTTTTTAAGTTTGGGAACCACTAGCAGTGCCGGTCACTAAGAAATGTGGTAGGCATGTAATTTAAATGTATATACTCTCAACTTAATTTATTGTAAAATATCATGATTCGTGTCCTGTGAGAAAGGTTGTATACTATTTTCCCATTCTTAGATGCACTGACTTTTTGGGAGTCTTGTGGTCCATGTCTTTTTCTTGTGTATTAAGTGGAACAGAGAGCATTTTGCTTCTTTTTTTTTGTTACAGGAGAAAGGCCTTCACTGTTAGAGGAAACTTTGGGAAGAAATGGTCCTGGAAGCTTATATAATTTAGGAGGCTTTCTTTAAGAAAAGAATACACCATTATAAATGTAAAATTAATTATCAAAACCATTTATTTGGAATAAGAAAAGGACTGACAAGAAATGACAGATACTTAATGACAAAGAGCACAAACAACAACATCCTGAAAAGTAATGGACTATTTTTTATTGTAAAAGTAAACAAAGAAATTTTATTTTATGTAGCCTAATATTTAATCGAATTTCCTACTTTCAGACTTCTTTGATAATTTTTCCCTTCCATTTCTGAAAGCAAACTCTTCAGTTTCATCTTCACATGATAATGTTTTAGGAATATATTCCATAGAGAGAATAGAAAGACAATTTCATCTTTCTTCTACCATGATTGATTACAGTTTGGTTTTTATTTTTGATAATTTAGAAACATTTCTTATAGCTTTCACAACTCATAGCTGGCAATGTCATATAAACTGTTAGGATTGCTCTCAAATTTGGAAAACCTCTATTAAGTTTTTTGCACATATGATCTGTTTGTTTTCAAGGCATTTCAAGCTTTCTAGTGCATTATCCTATGTTGAATACTTTGAATTAATGACACTCATTAACCAATTTGTCATAGGTGTACTCGTTGTGGTGATGTATTGTGAGTTTATATTTTATTCATTGATAACAATATTTGGTGTCAAAAAATTGGGGTATTTATTTTTTTCCAGTGTATTCATATGATTCACTTGTGTTTATTAATTTGGGTTATCAAGTAATTCATAAGCGTATCATTATTTTTACTCTATTCTTCTGACTGCGTTTGAGATGCTGAATGTTTTTGTTGCAATTTACTTCTTGATATTGAAATAATTTCTATTGATTTTATTGCTCACTCTGTTGCTTTTGTGTCTTACTCTATTACTTTCTTATTGACATTTTCTCTTAGTTCTTTAAATATTTGATTTAAAGATAGCAGAAAGAACACTCCATATTCTCCCAACAGGAGTCTGTAATTTTACATTTATTTTACTGAAATGTTCTGAAACATCTTGCCAAATTTCAGTTAAAATGTGTATTTCTAACTGAATTTCCCCTTTAGCCAGATTCCCAAAGTGCTCTCCGTCACCAGAATACAACCTGAAAAGAGACAGTGGTCTTTTTTAGTCTTTTTAACTAGGGTTAAAATGTCTTGCTTTTGTAAATTTTACAAAAACATACACCATTTGATTAGATTTCTAGAGCCCTTCCCAAGGCTTGAAAATGGCTTGTTCAAGTGAAAGGCCCTAACATTTCAACTTCTCATGCTTCCTAGTTAATCTGCTTGTATACAGGGAGAAAGGCCAGACTGAACCACCTCTTGGGACACCATTATTAGAGACAAGTTGTGACATCAAGGCAAAACAGAGCTTCTCTACAATGCAGAGTCAGTTGTTTGTATCCCCTGAAAATCAGGCCCTGAGGCAAGGGTGTGGATGCAGGTTGTTTGTTTAATTGCCCCTCTTGGAGAGGTGATCCCAGGAAGCACAAGTGAGGAAGTGGGGAAAACGCCGTGGGAAAAGGAGATAGGCCAATTCCAGGGATTAGGGAGTAGTTTCATGTTAGGGCTCCAGGGCAGCTGGGGCTCAATCCCAGGGGATCTTTTGAAAAACTGTGTGCAGCCCAACTCAGCATTGTCCCACCAGAAGTTGGGAAGGCTCCAAAGCCCTCAGGCATGGAAGACAGCAGGGGAGGTGGGGAGCTGTCAGTTTGCCTGGGACCACAACTGCAGGTGAACTCAGGAGGACCATGCGGATCTGGGGTGGGGCAAAGCCAGACAGCATCTGCTACCTTCTGTGAATCTTATTCACCTCCAAGTTTAGGAACTCAAAATTATTTAGAGTGATAAGAAATCTTCAATATTGTGGATCTTTCTCATGTCATTAAGAGGACTTTGAAGTTAGTGGACAATGTGAAGTCATCCCTAACTTGCCAAAGGAAGTGTTCAAATCCAACTATTGAAATTCTAGAATCAAGACATTTTGAACCAGACATGAGTATTCTCTTTTTTTTTTTTTTTTTGAGACGGAGTCTCACTCTGTCACCCAGGCTGGAGTGCAGTGGCCCATCTCGGTTCACTGCAAGCTCCGCCTCCTGGATTCATACCATACTCCTGCCTCAGCCTCCTGAGTAGCTGAGACTACAGGCACCCGCCACCTCGCCTGGCTAATTTTTTGTATTTTCAGTAGAGACATATTTCACCATGTTAGCCAGGATCGTCTCGATCTCCTGACCTCATGATCTGCCCGCCTCAGCCTCCCAAAGTGCTGGGATTACAGGTGTGAGTCACCGCGCCCGGCCGAGTGTTCTCTTTAAACGGAAAGAAGGCATAGTTAGAATTTCTAATTGCCTTTAATTAAGTCTATCACCTCCTAAGTATAAACAAAAGTGGTGAAATATTTTTGGATATACCAACAATGAACAGTTCATTAATGAAAATGAATTTTACCTTTCTGAGGGTTCCCCTTGCATAACTTTATTCATTTTGAGGAAGGCAAGGGCTGGCCATTTTATGCTTATCTACTGTGGTCATCTATTAAAGACTGGAATTATGATAATCCAAAGGGGAAAATAAAATATTTAAAATGAGATTGGTCTAAGTAGGAGAATGAACATCAGGCTAAGTGTTAATAAAGCTGGGTTTTGTCCCGTTTAGTCAGCTCCATAAACCCTGAGAAGCCATTTTTCTTCTCTGTGCCTCAGTTTCCTCATCTGTACGATAGAGGGCTTGGATTGGCTGATCCTGAAGGTCACCTCCAGTTCTGAGGTAGTCGTTGAAAACATGAGGACTGAAGCCTGTCCTAAGGCAGGGGTCTTATTGTGGTATTGTGGACTTGACCAGATATTAACCTTTCTGACCTTTAATTTTCTCCTCAGAAAAATGAAGGGGCTGGGCTATTCTTTAAGGACGCCTCTGTTCTGCCGTCCAGATAAATAAAAATGTGAGGGGAAAAATCTGGAAAAATGCATAGAGTGAAGCTCAGCATGGCCACTGGGTGGCGATCTTGTTCCATGTTAAGAAAAATTTTGTGGCGTTTATCAAGTTTCAAAGTTTGACTTAGCATGGTGAAGAAAGACTTTCAAAAGGATAAAATAAAAAAACAGGCCAGCAAAAACCAGAATTATGGGGGAAGTGACAATAAACAGCAATGCCAAATAAGAGACATAAAATCCCTGTAGTCAAGGCAGTAAAACTTAGAAGGGTATATGAGAGTTGTGTTTTGGGTATTATTTAAAGGAATATAGGAAGAGGAGTACCTTGTAAATTCATATAGTTTTTGAGAAACGTGACATAAAAGTTAACTCTAACATTTAAAAATTAAACTTGTAGAATTACCAAATGCCTTAAGACTGTGCTAGAGTACTGAAGTCTAAACTTAAAAAATCTAAACCAAAGCAGCAAACATTTGTTGTTTCTTTTGTCTAAATCTCAAAGGAACACTTAAGGGAATTGTAATACTGTTCCAACCTTTTGGCATTAAATCAAATGAACCAATGAACAAGTTGTGAGCTTTTTCGCATTTTATGGGAGGAGGTGGTCTTTCTCAGGCTGTCTCACTTACCTTGAGAATCTTGGGGTGATTGTTCCTGAGGCTAGCGATTGCCCCTGCATTGGGTTGAGGGCCATTTCTCTGGGAAGAGCTGAGCATCGAGCATCGGGGAGGAATGCAGAGGAGGATAAAGGTTCTCTGATCATAGTGCCACCTGCCTCTATCCTTAGAAAAGGTGATATTCAAAGAAAAACACAATCTTCCCACCAAAGCACCGGCGAGCATGAAGGGAAGAACCCAGAGACTTGAGGAAGAGGACAATGACAGCCCAGGTTTACACTCCTGAAGATGGCAGATTATGTCTCATAAAATAAGCCGAGATCTGACAGCCGGAGGATGCCTAGGCCACAGTCTGCCATTTCCCATTGTCGACTTTTCTGTTCACCATCCCCTCTGGTTTTCTCCAAGTTACTCTTTATCCTAGTTTTGCTAGGTGGATACAGTTTTCTTCTGAAGGCCAAAGCCTGGGTCCTATTGCCGTCCTATTGCCCCGGTTGCCATGGCTGTTTCTTTTCTCTCCTTTCCTTTGACACATTAGCTATTAGCTTACATAATCCTGTCATCGGTGGATGTTCCCATTCAAAAGGCAAAAAAACAAAAAAACCAAAAAAAACAAAAAAAACCAAGTTATATTGCTAAGTAATCTTTAACAATGAATACCATTCATTATGCATTTGCTTAATGATACAAAGGCATTGTTTGCTCTATTGCAGGTGATAACAGCAGATCAAAGGCACCAAGGTCGGCCGGAATGTGCTTGAGAAGAGCCAGCAGAGACTGTATGGAAATTATGCTTAGCATTTATGTTGCACTTTATACTCTCAAAGGATTCTGCAATTATTAATTGATTATCCCACACAATAGCTCTATGAGGAAGGTCAGTGTCAGTAGCTCTATTTTACAGATGAGGAATCAGATAGCAGTTAAGTGATTCCCCCCTTCCCACCTCAACATTTAAAGATCTTATGTCAAAGCAGACCTAGGGGTGGGGGCAGCAGGTAAGTTACAAAGTGATTGAAGAGTAAACAGACTAGGGCTGCCTCTTGCCCAGGCTCCACTTCCTTTGATCTGTCTTTTGAAAGCCTTCTGAACATAAGCGAGGTTCTGGACTTGCATACTGCCTCCCTGGGGCAGCCTAGTTACTCTTGCTGTGCTTGTCTCTTCTACATATCCACTGTTGTGTGTTTAATTTTATTTCCTTTTCATTCATTCATTCATTCATTCAATGAAACTTAATTGGGCATTTATTGTAGTTGATTTGGTCAGGAATATAGAAATAAAAAACACGATTCTTGTCTTTGAGGAACTTTAATTTCTTAATAGGGATACACACACAACACACACACACACAGACACACACTGCTGGAGGACATGGGATGAAAAAGGTGTTAATTCTTCTTGGCAGCATCACGAAGGTCTATGCTGAGGAGATGGTGTTTGAGCCAGTCTCTTGATAATGGCATGCTTGTGATCCAAGCAGCAGGATCCTGATGGTCCCTAAAGGAGAGATGATAGAAGGTATCCTGAATGTCGGCGACTTCACATTTGCAAAGGCCAAAGCCTGTTAGGTAGGGCCTCCTGTTTGGTAATGTGATAGACTCTTATCCTATAGTGTTTTAATTATTTGTGTGAATGTTTTCCTTTTTTACAGGACTAGAAACAATTTGAAAATGAGGACAAATTCTGATGGCCCACAGCATATTATAGGGAGTAATAGCAGGAATAGCTACCGTGTATCGAGTAAACGAGCCTATTCTGTTTACATAGCTGATTGTAGTTAAGCCTGACAAAAACCTTTGAGGCAGTATTGCTCCCCCCACTACCCCCCGCCCTTTTTTTTTGACAGTTGAGAAAAAGAGAAACTGGGAAAGTTTAAGTAATTTGCTCACAGCTACATAGTTCTGTATGCTATTGAACAAGAATTTGGTGACCTGTGCTTTGTGCTAAGCACTTAGATCCAAATGGTGAGCACAGCAAATGTGGACACTCCCCACATGTAGCTTATAGTCCATGGCAGAAGACAGACATTAGCCAATAATAACCATATGTCAATGTATGATCACAACCTGTAATAAAGTCTCTGCAGGAAAAAACAAAACGTTCAGTATAGGAGAAGCTAGCACAGGGTGACCAGATCTGACCATGGGCCAGTAGACATGAGGAGAGATATGAGGGAAAGGTAAAGGTCAGGGAGCACACACCTGGTGGTTCTGATGGTGAAGCTGAGTAATGAAAGATACATGGGTGTTAAGTAGTCCAAAGAGAAAGCATGTGCAAAGGCCCTGGTGTAGGAGCTGGGAGTATCTGAGAATCTGCAAGCAGGTCTGCTGTACACAGGAGATGACTGGAGAAGGAGAGGTGGCACATCTTGTAAGATGGTGTAGGCTGGGATAGAGTTTGATTTTTAGAAATGATAGGCATTGCATTCACAGGTTTTAAGGGAATGCATTCCTTGATGAGATGAATAGTCAATCTAGGTGTAGTGGGGAGAGCAAATGGGAGAGGAGTCAGAGTGTGAGAAAGGAAAGTGGTTAAGAGGGTATTATAGTAATTCTGGTGTGAAATAATGGGGAGGCCAGGGTGGCAGTGGTACACATGGTGAGAAACGTGTTTGTGAGGTATTTGCAAAGACAGTTCTTGGTGATGGGTGGGAACAGGTGGGGTGGGGAGGGAAAGGAAGGTGTCAAGGCTGATTCCCAGGTTCCTGGCTTGGACAGATGAATGGTTGGAGATATGTATAGGATGTGCTTTTGTATGCTGGAGGGGGACCAGGAATTTGAGAGGAAGGGTTCTTGAGTAGGTGGCAGAGGAATAATTTGAATCTGCGTCTGTTTTACATCAAAATGTGCTTCTCATTGATTCCTGAAACGTACACATGTTTTTGGAAATCCACGCTGGATGACTCTTCCATCTTGCCAGTTCTAATCAACTTCTGTTGTCACCACTGTGATCTTCTGAAAGAACTGCATTCACTTTTGTTGCATAATCAATAAATGACATCAGTGAGAGAAATGTCCATCCAGACAGGAAGGTACGGGAGGTCCTTTTTGGGAGGGAATACCTGTAATTCCTCAAACCTTGCTATTCAGCTGTGAGAGTTATGCTGCCTATGTTGAGCTCTGGCTCAAACTTCTAGGGTTTGAATCTTGCGCCATGACTTGCTATCTCTGTGATGGTGGGCATATTGTTTAACATTTCTAAGCCTCCCTTTCTGTAAAAAGGAGATAATAACAGTATCTTCTCCATCATGAAATTGGCTGAAAGATGAAGGGTGCTACTAGCCCACAGGATACCTTTCTGTGAATTAGAGAAAAGTTCTCATTCCTCAAGTGAAAAAAGAACCTTTGAAGTTAGTATGTTATATATTATCATTAATCACAATTATACAAACATAAAGTCATTCTGAATAAATACTATACATCAAATGATTAAACAATATAATATTCAATTTGAATTTTTAATTACAATAATTAGAAAATCAAATTTAGAAACAATATAGATAACAAGCCAAAAATTTTAATAGCAGTTAATTATAAAATTTCCATAGCAACAAATAAACAAGTGCTCTAATATAATTAGCAGATTGTTACATAGTAATCTCTAATTTACGTCAATTTAATACATACTTTGTATATTATTGATGCTAAATTAATATTAACTATTACCTAGTTATTTGTATCATAATAAAAATGCCTGTATACTTAAAATAGAACTCTGCTGTCTTACTTGAGTATAGAAGACAAGTGCCAGAATATATGAACTAGAGAGAATTGATTGTATGAGATTTGAAAAAAATTTAAGATAGTAATCAGTACTTCAGTGAGAAAAAAAAACTTATTTAGAAACATAGGTTATTTTGAATGTTGTTAGATTATCAAGACCTTTTAATAATCAAATATATTCTTCCTTTGTAAGTTCAAGCAGAATGTAATATGTATCAATTATATTAAGTAAGACGTTTTACTGCCACCTGTCAGAAAACTATCTTGATATATAGCTCCCTCATCTTCAAAGTTAGCTAAGTTACGATAAAAATATGAACAATCTTCAAAATGATAAAGAGGGCTATGATGTGACAGTCGTTTTAGCTGTGCTACTCGTATGCAATGTCCAACCTAAACCATTCTATGCATTGGTGCTGGGAAGGGTTATAAGAGATAATTCTGTAAAGTACTTTACATGCATAAGGACTGTCATACACAGAGTGATCACAAGATGTTAGTGTTTTGTTTTTTATTATTAAACCCATGGTGCAATTGTGGTGTTTTGAAATGCCCTAGCTTAAGTCCTAGTTTCTTTTGTTTTTTTTTTTGAGACAAAAGTTTGCTCTTGTTGCCCAGACTGGAGCGCAATGGCATGATCTCAGCTCACTGCAGCCTCTGTCACCTGGGTTCAGGTGATTCTTCCCCTCCTGCGTAGCTGGGATTACAGGTACCCACCAACACACCAGCTAATTTTTTGTATTTTTGGTAGAGATGGGATTTCACCATGTTGACCAGGCTGGTCTCAAACTCCTGACCTCAGATGATCCACCTGCCTCGGCCTCCCAAAGTGCTGGATTTAGAGGCGTGAGCCACCATGCCCAGACTCTAGTTTCCTTTTTGATTAGTACTGAATGTAAATTGTCAGTGTTGGTAAAGTAGTTTAAAGAGAGATGCTCAGCTGGGCATGGTAGCTCATGCCTGTAATCCTAGCACTTTGGGAGGCCAAGGCAGGTGGATCACTTGAGGTCAGCAGTTCAAGACAAGCTTGGCCAACATGGTGAAACCCTGTCTCTACTGAAAATACAAAAATTAGCCTGGCATGGTGGTGGGCACCTGTAATTTCAGCTGCTCAGGAGGCTAAGGCAGGAGGATCACTTGAACTTGGAGGGCGCAGGTTGCAGTGAGCGGAGACCATGCCACTGCATTCCAGCCTGGGTGGCAGAGTGAGACTCCAACTCTAAATAAATAAGTAAATATAGAGAATAGTTCATGTTATTGTTTGTTTCAATGTTTTGCTTTAGTCCTTTTAATGACAACAACCTGGGAAAGGAGCCCCAACGCTGCTTGCTTAAATACAAATAATGTAGTCCAGCGTGTATTCTGTAGTGGGATATTCATGGGAAAGAAATGAAAATAATTTAATGCTTAGAGGTAAGTATATTTAAGGAAAAGGTAAAAATAGAAGTTTTTGTGCTGTTTAAAGTTATTTAGAAGGAAAAAGAGAGAGGATGAGAGAGATTTTCAGAGATGAGAAGATAGTATATATATATAATATGCATACACACAAACATATATATGTAGATTTATGGATTCTTGCTTGTCACCCAGGCTGGAGTGCAGTGGTTGGATCTCGGCTCGCTGCAACCTCCACCTCCAGGGTTCAGCATTTCTCCTGCCTCAGCCTCCTGAGTAGCTGGGATTACAGGGGCATGTCACGACACCTGGCTAATTTTTGCATTTTTAATAAAGATGAGGTTTCACCATATTGGCCAAGCTAGTCTTAAACTTCTGACCTCAGGTGATCTGCCTGCCTTGGCCTCCCAAAGTGCTGACATTACAGGCATGAGCCACTGGTGCCTGGCCAATATATATGGATTTCCATTCTTTTATATCTCTCTCCACTTAAAAAATAAAGAATAATCTAAGTCAGATATCAGCAAACTTGTCCTGAAAAGTAGTAAATATTTTAGGCCCTGAAGTCTAGATTATCTTAGACACAAGGATTCAATTCTTCGATTGTTCAGTGAGAGCAGCCATGGACAATGTATAAAGGAATGAGGGTAGCTGTGTTTCAATCCAACTTTATTTACAAAAACAGATGCAGGCCTGTAGGTTAT
This sequence comes from Macaca nemestrina, assembly GCF_043159975.1. NCBI lineage: Eukaryota > Metazoa > Chordata > Mammalia > Primates > Cercopithecidae > Macaca > Macaca nemestrina. Next base: position 74,602,549 of record NC_092129.1, read on the forward strand.
AAGTTTGCTGACTTCTGATCTAAGGGATCTAATCTTCTCATTTCCAGATGAAAATATGAGTTCCAGAATATTTCATTAAGCTATCCAGAGCCTCACAACTCAGTGGTGGGAAGTACAAGTTGGAGAATAAGATGTGTTTAGTTATACATTCTAAACTTGGAGAGAAATAGATCTTTTTAAGCAAAATAACATGAACTGTAATTTGTGCTCTTAGACACCTTTTGAATGCTTCACTTTAGATAATCAAGACTTCTGAGTACCTTAGGGGGCTTATTCATGAAGCAACCAACCCATCCACATTAATTACTTTCGAAGGGTCGTCTTTCTAAGGTCTATTACATATGGTCGTGCCTTTTATTTTATTCTTTTATTTTTTTTTAGCATTTATTTAATAACATTTATTTTATTTTTCCATAAGTTATTGGGGTATAGGTGGTATTTGGTTACATTAGTAAGTTCTTCAGTGGCGATTTGTAAGATTTTGGTGCACCCAACACACGAGCAGTACACACTGTACCCTATTTGTTGTCTTTTATCCCTCGCCCCCTCCCACTCTTCCCCCCAGGTCCCCAAAGTCCATTGTATCATTCTTATGCCTTTGCATCCTCATAGTTTAGCTCTCACATGTCAGTGAGAACATGTGATGTTTGTTTTTCCATTTCTGAATTACTTGACTTAGAATAATAGTCTCCAATCTCATCCAGGTCACTGCAAATGCTGTTAGTTCATTCCTTTTTATGACTGCATAGTATTCCATTGTAGATATATACCACAGTTTCTTTATTCACTCATTGATTGATGGGCATTTGGATTCGTTTCATGATTTTGCACTTATGAATTGTGCTGCTATAAACATGTGTGTGCAAGTATCTCTTTTGAATAATGACTTCTCTTCCTCTGGGTAGATACCCAGTAGTGAGATTGCTGGATTAAATGGTAGTTCTACTTTTAGTTCTTTAAGGAATCTCCACACTGTTTTCCACAGTGGCTGTACTAGTTTACATTCCCACGAGCAGTGTAGAAGTGTTCCCTGTTATCCACATCCATGTCAGCATGTACTGTTTTTTGATTTTTTTATTATGGCCATTCTTGCAGGAGTAAGATGGTATTGCATTGTGCTTTTGATTTGCATTTCCCTGATCATTAGTAATGTTGAGCATTTTTTCATATGTTTTTTGTCCATTTGTTTATCTTCTTTTGAGAATTCTCTATTCATGTCTAGTCTTAGCCCACTTTTTGATGGGATTGTTTTTTTCTTACTGATGTGTTTGAGTTCGTTGCCGATTCTGGGTATTAGTCCTTTGTCAGATGTATAGATTTTGAAGATTTTCTCCCACTCTGTGGGTTGTCTGTTTACTCTGCTGACTGTTCCTTTTGCCATGCAAATGCTCTTTAATTAGGTCCCAGCTATTTATCTTTGTTTTTATTGCATTTGCTTTTGGGTTCTTGGTCATGAAATTGTTGCCTAAGAAGAGTTTTTCCAATGTTATCTTCTAGAATTTTTATAGTTTCATGTCTTAGGTTTAAGTCCTTAATCCATCTTGAGTTGGTTTTTGTATAAGGTGAGAGATGAGGATCCAGTTTCATTCTTCTACACGTGGGTAGCCAGTTATCCAAACACCATTTATTGAAAAGGGTATCCTTTCCCCACTGTATGTTTTTTTGTTTACTTTGCCAAAGATCAGTTAGCTGTAAGTATTTGGGTTTATTTCTGGGTTCTCTATTCTGTTCCATTAGTCTCTGTGTTTTGTGTCAGTACCATGCTGTTTTGGTGACTACAGCCTTATAGTATAGTTTGGAATCAGATAGTGTGATGCCTCCAGATGTGTTCTTTTTGCTTAGTCTTGCTTTGACTATGTGGGCTCTTTTTTGGTGCCATATGAATTTTGTAATTTTTTTTTTCTAATTCTGTGAAGAATGATGGTGGTATTTTGAGATGGGGATTACCTTGAATTTGTAGATTGCTTTTGGCATTATGGTCAGTTTTACAATATTGATTCTACCCATCCATGAATGTGGGATATGTTTCCATTTGTTTGTAATGTCTGTGATTTCTTTCAGCAGTGTTTCGTAGTTTTCCTTGTAGAGGTCATTCGACTCTTTTGTTAGGTATATTCCTAAGTATTTTATTTTATTTTTTTGTAGCTCTTGTAAAAGGGGTTGAGTTTTTGATTTGATTCTCTGCTTGGTTGCTGTTGTATAGAAGAGCTACTGATTTGTGTACATTAATCTTGTATCTGGAAACTTTACTGAATTCTCTTATCAGTTCTAGGAGCTTTCTGGAGGAACCCTTAGGGTTTTCAAGGTAAACGATCATATAATCAGCAAACAGTGACAGTTTAACTTCCTCTTTACCAATTTGGATGCCCTTTATTTCTTTCTCTTGTCTGATTGCTCTGGCTAGGACTTCCGGTACTATGTTGAAGAAAAGTGATAAGAGTGGGTATCCTTGTCTTGTTCCAGTTCTCAGAGGGAATGCTTTCAACTTTTCCCCATTAAGCATTATGTTGGCTGTGGGTTTGTCATAGATGACTTTTATTACATTAAGGTATGTCCCTTGTATGCTGATTTTGCTGAGAGTTTTAATCATAAAGCGATGCTGGATTTTGTCAAATGCCTTTTCTGCATCTATTGAGATGATCATGTGATTTTTGTTTTTAATTCTGTTTATGTAGTGTATCACATTTATTGATTTGTGTATGTTAGACCATCCCTGCATCCCTGGTATGAAACCCAGTTGATCATAGTGAACTATCTTTGTAATACGTTGTTGGATTCAGTTAGCTAATATTTTGTTAAGGATTTTAGCATCCATGTTCATCAAGGATATAGGTCTGTAGTTTTCTTTTTTGGTTATGTCCTTTCCTGATTTTGGTATTAGGGTGATGCTGGTTTCATAGAACTAATTAGAGAGGGTTCCTTCTTTCTGTATCTTGTGAAAAGGATCTGTGTCAAAAGGATTGGTACCAATTCTTTGAATGTCTGGTAGAATTCTGCTGTGAATCCGTCTGTTCCTGGACTTTTTTTTGTTGGTAATTTTTAAATTACCATTTCAATCTCTTCAGGGTATCTAATTCTTCCTGATTTAAGCTAGGAGGGTTGTATTTTTCCAGGAATTTATCCATCTCTTCTAGGTTTTCTAGTTTATGTGTGTAAAGGTATTCATAGTAGCCTGGAATGATCTTTTTTATTTCAGTGGTGTCAGTTGTAATAATGTGAGGTTATTTGGATCTTCTCTCTTCTTTTCTTGGTTAATCTTGCTAATGGTCTATTTTATTTGTCTTTTCAAAGAACCAGCTTTTTGTTTCATTTATCTTTTGTATTTTTTTTGTTTCAATTTCCTTTAGTTCTGCTCTGATCTTGGTTTCTTCCTTTCTTCTGCTGGGTTTGGGTTTGGTTTGATCTTGTTTCTCTAGTTCCTTGAGGTGTGACCTTAGATTATCTGTTTGTGCTCTTTCAGACTTTTTGATATAGGCATTTAGGGCTATGATCTTTTGTCTTAGCACCACCTTAGCTGTATCCCAGATGTTTTGATAGGTTGTGTCATTATTGTCATTAAGTTTGAATAATTTTTAAATTTCCATCTTGATTTTGTTTTTGACCCAATGCTCATTCAGGAACAGATTATTTAATTTCCATGTATTTGCATTGTTTTGAAGGTTCCTGTTGGAGTTGACTTCCAGTTTTATTCCACTGTAGTCTGAGGCAGTGCTTGATATAATTTCAATTTTCTTAAATTTATTGAGATTTGTTTTATGGCCTATCATATAGTCTATCTTGGAGAAAGTTCCATGTGCTGTTGAATAGAATGTGTACTTTGTGGTTGTTGGATGGAAGTCTGTGAAGTCCATTTGTTTCAAGGTATAGTTGATGTCTATTGTTTCTTTGTTGACTTTCTGTCTTGATGACTTGTCTAGTGCTGTCAGTGGAGTATTGAAGTCCCCACTATTATTGTGTTGCTGTCTCCCTCGTTTCTTAGGTCTGTTAGTAACTGTTTTATAAATTTGGGAGCTCCAGTGTTAGGTGCATATATGTTTAGGATTGTGATATTTTCCTGTTGAACAAGGCCTTTTACCATTATATAGTGTCCCTCTTTGTCTGTTTTAAGTGCTGTTGCTTTAAAGTTTGCTTTGTGTAATATAAGAACAACTACACCTGCTTGCTTTTGGTTTCCATTTGTGTGAAATGCCTTTTTCCACCCCTTTTAGTTTATATGAATCCTTAGGTGAGTCTCCTGAAGTCACCAGATAGTTGGTTGGTAAGTTCTTATCCATTCTGCAGTTCTGTGTCTTTTAAGTGAAGCATTTAGGCCATTTACATTCAATGTTAGTATTGAAATGTGAGGTACTGTTGCATTCATCATGCTCTTTGTTGCTCGCGTACTTTGTTTTTTTTGTTTTTGTTTTTGCTTTTTAACTTGTATTTTTGTTTTATAGGTCCCGTGTGATTTACACTTTAAAGAGGTTCTGTTTTGATGTGTCTTCAGGATTTGTTTCAAGATTTAGAGCTCCTTTTGGCAGTTCTTATAGTGGTTGGCTTGGTAATGGCAAATTCTTTCAGCATTTGTTTATCTGAAAATGACTTTTATCTTTTCTTCAGATATGATGCTTAGTTTCGCTTGGATACAAAGTTCTTGGCTGATAATTGTTTTGTTTGAGGAGGCTGAAGATAGTCCCTTCTAACTTGTAGGGTTGCTGCTGAGAAATCTGCTGTTAATCTGATAGTTTTCCTTTATAGGTTACCTGATGCTTCTATCTCACAGCTCTTAAAATTCTTTCCTTCATCTTAACTTTGAATAACTTAATGACAAAATGTCTAGGCAAAGATTTTTTTTCCCCCCCCACAGAGTTTTGCTTTTGTTGCCCAGGCTGGAGTGCAGTAGTGCGATCTCAGCTCATCGCAACCTCTGCCTCCTGGGTTCAAGTGATTCTCCTGCCTCAGCCTCCCGAGTAGCTGGGATTACAGGTATGTGCCACTATGCCCAACCAATTTTGTATTTTTAGTAAAGATGTCATTTCTCCATGTTGGTCAGGCTGGTCTCGAACTCCCAACCTCAGGTGATCCACCAACCTCAGCCTCCCAAAGTGCTGGGATTACAAGCGTGAGCCCTCTGACTGTACTTTCAAATAGTCTGTCTTTAAGCTTACTGTTTCTTTCTTCCAGCTGATCAATTCTGCTGTTGATGTTATCTAATGCATTTTTTATTTCATTAATTGTATTTTTTACCTCTAGGATTTCTGTTTGATTTTTAATAAGTTATTTCAATCTCTCTCTTAAATTTCTGTGATAAATTTCTGAATTGATTCTCTGTATTTTCTTGAAGTTTGTTGAGCTTCCTTAAAACAGCTCTTTAAAATTCTTTGTCCGAGAGATTACACATTTCCATCACTTTTAGGATCAGCCTCTGGCACCTTATTTTGTCTGTTTGGTGAGGTCATATTTCCTTGAATGTTCTTGATGCCTGTGACATGTGACCATGTCTGAACATTGAAGGATTAGGTATTTATTTTCACCTTTACAAATTGTCTTTGTTTGTTCCTGTCTGTTTCAGAGGGCCTTCTAGGGATTCTAAGCAGACTATCTTGGTTTTCCTGAGCCTGTGATCACTGCAGCTGTCTCAGCACTAGAGGACAGTATAAGCTCAGGCTTACTCCACATCTTGTGAGGATTCCAAAGTTCTTGTGGCCTTCTGGCTCAGATTAACCTGGTGAAGACCCAAGGAGGGTACTGGGGCTGAGTGGGAATAGTGGCCAGTAAGTCCAGAAGACTGTCCTGATGGCTCAGATGGGCATGCCTCCAGCAGGTCTCTGCACAGGTGATATAGGTCCCTGACTGCAGCTAGAGGGGCTGGATTTGAGACTGGGCCCCCTTGGGATCTGCTGTAAGAAGGAGACTGGTGGGCCCAGCAGGTCTTTGAAAAGCAAGGTTCTTTCTTGTTACAACAGTATGAATTGGAGCTGAGGCTGGGTCCCTTTGGGATCTGTTGTTAGCTACAAGTTCACTAAGTGCCCTGGTCATTGTGATTTGTACCATTAGCCTAATTGATCTGTTTTAGACTCCCAGGTCAACCCTACCCTTCTAGATTGACTTTGCTCCCCTCAGCCACAAATAGCATCTTACCTCATGGTAGAGGTGCATCACCTATTAGCAGGAGCAAATAGGCTCTTAGAGATGGCCTGAGGAGCTTGCCTAAGCAAAAGCATGACTTTATGACATAGTTTTCCTAGGGTGACTATATGTTCCAGTTAGACTGTGACCATCCCAAGTTTATGTTTGTTGTCTAGGCATAATTATTAATAGTGCTCCAACCACTGTCCTCTTGTCCTCATTTGGATGAAATATGGTAACCCTACAATTTTCATCTGAATAATGGGAATAAGATTGCCAACCGTTTTTAAAATTTCTGTGGTTTTTAAAATTACCTTCTTATCTGTGGCTTTGCTTTCTGTGGTTTCAGTTACCCATGGTCAACTATTCCAAAAATAGTAAATGGAAAATTTCAGAAATAAACGAGTCATAAATTTTAAATCACATGCCATTTTGAGAAGCACAGTAAAATCTGATGCCATCCTGCTCTGTCCCACCCAGGTCCTTAATCATCCCTTTGTCCTGTGTATTCACCTGCCCATTACACTACCTACCTGGTTAGCCACTGACATCATGTGTTTCTGACATCCAACCATTGACATAGTCATGGCTCGATGATCCAGGATCACCCAAAGCAGACACTCTTCCTTCTGAAGTGTCATCAGAAAGTCAAATAGTAGCCTAATGCTGCATCACAATGCCTACTTCATTCACCTCATTTCAGGGGTCATGTAGACATGTATCATCTCACATTATCAGGAGAACAATGAGTACAGTACAATAAGATATTTAGAGAGAGAGAATGAGAGAGCACATCCACATAACTTTTATTGTAGTATATTTTTATAATTGTTCTGTTTTATTATTTGATAATGTTAATCCTTACTGTGCCTAATATATAAATTAAACTTTATCATATGGATGTATGGAAAAAGTAGTATATATCGGATTTTATACTATTTATGGTTTCAGGCACACACTGGGGCTCTGGAGCACGTCCCCCATGGATAAGGGGAAACTACTATAATGCTATTTAGCAGATCAAATGAGATTATGTTTATGAAAGTCTTTTAAAGGGATTTGAAGACAGCCTGCCCTGGCTGCATGAGGTGATGGCATTATTTGTTGTTGTTATTATCTATTTTGGCTCATGTAGATGTATTAGTTCAAATTCCATTTTCTTGGTTATTGGATATTTTTTAGACTGTTGAGGTCAGGAAACAAGTTATCTTCAGATTTGAGAAGTGTTATTATATATACGGTTTCATTAGCAGTAAAAAATCTCATTTTTTCAAGTTAACACTTCATTTAAAAATACAATTGATTTTTACGAAATAGAACCATACTGCTACCATAATTTTTTCCCCCACTATTCATGCTGGACTTCTAAATGATAAAAAAGGGAAAAAGATATATAAATAGAATTTTAATCACAAGGTAAACAATAAAGCACCCATTATAGAAATAGCATAAATAAGAAACAAAACATAAACTACCTAACCCTGTATGTATGGCGTGTGTATGTTTGTGCATTGTTTTAATGAAATTTAAGAAATACAAACTTACTAAGTGTGCATTTTCCTGTACCTGTTAGTATTGAAATAGACAAATATGCTTAGCAAGAAAGGAAATAAATTGGGGTGGGTAACCAATAAATTGATAAATAAGGTTCTGAATAACTGAGAGTTTACTGTAGTTTAAGCAGTCACATTACTTGGTTTTTAGCAAAACGGATACATGATCACATCTGTAATTAAACTCTGGTCTGATTGCATTGCTATATCTAAGTGTTTGCCTCTGGTGTAATAATGTGCTTTCTCAAATAGGATTGCTTTTCTATTGCTCTTTATTCCTGAATGACCTGATCTTTCCTGAACCAGGGAGAAAGTGTGCTTTATAATGAAATAATGATTTCTTTCAAGGTTTGACAATATTATTTGCTAAGTTATCTCTTTTAGGGTTTCTAATGATGCCTCTAAGCAATGAAGGTGTTACTTTTCCTCAAGAAGAAAATTAAAAAGTAAAAATGGAAATTTTCATAATGGAAAATTAAAAGTGTGAGTTCCTTAAAAGGAAGAAAAGCTTTTATGGATCTCACAGGAGGATTCTTGGTTACTCCACTAAGGAACTTGGCCTGACTGTTCATTTTTTTTTTAAAGTAGTGAAATGTAATGTGTGTTAGAATGTCTTAGAAGTTCAAACTTGTAGCCTATATGTTCTGTTTGGCCTGAGGCACTAAGAAATAGTATGAAATTTCATATAGAAATAAGGATTTTTGACTTCCCTTTAAAAATTGGTATGTTTTACATATCAACAAGTTAGCTGACTGTCCTTCTATTGATGCCCTCATTAGAGGCATGGGGCATTTGTCAGCCCTTTGTCATGTCACTTAGCTAAGAGACTTGGTGTTAAAGTTTGCAATTCTGAATCCGTATCATCATTCATTTAACAAATTATAAAGACATGTTATATGCAAAACTTTGCTCAAGGAGCTAAGCCAAGGTGCGCGTGGCCTGTTACTTAAGGGATCTTATGGAACACCAGACCACTGATATGTTCAGTGGAACGCATTTCATGACACATGAGTTGAGATGTGCTCCAGATTTCTGCTTTGGAAATTCACAATGCATGTTAGCATATTAAAGGCTTTGAAAGCCTCCATTAAGGAAATTGCTATATATTTAACCATTATTGATGAAAAAAAGGGCTGATTCTGGGGAACACACTTTGAGAAATGGTGATCTGTAGCTTGGCTGTAAATTAAAGGAGGCTATTGACATTCACATATTAATATATAGGAAATAAATCAGAGACCTGGAAGAGTCTCATACAAATATATTCACAGGGAAAAATAACTGAATTCAAGACTCTTCATCTTCTATCTGGAATAAGGCCTATAAGGTGTAAAAGCTCATATGCCTTTTTTTGTAAAACACTAATATCAGATGGAGCTTTATATTTTCTGTTTTTAAAAAATTACCATTTGCATAAAGAACTTTTCTAAAATTTAGTCATTATGGCGAGTGGAAAGATTAAGTAAATGTGGTCTGTTTTGAAGACTGATTCCCTAATATATTCGTGTATTTCTTTAACACAGCCAAGTCCTATGGATTTTACCTCATAAATATCCCTAGTATGCATACACTCCTCTCTAACTCACTGCCTCCCTATAGTGACACTATTGTCATCTATCTCAAGTTGACTGAAGCACCTCCCAACTGTGATACACTTCTTACACTGTATCCAGATGAGCTTTTAAAATTGAAAATCTGATCACGTTTCTTGAAAGCTTGGAATGGCTTCCAGTTGCTTTTAAAGACCAAACTCTTTATGATATCTGCAACTCCTCATGTGATCTGGGCCAGCTCTGTCTCCAGCCTCATCTAATTAAAAAACTGTTATTTTAGTTTCCGGGTTCATGTGAAGGTTTGTTATATAAGTAAACTTGTGTCACAGGTGTTTGTTGTACAGATTATTTCATCACCCAGGTATTAAGCCTAGCACCCAATAGTTGTTTCCTCCACTCTCAAGTAGACCTCAGTGTCTGTTGTTCCCTTCTTTTTGTTCATGAGTTCTCATCATTTAGCTCCCACTTATAAGTGAGAACATGTGGTATTTGGATTTCTGTGTAAGTTTGCTAAGAATCTATGATTGTTTCTGTGTTAGTTTGCCTCCAGCTCCATCCGTGTTCCCACAAAAGGCATGATCTCATTCTTTTTATGGCTGCATAGTACTCCTCAGTATATATGTACCACATTTTCTTTGTCCAATCTGTCACTGATGGACATTTAGGTTGATTCTATGTCTTTGCTATTGTGAATAGTGCTGCAGTGAACATTCTCATGCATGTGTCTTTATGGTAAAAAAATTTATATTCCTCTGGGTATATACCTAGCAATGGGATTGCTGGGTTGAATGGTAGATCTTTAGATCTTTGAAGAATTGCCATACTGCTTTCCACAATGGTTGAACTAATTTACACTCTCACCAACAGTGTATAAGTCTTCTCTTTTCTCTGCAGCCTCACCAGCATCTGTTATTTTTTGACTTTTTGTAATAGTCATTCTGACTGCTGTGAAATGGTATCTCATTGTGGGTTTGATTTGCATTTCTCTAATGATTTGTGATGTTAAACTTTTTTTCAATGTGCTTGTTGGCCACAAGGTCGTTTTCTTTTGAAAAGTGTCTGTTCATGTCCTTTGCCCACTTTTTAATGGGGTAGTTTTTCTCTTGTAAATTTGTTTGCATCTTATAGATGCTGGATAGTAGACCTTTGTCATATGCATAGTTTGCAAGTATTTTCTCTCATTCTGTAGGTTGTCTGTTTACTCTGTTGATAGTTTCTTTTGTGGTGCAGAAGCTTTTAAGTTTAATTAGATCCTATTTGTCAATTTTTGCTTTTGTCGTGATTGCTTTTGGTGTCTTTGTCATGAAATATTTACCTGTTCCTATGTCCAGGATTGTATTGTATAGGTTGTCTTACAGGGTTTTTGTAGTTTTGGGTTTTACATTTAAATCTTTAATCCACCTTGAGTTGATTTTTAAATATGGTGTAAGGAAGGGATCCAGCTTCAATCTTCTGCATATAACTAGCCAGGTATCCCAGCACCATTTATTGAATAGGGAGTCTTCTCCCCATTTCTTGTTTTTTGTCAGCTTTGTCAAAGATCAGATGGTCATAGTGTGTGACTCTGTTTCTGGGCTCTTTCTTCTGTTCAATTGACCTATGTGTCTGTTTTTGTACCAGTACCATGCTATTTTGGTTACTGTAGCTTTGTAGTATAGTTTGAAGTCAGGTAATGTTATGCCTCCAGCTTTGTTGTTTTTGCTTAAGATTGTCTTGGTTATTCAGGCTCTTTTTTGGTGCCATATGAATTTTAAAATAGTTTTTTTTTTTTTTTTGAGTTCTGTGGAGAAGGTCATTGGTAGTTTGATAGGAATAGCATTGAATCTGTAAATTGCTTTGGGCAGTATGGCCATTTTAATGATGTTAATTCTTCCTATCCATAAGCATGGGATGTTTTTCCATTTGTTTATGTTTTCTCTGATTTCCTTGAGCAGTGTTTTGTAATTCTCACTGTAGAGATATTTAACCTCCCTGGTTAGCTGTATTCTTAGGTATTTTATTATTTTTGTAGCATTTGTGAATGGGATTGCCTTCCTGATTTGTCTCTCAGCTTGGCTGTTGCTGAAGGCTAGTGATTTTTGTACATTGATTTTGTGTCCTGAAACTTTGCTGAAGTTGTTTATCAGCTGAAGTAGCTTTTGTGCCTAGCGACTGTGGGGTTTTCTAGATACAGAATCATGTCACCTGCAAGCAGGGATAGGTTGACTTCCTCTCATTGTGTTTGGATTCCCTTTATTTCTTTCTCTTGCCTGTGTTTCTCTTGCTAAGTATATTGTAGAAAGAACATCCTTGTCCTATGCCAGTTTTCAAGGGGAATGCTTCCAGCTTTTGCCCATTCAGTATGATGTTGGCTGTGGGTTTGTCATAGATGGCTCTTATTATTTTGAGGTATGTCCCTTCAATACCTAGTTTGTTGGGAATTTAAACATGAAGAGATGTCGAATTTTACAGAAAGGCTTTTCTGCATCTATTGAGATAATCATGTGATTTTTGTCTTTAGTTCTGTTTATGTGATAAATTACATGTATTGATTTGCATATGTTGAACCAACCTTGCATCCTGGGGATGAAGCCTACTTGATCATGGTGGATTAGCTTTCTGATGTGCTGCTGGATTTGGTTTGCAAGTATTTTGTTGAAGATTTTTGCGTCAGTGTTCATCACGGATATTGGCTTGAGATTTTCTTGTTTTGTTGTGTCTCTGCTAGGTTTTGATATCAGGATGATGCTGGCCTCATAGAATGAGTTGGGGAGGAGTCCCTCCTCCTCAAGTTTTGGGAATAATTTCAGGAGGAATGGTATCAGCTCTTCTTTGTGCCTTTGGTAGGATTCAGCTGTGAATCCATCTGGTCCTGAGCTTTTTGGTTGGTAGTCTATTTATTAATATTACTGATTCAATTTCAGAGCATGTTATTCATCTATTCAGGGAATCAGTTTCTTCCTGGTTCAGTCTTCTGAAGGTGTATGTGTTCAGGAATTTATCTGTCTCTTCTAGATTTTCTAGTTGATGTGCATAGAGGTGTTCATAGTAGTTTCTGATGGTTATTTTTATTTCTGTGGGGTCAGTGGTGACATCCCCTTCATCATTTCTCATTGTGTTTATTTGGATTGTCTCTCTTTTCTTTTTTATTAGTCTAGCTAGTGGCCTGTCTTATTCATTTTTTCAAAAAGCCAACTCCTGGATTCATTGATCTTCCGAATGTTTTATGTCTTAATATCCTTTAGTTAAGCTCTGATTTTGCTTATTTCTTGTTTTCTGCTAGCTTTGGGATTGATTTTTTTCATGCTTCTCTAATTCTTTCAGTGTGATGTTGGGTTGTTAATTTGAGATCTTCCTAACTTTTTCATGTGGGCATTTAGTGCTATGAATTTCACTCTGAACACTGGCTTAGTTGTATCCCAGAGATTCTGGTGTATTGTATCTTTGTTCTTGTTAGTTTCAAAGAACTTATTCATTTCTGCCTTAATTTCTTTTTTACCCAAAAGTCATTCAGGAGCATGTTTTTTAATTGCATGGTTTTGAGTGATTTTCTTAGTCTTGACTTTTATTTTTATTGTGCTGTGTTCTGAGAGTATGTTTGTTATGAGTTCAGTTCTTTTGCATTTGCTGAGGGTTGTTTTACATCCAATTATGTGGTCAATTTTAGAGCATGTGCCATGTGATGATGAGAATGTATGTTCTGCTGTTTTGGGGTGGAGAATTCTATAGAGGTCTATCAGATCCATTTGGTCCAATATTGAGTTTAGGTCCTGAATATCTTTGTTAATGTTTTGCCTTGATGGTATGTATAATATTGTCAGTGAAGTGTTGAAGTCCCCCACTATTACTGTGTGGGAGTTTAGATCTCTGTAGGTCTCTGAGAATTAGCTTTCTGAATCTGGATGCTCCTGTATTGGGTGCATATATATTTTGGATAGTTAAGTCTTCTTGTTGAATGGAGCCCTTTATCATCATTAAGGCTCTTCTTTGTCTTTTTTTTTTTTTTTTTTTTTAAATGGAGTTTTGCTCTTGTCCCCTAGCTGGAGCGCAGTGTTGTGATTTTGGCTCATTGCATCTCTGCCTCCCAGGTTGAAGTGATTCTCCTGCCTCACCCTCCTGAGTAGCTGGGATTACAGGTGTGCACCACCACCACCGGCTAATTTTTATATTTTTAGTAGAGATGTGGTTTCACCATTTGGCCAGGCTGGTCTTGAACTCCTGACCTTAAGTGATCTGCCTGCCCTGGCCTCCCAAAGTGCTAGGATTACAGGCGTGAGCCACCACGCCTGGCCTGTCTTTTTAGATCTTTGTTGTTTTAAAGTCTCTTTTGTCTGAAATTAGGATTACAACTCCTGCTTTTTCTGTTTTTCATTTGTTTGGTAGATTCTTTCTCCATCCCTTTATTTTGAGCCTATAGGTGTCAGCACAAGTGAGATGAGTCTCTTGAAGACAGCATACCATTGAGTGGGTCTTGTTTTTTTTTTTTTTTTCAGCTTACCACTCTGTGCCTTTTAAGTGGGGGCATTTAGTCCATTGACATTTAATGTTAGTATTGATATGTGTGGCTTTCATCCTGTCATTGTGTTGTTAGCTGGTTATTGTGCTGGCTTGTTTTTGTGGTTCCTTTGTGGTGTCACTGGTCTATATATTTAAGTGTGTTTTTCTCTTAGCTGGTAGCAGTCTTTCCTTTAGTGCTCCTTTCAACATCTCTTGTAGGGCAGGTGTAGTGGTAACAAACTCTGTCAACATTTGCTTATCTAAAAAGGATCTTTTTTTCTCCTTTGCTTAAGAAGCTTAGTTTGGCTAAGAATATGAAATTCTTGGTTGAAGATTTTTCTCTTTAAGAATGTTGAATTTATGCCTCATACTCTTTTCTGGCTTGTAGGGTTTTAGCTGAGAGATCCACTGTTAGCCTGATGGGGTTCCCTTGGTAAGTTACCTGCCCTTTCTCTTTAGCTGCCCTTAACCTTCCTTCTTTCATTTCAACCTTGGAAAATCTGATGATTATGTATGTGTCTTGGGGGTGATCTTCTTGTATAGAATCTTGCAGGAGTTCTCTGTATTTCCTGAATTTGACTTTTGGCCTCTTTAGCAAGGTTTCATGAATGATTCTTGAAATATGTTTTCCAAGTTGTTTTCTTTCTTCCCCTCCCTTTCAGGGATGCCAGCAATTTGTAGATCTGGCCTCTTTACATAATCTCATACTTCACAGAAGATTTGTTCATGCCTTTCTTTCTGACTGTCTTAGTTCAGGGAGCCAGTCTTCAAGTTCTGAAATTATTTCCTTAGCTTGGTCTATTCTACTGTCAATACTTGTGATTGCATTGTGAAATTCTTATATTGTGTTTTTTAATTCTGTCAGATCTGTTAGCTTCCTTTTTATTTTATTTGTATTTATTTATTTTTTTATTTTTATTATACTTTAAGTTTTAGGGTACATGTGCATAATGTGCAGGTTTGTTATATATGTATACTTGTGCCATGTTGGTGTGCTGCACCCATCAACTCGTCAGCACCCATCAACTCGTCATTTACATCAGGTATAACTCCCAGTGCAATCCCTCCCCACTCCCCACTATAGGCCCCGGTGTGTGATGTTCCCCTTCCCAAGTCCAGGTGATCTCATTGTTCAGTTCCCACCTATGAGTGAGAACATGCGGTGTTTGGTTTTCTGTTCTGGTGATAGTTTTCTGAGAATGATGGTTTTCAGCTGCATCCAGGTCCCTACAAAGGACACAAACTCATCCTTTTTTATGGCTACATAGTATTCCATGGTGTATATGTGCCACACTTTCTTAATCCAGTCTGTCACTGATGGACATTTGGGTTGATTCCAAGTCTTTGCTATTGTGAATAGTGCCGCAATGAACATATGTGTGCATGTGTCTTTATAGCAGCATGATTTATAATCCTTTGGGTATATGCCCAGTAATGGGATGGCTGGGTCATATGTTACTTCTAGTTCTAGATCCTTGAGGAATCACCATATTGTTTTCCATAATGGTTGAACTAGTTTACAATCCCAACAACAGCGTAAAAGTGTTCCTATTTCTCCACAGCCTCTCCAGCACCTGTTGTTTCCTGACTTTTTAATGATTGCCATTCTAAATGGTGTGAGATGGTATCTCATTGTGGTTTTGATTTGCATTTCTCTGATGGCCAGTGATGATGAGCATTTTTTCATGTGTCTGTTGGCTGTATGAATGTCTTCTTTTGAGAAATGTCTGTTCATATCCTTTGCCCACTTTTTGATGGGGTTGTTTGTTTTTTTCATGTAAATTTGTTTGAGTTCTTTGTAGGTTCTGGATATTAGCCCTTTGTCAGATGAGTAGATTGCAAAAATTTTCTCCCATTCTGTAGGTTGCATGTACACTGTGATGGTAGTTTCTTTTGCTGTGCAGAAGCTCTTTAGTTTAATGAGATCCCATTTGTCAATTTTGGCTTTTGTTGCCATTGCTTTTGGTGTTTTAGACATGAAGTCTTTGCCCATGCCTATGTCCTGAATGGTATTACCTAGGTTTTCTTCTAGGGTTTTTATGGTATTAGGTCTAACATTTAAGTCTCTAATCCATCTTGAATTAATTTTTGCATAAGGAGTAAGGAAAGGATCCAGTTTCAGCTTTCTACTTACGGCTAGCCAATTTTCCCAGCACCATTTATTAAATAGGGAATCCTTTCCCCATTTCTTGTTTTTGTCAGGTTTGTCAAAGATCAGATGACGGTAGATGTGTGGTATTATTTCTGAGGACTCTGTTCTGTTCCATTGGTCTGTATCTCTGTTTTGGTACCAGTACCATGCTGTTTTGGTTACTGTAGCCTTGTAGTATAGTTTGAAGTCAGGTAGCGTGATGCCTCCAGCTTTATTCTTTTGACTTAGGATTGTCTTGGCAATGCGGGCTCTTTTTTGGTTCCATATGAACTTTAAAGCAGTTTTTTCCAATTCTGTGAAGAAACCCATTGGTAGCTTGATGGGGATGGCATTGAATCTATAAATTACCTTGGGCAGTATGGCCATTTTCACGATATTGATTCTTCCTATCCATGAGCATGGTATGTCCTTCCATTTGTTTGTGTCCTCTTTTATTTCACTGAGCAGTGGTTTGTAGTTCTCCTTGAGAAGGTCCTTTACATCCCTTGTAAGTTGGATTCCTAGGTATTTTATTCTCTTTGAAGCAATTGTGAATGGAAGTTCATTCATGATTTGGCTCTCTGTTTGTCTGTTACTGGTGTATAAGAATGCTTGTGATTTTTGCACATTAATTTTGTATCCTGAGACTTTGCTGAAGTTGCTTATCAGCTTAAGGAGATTATGGGCTGAGATGATGGGGTTTTCTAAATATACAATCATGTCATCTGCAAAGAGGGACAATTTGACTTCTTCTTTACCTAACCGAATACCCTTGATTTCTTTCTCTTGCCTGATTGCCCTAGCCAGAACTTCAAACGCTATGTTGAATAGGAGTGGTGAGAGAGGGCATCCCTGTCTTGTGCCAGTTTTCAAAGGGAATGCTTCCAGTTTTTTCCTATTCAGTATGATATTGGCTGTGGGTTTGTCATAAATACTCTTATTATTTTGAGATATGTTCCATCAATATCGAATTTATTGAGTGTTTTTAGCATGAAGGGCTGTTGAATTTTGTCAAAGGCCTTTTCTGCATCTATTAAGATAATCATGTGGTTTTTGTCTTTGGTTCTGTTTATATGCTGTATTACGTTTATTGATTTGCATATGTTGAACCAGCCTTGCATCCCAGGGATGAAGCCCACTTGATCATGGTGGATAAGCTTTTTGATGTACTGCTGGATTTGGTTTGCCAGTATTTTATTGAGGATTTTTGCATGGATGTTCATCAGGGATATTGGTCTAAAATTCTCTTTTTTTGTTGTGTCTCTGCCAGGCTTTGGTATCAGGATGATGTTGGCCTCATAAAATGAGTTAGGAAGGATTCCCTCTTTTTCTATTGATTGGAATAGTTTCAGAAGGAATGGTACCAACTCCTCCTTGTACCTCTGGTAGAATTCAGCTGTGAATCCATCTGGTCCTGGACTTTTTTTGGTTGGTAGGCTATTAATTATTGCCTCAATTTCAGAGCCTGCTATTGGTCTATTCAGGGATTCAACTTCTTCCTGGTTTAGTCTTGGGAGAGTGTAAGTGTCCAGGAAATTATCCATTTCTTCTAGATTTTCCAATTTATTTGCGTAGAGGTGTTTATAGTACTCTCTGATGGTAGTTTGTATTTCTGTGGGGTCGGTGGTGATATCCCCTTTATCATTTTTTGCTGTGTCTATTTGATTCTTCTCTCTTTTCTTCTTTATTAGTCTTGCTAGCGGTCTGTCAATTTTGTTGATCTTTTCAAAAAACCAACTCCTGGATTCATTGATTTTTTTGGAGGGTTTTTTGTGTCTCTATCTCCTTCAGTTCTACTCTGATCTTAGTTATTTCTTGCCTTCTGCTAGCTTTTGAATGTGTTTACTCTTGCTTCTCTAGTTCTTTTAATTATGATGTCAGAGTGTCAATTTTAGATCTTTCCAGCTTCCTCTCATGGGCATTTAGTGCTATAAATTTT
This sequence comes from Macaca nemestrina, assembly GCF_043159975.1. Lineage (NCBI taxonomy): Eukaryota > Metazoa > Chordata > Mammalia > Primates > Cercopithecidae > Macaca > Macaca nemestrina. Next base: position 74,620,309 of record NC_092129.1, read on the forward strand.
CCTCTACACACTGCTTTAAATGTGTCCCAGAGATTCTGGTATGTTGTATCTTTGTTCTCATTGGTTTCAAAGAACATCTTTATTTCTGCCTTCATTTCGTTATGTACCGAGTAGTCATTCAGGAGCAGATTGTTCAGTTTCCATGTAGTTGAGTGGTTTTGATTGAATTTTTTAGTCCTGAGTTCTAGTTTGATTGCACTGTGGTCTGAGAGACAGTTTGTTATAATTTCTGTTCTTATACATTTGCTGAGGGGTGCTTTACTTCCAATTATGTGGTCAATTTTGGAATAAGTGCGATGTGGTGCTGAGAAGAATGTATATTCTGTTGATTTGGGGTGGAGAGTCCTGTAGATGTCTATTAGGTCCACTTGGTGCAGAGATGAGTTCAATTCCTGGATATCCTTGTTAACTTTCTGTCTCGTTGATCTGTCTAATGTTGACAGTGAGGTGTTGAAGTCTCCCATTATTATTGTATGGGAGTCTAAGTCTCTTTGTAAGTCTCTAAGGACTTGCTTTATGAATCTGGGTGCTCCTGTATTGGGTGCATATATATTTAGGATAGTTAGCTCTTCCTGTTGAATTGATCCCTTTACCATTATGTAATGGCCTTCTTTGTCTCTTTTGATCTTTGATGGTTTAAAGTCTGCTTTATCAGAGACTAGGATTGCAACCCCTGCTTTTTTTTGTTTTCCATTTGCTTGGTAGATCTTCCTCCATCCCTTTATTTTGAGCCTATGTGTGTCTCTGCATGTGAGATGGGTCTCCTGAATGCAGCAAACTGATGGGTCTTGAATCTTTATCCAGTTTGCCAGTCTGTGTCTTTTAATTGGAGCATTTAGTCCATTTACATTTAAGGTTAAGATTGTTATGTGTGAACTTGATCCTGTCATTATGATATTTACTGGTTATTTTGCTTGTTACTTGATGCAGTTTCTTCCTAGCATCGATGGTCTTTACATTTTGGCATGTTTTTGCATTGGCTGGTACCAGTTGTTCCTTTCCATGTTTAGTGCTTCCTTCAGGGTCTCTTGTAAGGCAGGCCTGGTGGTGACAAAATCTCTAAGCATTTGCTTATCTGTAAAGGATTTTATTTCTCCTTCACTTATGAAACTTAGTTTGGCTGGATATGAAATTCTGGGTTTAAAATTCTATTCTTTAAGAATGTTGAATATTGGCCCCCACTCTCTTCTGGCTTGTAGAGTTTCTGCTGAGAGATCTGCTGTTAGTCTGATGGGCTTCCCTTTGTGGGTTACCTGACCTTTCTCTCTGGCTGCCCTTAACAGTTTTTCCTTCATTTCAACTTTGGTGAATCTGGCAATTATGTGTCTTGGAGTTGCTCTTCTCGAGGAGTATCTTTGTGGCGTTCTCTGTATTTCCTGAATTTGAATGTTGGCCTGCCTTACTAGGTTGGGGAAGTTCTCCTGGATGATATCGTGAAGAGTGTTTTCCAACTTGGTTCCATTTCCCCCCTCACTTTCAGGCATGCCAATCAGATGTAGATTTGATCTTTTCACATAATCCCATACTTCTTGAAGGCTTTGTTCATTTCTTTTTCTTCTTTTTTCTTTAGACTTCTCTTCTCACTTCATTTCATTCATTTGATCCTCAATCGCTGATACTCTTTCTTCCAGCTGATCGAGTCGGTTACTGAAGCTTATGCATTTGTCATGTATTTCTCATGTCATGGTTTTTATCTCTGTCAGTTCATTTATGGCCTTCTCTGCATTCATTATTCTAGTTATCCATTCTTCCATTCTATTTTCAAGATTTTTAGTTTCTTTGCACTGGGTACGTAATTCGTCCTTTAGCTCTGAGAAGTTTGATGGACCGAAGCCTTCTTCTCTCAACTTGTCAAAGTCATTCTCTGTCCAGCTTTGATCCGTTGCTGGCGATGAGCTGCATTCCTTTGGAGGGGGAGATGCACTCTTATTTTTTGAATTTCCAGCTTTTCTGCCCTGCTTTTTCCTCATCTTTGTGGTTTTATCTGCCTCTGGTCTTTGATGATGGTGACTTACTGATGGGGTTTTGGTGTGGGTGTCCTTCCTGTTTGTTAGTTTTCCTTCTAAGAGTCAGGACCCTCAGCTGTAGGTCTGTTGGAGATTTCTTGAGGTCCACTCCAGACTCTGTTTGCCTGGGTATCAGCAGCAGAGGCTGCAGAAGATAGAATATTGCTGAACAGCAAGTGTACCTGTCTGATTCTTGCTTTGGAAGCTTCGTCTCAGGGGTGTACCCCACCATGTGAGGTGTGGGGTGTCGGTCTGCCCGTAGTGGGGGATGTCTCCCAGTTAGGCTACTCAGGGATAGGGACCCACTCGAGCAGGCAGTCTGTCCGTTCTCAGATCTCAACCTCCGTGTTGGGAGATCCACTGCTCTCTTCAAAGCTGTCAGACAGGGTTGTTTGCGTCTGCAGAGATTTCTGCTGCTTTTTGTTTATTTGTTTAGCTGTGCCTTGTCCCCAGAGGTGGAGTCTACAGAGACAGGCAGGCCTCCTTGAGCTGCTGTGGGTTCCACCCAGTTCGAGCTTCCCAGCGGCTTTGTTTACCTACTCAAGCATCAGCAATGGCGGGCGCCCCTCCCCCAGCCTCGCTGCTGCCTTGCCGTTAGATCGCAGACTGCTGTGCTAGCAATGAGGGAGGCTCCGTGGGCGTGGGACCCTCCTGGCCAGGTGTGGGATATAATCTCCTGGTGTGCCATTTGCTAAGACCCTTGGTAAAGCACAGTATTGGGGTGGGAGTTACCCGATTTTCCAGGTGTTGTGTGTCTCAGTTCCCCTGCCTAGGAAAAGAGATTCCCTTTCCCCTTGCACTTCCCAGGTGAGGCAATGCCTTGCCCTGCTTCAGCTGTCGCTGGTCGGGCTGCAGCAGCTGACCAGCACCTATTGTCCGGCACTCCCTAGTGAGATGAACCCGGTACCTCAGTTGAAAATGCAGAAATCACCCGTCTTCTGTGTCGGTCGTGCTGGGAGCTGGAGACTGGAGCTGTTCCTATTTGGCCATCTTGCTCCGCCCCCTAGCTTCCTTTTTATATTGACTATTGTGTCCTTCAGCTCCTGTCTTATTTTATTGTGATTCTTAGTTCCCTTGGATTGGGTTTTGCCATTCTCCTGAATTTCAATAGTCTTCATTCCTATTCTTATTCTTAAATTCTATTTCTGTCATTTCAAGCAGTTCAGCCTGATTAAGAACTGTTGGAGAACTGGTGTATCATTTGGAGGACATGAGATACCCTGGCCATTTGAGTCACCAAAATTTTTGTGTTGTTTCTTTCTCATCTCTGTGTGTGGGCGTTCCTTTAACTGCAGTGTCAATTGAGTACAGTTGATAGACTTATTTTCTGGATGTTTTCACAGAGTCAAGGATTTCTGCAGAGTTTTTATTTGAAGCTGACTTCCTGTCTTTGGTTTCATGGGGGATATGTTAGCAAGGTATTTTTGGTGTTGAAGCTTTGGGGTGTGATCCAGTAGGTGGTGCTTAGATGTATTGGTCAGTTGGTAGGGGTGTGATCCAGTAGGTGGTGCTTAGATGTATTTGTCAGTTGGTAGGGGTGTGATCCAGTAGGTGGTGCTTAGATGTATTGGTCAGTTGGTAGGGGTGTGATCCAGTAGGTGGTGCTTAGATGTATTGGTCAGTTGGTAGGGGTGTGATCCAGTAGGTGGTGCTTAGATGTATTGGTCAGTTGGTAGGGGTGTGACCAGTAGGTGGTGCTTAGATGTATTGGTCAGTTGGTAAGGGTGTGACCAGTAGGTGGTACTTAGATGTATTGGTCAGTTGGTAGGGGTGTGATCCAGTAGGTGGTGCTTAGATGTATTGGTCAGTTGGTAGGTTGTATGCAGCCATATTCCCTCTCAATGCCCTGAAAGCGTGGGCTCCTCATCCCCTTGAATGCTGGCTGTACATCACAGCTTGGCACTCCTGAGATGCCCACTGTAGCTCTGGGATGGTCTCAGGGTTTATGTTCCTTCTCCAACTTGGAGGCATCAGAGGAAGGGATCTTAGTAGTGGTTGTGGCCAAGGGTCTTCTGCTTGTCTCTTGGGGGCTCCACCTCAGATGCAGGTCAGCAATTTCTCAATGCAATCAGCCCAGGATGGAGGGTCTGTGCTATGGACCCAAGCCCAGGGTTTCCTGTCTGATGATGAGCAGGAAACGTGAGACCCATGGGAGACTGGCCTTCTCTCCTTGGGTTGACATAGGTTGTTGGAGGTGTAGATAAGTGTCTTTATCCTTATCCACCAAGACCTTAGGTTCTTTGCTCCTTCATTAGTCTGAGGGTAGCAAAGGCAGTTCCACAGCAGTGGCAGTGGCAGAGAGGCTTTTAGTTGTTACTGGGGGATCTGTTCAGGGAGTTGAGTTGCAGAGCTACTACTGGCTCAATAGCCCTAGAAGGGGGTGGCTGGAGGTCCAGGCCTGGAGGACCTGGCTGGTAAGGAGATATGGGAACAGGCATTCATGTGATAGTCTAGCTACTTTTCCATAGGGCTGCTGTGGTATGCTGGGGGTCTGCTCCACTTTCTAGACACCTCAGATTTTCTCAGATTTGGAGGTATAAACAGTAAAGGCTGTGAAACAGCAAAGATGGTGGCCTGCCTCTCCCTCTGGGAGCTGTGTCCCAGGGAGAGACCTGTTGCCAGCCTGAACGCACCTGTAGGAGGTACCCAGAGACCCCATTTGGGAAGTCCTGCCCAGTGAGGAGAAATGGGATTGGGGATATCCTTTAAAAAAACAGTCTGGTCACATTTTCATAGAGCAGCTGTGCTGTGCTGGGAATCTGCTCCAGCTACTGGGTGCCTTGAACTCTCTAAAACCCAAAGACTGGAATGGCTGAGTCACCGAAATAGCAGAGATGGTCACTGCCCCTCCCACTGGGAGCTCTGTCCTAGGTAGGTTTGAAACTGCTGTCAGCTGGAGAACACTGCTGGGCATAGCTGAAGACCCCGGTTGGGAAATCCTGCCTGGGGAGGAGGAATGGGATTGGGGACCTGCTTAAAGCAGTCTGGCTATATGTTTGTAGAGCAGTTGTGATGTGCTGGGGGTCTGCTTTAGCCCCTGGTCACCTTCGACTTTCAGAGCCCAAAGGTCAGAATGGATAAGTCATCCAAACAGCAAAGATGGCAGCCTATGTCTCCCTATGAGTGCTCCATCCCAGGGAAATTTAAAACCTCTGTCAGCTGGGGAACACTGGTAGGGATAGCTGAAGGCCCTGGTTGGAAGGTCCTGCCCAGTGAGGAGAAATGAGATCGGGGACCCACTTTAAAAAGCAACCTGGCCACATTTTTGCAGAGCAGTTGTGCTGTGCTGGGGGTCTGCTTCAGCCCCTAGTTGCCTCAAACTCTCCAAAGCCCAAAGGCCAGGACAACTAAGTTGGCCAAACAGCAAAGATGGTGTCCTGCCCCTCCCTCTGGGAGCTCTATCCCAGGAAGGTTTGAAACCTCTTGTCAGCTGGAGAACACTGGTGGGGATAGCGAGAGACAGTGGTTGGGAGGTCCTGCCCAATGAGGAGGAATGAGATTGGGGACCCACTTATTGATTACCCATTATGTAATCAATATTTCTCTCCTTTTATTTACAAATTTCCTAGCACCTGGCCCAGTGAAGACCACTCAATAAATATAATTAAAGAAGCATGTAAGAGAAGATAGAATTTTTATTGCACATTAACAAAAGAAGTGAAAGAATCCACCTTTTTGAAGATTTAAAAATAAACCAAAATTGCTTATAGGCTGAGACATTGATCCATATGATTTGGTATAAACTTTGTTTGCTGATGAAGAGAGGGAAGTGGGGAGATGGGATGTAACTAATCTAGCAGCAATGAAAAACAAAATTTTTCTGGTGAAATAAGTAATGGTTTTCTGGTTGAATAATTCTACGCACAGAAAATGATTGATTAGAGTTTCCTGCAAGCCTGGGCTATGCAAATACAGCAGGTGTCTATGTATATGCAAGGCTTGAACACAGTCTTCAGTTACTTTTTTGGGAAAGCTGCCCCAGTTTAGTTTTGAGTCATATTTCTGCATCTGTCACTATGTTCCAATCACTACCCAAACAGGTATCAGACATGACCACACAGGCAAAATAAATAAATAAATAATAAAATAAACCAATTTTGGCTTTAAAGTATCTCAGCATGGATAATGTGGATGAATGGATACATGTTCTAATCCACTTATTTCTCTTTAAATTTTAAAAAGCGGTAGAGCACTCATGAAGGCATAAGTATTGCCTGATAAGTTAATTGGAGCCTCAATTAATATGTGCTACATTAGCTGAATGAATGAGTGAATGAGTAAAATTTGACAGAAAAAAGACTGTGAGATCTATGGGATTCTTTTCTTTCCTTCCTTCCTTCCTTCCTTCCTTCTTTTCTTTTCTTTTCTTTTCTTTTCTTTTCTTTTCTTTTCTTTTCTTTTCTCTTTTCTTTTCTTTTCTTTTTCTTTTCTTTTCTTTTCTTTTGAGATGGAGTTTCACTCTTGTTGCCCAGACTGGAGTGCAATGGCACAATCTTGGCTCACCACGACCTCCGCCTCCTGGGTTCAAGTCATTCTCCTGCCTCTGCCTCCTGAGTAGCTGGGATTACAGTCATGCACCACCATGTCTGGCTAATTTTGTATTTTTAATAGAAATGGTGTTTCTCCATGTTGGTCAGGCTGGTCTTGAACTCCTGACCTCATGTTATCTGCCTACCTTGACCTCCCAAAGTGCTGGGATTATAGGCATGAGCCACCGCACCCAGCCAGATCTATGGGATTCTTCACTTGATCCTGTGGTGATCTGAGACAACCAAAATCTATTTTGAGAATTAACTCTTCACTTATGAGCTTGTAGTACAAACTACATGGTTCCTTTGGCAAATACTTTTTCTGTGGCACTAAAGATGCCCTAAGGAGCTTTAAAGAAATCAATGAGAAAGATCCACTTGGTTCCAGAAAGTGTTTTACATTTCAGGAAGGTCAGTGAATTAGTGTTTCTGGTTCATTTCAGCCTAACTGCATTGTATTTGAATAGTTTTTTAAATGGTCATCTCCTGATCACTTTTTCTTTTAGGTCTCATTAAGCTTAAAGGGCTTCACCTCAAAGGGACCCTGATCACTAAAAAGTTATTTCTGGATGGAGTGATGTTAGCCAGTTGGAGGATTGGGGTTCACTTGCTCTTTACCTTCCCACAGTAAGAATCCCATCCACAGACAAAAGTCTCCTTCTGGGAGCCTGAGATTCAGGTAGGAGGCTGTGAAACCTGGTGGAGCTCAAGACCTAGGATGGTGGTTTTGAGAGTGCAGACCTGCACGTAGGTATCAGACTGTCTGATTGTACTTCTGAGTTCAAACCTCAAACCAGCCCCATTCCCTAAAGGCTTGCCTACAGTTCCACTTGACCTTGAACCTACAAACAAAAGAATTTTCCAAGGGGTCCAGGAGGAAGCCTGGACACTTGCCTCAGCCGAAAGGCTCATCTGCTTGCTGACATGAGTTTCAGTAGCAGACTTGAAAGTTATCCTACAACTTGGCTCCAGCCCCTTTCAGCTTGTTCCCAGCTTAGTACTGCTCACACAGGATGCAGAGGGAGACCCACCCATCTGAGTTACTGAGACAGACTTGCTGGCCTCTGTCCTCACAGATTTTGAAGGGGCCCAGTCTTCACGCCAGCACCTCTGCCCTAGCCTGAGAGATATTCTTCCCACACAAAGAAATATTGGGAGATTTACCTGTCCAAGCCTTTGTGACAGGTTTTTAAGTCTTGGTCCCACAGAAAATCATGAAGGGGTTCAGTCTCAGCTCCAATTCTTCTCACTGCAGTCGGGAAACGATCCTGCCTTTGCATTGAACTGCTGGGAGACACATCTATCTGAGCCACTTGGACAGGCTTGCCAGCCTGTGTTGCACAGCACATCCTGAAGGGGCCCTCTCTTGTCTCCAGTCCCTCTCTGCCACAGCTTAGGAGTAATTCTGTCTACACAGAACTACTAACCAGTCTGAACCACTAGGACAGTTTTGCCAGCCTCTGTTCCACAGCAGATCCTGAGTGAATTTTGACAAGCAGTCACTAGTTCTGCTACATTAGGGAGTTTAAAGCCCACGTCAGACCCTTTTCAGATAGAGAGGCAAATCTCAACTGTACATTTGTACTGAGCATAGCAGTTGGTTCATCTGTCCCAATCCATGTTACCTCAAGAGCCCTCCTGCAGCCCTGTTCAACTGCTGAATTCAAAGAGTGATACCACCTGATCAGACAATACTCTTTCTGTTTCACCCAGATCACAGGCAATTGCAGTTCTGATTCCATAGCTCAGCCTGACTTCAGAATTAAGCCAGTGGTCTTTTTGGATAGCAGAACCAAGCCAGTTGCCCCACACAAATTCAGAGCAAAGGTAGCAGCCCAGTCATCTAGAGAACCTGAAACCAAGCTCTGCCTGCCCAGAGTCATTACCAGCTGGCCAGTCTAGAAACATAGGCTAGAATAAACAGTGAAGCTCTATTCCTGCCAAAGAACACTTGTGAAAGCTGGAAAAGGTGGCAGTCTTCACAAATGCATAAACACCAATGCAAGGACACAAATATTACAAAGACTCAGAAAATCATGACATCTCCAAAAGAAACAAAGCTCCAACAATGGACCCTAAAGAAAGGGAGATCTATGAAATGACCAAAAAAGAATTCAGAATAATTATGTTAAAAAGTTCATGACTTCTAAGAATATATGGATAAAAATTTTAAAAATTTGAAAAACAATACATGAACAAATTAAGAAGTTTGACAAAGAAATACAAATAGTTTTTTAAATCCCAAATAAATTCTAGAAATGAACAACACAGTGACTGAACTGAAAAGTGTAATAGAAAGCTTCAGCAACCCACTGGATCAAACTGAAAAAAATTAGCAAGCTCAAGGCAGAATATTTGAAATTATAGAATCAGAGGAACAAAAAGAAAAAAAAGAACTAAGAAAGCCTATGGGGATTATGTGGCACCATGGAGATACCTAAGCTATGCATATAGGAATTAAAGGAGAAAAAGGGAAAAAAAGGGGCCAGAAAACATATTTAAATAAATAATTGATGAAAATCCCCCTTATTTGAAGAAAGAAGCCAACATCCAGGTACAGGAAAAAAGAGATCTTGAAGTATATTCAACCCAAAGAAGAGGTCACCATAACACATAGCAATTAAACTGTCAAAAATCAAAGACAAAGGAGAATTCTGAGAGCAGCATGAGGTAAGAAATACATGACATACAAAGGAGTCCAAATGCAACTATCAGCATACTTCTCAGGATAAATCTTGTAGGCCAGGAGGAAGTGGGATATTATATTCAGAGTGCTAAAGAAAAAAATTGCAACCAAGAACACTTTACCTAGCAAAGCTGTTTTTCAGAAATGAGGAATAACTAAAAACTTTCCCAGATGAACAAAAGCTGAGGGATTTCCTTACCATTAGGCTGGCCTTACAGGAATTGCTAAAGGGATTTCTTTAAATTGAAACAAAAGACTGTTAATTAATAACATAATACTTATAAAAGCACAAAACCCAGTGGCATAACTAATATTGAGTTATATTCAAAATACTCTAGGACTGTAATGGTAATGTGTAAAGTAATTTTATTCCTAGTGCTAGGGTTAAAGGACAAAATTATTAACAACAACTATAGCTAAAGTAAACTGTCAAGGGATACATATTACAAAATGATATAGATTCAGACATCAAAAATATAAAATGTGTGGGCGTAGGGGGAGTAAAGGTATACAGTTGTATGCAATCAAAGTTAAGTTGTTATCAGCTTGAAAAACACATTTTTTTTTTTTTTTTTTTTTTGAGACAGATTCTTACTCCGTCACCCAGGCTGGAGTACACTGGTGCGATCTTGGTTCTATGCAACCTCTGCCTCCTGGGTTCCTGCAATTCTCCTGTCTCAGCCCCCTGAGTAGCTGAGATTACAAACACCCATGACCATACCCAGCTAATTTTTGTATTTTTAGTAGAGATGGGGTTTTTCCATGTTGGTCAGGCTGGTCTTGGATTCCTGACCTCAAGCAATTCACTTGCCTTGCCCTCCCAAAGTGCTGGGATTACAGGTGTGAGCCACCATGCCTGGCCAAAATACACTATTATAAGTGTAATATATTCTTTGTAGGTTTCATGGTAAGAAAATGCAAAAATATATAGGAGATGCACAAAACCAAAATTAAAATAATTCAAAACATATCAATATAAAAAAACCATCAGACCACAAAGGAAGGCAGCAAGAAAGGAAGAAACAAAATATCTACAGAAAACCAGAAAACAACAAAATTGCAGTAGCAAATTTTAAGCTATTAATAATTACCTTGAATGTAAATGGGTTAAATTCTCCAATAAAAAGACAGAGTAAATTAATGATAAAAGAAACAAGCCCCAACTATACGTTGTCTACGAGACTCATTTCACTTTTAAGGACACACATAGACTGAAAGGGAAGGAATGAAAAAAGACATTCCATGCAATGGAAACCAAAAAAGAGCAGGTTATCATACTTAGACAAAATAGACTTTAAATAAAAAACTAAAAAGAGACAAATAAGGTCATTATATAATGATAAAGAGGTCAATTTCTCAAGAGGATATAACATTTACAAATATATTTGCTCCCAACAGTGGAGTACCTAAATATATAAAGCAAATGTTAAAGGATCTGAAGGGAGAGACATATTGGAATACAATAATATTAAGGAATATCAAGACATCACTTTCAATAATGTATGGATCATCTAGACAGAAAATAAGGAAACATTGGACTTGAACAACACTTAAACAAAACTGACCTAATATACATATACAGAACTTTCCATTTAACAGCAACAGAATATGTATTCTATTCAAGAGCACAAAGAACATTCTCCAGAATAGTTATATGTTAGGCCACAAGACAAGTCTTAGCAAATCTAAGAAGTTTGAAATCATATCATTTACCTTTTCTGACTATAATGGTATTAAACTAGAAATCAGTAATAGAAGAAATTTTGGAAAATTCATGAATATATGGAAATTAACATGCTTCTGAACAACCAATGGGGCAATGAAGAATTTAAAAGGGACATTAGTTAGTTCAGCCAAAGGCTTGTCAGTTTTATTTATTTTTTCAAGGAAAAAAGAGAAGACCCAAATAACATCAGAAACAAAAAAGAAGACATAAAGCTGACACCACAGAAATACAAAGAATCACTAGAGAGTGTTATGAATAACTATACACCGACAATTTGGAAAACTCAGAAGAAATGGATAAATTCCTAGACACAACCTATCAAGATTGAACAATGAAAAAAAATAGAAAAAATAGAAAACCTCAGTAAGCCAATAAAGAATAACAAGATCAAACCTGTAATAAAATGTCTCCCATCAGAGAAAATTCCAGGACCTGATGACTTCACTGCTGTATTCTGCCAAACATTTAAGGAAAACTAATACCAATTCTATTCAAACTCTACAAAAAAAAAAAAAAAAAAAAAAGGAAGAGAAGAAGAGAAGATAATACTTTAAAATTCATTTTATGAGGCCAGTATTACCCTAATACCAAAACTAGCATTTTAATGAATCCCATGATCAAGTGGGATTCATTCCAGGGATGCAGGGATGGTTCAATATACACAAGTAATAAATGTGATACATCACATTAAGAGAACAAAGAACAAAACCTGTATGTTTATTTCAATAGGTGCCCAAAAGGCACTGGATAAAATTCAACATCTCTTTATGACAAAAACTGTCATCAAACTGGGTATAGAAGAAACATACCTCAAAGTAACATGGACCATATATGACAAACCCAGAGCTAACATCTGAATGGAGAAAAGGTCTCTTAGAGGAAAGGTCTTCAATGGAAAAAGACAAGGATGCTCAGTTTCTCCACTTTTATTCAATATACTACTGGAAGTCCTGGCCAGAGCCGTTGGACAAGAGAGAAATGAAGGACATCCAAATTGGAAAGGAAAAAGTCAAATTAGTCTTGTTTGCAGATGACATGATCTTATACATAGAAAAATCTAAGGATTCTACCAAAACATTGTTAAAACTGATAAATGAATTTAGTAAAGTCTGAGGTACAAAATCAATGTACTAAAATTGGTTTATGTACACCAAGAGCAAACAATCTGAAAAGCACATCAAGAAAGTAATCTTTTTTTTTTTTTTTTTGAGATGGAACCTCACTCTGTTGCCCAGGCTGGTGTGCAATGGCACAATCTCAGCTCACTGCAACTTCCTCCTTCCAGGTTCTAGCAATCTGCCTCAACCTCCCTAGTAGCCGGGACTACAGATGCACGCCACCACACCCGACCAATTTTTGTATTTTTAGTAGAGACAGGGCTTCACCATGTTGACCAGGCTGGTCTTGAACTCTTGACCTCAGGTGATCTGCCCGCCTTGGCCTTGCAAAGTGCTGGAATTCCAGGCATGAGCCACCATGCCCAGCCAATTTCCAATAAAGCAATCCTATTTATAATAGGTAAAAGAATATAAAATACCCAGGAATCAATTTAACCAAAGAAATGAAAGATTTATACAAGGAAAATGATAAAAAACTTATGAAAGAAATTGAATAGGAAAGAAAGATAGATATTTTATGCTCATGGATTAGAAGAATTAATATTGTTAAAATGACAGTACTACCCAAACATATTATTTAGAGGTTCACTGCAATCCCTATCGAAGTACAAATGACGCTCTTCACAGAAAGAGGAAAAACAATCCTAAAATTCATATGGAACCACAAAAGACCCCAAAGAACCAAAGCAATGCCAAGGATAAAGAACAAAGCTGAAGACATCACACTACCTGACTTCATAGTTTACTACAAAGCTATAGTAACCAAATCAGCATTGTACTGGCAGAAAAACAGGCACATACACCAATTAAAACAGAATAGAGAACCCAAACAGAAATTCACACATTTACAGTCAACTCATCTTGGACAACGGTGCCAAGAATATACAATAGGGGAAAGAACAGTCTCTTCAATAAATGGTGCTGGGAAACTTGATAACTATATAAAGAGTGAAACTAGAACTCTATCTCTCACAATATACAAAAATCAAATAAAAATGGATTAAAGACTTTAATACTTGAAACTACAGGAAGAAAACCTGGGAAAATTCTCCAGGACACTAGTATGGCAAAGATATTTTGTGTAAGTCTTAAAAAGCACAAGTAATCAAAGAAAAAATAGGCAAATGGGATTGCATCAAGTTAAAAAGCTTCTGCACAGCAAAGGAAACAATCAACAAAGTGAAGGGATAACCCACAGAATAGGAGAAAATATTTGAAAAATACTCATGTGACAAGGGATTAATAACTAGTCTATATATAATGCTCAACACAATAGCAAAACACTAATCTGATTAATAATGGGCACAAGAACTGAATAGACATTTCTCAAAAGAAGATATACAAAGGGCCAACAGATATATGAAAAAATGCCTAACGTCACTAATCATTAGAGAAATGCAAGTCAAAACTACAATGAAATATAATTTCACCCCAGTTAAAATGGCTTTCATCTAAAAGATAGGCAATAATGGATGCTGGCAAGGATGTGGAAGAAGGGAAACCATTGTATAGCATTGGTGAGACTATAAGTACAGCTACTATGGAAAGCAGTATAGAGGCTCCTCACAAAACTAAAAATAGAACCACCATATGATCAAACAATTCCACTCTTGGATATATATCTACAAGAAAGGAAATCAATATATTGAAAAGACTGTGTGCATCATGTTTATTGCAGCACCATTCACAATAGTCAAACTATGGAATCAACCTAATTTATCATCAACAGATAAATGGATAAAGAAAATGTGGCAAATACACACAATGGAATATTATTCAGCTGTAAAAAAGAATGAAATTATATCATTTGCAGCAACACAGATGGAACTGGAGGTTAAGTAAAAGAATTCAAGTACAGGAAGACAAATATTGCATGTTCTCATTCATGTGGGAGCTAAAAAAGTGAATTGTGGATGTCATGAAGATAGAGTAGATTGCTGGTTACCAGAGGCCAGAAAGGTAAGTAGGGAAGAGGCATGAAGAGAAGTTCATTATTGGATCCAAATATATGGCTTGGGCCAGGTTTGGTCAACCTGTAATCCTAGCACTTTGAAAGGCCAAGGCAGGAAGATTCCTTGAGCTCTGGAGTTCAAGACAAGCCTGGGCAACACATAGAGACTTTGTCTCTGAAAAAAAATCAGCGAGGCGTGGTGGGAGATGCCTATAGTCCTAGCTACTTGGGAGGCTGAGGTGGGAGGATTGCTTGAGCCTGGGAGACCAAGGCTGCAGTGAGCTATGATTATGCTACTGCTCTCCAGCCTAAGCAACAGAATGATACCCTGTCTCATACATCTTTGTAGTGAGAGTTTGAGAGAGTAAATAAGACCTAGTGTTAGATAGATCAATAGGGTGACTATAGTTTACAGTAATCTATTATATATTTCAAAATAGTACCAAGAGGATGATTCAATGTTCCTAGCATAAGGAAATGACAAACATTTAAGGTGATGTATATCCCAAGTATACTGATTTGATCTTTACAGGTTATATGAATGTATTAAATGGTCACAGAGACCCTAAAATATGTACATCTATTATGCATCAATAAAGAAGGAAATTTAAAAATATCTTGAGACAAACGCAGTTGGAAACAAAAATCAAAATGTATAGGATACTGAAAAAACAGTTCTAAGAGGAAAGTTTACAGCAATAAATGCCAAATCAAAAAAGAAGAAGAGTCACAAATAAACAACTTAATGTTGCACCTTAAGAAAACAGGAAAAGAAGAAACTAAGCCCAATGTTAGCAAAAGGAAAGAAATAACCAAGATCAGAGTAGAAATAAATGAAATACAAAAGATCAAGAAAACTAAAAGTTGGTTTTTTAAAGTGATAAACACCATTGATAGACCTTTAGGTAGACTAAGAGAAAAAGAGAAAAGATTCCAATAAATAAAATCAGAAATGAAAGAGAAGACATCACAATGACATCAGAAAAACACAAAGGATCATAAGAGAACATTATGAATAATTGTATATCAACAAATTGGATACTCTAGAAGAAATGAACAAAATCCTAAACATATACAACCTACCAAGACTGAACTTGGAAGAAATAGAAAATCTGAAAGACCAATAAGGGGGAGAGGAAATCAAAAGAATAATGAAACATGTACCATCAAAGAAAATCCCAGGACCTGATGAATTCACTGCTGAATTCTTTCAAGCATTTAAAGAAACACGAATACCAATTCTCTACAAACTATTCCAAAAAATCAAAGAGGAAGGAACACTTCCAACCTCTTTTTACAAAGCTAGCATTACCCTAATACCAAAACCAGACAAGAATATTACAAGAAAAAAAACAAACTACAGACCAATATCCTTGATAAACATATATGCAAAAATCCTCAACAAAATACTAACAAACTGAATTCAACAGCACATTAAAAGTATCATTTACCACAATCAAGTGGAATTTATACCTGGGATCCAAAGACAGTTTAACACAAGAAAATCAATAAATGTGATACACCACACTAATAGAATGAAGAATAAGGTTCATATGATCATCCTGATAGATGCAGAAAAAATACTTGACAAAATCCAATATCCCTTTGTGATAAAAACTCTAAATAAATCAGGTGTAGAAGAAATGTAACTCAACACAATAAAGGCTGTATATGACAAACCCACAGTTAATATCATACCAAATGGGGAAAAGTTGAAAGTTTTTTCTCCAAGATCTGGGACCAGACAAATATGTTTGCTCTTGCCACTTCTGTTCAATGTAGTACTGGAGATCTTAGCCAGAGCAATTAGGCAGGAAAAATAAATACAGGGAATCCAAATTGGAAAGGAAGAATTTAAATTGTCTCTGTATGCAGACAACATGATCTTATATATAGAAAACCCTAAAATTTCCACCAAAAACCTGTTAGAATTGATAGATTTGGTAAATTTGCAGGGTACAAAATCAACATGCAAAAATTAATATTGTTTCTCTACACTAACAATAAACTTTCCAAAAAGGAAATTGAGTACCATCCCATTTACAATAGCTAAACAAACGAACAAAAACAACAACTCTTAGGACTACATTTAACCAAGGAGGTCAAAGATCTACACACTAAAAGCTATAGAACAGTAATAAATTGAAGAAGATACAAATAAATGAAAAGGTATTTCATGCTCATGGATTGGAAAAATTAATATTATTAAAAATTCCATACTACCCAAAGGTATCTCAAGATTTGATGCAATATCTGTAAAAATTCCAATCTCATTTCTTATAGATATAAGAAAATTCTAACATTCATATGGAACCACAAAAATCTCTGAATAGCCAAGGCAATCATGAGCAAAAAGAACAAAGCTGGAGGCAGCATACTACCAGATTTCAGACTATACTATGAAGTAATAGTAATGAAAACAGCATGTCACTGGCATAAAAATAGACACAACAACCAACAGAATAGGATAGAGAACTCAGAAAAGAACCCACATATCTGTTGTTAATTGATCTTCCAATTCACAATGTACAATGTGAAAAGGACAGTCTTTTCAATAAATGGTGTTGGGAAAACTGGATATCTATATGCAAAAGACTGAAATCGGACCCTTATCTCACACCATATAAAAAAATCAACTCAAAATGGGTTGAAGACTTAAACATAAGACCTGAAACTGTAAAACTACTAGAAAAAAACAGAGAGGAAAAACTATACAACATTGGTCTGGGCAATACTTTTTTAGATTTGACCTCAAAAGTGCAGTCAACAAAAGCGAAGACAGAGAAGTGGGATTACCTCAAAATAAAAATCTTCTGCATATCAAAGGAAACATTAGGGTGAAGAGACAACCTATGGATTAGAAGAAAATATTTGCAAGCCACATATCTGATAAGGGATTAGTATGCAAAATACATAAGGAACTCCTCTCTATAGAAACAAAACAAATAATCTGGTTAAGAAATGGGAAAGGGGCCTGAATTTCTCAACCGAAGACATACAAGTGGCTAACAGATAAATGAATACAATGTCCAACATTGCTAATAATTCAAGTGATATAAATTAAAACTACTATGCAATATCACCTCATACCTGTTAGAATTTCTATTATCAAAAAGGTGAGAACTGTTGGCAAGGATATACAGAAAAGAGAACCCTTTATGCTGTTGGTGGGAATGTAAATTCGTACAACCATTATGGAAAAAAGTAGGCAGTTCCTTGAAAAATTAAAAGTAGAATTAACATAAGATCTAGCAATCCCACTTCTGGATGGTACCTGAATGATATGAAATCAGTATATGAAAGAGATATCTGTACTCCCTTGTTCAATGAAGTACTATTCACAATAGCCAAGTTGTGGAATCAACCTAAATCTCTATCAAGGGATAAATGGATAAAGAAAATGTGATATATGTATATGATAGAATACTATTCAGCCTTAAAAAGATGAAATTTTATCATTTGTGACAGCATGGACAACATGTTTATGACAACATGGATAAAATTGGAAAACCTTATGCTAAGTGAAATAAGCCAAACACTGAAAGGCAAATACTACATGTTCTCACTTTTATGTGGAATCTAAAGCAATTGAACTCAGAAGAAAAGTAGACTGGTGGTTACCAGAGACTGGAGGGTTAGGGGCATGGGGAGATGGTGGGTAAAAAGCCTCACATAGGAGAAATAAGTTTGATTGCTTTTTTTCTTGAGATCAATAGCACAGCATGCTGAATATAGATAATAATTGAGTACTGTACATTTCAGTATCACTGAGTAAATTTCTAATGTCATCATAAAAATGTTAAATATTTAAGGTGATATATATGTTAATTAGCTTAATTTAATCAATCCACATTGTATTAAAAAACCATAATCCGCTCTGTATCCCATAAATATATACAACTATAATTTGTCAATATATAATAACAAAGGAGTGATTTCTGGCAATGAATTCAACAGCAAAAATTAATTCTGGTGCATGATTGTTATCATTCAATTCCTCTTTATTTTCTTTTTTTTTTTAATTTATTTATTATTATTATACTTTAAGTTGTAGGGTACATGTGCATAACGTGCAGGTTTGTTACATATGTATACTTGTGCCATGTTGGTGTGCTGCACCCATCAACTCGTCATTTACATCAGGTATAACTCCCAATGCAATCCCTCCCCCCTCCGCCCTCCCCATGATAGGCCCCAGTGTGTGATGTTCCCCTTCCTGAGTCCAAGTGATCTCCTTGTTCAGTTCCCACCTATGAGTGAGAACATGCGGTGTTTGGTTTTCTGTTCTTGTGATAGTTTGCTGAGAATGATGGTTTCCAGCTGCATCCATGTCCCTACAAAGGACAAAACTCATCCTTTTTTATGGCTGCATAGTATTCCATGGTGTATATGTGCCACATTTTCTTAATCCAATCTGTCACTGATGGACATTTGGGTTGATTCCAAGTCTTTGCTATTGTGAATAGTGCTGCAATAAACATATGTGTGCATGTGTCTTTATAGCAGCATAATTTATAATCCTTTGGGTATATACCCAGTAATGGGATGGCTGGGTCATATGGTACATCTAGTTCTAGATCCTTGAGGAATCGCCATACTGTTTTCCATAATGGTTGAACTAGTTTACAATCCCACCAACAGCGTAAAAGTGTTCCTATTTCTCCACATCCTCTCCAGCACCTGTTGTTTCCTGACTTTTTAATGATCACCATTCTAACTGGTGTGAGATGGTATCTCATTGTGGTTTTGATTTGCATTTCTCTGATGACCAGTGATGATGAGCATTTTTTCATGTGTCTGTTGGCTGTATGAATGTCTTCTTTTGAGAAATGTCTGTTCATATCCTTTGCCCACTTTTTGATGGGGTTGTTTGTTTTTTTCTTGTAAATTTGTTTGAGTTCTTTGTAGGTTCTGGATATTAGCCCTTTGTCAGATGAGTAGATTGCAAAAATTTTCTCCCATTCTGTAGGTTGCCTGTTCACTCTGATGGCAGTTTCTTTTGCTGTGTAGAAGCTCTTTAGTTTAATGAGATCCCATTTGTCAATTTTGGCTTTTGTTGCCATTGCTTTTGGTGTTTTAGACATGAAGTCTTTGCCCATGCCTATGTCCTGAATGGTATTACCTAGGTTTTCCTCTAGGATTTTTATGGTATTAGGTCTAACATTTAAGTCTCTAATCCATCTTGAATTAATTTTCGTATAAGGAGTAAGGAAAGGATCCAGTTTCAGCTTTCTACTTACGGCTAGCCAATTTTCCCAGCACCATTTATTAAATAGGGAATCCTTTCCCCATTTCTTGTTTTTGTCAGATTTGTCAAAGATCAGATGGCTGTAGATGTGTGGTATTATTTCTGAGGACTCTGTTCTGTTCCATTGGTCTATATCTCTGTTTTGGTACCAGTACCATGCTGTTTTGGTTACTGTAGCCTTGTAGTATAGTTTGAAGTCAGGTAGCGTGATGCCTCCAGCTTTGTTCTTTTGACTTAGGATTGTCTTGGAGACGCGGGCTCTTTTTTGGTTCCATATGAACTTTAAAGCAGTTTTTTCCAATTCTGTGAAGAAACCCATTGGTAGCTTGATGGGGATGGCATTGAATCTATAAATTACCTTGGGCAGTATGGCCATTTTCACGATATTGATTCTTCCTATCCATGAGCATGGTATGTTCTTCCATTTGTTTGTGTCCTCTTTTATTTCACTGAGCAGTGGTTTGTAGTTCTCCTTGAAGAGGTCCTTTACATCCCTTGTAAGTTGGATTCCTAGGTATTTTATTCTCTTTGAAGCAATTGTGAATGGAAGTTCATTCATGATTTGGCTCTCTGTTTGTCTGTTACTGGTGTATAAGAATGCTTGTGATTTTTGCACATTAATTTTGTATCCTGAGACTTTGCTGAAGTTGCTTATCAGCTTAAGGAGATTTTGGGCTGAGACAATGGGGTTTTCTAAATATACAATCATGTCATCTGCAAAGAGGGACAATTTGACTTCTTCTTTTCCTAACTGAATGCCCATGATTTCTTTCTCTTGCCTAATTGCCCTAGCCAGAACTTCAAACGCTATGTTGAATAGGAGTGGTGAGAGAGGGCATCCCTGTCTTGTGCCAGTTTTCAAAGGGAATTTTTCCAGTTTTTGCCCATTCAGTATGATATTGGCTGTGGGTTTGTCATAAATAGCTCTTATTATTTTGAGGTACGTTCCATCAATACCAAATTTATTGAGCGTTTTTAGCATGAAGGGCTGTTGAATTTTGTCAAAAGCCTTTTCTGCATCTATTGAGATAATCATGTGGTTCTTGTCTTTGGTTCTGTTTATATGCTGGATTACGTTTATTGATTTGCGAATGTTGAACCAGCCTTGCATCCCAGGGATGAAGCCCACTTGATCATGGTGGATAAGCTTTTTGATGTACTGCTGGATTTGGTTTGCCAGTATTTTATTGAGGATTTTTGCATGGATGTTCATCAGGGATATTGGTCTAAAATTCTCTTTTTTTGTTGTGTCTCTGCCAGGCTTTGGTATCAGGATGATGTTGGCCTCATAAAATGAGTTAGGAAGGATTCCCTCTTTTTCTATTGATTGGAATAGTTTCAGAAGGAATGGTACCAACTCCTCCTTGTACCTCTGGTAGAATTCAGCTGTGAATCCATCTGGTCCTGGACTTTTTTTGGTTGGTAGGCTATTAATTATTGCCTCAATTTCAGAGCCTGCTATTGGTCTATTCAGGGATTCAACTTCTTCCTGGTTTAGTCTTGGGAGAGTGTAAGTGTCCAGGAAATTATCCATTTCTTCTAGATTTTCCAATTTATTTGCGTAGAGGTGTTTATAGTACTCTCTGATGGTAGTTTGTATTTCTGTGGGGTTGGTGGTGATATCCCCTTTATCATTTTTAATTGCGTCGGTTTGATTCTTCTCTCTTTTCTTCTTTATTAGTCTTGCTAGCGGTCTGTCAATTTTGTTGATCTTTTCAAAAAACCAACTCCTGGATTCATTGATTTTTTGGAGGGTTTTTTGTGTCTCTATCTCCTTCAGTTCTGCTCTGATCTTAGTTATTTCTTGCCTTCTGCTAGCTTTCAAATGTGTTTGCTCTTGCTTCTCTAGTTCTTTTAATTGCGATGTTAGAGTGTCAATTTTAGATCTTTCCTGCTTTCTCTTGTGGGCATTTAGTGCTATAAATTTCCCTCTACACACTGCTTTAAATGTGTCCCAGAGATTCTGGTATGTTGTATCTTTGTTCTCATTGGTTTCAAAGAACATCTTTATTTCTGCCTTCATTTCGTTATGTACCCAGTAGTCATTCAGGAGCAGGTTGTTCAGTTTCCATGTAGTTGAGCGGTTTTGATTGAGTTTCTTAGTCCTGAGTTCTAGTTTGATTGCACTGTGGTCTGAGAGACAGTTTGTTATAATTTCTGTTCTTGTACATTTGCTGAGGAGTGCTTTACTTCCAATTATGTGGTCAATTTTGGAGTAAGTACGATGTGGTGCTGAGAAGAATGTATATTCTGTTGATTTGGGGTGGAGAGTTCTATAGATGTCTATTAGGTCTGCTTGCTGCAGAGATGAGTTCAATTCCTGGATATCCTTGTTAACTTTCTGTCTCGTTGATCTGTCTAATGTTGACAGTGGAGTGTTGAAGTCTCCCATTATTATTGTATGGGAGTCTAAGTCTCTTTGTAAGTCTCTAAGGACTTGCTTTATGAATCTGGGTGCTCCTGTATTGGGTGCATATATATTTAGGATAGTTAGCTCTTCCTGTTGAATTGATCCCTTTACCATTATGTAATGGCCTTCTTTGTCTCTTTTGATCTTTGATGTTTTAAAGTCTGTTTTATCAGAGACTAGTATTGCAACCCCTGCTTTTTTTTGTTCTCCATTTGCTTGGTAAATGTTCCTCCATCCCTTTATTTTGAGCCTATGTATGTCTCTGCGTGTGAGATGGGTCTCCTGATTACAGCAGACTGATGGGTCTTGACTCTTTATCCAGTTTGCCAGTCTGTGTCTTTTAATTGGAGCATTTAGTCCATTTACATTTAAGGTTAAGATTGTTATGTGTGAACTTGATCCTGCCATTATGATATTAACTGGTTATTTTGCTCGTTAGTTGATGCAGTTTCTTCCTAGCCTCGATGGTCTTTACATTTTGGCATGTTTTTGCAATGGCTGGTACTGGTTGTTCCTTTCCATGTTTAGTGCTTCCTTCAGGGTCTCTTGTAAGGCAGGCCTAGTGGTGACAAAATCTCTAAGCATTTGCTTATCTGTAAAGGATTTTATTTCTCCTTCACTTATGAAACTTAGTTTGGCTGGATATGAAATTCTGGGTTTAAAATTCTTTTCTTTAAGAATGTTGAATATTGGCCCCCACTCTCTTCTGGCTTGTAGAGTTTCTGCTGAGAGATCTGCTGTTAGTCTGATGGGCTTCCCTTTGTGGGTAACCTGACCTTTCTCTCTGGCTGCCCTTAAGATTTTTTCCTTCATTTCAACTTTGGTGAATCTGGCAATTATGTGTCTTGGAGTTGCTCTTCTCGAGGAGTATCTTTGTGGCGTTCTCTGTATTTCCTGGATTTGAATGTTGGCCTGCCCTACTAGGTTGGGGAAGTTCTCCTGGATGATATCGTGAAGAGTGTTTTCCAACTTGGTTCCATTTCCCCCCTCACTTTCAGGCATGCCAATCAGATGTAGATTTGATCTTTTCACATAATCCCATACTTCTTGAAGGCTTTGTTCATTTCTTTTTCTTCTTTTTTCTTTAGACTTCTCTTCTCACTTCATTTCATTCATTTGATCCTCAATCGCTGATACTCTTTCTTCCAGCTGATCGAGTCGGTTACTGAAGCTTATGCATTTGTCATGTATTTCTCATGTTATGGTTTTTATCTCTGTCAGTTCATTTATGGCCTTCTCTGCATTCATTATTCTAGTTATCCATTCTTCCATTCTATTTTCAAGATTTTTAGTTTCTTTGCACTGGGTACGTAATTCGTCCTTTAGCTCTGAGAAGTTTGATGGACCGAAGCCTTCTTCTCTCAACTTGTCAAAGTCATTCTCTGTCCAGCTTTGATCCGTTGCTGGCGATGAGCTGCACTCCTTTGCTGGGGGAGATGCGCTCTTATTTTTTGAATTTCCAGCTTTTCTGCCCTGCTTTTTCCCCATCTTTGTGGTTTTATCTGCCTCTGGTCTTTGATGATGGTGACTTACTGATGGGATTTTGGTGTAGGTGTCCTTCCTGTTTGATAGTTTTCCTTCTATCAGTCAGGACCCTCAGCTGTAGGTCTGTTGGAGATTTCTTGAGGTCCACTCCAGACCCTGTTTGCCTGGGTATCAGCAGCAGAGGCTGCAGAAGATAGAATATTTCTGAACAGCGAGTGTACCTGTCTGATTCTTGCTTTGGAAGCTTCCTCTCAGGGGTGTACTCCACCCTGTGAGGTGTGGGGTGTCAGACTGCCCCTAGTGGGGGATGTCTCCCAGTTAGGCTACTCAGGGGTCAGGGACCCACTTGAGCAGGGAGTCTGTCCGTTCTCAGATCTCAACCTCCGTGTTGGGAGATCCACTGCTCTCTTCAAAGCTGTCAGACAGAGTCATTTGCGTCTGCAGAGGTTTCTGCTACGTTTGTTATTGTTTACTGTGCCCTGTCCCCAGAGGTGGAGTCTACAGAGACAGGCAGGTTTCCTTGAGCTGCTGTGAGCTCCACCCAGTTCGAGCTTCCCAGCAGCTTTGTTTATCTACTTAAGCCTCAGCAATGGCGGGCGCCCCTCCCCCAGCCTCGCTGCTGCCTTGCCGGTAGATCACAGACTGCTGTGCTAGCAATGAGGGAGGCTCCGTGGGTGTGGGACCCTCCCGGCCAGGTGTGGGATATGATCTCCTGGTGTGCCTGTTTGCTTAAAGCGCAGTATTGGGGTGGGAGTTACCCGATTTTCCAGGTGTTGTGTGTCTCAGTTCCCCTGGCTAGGAAAAGGGATTCCCGTCCCCCTTGCGCTTCCCAGGTGAGGCAATGCCTCGCCCTGCTTCAGCTGTCGCTGGTCGGGCTGCAGCGGCTGACCAGCACCGATGGTCCGGCACTCCCCAGTGAGATGAACCCAGTACCTCAGTTGAAAATGCAGAAATCAGCCGTCTTCTGTGTCGCTCACGCTGGGAGTTGGAGACTGGAGCTGTTCCTATTCGGCCATCTTGCTCCGCCCCTCTCCTCTTTATTTTCTACTGCAAACAAAGATGTTCCTATTTAAATAGAAATTGCTGAAAATAGTTACTTATTAGGATTCATATACAACTGACACTGCTTTTCAAGATCCAGTTATTTCATTATTGGTAAGATTTTCAAATTGACATGTATTTATTAAATGCCTATAATGATTGCCAAGGTTCCCTCTAATTTTGAGAAAATTTCATTATTCTTTTCATATATAAACCATCTTAATTTCTGATTCTGTGACCCTGATTTATATTTGAGTCTGAGTTTAAACTCTGCTTAGTTGAAGAGAATAATAATATACATTTCTGGTAGCACAAGCTAAGAAAACAATGAATCATATTAAGTAAATTAAATAATTGTATTCACTTTAGAAACAGATTAATATTTTGATTTTTTAAAGTTAAAGGTAGTAATAATATCTTACTAGCTCTTTTACCTCTTGAATTACCTCAGCGTTAAAGACAGAAGACATGAAAGAAAATCTGGTTATTCCCAAAGAGAGATGAAACTTGATACTACACTTGGTGACTTTCAAGAATTCCATTAATTTGAGTGACTCTTCAAAATCTTATCTAAAATATGTTTTCCAGCTAACTATGTATTTTTAAAGGACAAATGTATGTTATTTATATACTGGGTTTCTTGACAACTTGGTATTAAGCACGCCTTACTATGCCATGATTTAAAATGTATTTATTTAGATGTGCCATACTTAATAAGCAACTTGAAATTTTGGGACTGACATGAAAACATATTTGTCTATCTCTGATTTATTCTTCTGAAACCTGGCCATACTTCTTAGTCTTGATTCTCTGGCTCTCAGGGAACTGCTGAAAAATTTCTGAGGTCTTAAGATCACTTTCTGTAATTCAAACTCTATTCTGAGGACATCCTTTGTAGTTGCAAACTTTCAAGCCTGAGATTAATACACCTTTAATCTTTTAAAATTATTGCCCAGTGTCTCCTTAGGTTTGTCACAATATTTACCTTAAAAAGGGGTACCCCTTAAAGGAAAAATGTCTTAAATTTAGCAGTAGGCTTTGGTAGATAAGTAGGTTTCATTATAAAAATAAGTGAAAGAAATAAGAATTTTTGGTTCCTCCTTCAGGGCCACTTAAATTGGGGCCCTTAGAATTCTCAATATTGATTTTGACTGCTTTAAGTGTAGTGCGTGCGTGTGTGTGTGTGTCCTATTTCCTAGTTTATTTTCCTGAAGTCTTATATTTTCAAATTTTAAAACCTAGTTAATGTCTTACTTCTTCAAAGAAATCTTGGATGAAGGAAACTGAATTGTCTCCATCCACAGTAGTTCCATAATCTCTCTTAATTAGGTGTCAGGGATCTTAGTATTGCATTATCCTTCCTCATGACCTGTATTGTTCACCTTTTTTGGGGTCATTCCAATGACCACTGAACTTCTCAATGCTGATTTTACTTGAAGATAATTGTGCTGCCTTATTTAACTTGTCAGGGGTAAAACAAGTTTTTTTTTTTCTTTTTTTATAAATGCTTTGAAAAATTGAAAATTTTCACCATTCCCCTTCTTTCTTGCTAATGAGAAATGGGGCTGGGATGACTGCCTAGTGAGTAGACCAAGGACTACAGGGATTTTGTCATTTCTGTTGGCAGAACAAGAGAAGGAAGAGGCGGCTCCACAATGGGGTAGGAGCAGATATTGGGGAATAGAGAAGATTTCTGTGCCATTAGGAGCTGAAGGAATACCAGAGGCTGCTGAAACTCCATAGACTTAATTGTTCGTTCATTCATTCATTCATTCATTCATCCCACAAATATTTTTCAGAATATTTGTATTTTCAAAATGCCCCCTCTGTGTTGGGTGGCAGGATGAAAGACATTTGTGTGCCCTGAAGCTTTTATTCCAGGTTAACTAGCTCTGCTTTCTGGTGTGTCTTGGTTCCTCTTTCTAGCGGCTTTGTGTTCGCCCTTACCTGTGTTTTTCCAGGCTCAGGGTAAGTTCAATGCATGCTTTTTATTGAGAATGATGTTTATTACAAGGCTTTTAACCTAATTTAGCTGCTGAAAATTTCCTATATGAGTATTTTTTCCTTTTCCAAAATCATTTTTCTCCTTTGTTCCTTATTTTCTTTAGTAACATTTAATTTTGATAAATAAATAAAAAATAGAATGTCTTTCCTTTTTAATCACCTCTTTCCTCTTGAATTCATATTCTTCCTTGGCTAACTAAATTAAAATGCTTGGAGGATATTTTTCCCCCACTAAAAAAAAATCTTGTTTATCTCTACATGACATTCTCTCTTTTCTGAAAGTGCTTTCACTTTAGTGCTTTTTTCTTTTGCCTTTTATTTGATATTCCTTTTTATTCTCATGCTCATTGAAGTCAGTTTTTCTTTTTTTACACATTCCACTATTTCTTTTCAAGTTGGCCTGTATCAGCACTTAGTTTCTCTCTCTTTTCTTCTTCTCAATAAATCTTTTTTTCTCTTAATCTTTTTCTTTCTCTCCTTCTTATTCTCTTTACGGGGAAGAAAGATTTGGAAACTTTTTTTTTTCTTTTTCTTTTTTAAACCATTGTCCTGGGACTTTCGCTCCAGAGAGGGCATTCTCAGGATGACTCTTGTCTCCCAGGGAGGCAGTGTTCACGCTCTGCTCCTCTCAGCTCTTCTCCCCTCCTCTTCCCCTCCTCATCTCCTTTGCCCTTCATTCTCTGGGAACAAGGTTAACAAGTCCTCCAGCTGTCCCATTTGTACAGCGTTTGGTTTGGGAGGCATTGTACTAGGTTTTTCTCACCTTCTTAACTCCCCAGTTAGGAATACTGATAAATGGATTCCTGGCTCAGGCTAGTGAGGAAGGACCATTCTTTTTGAAGCCCTTTCTAGAGCACCACGTGAATTACCAATGTCTCTTTGGTAAATCTGTGGTGCACATGGAAATGCTTGTTGTTTTCGAAAAGAAAAACTTGCATTCCTCTTGCTTCTATTTAAGTAGATAATTCCAGGTTTGGCATGGTGACTCGTGCCTGTGATTCCAGTGCTTTGGGAGATTGAGGCAGGAGGATCATTTGAGGCCAAGTGTTGGAGGCTGCACTGAGCTAGGATCAAGCTACTGCACTCCAGCCTGAGTGACAGAGCAAGACACTATCTCTAAACATTTTTTTTTTAAAAAATAGATAATTCATTTCATATTTTCTGGCCCTGTTTTTACTTTTCCTGTACTTCACAAATAACTATCCGTAATCACATATATTTGAATATAGGCTGTTACGAAGTGCCAGCCTTTTCTTTGCTAGGTCTTAACCTGAAATAATGTAGATTTCAAGGGTGTTAGAACAAAAAGCCCTCAAAGATGCTATCAAGACTTGCTTTCAAGTTGAAGGCCAGACTCTGAAAGTAGTAATATAAGGGTAGCAATGGTCTATTTTCATTTTAAGAAGGAGAATGCTTACAAGTGGCAGATTATAAAAATGTAACTTTCCAGCTCCTAGCAATAATTACATCAACGTAGTGTGTTAGCAGTGGTGTTGTCTTAAGGGAAAAATAAAAAAAAAAATTATAGCCTAATGAAGGTGATTTGGCAGTCCAGAATTTTTCCAAGATGAGATGAGCTCAATATGGGGGAGAAGTAATAAATGTGGTCCTTTTTGTTCAAAAGGTAAGGGACTCCTCATCAGAACACACTCTGGATCCAAATGCAGGGAGTGGTTGATGTGGGACCAGAACTCAGGACTTTTGACTCCTACTTGAGTGCTTCCCATTAGAAAACAGAATATTAATTTATTCTTTCATTCAACAAACATTTACTGGTGCCTATTATGGGTCAGATAGATGGAAAACGAGATGATGATACAAGAAACTCACAGCCAAGTAGGAAGTTGGCAAAATCACTCGGCAGAGACTGCCATCGCGGGTGCTATGCGTGCTGCTGGAGTGGGCAGAGGGGTTATGGGAACCCATAAACTTTACAGTTTCAGCTTTTATTGAGTATTTGTTTTACATCTATCTGCTATGCTTACAAAATGTGCCTATTTTATGTCTATTTATGGGTATCTTGTTTGCTTTTAACCTAAGGTATTAAATTTAGCTTGTATTCCTCTATGATGATCAACCCTTCTTCCACTTTTAGACCTCTTAAACCAGTTACACCTCCCCTAGCTTGGCAGGTACTCAGTAAATGTGTGTGTGTGTGTGAGTGTGTGTGTGCGCGCTTTGATAAGAATGATACAAGTGGAGGCCGGGCGCGGTGGCTGAAGCCTGTAATCCTAGCACTTTGGGAGGCCGAGACGGGCGGATCACGAGGTCAGGAGATCGAGACCATCCTGGCTAACATGGTGAAACCCCGTCTCTACTAAAAAATACAAAAAACTAGCCGGGCAAGGTGGCAGGCGCCTGTAGTCCCAGCTACTCGGGAGGCTGAGGCAGGAGAATGGTGTAAATCTGGGAGGCGGAGCTTGCAGTAAGCCGAGATCCGGCCACTGCACCCCAGCCTGGGCGACAAAGCGAGACTCCTTCTGAAAAAAAAAAAAAAAAGAATGATACACAGTTTTTCCATCGGGGTGCTGTGTGTTCTTATCATAAATCCCTATCAAGTTTTGTTGTGTTTAGGTCTGCCCACTTCTCCAACTTGTGATCCTTATTGATTTTAACCAAGAACTTAAAGTTGTGGACCACTGTTTATTTAGCATGTTTCCAGTTCATGTATCTAAGTAGCTAATAAAAAATGTTGACTAGAGCTCAGTCCAGGGCTTACCATGGCTCTCTGCTATGGTCCCTGCTCAGCAGATGAATTTGTAAGAAGGCTCAACTCATCCAGGGCCTCCCTAGAAAGTTTTTCTAAAGTCAAGCACAGCAAATAAAGTTATTATTCATTAAATGTTTAATATTCATTATAGATAATATATTACTTTTTAGTCAAACTTACAATAAGGTAGAGTTGTATTTTTATATGATCAATGTATTTAACAGTAGGTTAGGGCCCTTACATAATTATTGTGCATGTTCTGTTTTTGCTCATTTTTTAAGACCTGGGGCCTAATTTTACCATTTCAAATGACTATAAAATTTTATAGTTGTTTCTTTTCCTTTGTGACATATTGTTGGTGATACCTATGATTTATTGGATTCTGAGTCCTTGATCAAGAACACAACCCCTAACTATGAAATGGTTCTTATGGGAAAACACAATCTGCTTTACAATGATATATTTTATAATGGAGTATCTCAAGAACTCATTGTTGCAACCATTGTGGACTACCTACACTTAAGACTACTTCAAATTCAAATTTCTATCAGGTCTCAGAAAGAAAAGCATAAAATATACCATTACATTAAATTAACTAACCTAATTTTATTTTTGTTGTTCTTTTTCTAAGATAGACTTGTAAATTATTTTTGTATATGTGCTTTTAGAAGTAGAAAATCCAAAATGTTATTTTTTCCACTTAAATGATATTATGACCATTTAAAGGGAAAATGAAAAGGATAATATAAAAGGGTGAAAGAAGGAGGGAAGTAGAAAGGCAAGAAGAGAGCTTCTAATAAGTAGAAACACAGATGGAAGGGCAAAAAGGCCCTGAGAAAGAAGGCCAGTGGCCTCCAGTGTCTGCTGGTCTCTGTGAAGGAGACCCCCTCATGGTGGCCCCTGCAAGCACATTGCTACCTTCCATACACTCTGTCTTCCCAAACTCTGGGACAGCTCTTCTTAAATCACCTCCACATCTGCCAGAGTGCCCTCTGAGCGTGCTTACCTCTAAGTGAACTGAACCCAATTTCAATCATAAAAAATAGATAGTTAAATATATGGCATTGGTCTTAGAGAATTGCTAATAATGGGCATTTGAACAGCACTAAAATTTCACAAAACTCTTTTTAGCTACATTTTCTTATTAATCCCTACAACAGCTTTGTGGGGAATACATTATTATTATCATTCCCATTTTAATGATTAAAAAAAAAGCTCAGAAAGGTCAAATTCCTTGTTTAATGCCACACAGCTAGGAAGTGGCATAGTGATAACACAACCCTTTGGTTCTAATTCTGTCAGTTTTCCTATTATGCCTTCAGACCTCTCCACTTACCTTCCAAATATGCATTTAGTGATATCTCAGGGCAGAGGTGGTGTAAATAATTTCTAGCAGTGGGGAATACAGGCATCTCATTCTTCCTCAGGTTAGCGCTTCCCCTGTGGGACACCTCTGCAACTGTTCTTTTCTCTTCTCAAACACATACTTTCTCTCTTTTACTTTTACCTTGCCAGTGGCGTTCCAACCATCCCCTTCTGTCCCCAGACTCATACATCTGATTTTGGCCTCCTTGTGTGCAGAGGGAAGAACTCTTTTGCTGTAGCTGTTCTATACTTCATTTGTGCCTGAGGGCTTCCTCAGTTCAATCTGAGACTGACTTAAGTTCAGTGTAGCCAGGAGCCATGGAGGGGAAGGGAAGAGAGAATCTTCTTCTCACAGAGCACCAGGGCTTCCAGGGAGTAACGTTCTCCATCAGTAGTTCTCCAAGGAAGCCAGAATCAACATTTACAGCTTTTGTTTCCCCTTTCCTTTATCTTTCCTATCTCATTTCTTCCTGCACCTGGTCTTATTATTGCTGTATTTGTGCCATAAATGAATATCATTAGAAAAGCTGGTTTGCCATAAACTACATTGCTAATATCATTTATAACTCTGTTATGGAAAAGATGTTTTAGGTTTGAGTGACATCCAGTCTTATAATTGCTAAGACTTATGTGTTCCAACACACCTCACTAGAAAGTACTCGATCATAGTATGTTCTTATTTATAATATATTATGCTGTGTAATATAATATATATGTATGTGTTATACTAAAAGATATCCAAATTCATATTTCATAGAAGCTAATTCTCTCCTTAAGTCACATTAACCTCTGTTTTACCAACTAAGGAATCTTTGGTGCTGAGATTCGAAGGGGAAAGACAAAAACCAAAAGAAAAATGCTCTTCTTTTTAAATAAGTATTTTGGTAGCTTAGTATATCAGTCCATAATTAATTATGTGGCAAGTAGCAATTATGATAAAGTGGGAAACCCTAGGTCTATTTACCTGCATCTGAGGATTAACAAAGTTGGGTTCAATTCTAGGGAAAGGGATCAGGAGGATTCATGGAGTTGAACACAGGATCTGTGCCACTGTTCTTGGTGAAGAGTAGGAAAGAGACCTTAGCAAACTCATGACTAACTTGTTCAAGGTTTCCGGAGAAGGTTGGCAGTGAGCGTGGCAAGGAAGATGACCTTTAGAAGTGGGAAACTTAGAATGAACAGGTTAAAGGGCAGGTTTGGGGAAATGTAAATAAAACTCAGTTGAATGAGACATACTGAGTCAAATGAATTTGTTCCGGAAATCCCAGGTTCTCTGTGATCAACATACATTCAGCAGAGGACATGCTACTAAGTGGGTTCATCCAATGAAGAGAATGAATAGTAGAAAGATGCAATGAAGTCCACAGGCTCAGCTGTACCCCCATCAGAAACTCTACCTCTCACCTGTGTGCTGGTCCGCTCCAGCAGGCATTCTCTTTGAGAATACTTGAATGGGATTAGAGACAACTGAGAAGAGCAGAAGTGAAGACCATGTAATTACAGAAACAAATGCTTAGTACTGAACAACCTGGTCTCGGAGGCTGTTTTTGGCCACCCGGTCCTGGTTAACTCAAGACTGAGCCCTCAGTTCCCTTCCTCCTTACCCTTCCTGTGTTTCTATGTGCCCACCTCTGCTCGTTTACTGAAATACCAATGACTTCTGTGCTTTTACCTCCCTCTTTATTTTCTTGCCTCAGGTTCAGCTCATACCAGACAAGTCTATGCCGTATTTTCACTTGGATGTTTTCCCATCAGGACAAACTCCACCTGGCAAGGCTGAGCTCACTCTGCTCCGTCCTAGCTTAGGTTCCTCTCCTAGAAACATTTTCCTGTTTCTGTTTGCAGTGATAACATGCTCCCCACCACAGAGAGTCAACGTCACCTCGGACTCATCTTGCTCATTCTCATTTCCAATCAACTTCCAAGGTCTGTCAAACGTTTCCTTAAAAGGGTTCCCCACTCCTTTTCTTTCTATTTCTACTGTTAATCCTCCATACCTAATCACTCTTTAATCTCTTAACTGGTTCCTCTACAACCTCAACCACCGCATTTTGCTTGACATTCTAATGCTAGCATATTATTTTTAAAATATATTAAAAAATCACATTGAAAAAGTTTTAGAGATTTCATTTTGCCAATGGAATAAAGATTACACAAGACCACACAGTTAGAGAGACTTAAGGCTAGAACCCGGGATTTTTGTGCTTCAATTCTAACACTTTTTCTACTGAAGCATACCGTGTCTTATAAATTCCAGCACAGGGATACAGTATTTGTCCTATTTTATCTCTAAATGCTTTAGTTCTTTATACTTTGTTTTAATCTATAAGTTGCTTCAGTTTCTTTTGGAGGTAGAAGAGATCATAAAACTTGGAAATCAAAACAAATGTTGATTAAAATAAAAATGCTGGTTTTACATTTTGGATGTTTGGATGGTTTCTGATTCAGAATTCTCTCATCATTGACTACTGCTTCCAGAGAGAGCATCTCTGTTTTGGCTGGGCTGGAGGTAGCTCTGGGTCTTGTCATGCTGTATTTCAAGAATGTCTGGATAGCTCAATATTTCAGTACTGTTAAGGAATGGAATACCATTCTATCCAGGGAATGTTAGCTAAAATACCCATTTTAACAAAGTCTAAATTAGGGTTGGAAGATTCTAACAAGGCTTATTTATAATGTCTTTACTTGGAACTAAGAGGTATCCCACAAGGGCTCTCTAGCCATCTTCAGGACCTAGAGGGTGGGGAAATTGGCCGACAAAAGCGGAGAACTTTGAGGAGATGGAACTCCACTGCTGTAAATATGACTGCCTGGGGAAACAGGCTTCACCCCGTATCCTGGAGGAGGGCTCTGCTGGACTCAGCCTCCCAAGGGCAACAGACCCTTTATATCCTATCTTGGGCACAATAATTGTCTCACCTGTTAGTGGGTTTGTTTCTTATGCCACCAAGTTATAATGGATGAGAAATTAGGTCAAGATGTGAAGCCCGTATTTGGCGATTTTCATCTTTAACGCACTTTCCAAATGTTAACTAATTAATCTGCTTGACAGTGTTCCATTTAACAGTTGTGCACGTTTTATGTTCATAAACTCTTATAAACTCTTTACTGCTTTGATATTTCATTCCTGATTCCTTCTCTGTAGGCCAAATTCAATAATTCTTTGCTGACATGATGCCACTCCTGCCTCCACAATCTAGGTGTCTTCATTGTGGTAGATGCACAAACAAAAAAATGAGATGAGGACATGGGAAGGAGGGCAGGAAGGAAACAGCCTCATCCTTGTAAATATCAGAAATGCCACACTGAGGCAGACCTGGAGCTCAGGCAGGAACTGCCTCTGACACGCCACCAAGATCGAGTGTTTAAAAACAGAACCTTAGAACACAGTACCTGGTGCATATCAGGACTCAGTGAATACTTGTTAAATTGATAAATTAATGTGCTGAAGAACAGCCATGCTTCCCCTTCTACTCCAGTATATCCATCCTCCCTCCTTTTCTCCCTCCCTCTCTCCATTCTTTCCTCCATGCCTCTGTCTTTCTTCTCTCTTTCTCTCTCTCTTTTTTAAGTGGCGGTATGGCTGTCCTTCAGCACACAAATTAATCTATTCAACAAGTATTTATTGAGTGTCTGTTATGTGCCAGGCCCTGTTCTAAGCACTAGGGATACAGTGGTGAACAAAGCAGACCTTAGTCTCTGCTCTCATGCAGCCCCGATACGAACACCTCCCTCAAACATTCCAAGACACTCTTGCCTTCTTATCTATAGCAATCGTCAGGGAAATGAGTTCCATATGTTTATTTTTCATGGGGTAAATTGGTACTAAAACTTTCTCATTCAAGCCTCAAGGTGTGCTGCCAAGAATTATTCACCGAAGCCACACCCCTACCATCTAGACCACCAGTTCTTGAGATTTTTTAATGAACCTCATTAAGAATCTGATGATCACTATACATCCACTGAACAGGATATATATATATATATATATATGTAATAAAAGTATATATTTATGTACACACATGTATAGATATGAAGAAAATGTGCATGCCCTTTAAATAAATTTGTAAACCTAAGCTCCACGGGCCCTGGGTTAAGGGGCATCACCTACTCTAGAAATATCACTGCTTTATAGCCTTTATTTCATTTATATTTCAGCTATTACATTTACATTTTATAGATTGGAGAATGCCAGTTATTAACACTGATTCTCATAGGCAAGCGTTTTCACTTCTTTGATCTCTGTGTTTCTTTGAAACGTCTTGGCCCTTGTTAAGGTAGAAGGACTTTAAATGCACAGAGTATTCTAGCTGTGGATATACCATTATTTCTGAGAGTAGAATATTGGTTTCTGCATCAGTTTTGATCTTTTAGTGAAATCGGTATATTGTCTTTAGGGTATAGTTTGTAATGATGGCATGCTGCATAGTATTGTAGATGGGAATCTATCATTTTCCAGGATAATTGGCATTATACTCCCCTGAATGTATTCTCTTATGCTTGCCTATAAGGAATTTCATCTGCCAGTTTTCTGCGCCCATATGCAGTATTGTGAAGTTTTCAGTTTCCTCTGCATAAACGGCATAATATTTCACTATTAAAAAGAACTTAGCGTCATGTGCAAATCTGAGAATTTCATTGGAAATAGTCTCTTGTTATGTCATATCATCCCTTTGTGAATTGGAACAATTTAAAAAAATATTTTTTCTTGCCCTTCTCTCGTTTTTTGGAGCCATCGTCAGCTATCTTCCAAGATAAAACAGTTAATGAAATTCCATGTTTGCTCCCAAATAATGTATGGCAAAACATTACCAGTGGACATCTCTGGTTGGCTGGATTATGAATGATTTTAATTTTATTCTCTTTGCATCTCTGTATTTTCCACATTTACAAAGAACATATATTACTTTTGTAATAAGGCGTATTATTAAATCTACACGATTTTTCATGGATTTTTATAGAAGTTTTACTAAGTATTTAAATAGAAGACACCTACAGGATTCTTTTTTTTCATATGCTTCCTTAGAAATATTGGGGAGGTATAATTCACTTTCAAAAACTCTTTTGCCTTTCTAGCTGTAGATTATGTTACACTTAAGTGTACAGGGAGCCATATTCTTTGGTCTTTACTCATGAATGCCTGTCACATTACTAGTTTGCCAGTCCTCCATTAAATTGATTTGTCTACACAAGTTTCAATGGATCCAAAATTTCACCCTTGAGTTTCTTCTAAACTCTTGGGTGGAGCCCATTTAGTTCCAGTGATTACTCAATTTCAGGAGAGAAAATTGTGACCAAATGCATTATTGATTCAGCCAAGAACATCTAGTTTATTTATTGCTGTTTGATTTTTGTACCTGTGACTGATCTGCTTCAAAAGTTAATTTAGGAGTGAG
Organism: Macaca nemestrina; assembly: GCF_043159975.1. NCBI lineage: Eukaryota > Metazoa > Chordata > Mammalia > Primates > Cercopithecidae > Macaca > Macaca nemestrina. The sequence goes on from NC_092129.1 coordinate 74,655,984, forward strand.
AATGTCACTAATGCCTTCCTTTATACACTTATTCATTCTGCTATCTCCTTTTCAGACCTGAATGGACTTTTCATATCGTGGTCATCAATCAATTGGTTTCATCGATTTCTGCCGCCCATGTTTCTAACAAAGATTTTATTACTGAGGTTGGTCCCTCAGAAATGTTGGCTAATTATTTTTTAGATTTTAAAACTTTTTTTTGGTATATATTCTGCTATATATGATATTCCTTATTATTTTTTCCATTTGGGCACACTAATTTTTAATATGATGCATTTTTCAACAGTATATTTTCTTCCTAAACTTCACTGATAAAGTATATGGAGTTCTGTTATTGTTGTTTTTACTGTTGAAATTCTCATCTTTTGCTCTATGGCTTATATTTTTCATGGCCCTCCAAAATATATTTTAAAATAATTTTCAAATTTTCTTTGGGTTGTTATCTCACCTTTTAAACTTTTCTTACTAACATCACTTTAAAAAAATAATTTCCTTCTCAAACTAGGGCCCTGTGTCATTGATTATTTTTTAGGCAGACTTAGTCTGGAATCATGCTTATATGGATGTTTCCAACAGAGACTTTCTATCCAGCTCATACCCATTACCTGGAGCCTTGGATAGAGGGTCCTTTCCTTGTAAGTTTTAAAATGGCCTATCATAGGAAGTAGTCATCTTAATCAAAATCTTAACTTTACATTTCCACAAATTAATGTGTAGATAACTGAAGTTCCTCATTTATGACTACTAGAGATGATTTTGAAATTTGCTACCTTCTAGTATTTCAGGCTCTGTTTTATTATTTAGATTGGGCCTGGCAAACTTTTCTATAAAAGGCCAGGTCATAAAATTTTAGGCTTTGTGGGCCATATGGTCTCCGTTGCAGCAACTCAAATCTGCAGATGTGGTGTAGACGCATCCATAGACACTATGTAAACAAATGAGCATGTGTTCCAATAAAACTTTGTTTATGGACTGAAATTAGAATTTCCCACCATTTTGATGTGTCATCAAGTGTTATTCTTCTTTTGATCGTTTCAACCATTTGAAAATGAGAACTTGAAAATTATAGAGAAATAAGCAGTGGGGCCAGATTTGACCTGTAGGCTGTAGTTTGCCAACCCCTAATCTAGATATTTAAGTATAGCATTTCTATCCACAGTGATTGTATCGTATTTCCTTTTCTTGTAAAGTCTTGCAACTTGTTTTTGTTGAAGACAAGTTTGTCCACCTTGCAGCCTGTGGTCTGCATGTGGCTCAGGATGGCTTTGAATGCAGCCCAGCACAAATTTGTAAACTTTCTTAAAACATTATGAGATATTTTTGTGATTATTTTTTAGCTCATTAATCATTGGTGTTAGTGTATTTTATGTGTGGCCAAAGACAATTCTTCTTTCAATGTGGCCCAGGGAAGCCAAAAGTTTGGACATCCCTGGTTTACAATGTCTTAAAATACAAAGTCACATCTTCTCCTGTGTGCCTACGCCATATCCTTCCTATACGGAGTTTTTGTTTGGCAGCAAGAGACTAGCTGGTTCCATACCTGCTAATTATATCATAGTCCTTATTTGTTGCCAAGTGTTCCCATATGGCCATTTGGTCTGGTAAGTCTTTAATGTTTATTTGAAGCAGTTTTGCATACTGAATTGATCTTTCACTACCTCTCTCATCCATTAGTTCTTAGATTAGGGCATCTTTATTTTATTATCCTTATTTTTTTTTTCCAGATGTACCCTCAACCTTCTCCTTGATTGCTGTATTTGAATCTTAGATGACATAGATATATGTTTCCATCCATTTTCCTCCCCATTCCTTAGTTTTAAACTTTCTGAAACTTGCAAAATACCTTAACAGCCTTGTGCTATTTTACCTCAGATGGCAGCCTACTTTTTCTATATAGGTTCTACTTATCCTAAAAGATATGCTGGTTCTACAATTCTCTTCCTTATATCATTATCTACATATTCAGACACTGGAAATCTGCTTATCTTTAAAATTCTTTATAGAGTCTACTTTACTTGGAGCTTGGACTGAAGTCACTTATAACTTAAATTTGGCCCAGGAGTGATTCAAACTGAGCCCCTACAATTGTTAACTGTTTGCTTTCCCCAACATTAGCGCCTGTTTTATGAAGGTTGCTATAGGTGTTACAGCAGGCCATTATGCACATGGATCATGGCCAACACAGTCTATTTAGGAGCCAGTTTAACCTCATGGGCCCAGCTTTTTTCTGTTCAGTAGCATCCCTTGTCTTGGAGAAGTTTGGTTAGAATGAGATGACTCAGAGAATCTCCTAGGAGGTGGATTCCAAACTAAGATTCATTACTTTATTCACTATTTAGGTACTTTTCTTTAGTGTAATGTAGATAGCATTGAAATTAGATTCAAGAGGTTTGAATTTTTATTCTTTTTACACGACTTAACCAAATAAGTTAAACCAGTCTAGACCTAAGTTTCTTCTAATGAAAAACGAAGAATTTTCTGTAGTTGGCTTCCCAGACTCTACCTCTAACACTCTAAGACTATATAGTAGATTGTATGTTAGGAGAAATGATATGCCCAAGTGCTCTGATATTTGGCATATACAGATGTCATTTCTAGGACCATGACATTTTTCATGTGAATTAAAGTCTTGCTATAGTTTGAATGTTTGTCTCCTCCAAGACCCATTTTGAAATTTAATTGCCATTGTAACAGTATTAAGAGGCGGAAAGTTTAAGAGGTGATTAGGCCCAGGAGGACATCACCCAAATGTGTGGGATTGGTGCCATTACAAAAGGGCAAGTTCATCCTGCTCTTGTTCTCTTATCCTTTTGCTTTCTGCCTCTGACACAGCAAGATGGCCCTTGCCAGAGGCCAGTCCCTTGATCTCAGACTTCCTAGCCTCCAGAACTATGAGCCAATAAATGACTGTCTCTTTAATATAAATTATGCAATCTGTGGTATTTTGTTATAGTAATGGACTAAGGTAAGTCTTAAGTTTTAATTGCTTAATTCTTTAATATGTTTCAGTGATGATGAAAATGCCTGTTTGTCAGGACCTCAAAAGAACTTTGAAAATTACTATCTTGACTGTTCATATGAAGAATTGAAGGCACAGAAAGGTAGAATTTGCTCAAAATGAGAAAAAAGTACCAAGTCTCAGAATTAGTTACCAAGTTTTACAAATACTGATAGAGTGTCCCTAATCTGAGAATCTGAAATGCTCAAAAATCTGAAACTTTTTGAGAACAGAAATGATGATCAAAGGAAAGGTTCATTGGAGCATTTAGAATTTCAAATTTTGGGATTAGGGATGCTAAACCAGTAAGTAAAATGCAAATATTCAAAAAAAATCTGAAATCCAAACTCTTTTGGTACCAAGCATTTTGGATAAGTGATACTCAACCTGTAGTAGTTTCACTTAGAGCAAAACATTATCATTGGTTCCTCAAAACTATTTCTAATCATAGTTTCATGATATTTAGTGTATGCTCTTTCAGTTCAAAAGTTTAAACTAGTTTTGATTTTTTATTCTCAAAATGACTTTTTGTAAGAGTAATGACTATCCAAGGCAAAAGATCTCTCTTTCCTCTGGGTCCTCAGACCAAGTCTTTTAAAAAAATTTTTAAATAAAGCAAGCTATTTATGTAGAATAAATTGAATTAAATGGTGAGACACCATTCAGATTTTGGATTTGATATCTCTGCGGGTAGAAATGAGATGACTGAATTGAGAGATAGAATTAAAATAATTCATTTCAACATTAAATAATAAAAATGGATAACATAGAGTATTTTCCTACTGTGTTTTTCCTATACTAGATACATTTTGCTGGTGGGGGTGAGCATCTGTCATACGTCATACGTGGTAAGTTGTACTCCAGTGGCATTACTGAACATTCACAGTGAGCGTTACTTCAGTTTTGACTACTTTGTCTGTGATGTTGCCTGTTGATATTCACCTTCTTTTGATAGCCTTCCCTCTAGACTTCTGGCTGCTTATTTTGGCTCTCTGAGTCTAGCTTTTGGCCTCTCTTCTTGGTGTCTGCTGCCCATAGCCTAGCGTAATACCATATGTAGGAGGTTTCCAGAAATTGGTGTAGAGGGGGCTCTTTGCACAAGGCAAATTTGGGAGTGTTCTGACTTTGTGAATTTAACTTCAAAAAAGAAAACAGTCTATGACTTGGTGACTTTTGTTGACATGGTGACTTCTAGATATAAAAATCAAATAGAAAGATGATCTTCTAAATGTCAACTAGCCTGGCTTATGTTTTGATGCAATTCCTGGGTGGATTATCAGGCAGATAAATCCATGGCAAGGCATATATAAGTGACATGCAGAGGATATAGGGAAGCCACCTAAAAATAATTGTCTTTAGTTACCAAAAGATAAATACTGTATGATTCCATTTGTGTGAGGAACCTAGATTAGTCAGATTCATAAAGACAGAAAGGGTGGTACCCATAAGGGTCTAGGGGCAGGAGAATGAGGAATTGTTGTTTAATGGGTATGAAATTTCATTTTGTTAGATGAAAAGAGTTCTGGATTTGGATGGTAGTGATTGTTGCACAATAATGTGAATGTGCTTAGTGGCACTCAGCTGTACCCTTAAAATGATTAAGATGGTAAATTTTGTGTTATGTATATTTTACCACAGTGTAAAATATACGTAAAAATAATTGTCTTTAGTTTTTTTGTTCATGTGTAGGTGTTTTCTGCACTCATAAAAATCCAAGGTGTTAGTTGATTTGCATTATTAATTTGGTGACATACCCTCATAGGAAATATATCTGCTGATAGTTGAAATTATTAGGGAAGGAAGAGGTCAAGATGGTTACTGGGAGGGCTTCCATTTCAACTCCAAGATTTACTTTAGCATTCCCCCAAGCCATGGCAAAAATTGATTACTAACTAATTCCACACTTGTAGCACAGGGAGCTTTGTTCTTTTCCTCTTTTTAATTTGAAAAATTAGAATAGCCGGAGAGATGGTGGCAATTTCATACTTCACTCAGCTTCACTCAGAACGTTCAATTTGAACATTTCCTAAATATAAGATGGATATACAACCCATTTACCCAGTTCTAGGAGTTTGATATGTAGACAGCTAGTTTACTGAGTTTTTTAAAAACACAGAGAACAGGCCAGGTGTGGTGGCTCATGCCTATAATCCCAGCACTTTAGGAGGCCAAGGTGGGAGAATTGCTTAAGCCCAGGACTTCAAGACCAAACTGGGCAACACGGCGAGACGCCATCTCTATGAAAACAACAACAGCAACACATACACAGAATAGAAATCGCAAGTCAACTGTGTTTTTCTAAAATGCAGGCATATCTAGGCATTTCTACAGGACTCACAAAGCAGAATGTGTATCTATTTATATGAAGGACCTGGAAAAGAATTTTTCTCAGTAGAAAAATTAGACGTTCACATATTTGGTTCAGGATGTTGGGGTTTGAGAAGGTTGACACATAATAGCCTCTTTCCCCCAATCCGAATGCTAACCCAAATGATAAGGTGGAATAAAGGAGATAGAGGGGAAAAAAAAATCCAGTTTTATTACAATGCTGGAAAGTATGGCTTAGGAGGGGCAATGGAGGCTTCCATCTTGAATCTCAGAATAGACAACCTCACCCCCAATCACAGGCAGTGCCATAGACTCCCGTTGCAGGGACAGAGTTTGTGCCATTAAGCTTTGGATGTGGAGAATGCAACAGAGCTTGAGTCCTATATGGGCAGGAGTTGAGCTGCTCATGCCCAGTGTTTGCTTCTAAATTTGTCAACGAGATAAAGCAACCCTCTTTCTTAGAGAAGAGTGAGTGAGGTGGAGAGTTTCCAAGAGTGTCCTCTCTCTGTCGTTTCTTCACATGAGAGAATGAAGCCCAGGCTCTGGAGCCTTCCTTCTTCCAACCCTCACCCCACTGTGGCACAGCTTGCTCGTCAGTATCTTAGGACTTGTGTTCCTGAGTGGAGCCCAGTGCTATCATTCTGGTCCAGTTTCTGTAGAACAGATTACATTAAGAGTGAGGAAAAGCAAAAAGAGGAAAAAAGAGAAATGCTGGGTTATTGAGAGCACAAGGCCTCACCAGCATTGGCTTTTGGAGTTTAGGCAGGAACTGGAGATGATGCTCCGAATCTATATCTATTCTCTCACCTTTGGGTGGCAGCAGCCTTCATGGTAACGTCAGCAAGCATTAGCAGCAGCCCTGACAGCTTGGAAATAACAAAAACAACAATTATGATAAAAGCCAATATTAATAAGCATTTATTGTGTGCCAGGAATTCTGTTAAACAATTCACATCATCCCTTTAAATTTTCTTATTATGAAAATTTACACATTGAAAAGTAAAGTGTCTGAATAAGAATTACCATTATACCATATACCAATAATTACATATGTTTTGCTGTATTTGAGTAGTTTTTTTGGTGGAAGTATTTTAAACTAAGTTTCAGATATGATGACAGTTCACTCCTAAATATTTCAATATACACCTCTGAAAAATAAGGACACTTACTACATAATCATACCATTGTTATCACCCTTGTCAAAATTAACAACAGCTCTCCAACATCATCTAATGTTCAGCTATATTCAAATCTCGCCAGTTCCCCACCACAAATGTCTTTTATAGCTCATTTGCTTTAACCAGAGTCAAATTAAATGTCGCATTTGATTATGATGTCTCTTAACTATCTTTTAATATAGAAAAGTCCTCCTTCCTTTCTCTTTAAAATAGTACAATATAGCCTCTTTTTTTTTTTTTTTTCAAAAAAAGAATCATTACATTGGCTTTTGAAGGGACCAGAATGGTTGTCCTTTGTAATGTTCCTCCTTCTGTATTTGTCTCGTTGTTTCCTTATGGTGTCATTTAACCCATTCCTCTGTCTTTTATATTTAAAGGCTCAATTAGATTCAAGTAAAACCTTTTAGCAAGAATCCTTCATAGGTGTTGCTGTATGTGTTAAGTAGCATCCCATTGGGAGAATTATCTACTCTCTGGTTGTCTCACCATTAATGACACTGAAATTGATCATGATCTTAAGGTGGTGACAGCCTGACCTCCCATTGTGGCATTAGATCATCCAAGCCTCGGTGCTGTGGCTATCATGCACATTTGACTGGGATTAGAACTGTAGCATCTGACCCCATATTCTTAAGCACTTCCTTCTCCTGAACCCTGTTAGCAGTGTCTTTAATCCATGTCAGAACCATGGTTGACCTTTGATGAGTGATACATTTCACCACCATGAGCAGGTACAAGAAAAGAGGAGAATGACAGAGAACTGTTCTGGGTATTCTCAGAATCACTAGCTATAAATTTATGAGGACAGAGTCAGATTTTTTTTCTTTTTCTTTTTTTTTTTTTAGTAAACTGGCATTATAAATAAAAATGTTCTCTGTTTACATTTTTACTCTTAGGCTATTTTGGCCGGAAAAAAAATATAGTTACACAAAACCAAGTGGGTTAATAGCCACATTTCTACCCTAGTGAGGTAGGTGTGGGAGTGAGTAGCTGCTGCTGGTAAAAGACTTGGAAAGTGTCAGGTGGGTCAGAAAAACCAGATGTCACCACACCCACTGTGCACATTCTTTTTTCTCTTAATCATATATTGCCTTGGACCATTCATTCTTGTTTTTTATTTTTATTTTTGTATGCTGAGTGTTATTTCCCTACATGATTGTAAGCCCTCTGAAGGCAGGCTTGGTTTTTGTCTTTTAGAAACAATGTTTATGTGGGAAGATAAATATATACAATTACCCCTATTCAAGACTACTTAGGGGAAATTGATTATATTTATCACGTGACCATGAGCCAAGGAGTCAATCTTTGAGCTCTTTCCTTGTCAATTAGTGTTCAGCACTGGTCTGCCCTGTGTGGTGGAAAGTCTGTAACAACTTGGACTGGCAGCAGAAATGCCTGCAGGCTCATATACATGGGCTATGAGTAGAACACAAAACAAATACTTCTGCTCTGTCTTGTTTCTTGGTTCTTAGAGTAGCTTTGACATGGAGAAAGTCTTAGAAATAAGGAAACAGGAACTTCTTAATTAAGCATGTTAGAAATGTAAAAACATGTATAAAAATAAAAATGCTTATATCTAAGTGTATGTGTATAGGCTGGGTGCTGCGGCTCACACCTGTAATCCCAGTGCTTTAGGAGGCAGACGCAGGAGGACTGCTTGAACCTAGGAGTTAGAGGCTGCGGTGGGCTGTGATCGTGCCACTGTACTTCAGCCTGAATGATAGAGTGAGACCTGTCTCTTAAAAAAAAAAAAAAAAAAAATACATATATATATATATATATATAATGTATTTGTAAACACACTGACACACACATTCTAGAGAAAGTGACTAAACTTTCAGAATAGTCTCATTAGAATTTGATTAATTACAGCAACTCATTTGAAATTTCCCCTTTGTATTTCTAATGATCTCTCTATGTGTATTTGTTTTGTCTGTCCAGTTTGGACTGTAAGCTTCTTGCAGACAGCCCCGTTGTTTTATACATTTTACTCAACACAGTACTGTGGGCATAATTTGTGCTCAAGGAACACTTATGCCAGAATCACAATAAAGGCCCCACATTAACTATTCTGAGGATGCCAGAGTCTGGTCAGCATTTTACTGTTTCAGATGGTATCTAACTTCCACATAAGATTAAGCCTGCATAGTTCTTTTATTACTCTGTATTTTGGTCACCCGTTACTATTCTACACCTCCAAGCATTTTCTGCTAAAGAAGCTGACTGAGCAAACCCATGAAGATATTTTTCATTTCCTTTGATGGAGCATAATGCTTTCGTATATAAACACAATAACACAGTCATTACATATGCACTTACATTAGTGTAGCGGCTGTGTGCTCAGCAACACTTGCAGCCAGGCAGGGAGCCCAATAGTTCTCTTTTCCATTCTGATCTAAATTATGTTCATAATAAAAGAGTTTTCAATCAAGGTAAATACAATTTCGTCCTAGCATAACATCTATATTCCTGCTCTCTCTCTCTCTTTTTTTCAAAAAAATTCTTTCCTTTTATTCTAGGTCACTCACCCTGATACGCATGAGATTGTCCTCTGGTGGGGATAACAGCGTTGCTCCTCAATGAGCTATAACAACGGCTGTAAATGCATCTCCTGTAACATACCTCTGTGATTTGCAAAAGTGGGAATAAATCAACGCAGGGAAGAGATGCCACGTTAACCCAGAAGCTAAATGTTACATCATGTAGCGCGAGGCTGGGAAGAGAGAACCTGCTTTTTCCTGGCAGCACAATATCTTTGTGCTCGTTGCCTCCGCCACAGCCCCATTAAAACAATCATTCTGAATCTGCGGGAAATTGTCACCTCTTTCTTTCCTGCCATGGCAGCTGGTATTGGAGGCTGCAGACATTGTTCATTCCCTTCAAGGTTCTTAACACACACGCAAAACAGAAAATGAAGCTTAATTTATTTAAAAAAAAAAAAAAGTGTCAGCTTACCCTCAGGCTCAGCACAGGCACCAGGGAAAAAAGAAAAGATAAATGCCTCTAGGTGAACTGGCACCGACTCTAATTCTCCACTCACTCTGCTGCTCCACTGTATGTATCGCATTAATCATGCTGGATGGGTAGACATTTCAAAAACTTAAGCAATTTTCAAACAAAGAGGCTCCATTTTACAAATACAATAACATAACTTTATTTTGTGATTCTTTCTTTGTACCAGCAGTAATCTGAAAAATGTGCTGCAGATGTTAGTACAAATAATTAATGCCCGGGTTGGGGATGGGAGGGAGAAGCATGAGGAAACAGACAAGTGTGGGCAGAAGAGGGGCCATGGCTGCCTTCTCCTTTCTCCTCTTGTGATCTTCCCCAGATCCTGGGTCACCTTTGATGACCTGGGTGATGTCCCTGGGCTCCTGAGCGCTCTGTTTCTAAGAACTGAGCTCTGCTTTGGTTCTGACTACCTTGTTGTTCTCCTGTGAGTTCAGGAATCTCTGTTCCTGACACCCAGGCCTGTGGCTAGCACCCTGCCCCGTGTGTTTCATCTTCCTGATAATGACACCAGCCATCTTCAGTCCAACGTGCTGCCTGTGTGGGGTATCCACTATCCTGCCCTTCCCTTTCCTGGGAAGGGCCTAGCTCCTCCAGGAAGTCTTGGTGTCCACTGTGACCTGGCCCACGACTCTTCCTTGGGCACTACACTCTCTCTGCATGCCCAGCTGCTTTTGCACCCCAGACTGGGCCTGCCTCCCAACCACATTCTGCTGTAGTTTGGGAGGTTTGTGGCAGACTGCTTCTCGTGTTTTCTGACTGTGTTTCTATCATCCTCTGACCTTCACTCTCAAGTTGGAAGGAAATAAATGAGGAGAAGTGGAGTGGAGGTTCCAGGAACTCAAGACAGTGGGACTGTGGCAAAGACAACTGGCACTCGAAGGACATTTTAGTGAATTGGAGTATCTTGGTGCAAAGTTGTAAAAATCTGAATCCTCAAACGATTGAGACACGTGTGTGTGTGCTGTGGGAGAGGCTTAGAGAGCCCTGGTCTCTTTCACTACAGGTTTCTGGGAAGTTTCTAGAATCTGTTGTTGAGAGAAAAGCCAGGCTTTCTGTGTCACAGATAAAATGATGAATTGGACATGCTCTCCTTGATTCTTGAAAACCAAATGTCCGAACTTTCACCTTTAATTTGTAAAACAGGAGTACAGAGCCTCAGCAAGGATGAGAAACACCATCTACTGAAGAAAACCCATGTCCCAATAATTTGGGGAATCATCCCTTGCCTAACAGAGAAAAAATCTACCAAGAATATTTTACTTATTATGAGATATATCAAGTGTGTACAGAATTACAGCTTATGTAATACAAATTAAAAAATCAATTTGAGAAATAAATATTATTGAGGCTATTGAAGCCCTCTTTTATTCCATCTGTTCCCATTCTCTCTTCCTTCTCATCAGAAACAGTGTTCTGAACTTGGGGCATGTAATTTATTTTCTGTACGATTATTTAAACCTATAAAATGCATGTGGTTATATGTGTGTATGTTTGTGTATAAATAATACTGTTTTGCAGGATTTACAATCTTATTTAGTGGTTCCACTCAACATGTATTCTTCTACAATCTTTTTTTTCTCAATATGATTGTAAAGCTTATCAATGTTGTTCTAAATTCTGGGATCAGCAAACTGGCCCGTGGGCCAAATCCAGCTGGTTGTTTGATTTTATACACCCCTCAAGCTAAGAATGGTTTACATTTTTAAAGAATTAAATAATAAAGAAAATCAAAGAAGTAGACATGACAGAGGCCATATGTGGCCAGAACAACCTAAAATATTTATGATCTGCCCCTTTACAGAAAAAATTTAATGGCTCCTTTTTGTTATTTCTGTTGGGTTATTCTTATCTCTTGATTCTTCTACATAGACATTGAAAAAATTAGCCTGTCAAGTTTCATGGAAAGCCTCTTTTTGATTTTGTTGAAATTACTTTGAATTTATAGATCATTTTGAAGAGAATTGACATATATATGGCATTGGACCTTTTGATCTGTATTAGTTGTCTGTTGCTGCTATAACAAATTACCAAAAATGTGTCAGCTTGAAACAATACAAATTTATTATCTTATATCTGTTTATTTTAGGTCAGTCTCCAACATGAATCTCACTGGACTAAAATAAAAATGTTTGCAGGACCATGGGCCTTTTGGGAGCCTCTAGGGGAGGATGCATTCCCCTGCCCTTCCCAGCTTCTAGAGGCTGCCCATGTTCCTTGGCTTATGGCATCTTTTACCTTCAAAGCCATTGAAACTATCACTCCAAGCTTTGCTTCTCTTATCACATCTCCTCTGACTCTGTCAGACTCTTCTGCCTCTTTCTTTCATTTTTTAAGATCCTTGTGATAACATTGAGCCCAGCCAGATAATCTAGGATAATCTTTCCATTTCGATGCAGTCATCTCAAAGCAACCATAATTTCATCTGGAACCTTAATTCTTCCTTGCCATATAATCTCACATGTCATAGGTTCTAGGGATTAGGATGTGGGCATTTTGGCCTGAGGGGAGGGATTAGTCTACCTACCAGAAGCCTATCTAGTGAGTTTTTTCTTTCAGTTAGTATATTTTTAAATTCCAAAACTTGCATTTGGTTCTTTTTATATCTTTTATTTCCTTGCTGAGACTATTTTTTCATTTGTTTCACGAGTGATTTTAATTGCCTGTTGGAATGTTTTTATGATAGCTGCTTTAAAATTCTTGTTAGATAATTCCAACATTTGTGTCATCTTGGTGTTGGCATCTGTTGATTTTTCTCATTTGGGTTGAGTTTTCCTAGTTCTTCGTATGACAAAAATTTTGGATTGCATCCTGTACATTTTGAGGATAATGTTATGACACTCTGATTCTTATTTAGATCTTCTATTTTAGTTGGCAGTTAGCAGGTTTAGGTTCAGAAACACACATCCTGGCCCACTTTGGTGGTTTGTGGTTCAAATATCAACTTAGTTTTCAAAGGCGTTGCCATGCTATTTTGGTATGCCCCACTTATGTGTAATCCAGAAGCCAATCTAAAACCTGGGCAGTATTCCTCACCAGGGTTCAATTCTCAACTCATTGGCTGTGTTGATTCTGGTTGGTTTCACACACTGGCCTCTTGGGAAACCATCCAAGATTTCATGCACAGATTTAAGAACTCTTTCCTTCAGCTCCCTTCTCTCTGTGATCCCCCCATCCCAACACACACTCTCTAGCCTCTGCTAGATACTTACTAAGTGCAGGGCAGGAATGATTGACAGATCTCCCCCTTACACAGTCTCAGGTTGGGGTTGGAGGCAGGGTGTGGGAATTGAGGTTAAGGTGAAGGAGTAACACTTCTGTCATATTTCAGGTTAGCACAGGGCAGATATGGTTGATTAACAGAGTTTCTTTTTTTGGTAAAAGTTTCAAATATTTCGTTAGAATTACTTATTGGTACCTTATATTGTTTGATGCTGTTCTTATACTTCCAAACATTTTTAAAAAGTAAATTTGACTTTTGAGGTAATTTAATTGGAGATTTGAAGAGTATGGCACAAGATTATGATATAAATATGTCATAGTGATGTTCCTTTCCTTAGGGGATTACTTAATTGAATCACTAAATGGAAATTTGATCATGATTGAGCTGTTGTCTTTAAGACCAATCAGGAATTTTTATTTTTAAATTTTTATTTATTTATACTTTTAAGGAATTTTTACAATAATTTGAAGGTGTTTGGAATTGATAAAGGATTCTTAAAACAGTTTTTCTTCTGTTCAGCTTCTGAGAGGAGCCTGGGAGAAAGTAACTTAGAGGGCTGCAGATATTCCTATAAAAATTAATAGGAAAAACAATTTAAAAATTGAAGATAAAAAGAGAAGAGAAAAAATCCCAATGTGACAATAGCTAGTAGATATATAAGAAGACACTTTAAATTATTTGATAATGAGGTTCACCTATGTTGGTAGAAACATGTTCCACTTCATTTACCAACCAGGGAATGACTGGTTAATGAAGCATGGTGAGCAGAGCTTTATTCTTGACAGTAGCATGCAGGAACTTTGCCTGTAAGTTTGTATAGTTTGCCTAAAGTGGGATTAGACTTAAGCAATAGTATTAACTTGGAAATTTGCATTGTACATATTGGAGGCCACAAAAGTATAATTTATACTTTTCTGAAAGGTTTATAGGAAAAGATGAAGCAAGTAAGATCATAAAACAGTGGTTTGGGATAGGGTTTGGAGTGAGTGATGAAGGAAAGAGGAACCAAATATGACTCAGAGATTTTTAGTGATTTTAGTTTGGGCATTTTGGTAGATGATGGTGCCATTCACTAAAATAAGAAAAGCTGGAGGAAGAACGGGATTATGAAGAGAAAAAAATAAAGAATTTGGCTTTGGATATGTTACATTTGAGATGCTTATTATACTTCCAATGATGAAGTAGGCAGTTGGATATATCAGACTGGAATCCAGGGGAGAAGTCTACCCTAGAGTTTAAATTTTGGGCCTCATCAGCAAACAGATGGTGTTTGAAGCCACAGGATTGTATAATATTATTCAAAGGAGGAGAATAGACAGAAAAAGAGAAGAGGGACTATGACCAATTCAAAGACATGCCAACATTGTGAAACTGCATAGAGGAGTCTGAGACAAAAACAAAGAGATTGTTTTGACAGAAGTCAAAAAAAGAAAGTGTTTCAAGACGGAAGCATTGGTCATCCATTTCAGTTGCTGCTAAAAATAAAACGAAGTTGAATTTCACACCATGGAGGTTATGGTGAGCCTTGAAAATAGTTATAGTTGTAGAGATAATCCAGTTTAATGTAGTAAGAGGGAATGTTGTGGACATTCAACTCTGGACAGTTATTGCTCTACACATGTGCACACACACACACACACATTCACCAATAGACAAGATAAAGGAAAAATGTAATCTAATACATTGAAAAACTTGTGCTGAAGAGAAGGAACACAGGATTCTGGAAGATAATGGAGAGCAGCTACATGGTTTGGCTTCTACCTCATTTACTCCTCTGAAGCCCCACTGGTGGTCAAAAAGTCCCAAGAAATTTCATTAAAACTCTTGCTTGTTGAATGTAAAGAGAAGATATGATGTTGGGAAAGCATGAATTAAATGGATGAATAAAGAAAATAAATCAAGAGAGCCAACTTTCTCTGTTGAAAGAGAAGAATCCAAAATTCACACTCAACTGGGGAAAGGGTTCGAAGCCTGGGAATATCTCATTGTGGAAATACATTACATCCTCTCTCCTCTACTCCATTAGTTGGAATGAACTCAGATACAGGACAGTCCATGTAATCTCAGAAGACAGAAAGGAACCAAAAAATCAAACGTAGTGTCCACACCACTCAGGCTGAGCTTCCATGCTCTTCTGCACAGCTCTCCATGCCAGCTGCTGTTCTCTCAGACTACAAAAAAGTGGATAAGAAACGAAATTCCTGGCTCTAGAAGAGAAAACATGGTTCATGAAAACCTGTACATGAGTGTTTATAAAAGCATTATTCTAATGGCCCCAAAGTGGAAACAACTGAATGTTCATCAATTGATGAATGAGTGAATACAGTGTGGCATAACCATATAATGAAATATATTAGTTTGGCAAAAATAATGAAGTACTAATACTTGCTGCAACATGGATGAATATTGAAAACATTATGCTAGGTGAAAGAAGCCAAACACAAAAGACCACTTATTGTATGTTTTCATTTACATAAAATGTCCAGAATAGTAAAATCCATAGAGACAGAAAGAAGGTTAGTGGTTGCCTAGGGCAGGCAGTTGAGGAGAAATGGAGACCAGTGGATATGGGCTTTCTTTTTGGAATAATAAAAATGTTCTTTATGGCTCACACCTGTAATCCCAGCACTTTGGGAGGCTGAGGCAGGTGGATTGCCTGAGCTCAACAGTTTGAGACCAGCTTGGGCAACACGGGGAAACCCCGTCTCCACTAAAATACAAAATATTAGCCAGGCGTGGTGGCATGTGCCTATAGTCCCAGCTACTTGGGTGGCTGAGGCAAGAGAATTGCTTGAACCTGGGAGGAAGAGGTTGCAGTGAACCGAGATCGCGCCACTGCACTCCAGCCTGGGCGACAGAGACTCCATCTCAAAAAAAAAAAAAAAAAAATTCTTCACAACAGTGAAAATATGAAATCAACCCAGGTGTTCATCAACAGATGATTGGATAAAGAAAATGTGGTACATATACACAATGGAATCTTACACCATAAAAATGAATGAGATCCTGTCATTTGCAGCAACATCAACGGAATTGGAGGTCATTACGGTAAGTGAAATAAGCCACGTGTTCTCACTCATATGGGGGAGATAAAAAAAAAGTGGGTCTAATGATAGTAGAGAGTAGATTGGTGGTAACCAGAGGCTGGGGAAGGGTATTGGGGAGGGGGAATGAAGAGAAGTTGATTAATGGGTACAAGTATATGGTTTAATACACTAAATAAGACCTAGTGTTAGACAGATCAGTAGGGTAACTATAGTTTACAATAATGTATTGTACACTTTGAAATAGAGTAGAAGAATTCGAATGGTTCTATCAAAAGAAAAAGACAAGTACTTAAGATGATGGATATCCCAAACACACATATTTAATCTTTGTAAATTATATGTATGTATTAAATTACCACATGTACCCTGGTACTATGTACATCTATTATGCATAAATAAAAATGTTCTAAAATGTACTGTGGGAATGGTTACACAACTCTATAAATATACTAAAAATGATGAAATGATGCATTTGAAGTGGGTTAATTTTATGGTATGTGTATTATATCTCAATAAAGCTATGGGGGAGGGGAGAAAAATGGTCTTGGAGATGGTGGGGTGGAGGGAAACAACCAAAAATTTATCACAATATAGAAGAAACAGTAACATATCTAGGCAGAGTCAACTAACATGAGAAGGTGAAAAAAAATACAGGATGTATACAGCAAGTGTGGAGATACTACAAGCAAAAAGGGAAAATACCATGTAGTAGAAGAAAAAACAACTAAATCTGGTAGAAATCATAACTCAGGTAATTCTTCACTATCTGTTTATGTATGGAGAACTTAATGAGAATATTAATTTAATAAGAGAGATAAAAGACAAAATTATAAAAAAGAATGAGATCACAAGGGATATTGCAAGTCTAAGGTAACAAATCAAGGCTCAAAGCAACATCTTTATGGAACTAATTAAATTTTTTTAAACAGTTAAGGAACAGAATAAATATCATTGAAAGCTGAATTTCAAGACTATACTCTCTCCCTAATCTGAAATTCAAAAAAATACAAAAAATTATGAAAAGTGAGAGTATTTTTTTTGTAACCCCACTTGGCAGCATAATTTCATAATGTGTCCTGAACAGATGTGAGGCTATTTATAATCTTCCTTTATGCAAGTTGAGTATCTATATTTATAGTTTTATTTGAAAAAATAAAACATTAATGCTTTTGAATACTGGGTGCTTCCCAGACTCTACTGGGAGTATCATACACTATATGGGATATGCATTTGTTATTTTCTAAAATATGAAATCATTTCAAATTCCAAAACATATATGGCTTCAAAGGTTTCAGAAAGAGATGGCAAACCAGTAATAAAATAGGGGAAATGATTTGTAAATAAAAGAAACAAAGAGATTAAATTAATTAGGAACCCTAAAAGAATGGAAAAAAGAAAAAAAAAAGATCTAATATGAGGAAAATTGATGCGTTTGAAATGAGACAAACAAAAGCAATAGAAGTATATTTAAAGAACTAATAAAAAAAATTTCTGAAGTGAAGAAGAAAGTGTTCAAAAAACACACTGGACCGGGTGTGTAATCCCAGCACTTTGTGAGGCTGAGGTGGTGAGGCTCATGAGGTCAGGAGATTAAGACCATCCTGGCTAACATGGTGAAATCCCGTCTCTAATAAAAATACAAAAAATTAGCCAGACATGGTGGTGCGCACCTGTAGTTCCAGCTACTGGGGAGGCCGAGGCAGGAGAATCGCTTGAACTCGGGAGGCGGAGGTGGTAGTGGGGGGAGATTGCACCACTGCACTCCAGCCTGGGTGACAGAGCGTCACAAAAAAAACAAAAACAAAGATAAAAAAAAAAACCACTGCAATACAGGAAAAATTCATGTGAAATATCAATACCAAATTGTTATGAACTTCAAAGATAAAATTATTTAGGCACCCAGGCAAAAAAAGTAACTTACTTACAAAGGGAAGAGGATGAAGTTGGCCTCTTACTTCACCACAGCAATATTCAGTGACAGAAAATGCTAGAGTTCTATCTTCAAACTTCTAAAGGGAAGAAAATATGGTCTAAGAACACTAAATTTAGTCAAATATCAGTATGAATTAAATCAGGAAATATAACAGTCGTTAGTCCTTCTTAAAATGTATTGCTTGACAGTCAAACAAACTAGTAGCTTAGGCTCAATACAGACTCAAGAATAGAGAAATTATGTTAAAAGGAATAGTGGTGGGCATTGAATCCATGTGAGGTTACCCCTCCTAGTTTACTTATAAAGCTTAAGAAAGGCTACATTTAATCAACATTGCTTTCACCCTCCTGAACAATCCATAGATCTTGGAATGACTTAATTCTGGTGTCATCTCCCCATCTTTCATATTGTTGTTGTCCGTATCCTTAGTTTTGTTCTTAAAAGAACATTCCCTCTGAAATACTCATTAATTTTCTTTTACAGTCGGTGCTTAGCGATTTTGCCAAAACGTTTTTCAATTTCTTTGCTCATCATTGCATATTGCATTCCATTAATTGTCTTTCCTCCTTCCTTAAATATATCCTTTTGTCATTATTTTGGTGAGGTAGTTACATTTCAGTTTTCTTTTGTTTGGAGATATCTGTATTTTGCCTTCACCTTTGAATAATAATTTCACTACGGACAAAATTCTCAATGGTTAGTTATGGTCCCCCAGCACTTTGAAGATACTATTTCATTATCATCTGTTTTCTGTGGATCCTTTTGAGAAGGCAGCTGCCAGATGTACTTCTGTTTATTTGCAGGTAATTGACCTTTCCCTCTCTGGTTGCTTTAAGGTCTTTTATTTAACAATGATGCTTCTGGATTTGAAATTTTCCTTCCTCACACTCCCCACCCCCCACCCGCCTTGTTTCCTTTCTTTTCCTTTCTGTTCTTTTTGTTTTCTCTTCTTTCTCTCCTCTCTTTTCTTCTTCTTTTCTTTTCCACATTTTTTTGGCACTTCTCTTTCTCATATATTCTTCTAGATAAACTTTAGGATATTTACCCTTCCAAAAAATCTAAAGAGAATTTAAAATTTGACTGGAATTTCACTTGACCATTAATTAATTTGGGACAAATTTGTAACTTTAGTATGTTTAATATTCCTATTTGGAAACGTGCTATTTCTATCCATTTAAAAATGTCTGCCTATGAATTGCATGTTTATTTATCAAATCGTGTTGTATAATTCTTCTTAAATGAACTTACAGGTTTGCCAGATTTTTGTTTCTGTTTTGAAGAGACGATTTCAATTTTAAATTCCACATTTTCTATTTGGTCATTGCTGCATTAAAGAAACCTATTGACTTTTGTATTTTCTTGTGTCTGGATAGGTTTGATTCTACATAGTTTGCAGGGAAATAGCATAAAGGTCAAAACACAAAAGGGGGTGCAAACAGCATCCCCAGAGATTTAAAAAAGTGGCAAAATCTGTGTTTAAGGGCAGGTACGTTCTAATTTACTAGACAAAATTAGATGACCAAGAAAAGTACTTTTATTTTCAAGTAGACAGAGAAAGAAAAGTAATAATTAAACATGACTAAGGTAAAGATTAGATTTGACTATAGAAATTTCTGGTTGCAAAGGCTGAACTAAACTCAAATGGGGAAATAATTACACAGAAAGATTGGTTCTATTCAAATTAGGAGAGTTTGAATTATATGCATCAAGTAATACCTCAAGTTACTGAGAAATTCCAATGCAGAGATAGTAGAAATAATTTTTTTAGACATGAATGGAATATTCCTAACTTATAAAATCAATATTAATATCATAGAAAGCATCAGGTCAACATAAAAATCTGAGGATAAAGTAAAAGAAGTGGTCAATTTATAATTTAGAACTACTTAGAAGAGCTTAAGAGGCTGCCTTTGTCAAAACACATCATGCCAGATCAATTTAATTCTCTTTTATGGCAGAATGACAGTCCACAAAGATAAGAAGCCTTTGAGAAACATAATATATTTTAATTTCAGTAAAAGTTTTTGTGTTGTTGTATATGACATGTTATTTATAAGCTAACGAAGTATGGTATGGTGTACTGTTTGCAGTAGTTAATTATTGTTCACCAGTTTCCGACTGGGAGCTCATATCAACAGGCCATCACAGGAATTCCTGGTGGAGTTCTTTGGAGTCAATAACGTGACTGAAAACCTAAACAAAAGATTTGAGATATTATCAGTGAAATATGTAGATATTACAAACTACATACCAGTATTAGTGTCTGGGGCTAAACTTCAAAACAATCTTGAAATATTAGAAAAATTCTAAAAAATTAATCAATATTAGTAGCAAGAATTATAAGATGTGAGGAATACTTTGCGAACATCTTGGGAGTAAAATAGTTGCATAGTATAGAAAGACGGCACAATGGGAATTAAAGAAACAATTTCAGTTATTTTGTGGGGCAGAAGTTGAGTAGGAGTGTAAGTGTTAAGAAGACCACAGACCAAAATGTGGTAGAATAAAAAGTATTTGTTAAAAGAGATTGAGAAAGAAATATGAAAGGAAGATGGAAGGAAATATGAAAGGAAATATGAAAGGAAAATATGAAGGAAGAAAAGAAAACATAGAATTTGTTTGTAAATATATGGCATATAAGCTCTAAGAAAGTCCCTCTTCTGCTCAATACTAGTCACGCTTCTCAATGCATTTTAAAAGGATATGAAGAAATGGAAGTGAATTTGAATAAGAGCAACAAGGTGATGGAAGGGCTTGATATATATCCTAGGCCAAAAGGTTAAGAATTTAGTATTGTTTGGACCAGAAAAGGGATAGGACAGGGATGATTTGATTATCATTTTCAAGTATCTAAAGGACTTTTCTGAAAGATAACCTCCATTGGTGATTTCTGTGGTCTACAGAGGATGAACAAAAGCACAAAAGGAGCTTAAGTTTAAAGCAGAAAAGATCAGGTTTGGATATAAGTTGTGGGTCTCTGCCATCAGGGAAATGAAAATTTGAAATGATTTCTAAAGGAAACTTCAAGCCAAGCAGCAGCATAAGTCTCCATGTTAGATGTAACGTTGGGCGTGGAAACAAGTTTGGGAAAGACAGCCTATGCCAGGGGTCAGCAAGCTCTGGCCCACAGGCCAAATCCAGCCCTCCCCCTGACTATGTGGATGGTCGATGTGCGAAAAGTGACTTTTACAATTTGTAAAAATTTCATGATACAAGAAAATTATATGAAATGTGACTTCAGTGTCCATCAATAAAATATTATTGGAACACAACTAAGCCCATTCATTGACATTACTGTTTGTGGCAATGTTGGCACTTTACAATGGCAGAGTTCAGGAGTTGAGAGTGGGACCATACAGTCCACAGAGCCTCAAATGATTACTATTTGGCGTCTTGTGGGAAGAGTTTCCCAATCCCTGACCTATATGTTTGCAGCCACTTACACAATGCCTGGTCTTGACCTCCAAAGTCTAGAAGCTCTCCTTGTTGTAATAGAAATGAACACCTCTGGGGTCAGCTGATGAATACAAGTGGCACATCTTTTGAAGGGTCCTTGAGAGAGCTTTAGGTCCACAAAAGAACACGCCAATGCTGCTGCTGCAGTAGGGGTAAGAAAAGGAAAGAAAATGTCACCTGGAGGCAAGGCCAGCCAGAAGCCAAGACAATAAGATTAGTGAAGTGGTTGTGACTATGAGGTTACTTATTTATTTTTCTCCCTTTCTCCCTCCATGTCTTTTTTTCTTAGATTCTTTTTTTCTACCTACTTTCAGCACCATGCTCTCTCCCAAGTTCTCAGTATCCTCCCCTGAACTAATCAGGGAGGTGGAACCGAGAAGACTGAGGCATGAAAGTGGCCATGAGACTGTTGAGGGGTTTTGATACAGAGGGATTTTGATACACCAGGCTTTTTGGCCAGGTGACCTTGATTCATGTCTCCTTGGATACGTGACCAGATGTAAACTTCCTGAGAACATAAACCTGATCTGTTTTATTCCAGCACCTGGAACAGTGCATACAGTGCAATCAACACACATTTGCTGAATGAGTGGCTAAATGGCTTTGCTGAGTAGTATCTGCGTGGTCTTGGGCAAGTCACTATACCTCAGTTTCTGCATCTGTAAAAGATGATAAGGACTACTTTGTATGTTTTATCAAAAGCAAGATGAGATAATACATTCAAAAGGGTTTTGAAAAGGTTAGTTATTACTAATATCTTGTTCAGCCCTGCCTTTTTATAGATAATAAAATTTATGCTACAGTAATAGCAATTTAATTAATTTCTCCTGTTGGAATTATTTTAATTTTCAAAGAAGGCCAGAAGGGAGAGCTGAAAAAGAAAAAGACATTGCTGATAACACAGTCACCCAAACATTGTCATCTCTAATCTTGACATTGCTGAGAATACAGTCACCCAAACACTGTCATCTCTAATGTTGACATTGCTGATAATATAGTCACCCAAACACTGTCATCTCTAATCTTGACATTGCTGATAATACAGTCACCGAAACACTCATCTCTAATCTTGATATTGCTGATAAGACAGTCACCCAAACATTGTTGTCTCTAATGTTGACATTACTGATAACAGTCACCCAAATATTGTTGTCTCTAATCTTGACATTGCTGATAAGACAGTCACCCAAATATTGTCATCTCTAATCTTGACATTGCTGATAAGACAGTCACCCAAACACTGTCATCTCTAATCTTGACATTGCTGATAATACAGTCACCCAAACATTGTCATCTCTAATCTTGACATTGCTGATAATACAGTCACCCAAACACCGTCATCTCTAATCTTGACATTGCTGATGACAGTCACCCAAACATTGTTGTCTCTAATCTTGACATTGCTGATAACAGTCACCCAAATATTGTTGTCTCTAATCTTGACATTGCTGATAAGACAGTCACCCAAATATTGTCATCTCTAATCTTGACATTGCTGATAAGACAGTCACCTAAATATTGTCGTCTCTAATTGTGACATTGCTGAGAATACAGTCACCCAAACACTGTCATTTCTAATCGTGACATTGCTGATAATGCAATCACCCAAACATTGTCACCTCTAATCTTGACATTTCAGAAAACTGTGTCAAAGAGATACTTCCTGCATATAGTGACTATCCCAGAGCTGCTCAAATGCCTTGCGACTTAGTTTATATGTAAACACCACATTCATGCTGGGGTTCAAAGTTGTTTTTGGAAGTTGGGGTGCATCAGTCTCTCTATAGAGATTTTCAGAGACTGTGTCTTTTTTCTCTTGTGTTGAATATTACTATTCTTTGTAGCATTTTTTCCAACCTCTAGCATAAGCTGAATTGGTTACTCTAGTGTGGATCAAAACTTCTCAAGCTTTGCTGTGCATAAAATCATCTAGGCAGATTGTTAAAATGTAGATTCCTAGGCTTGAAGTCAAGGAATGCATGTTTAGTGAGGATCTCGGGTGATGTTGAGGCAGATCGCCCTGTGAGCCACACTTTGAGAAACACTGTCATCAAGACATTCTTTGGGCTTCAGGACCAGCTCACTATACCATCTCTGTTTCTTCAGACATAGATCTTGCTGAAAGTGTCTATATAGCCTATTTTTTCTTAGCTTATATGTTAACATGATTCTCTACCATGTATCATAGCCACATTTTAATTGTGTGTTCCAGGACCATCACATCCACAGTAGAAATTGATGGTTCCACTGCATTTCAAACTCCAGCTTCAAAGGAATTTATCAATGGCTTAATTTACAAATAACAATATGTTTAAAATGTAGCAGTACTGCTTTCAAAGAAACCATTCCCATGGCTAAATTTGAGAAAGTAATTTTTCAGAAAATATTTCCCACAGAAAAGTATGAGTTTATGGCTTAATGAAGAGATTTTGAGGTGTTTATGGAAATGAAAGGCAATGGTTAAGGGTGCTCTTGGCTCCACCACTTCGTTGCTGGGTAACTTTGGGCATGTTAATTACCTTCAGAAAGCCCCCAGTTTCTCATCTATAAAATGGGGAGAATTATAGAATCTACCTCCTAGAATCTCTGTGAGGATTAAGCAAGACATTGCAGGTCTGGCTGCTGGTCCTGTGTCTGGCACACGGTGCGCTCTCAGGAACTGCTAGCTTCCTAATGTTATTTTCCCATGTGATGACTATTGGTGTCTGCCTGTTCCGTGAAGCTGAACAGAAGATGTGGTGCGGGGTGTTAACACAGAGGTGAGTATGTGGACTTACTGAGATCAGCACTAGATTTTTGAGCTCTGGACTGAAACATTTTGAATGGTAGATGGGTCAGGTGAGACCCTTCCCAGTGAGGAGTCACAGCTTTGCTTTGTGTCTGATGCCCAGAGGTATCCTTGCA
The DNA here is from genome assembly GCF_043159975.1 of Macaca nemestrina. Taxonomy (NCBI): domain Eukaryota; kingdom Metazoa; phylum Chordata; class Mammalia; order Primates; family Cercopithecidae; genus Macaca; species Macaca nemestrina. Next base: position 74,680,060 of record NC_092129.1, read on the forward strand.
TCTATTTTCAAAGATGCTGTTATGGGTGGTGATATTTTTCCATTAGTGTAGATGTCACCAAAGAGATTGCCCACTGGCCCACTCCAACAGGCTAAGACTGCCCTTTCGTTTGCAGCGACAGTAACTGCAAACCTGATGGTGCCCTTTGATGCTCTGCCTTTAAGACTCCATTTCAAAGGATTCTGATTGCTGCTGCCCGGTGTTCTACTGGTGTCCCCAGCAGTTCACAGCTCCCCTGCCTCTTTTGAAGTTGTGGCTATCACACTGCACAGCTAAGTCCACACTTTACTCAGGGGCCATAACCGCCATGGTGATGCAATCACCAAAAAGTTTCACAAAGGCTGTTTATTATCTACTTTCTGCTAAGGTGGAAAGGTCAGCCCTTCACTGGCTCTCTGTGAATCACTGTTCCCACATACAGCATTCTTCTGCTTGCCTGGCTTACTCTTCTCGGCATTTATGACTCCAAGTATGGAGAATTTCTTGTCACAAATGCATACTGTGAATCACAAGGCAGAGAATCCACGCAAAGTAGTTAAGGGACAGATGTGGCATCTTTCCTTTTTTTTCTTTTATGAGGCAACGGACAAGTGCAACAGAACCCTAATGGGGTTGGTAAAGAAAAAATTCTTCTATAAAATTTAATTACCCACAATCGCTTGGAATTAAAAAGAGATTCTCTGCAAAAGAAGCATAAAAACACAAGGTGCTATTCTTCAGTTTACAGTCTGCATGAGCTTGCACACGCATGGGGGAGCTGGATCGGGGGCAACGTTAACGGCATTGATCAGTCTGGGCTGCTGACTTTGATGAGAAAAGGACAAATTTTACACAAGCTGCAAAGATGGCTAACATTCACGGCATTATTTTTACCTCTGATAAACAATAAAGAAAATTCTCCTTTCCCTCTCTATGTCTGCTAAATAACTGTTGTGCTCTTCTCTGTGGGGTTGGTGCATTTTTCAAAAAACAGTTCAGTGATGCCATGCATGAAAGGCATCCAAAATATCACCCACCAGGAGATTTCAGCCCCGCAGATAAATGGGCTTGTGGGTGCGCCCAGGAGTAATCCTACCACCTTGCTGAATTCCCAGGTTCTGCTGCCGTGAGCCCTTCTCTCCTTAAATTGTATGTTTGTTTTTATGTGTTGGCTTTTATGCTTGGTAAATTATAACCCTGTAGGGGCAGACCCTAAACCCCATTTTAAAAAAATCAAATTACTTTATACCCTGAGTGCATTCTGCAAATAAAATCAATAAACAGAAGCTTCCCGTGGATTTATGGAGGCTTAGAAAGAAGATGAGAGCGACAAACTCTGTATCAGACAATGGACACAACTTCTGGTTAATCCTTTCTAGTGAGTGTTTTTCATTAGAAATGCCTCCAAATGATTCATCACATAATTATATTTTGTACAACACCTTCTTTTTTCAGAACCACAGATGATAATTGTGCTGGCCAGCTTTTTTTTTTTTTTTTTTAACCTATCTCCCAGTTAATTTGTAGCAGCCTACGACATTACTTTTCTCTGTGTCCTAATTACTCAGTTGCTCATGAGTTGCTGCAGATGTCCCTAACCAGGCTCACTGTGGTGATTCTCCTCCTGCCCACACTCCACAGGCTCTGTTTTCTTTGGCAGCCAGAACTGTGCTGTTCGGACTCTTGTCCCAGCTCCCTCATTGGTCTCATGGTGCTGCCACTTGCACATACTGGCCATTTTGCTGGGCTCTGAGGTGCATAGATAAAGTTGCTTGTAGCTGTAAGCCCTTGAGAAGCTTATGGTCAAATGGGGAAGAAAAATGAAAGCAGCTGACTTGTAGCATCCGATCCCAGGGAATGGTAGAGCCATTGTGCCAACTTTCCCCCACCCCAATAAAACACTAACATATATATGCCTTCGTGCATAAGTAACCAAATATTTTGCCAAACTAATAATTTGATAGATAGGTAGTACCATCGAAGAAAGTTTGCAGCATAATGATAAATCCATCCTGCACTCACCCATCTCTCCAATTCCCCCTACCACAAATGGAGTAATTTCAGCAATTTTCATTGAGTCTTCAGTTGGCTCTAACCAGAGAGATTGATGCCCTCTCGTGGGAAGGAACTATGGGAATATGCTGACAATTTCCTCATCATAATTTTATGGTGTCTTTATTTTTCCCATGAAGCTATAATTTATCATGTGTTGTATTTCCATTTAAGTCTATTTCTTTGAGTATTCTGAACATTTTAGTCATAATAATGAATGTTTAGGATATCCTGTTAGATAAAGGGCCCTGTATGCTATAATCAGAATGCTAATTTGTTAAAAATATCATTTTAAAACATTTTGCACATATGCACATACAAATGAGAATTGAAGGGTGCGTACACAAGCAAATGTGGATCCAGATGGACACATTTACTCAATTTAGTATAAAGGTATTTTCACGTTTCTGAAAACAATGGGTGGTCTAAAATACATTCATGCAATATGGATTAGAAGCCCCCAATCATATGGTAAGTTGACACCTTTCTTCATCGTTAGGTTGGGTTAAACTGTTCTAACAAATGGTAGTACTCTTCCATTTTTTGTTTCTTTCTTCAGAGTTAAAAGAAACACTTCTACTGAAGTTACAAAAAAAAAAATAAATGACCAAACCTTTAAAGTTTTTATGGTAATTAATTACATCAAATTTACACCTAAAAGGCCTGGTGAAGTTATTAGCAGATAAGTTGAAAGTAGAAAACTATAAATATTATCTGAAGTGTAAGATTGAAGATTTAAGGCCTATGGAAAATCATTTTATTCAATTAATTTAAAACAACTGATCCACAAATTCAGAAATCTGAGTATCTGTACAATGTGTGTTTATCAAAAAAGCAACTAGATGTGACAAGGGTATTTTTATTTTCATTCTGTCTACCTTCTTGGAAATATTTTCCCGATTTTCTGAACATTTACCTAAAGCTTGGGAACATATTGACAATGTTTACAAAAAATGCAATACAGTTTCCATTTTTGAAAAAGATAACTTTCTCTAGATTAGTAAGACATAGATGTCAATGTATATAATTAGCCTACTATATTTCAATTGGGAGAATAATTTTTAATGTTTTTGTTTTATAGTACTTTTCTGTGCTTTGTCTAACTGAAATAAGATACAATTTTCACATATGTGAATTTGAATATATTAATAAAAGGCTTATAATGCATCCACTTAATATGTGTTGATTGTCTTTCAAAACTATACTTGTGTTTTTGTAATATAGCTAATATAATTAACAAAATTAATTACAAATAAAAACAATAGAACACACTTTTCTATTTTCTACTGTCAGTCTTTGATCTATTTTTAATTTTTCTTCTCTCTTCCTTATTTGTATTCATTTTGATACCCATCAATTTGTTTCTCTATTACTGTTATTTTTGCAACTTTCTGATTCCTTTATAGCTTGTACTACTCTCTTTGATCTGCTTCCCTTCAAGCTTTATTTTTGGTGCTGTTTTTCATGTTCTATAAAAAATCTTTTTGCCCCTCTTCACTTTATTCTTTTGATTTAACTCCTTCTTAGAACAAGAACAAACTCCAGCTTTGAGTGAACAGGTAAATATTTTTGAAAGAGTGAGTCCGGAGAATCCTCGGCTTCGCGGTGATGAATAGAAATGGTTGAGAGCCTACTTCAAAGGCCCTCAAGAACAAAGAACCCTTTCTGAGGCCACTAACAAATCCACCGATTTCTTCTGACCCATCTTTGCCAAAAGATATGAGCTAATGACAGGACAGAACTGTCTTGTAAGAGTAGCCAAGCAGGCTTGGGAACAAACATATCCTTGACATAATAAGGGGAAAACATACTGTTTATCTCTTTAATAACCATCCTGAGGAAAATTAATGTTACTTTGTCCTTTGTGCAGAACAGTAATTGGATTGTGTGTTTCATTTATATCTGGACAAAGGCCAGGATATTGAAATACTTCTCAATATTAGATTTTCTTGTTTAAAAATTAGATTTTATTGGCATTCTCTTTCCGAGATTTCTTCATTAAAAGCTTCATTAAACATAAATCTCCTTTTACACAGCAGAAAACAAAATTATTTTAAGGAGGTCATTTTAAAAGTCTTTTGAAAGGGTGGTGCTAAGCTTTTGACTAAAGGCTTGTCTTTTCCCAGGGATCTGGCATTCCAGGGATAAAATGATTGACTTTGCCTTCATGTGTCTAATATTAATGACATGGATGTTTGAAGCTATATAACAAGTTACTATGTTCTAGAGTCTAAGGCTATTACAAATATGATATCAAAAAATTGGGGACTAGGAAGTATGCTGTAGAGGTTTGATTCAGTGATTCTAAACCTTGGGGGCCTCGTCTACTCTGGAAGAGAAGTCATCCATCAAGGAGAGGGAGTTTGCATAGCTACTGGGCTGCAAAATACAGCTGAGCATTAAGTACGTTTCTGCACTTAACTTTGATTATGGCTTCTAGAAAGGTACTAGCAACGGGGAAAGTGATGGTAATATAGTTTTTCTACCTTAAAACTGATTACTCTTTACTCCCTGCAAAAAATTGGACAGGCCCACTTCTCAGCACTGAGTAACATAATTTTCTGGGCAGAGTTTGTGCAAGCCCAGTTTTATCCTTTGTCTCTTGATGCTCCGTGTTCCTGGCTCATGCCTTTTGGAGGGAAGAGGGATAATTAAATAGTTTGGTTTTAAAGGCCTTCCCCACTGGACTGCAAGCTTTGTGTGTAAAAATAAATAAATACATAAATAAACAAACGCCATGTGAGATGTCAAAAAGGGACAATCCTAATAAAGACTGAGACTATCTAGAAGAACTGAAAACCAAGATATAGATGTCCACGTCAAAGCCTGTGAAGTGAGAACATTTATTCCATGATGACTGAAAACTGAATGTAAAACATTTATCAATGAATATATATGGGTTTTTTTTCCCCTAACGGAGAAAATAGCAACAAAAAAACCCCCGAGTTTTCTCATATCAGCTTGTAACATTTTGTTAGTTTCTACCTATAATCTTTTCAAGGAAATGGCAGATGAAATGAGCTCGTCTCTGCTCCAGGTGGGTGTGAGGTGGGGGTGGTGATTTAGACTCAGAAGCCCTGGGGGCCCGGGAGCCAGGGCTGGGTGTGGAGCAGGAGCTCAGAGGAACCGGATTCTGTGGCTGCAGAAGCCGGGCTGGGTTGGAAGCACGCATTTGGAGAGAAGGTAGAACCAGAACTGGATTCTAGGCCATATGTCCCCTGGGGTCAGGGCAAGAAGCAAAATGGAGCAAGGAGGTATGAGGAAGTGACACCTGGAAAAGTCTCCAAGGCCACTGCCACAGCTTATGGAGCATCAGAATGAGCCCCATGGGGCAAGAGCAAGATTGCAAGGTTGCGCAGCTGGTCCACTCACTCCCTCCCCAACTGTATGCTTGAAGTCATGCTTTTCTTGGGGTCTCCTGCTGGAAAGCCTGTACTCTTGGCCTCAATGCGAGTCAGGAGTAATCCCCACAAGCACACCTTCAAACCTTCTCTTCCCTGGGTATACACACTCCTGCTTCTCTGCAGGTTGCTGGGTGCAGGGTGCAGAGAGGTCTGGGAGGGGCCTCACAGAGCACAGGGCAGTTGAAGTCTGAGTGACTTCACAGGGAAGAAGGCGACTGGAATCAGATGGTTATGAATCTTGGATGGCTACCTGATCACTCCTTCCACATCTCCCTCCTCGTTAACATCCTTCAAATAGCTGGTCCAGGGAGTCTAACGAATTCCATGACAACCGATAAAAAAGAAAATGGCATCTTTCTGGCAAAGAGAGAGTGTGAAAAATATGTAAAAAAGGAGCAGCCAAAATCACCAAAAGATAAATAATATTCACCAGAGAAGTACTCTGTGAAGCAGAACAAATACGAAGGAAGTACAAAGAGTTTAATGAAGCACGCTGTGTCTGCAGGAAGCCCACAAGGCAGAAATGCAAGGACTGAGGCTTTGAAGGATGCAAGACAATGGAAAAATCGCTGGGGATACGGAAGCAGTCAGAGGAACCCTAGTGGGCTTTAATGTATTCTTACTGGTGCAATACAGAGAAAGCGGATGGAAAGAAGGTCAGGGTATAGAAGACCCAAGGGGCATGATTATTAAGGCAGATATGAGTGTCACTATTAAACTCTGTGACCTGTCAATAGTCTATTTCCTGACCCTCCAACAGTGCAGTCCTTGGAACTCTTGTCCATCTGTATCTGCCCGTCTGGTCATCTTATCCAGTTTCATGGCTCCAAACAGTCCATGTGCTCACACCTCTGGCTGAACTTCTCCCCTGAACGTTTGTTTCTTATATTCATCTGGCCACTCCATAACTCCACATGGATGTATGACAGGCATCATAAGCTAAACATGTCAAAAACTCAACTCCTGATACTTCATGTCTGCCAACCAGCTGCTCCTCTTAATGTCATCGCCAAATGGTAAGTGGGGACTCCATTCTATTGAATAGCTTGAGTCATACCTCACATCCCATCCACAGTCAGTTCAGCTCAACCTGCAAAAAACTCCAGAATCTAACAATTTCTCATGACCTCCTCTGCAGCTCCCTAATCCAAACCACCACACTGCTGATCCTCTCTGGCCTCTCCACCTCTGTCCGAGGCCCCTCACGTTCCCTTCTCTGGCAGCATGATCCCACGCCACTCTACTGCTCAAACCTGTAAGTGCCTTCCCCTCTGTGAATAAAATCCAAAGTCTTACGATGACTCGCAGCTGTCTTTGTGACTTCTCCTACAGTCTGACTCTTGCTGCTCTCCCTCTCACCTCCTCTGTTCCAGGATCATGCCAGGAACGATGTCTCCTGCCTCAGGGTCTTGGCACATGCTCCAGTTGCCCACATGGCACACTTCTTCACTGCCTTCAGATCTTTCCTCAAACATGGAAACTGTTCTTTAATGAAGACAATATTAGGACATGCTGACTTTTAAGAGCCATGGACAACGAAGGTTCAAAGCAAAGACTGACTTAGGAGACATCACAACAATGATAACTGTTTGCATTAGTGCTCCATACTACAAGTATATTTACATTATGAAAACAAAACTGTGAATGGATGTTATCATCCATATTTTTCAATGGGGTGCAAAAGCTCAAATAAGCTGTCTCGTCCAAGGTCACACAGCCAGTAACTTCTAGAACCAGGAAGTGCAGGCTTCACTTCAGTTTTGTGGCCCCAGAACAAGTACTCTTGCTTCTCTATATTGAAATTCATTATATAATGATAATAATAAGAGTAATAATGGAAATGATAATAAAAATAATAATAGCAGTGATAGCAGCTAGTGCTTCTTGTGTACTCCATACAAAGCACTGTTTTAAGCCTCTTACATGCATTCATTAATTTTATCCTTGCAGACTCTTAGGAGGAAAGCACTATTATTATCTGCAGTTTGCAGAGGCGGAGACAGAGACAGTACCAGGGTAGGTAACCTGTCCAAGGTCAACCAGTGGTAAAGGCAGAGCCAGGATTTACAGCCAGATGCTGGGTCCTTAACCACCACCCGAAATCCCTGCTTTGTCTTCGAACATTTTCTCTCTGCTTTTGCTAGATGTGCTAGATAGTGTACAGTTGGACAGGAGTGAATTCTCCAGTTGGCTAATTAGAGATCAACTGCATCCACCAAAGATGTCTTGAAAGCATATGCAGTTGAAGAAATACCATCTTTAAATTGAGGTTAAATGTGAAAAATTGCAACATAATCAATAACTGTCAGAGGTTGTAAGAGCCAGTTCAGCAGAGGCTTGTGGCCCCTGAAATATACCATTGACCACCTTTTCTAAGGTAGATGTTTTGTCTCTAATGGAGATGCACAGTCCTGCAGATTAACTTTTCACTCCAGCAACCTTTGCATTTCTCCAGAGAAGAGCCCAGCAGGGAGAGGAGCAAGATCTTGCCTCACCTGGGGTGACTGTAGGCGATCTGCTTGAACTCGTTGTTCCAGTTGGGTCTCCCATAGAAGGTCTTCTGTTTTAAGCCTGTGATCACATCAGTATTTTCATCCCAATGTAAAGCTATGTGAACAGCCTAAAGTAAATTTGTGGCATTAGATGACATTTAGAAAAAATATATAAGCCTTCTATCGATAAAGAATAAACTAATCGTGTTCCTTTGTAGATTTAATTAAAATATGTGTACAGGGCTGGCAATGCTTATCACTATTTGCAGATGTCACCAATGCTGTACTTTAGGGCAAGCATCATATCTCATTTATGTCTGAATCAGGCCTCGTCGGAACCAAGTGCCTCTTTATACATAGTAGGTGTGCAATAACGTTAACCTAGAAAGAATATTTTCCTTTGAAAGGATGAAAGCAATATAGTAAATGTGGTTAAGAAAAAGCAAGCACTAAATGACTTCCTTCTTTTCCTGCCAAACTTTTCAACAATTCATCTCTACCTGCTATCCCCTTTCACTTAACATTGGCTCCTGGGGAGTTGAGAAGGGCATTGCCAGATTACAGTGCTATGAAATGTCTGGGAAGAAACTGCATCTTACAATCAGACCTGCCTAGTGTGTTGAAACGGTGTGATATATACGGTCCGGTTTCAAGTGCCGGGAGGCCGTGGAGCCCGGCAGGCAGAACAAGGTGGCCAGAGCCTAGCAGGCGGCTTGGCTGGAGCTCTGTGCCTAATCATTCGCCTTGGAATTAAGTGACTCCATCCAGGCATCATGTAGCTAGTGGTCAATAAGTGAGAGGCCACAGCGTAATCCCTTGTGATCATTATTTTGTTTGTTTGTTTTTGTTTGTTTGTATGTTTTTGGTTTTTTTTGAGACAGTCTTGCTTTGTCGCCCAGTCTGCAGTGCAGTGGCACGATCTCGGCTCACTGCAACCTCTGCCTCCTGAGTTCAAGCAATCCTCCTGCCTCAGCCTCCCAAGTAGCTGGGACTACAGGTGCATGTCACCACACCTGGCTAATTTTTTTTTTTTTTTGTATTTTTAGTGGAGATGGGGTTTCACTGTGTTAGCCAGGATGGTCTCAACCTCCTGACCTCATGATCCACCTGCCTTGGCGTCCCAAAGTGCTGGGTTTACAGGCGTGAGCCACCACGCCTGGTCATGATCATGTTTTAAGTTGCTGTCATTTATTTTAGCCCCTTCTGCGTTCTGGTAGCTACCTTGCTTCTCACCTCCTGGGATCTGTGTCACCAGTGCTCATCCCTTAGACCCCTATGTGGTGCTCTATTCGTCTTCACCCTCTTGACTCATCCTCACCCTGACCAGTTTGGGTAACAACCCTGCTGGGTGCAACTCATGCCCCAGGTCCCCACTGCAAGCCTGACTTTCCTGGCTGACTTTCTCTCCAGTTTAAAAAAATAGTTGAATCTAGGGAGGTTCAGCTGAAAATAACGGAAGTGTCCCAACAGGCCAGGAGACAATGGCAGGTTGATCTCAGAAATCCAAGCCAATTATATATAAAAGAAACCTGAACTCATATGTTCATCACAGCAGTATTCACAATAGCAAAATCATGGAACTAACCTAAGTGTCCATCAACAGTTGACTGGACAAAGAAAATGTGTTATATACATACTATGGAATACTACGCAGCCATAAAAAGAATGAAATCATGTTCTTTGCAGCAACATGGATGGAGCTGGAGGCCATTATTCTAAGTGAACTAACTCAGAAACAAAAACCCAAATACTCTGTGTTCTCAGTTATTAGTAGCAGCTAATCAATGGGCACACATGGACATAAAGATGGGAATAACAGGCACGGGAGGCTCCAAAAAGGGGGGATGGTGAGAAGGGAGTGAGTTTTGACAAAGAATCTACTGGGTACTATGTCCACTATTTGGGTAATGGGTACACTAAAAGCCCAAACCCCACCAGAATGTGTTATACCCATCTCACAAATGGGCACACACACCCTCTGAATCTAAAATATAAAGATAAAAAGAAATCCAGGTTGTAGAAAGTTGTGAGCAGGCAAGTCTGACCCCAGATGGCAGGGCTACTGCTGGAAAAGAGTTGGGGTATAGGACTCTGTGCAAAAAGAAGGTGGGGAACAGTGGCAGAGGGTGTTAAGTGATATGTCAGGTGCGGGAAGAGAACAAGCAAAGCCATGGGTGTGTGACCGTGCGCAGTGTGATGGGTGAACACGCATCCTTTGGTGGCTCTGGTGCCAGAGGAAACTGATGGGGGTGGGACACAACTAGTGAGTCGGAGTCAGGCTGGGAAGGGCCTTAAAGTCCTTGCTGAGAAGTTTGGGCACCATTTCACACACAAAAAGGGCCTTCCCTACTTAAACTTGTGGTACCGCCAATCACTGATGTTCAAACATTTGGAATGATATTTGTCCCATATTTCTCAGCCCAATGTTCAATTAATCTCCAAACTCTGTTGATTTGCCCTTCATAATACCTCTTCCATCTGTCCCTTCTGTTCTTGTCATTTTGCCACTTTGAGGTTGTTGAATTCAGTTTAACAATTGGGTATTTCTAAAACAGCCTCTTGATTCTTTCCCGACAGAATGCACCAATTATTTTTCCTTTAAATGTTGAAATTAGTGATTTTTCTGCCTGAAATTTGGGAGTCGAAATAATTTTCAACATGTCATGGCAAAAATGTAAGACATCTATTTTAATTTACTCGTGTTTAGAAAAAAATGTATATTTTATAGCGTATTCTTGGAAGTAGTAGAGATGGGAGGGGGCAGGATTGTGTTGTCGGCAAATCAACTTCAGTTCTCGGTTATGAGAACTTCAGTCCCATAGCTCCCAGTTGGCAGGGAATACCTAGGTGCACACTGGGATCAATGCACCTTAGAAGTAGAAGAGCAGGCACAGTACTTGAAAGCAGAAGACAGAAGCTGTCTGTACTTCACCAAACCGTTCATCAGTCAAAAATCCCACTTGAATAAGGAAAGTGTTTGTTTGGAAAACATAATTAACACTATATAATTCATTAAGATGTTTCAAGCCTGGTTCCCAAGAAACCTACATTTCAAATTATCCCAAAGGATTAAATATTTAAGAAGGACTGCAAATAAGACCATAAAAATTCATTAAGCTACTGAATTTCTAGCAGAGTCTTATTCATTTGCAGATGTACAGAGTCAAATTACAGTGATGTTCCTTAGGGCCAGTGTGTGTGTGTGTGTGTGTGTGTGTGTGTGTGTGTATGTGTGATGTACATACACAGAGCATTCACTTGTAAATGCAGTGACTAATGCCAATCTCCCAGGCTCAAATATACTTTCCTTAAAAGTATATATCAATAATAGCTGCTGATTAGAATGTATATTGTGTAACCTAGTAATCACTTCATTGTTAATTCCCATATTTGAGGAGTTAAAATGAATTACAATGTAATAGTTATCATTCAAGAGTATCAACATTGAAATACCACCATAGTCAATATTTTGGTATACATTATTTTCGGTAAATTCAATCTTAATGTTTCATTAATACAATGTACTGCAGAACACCTGCCAAAACAAAAGATCATCTTGATCTTAGGTAAATAAACATACATGCACACAATTTCTAAGAACACCTTAAGAGAACAAACTCTGGACAAATTGCGTATTCATAATAATTATTTTCTATGGATGCTCACATACTTGACAATACAAAATGTTGACTGTAAACACCTAGGAATCTTTTTTTGCTTAACTCTGAACAGCTCAAGGCACAGAATTAGAACCAGTCAGGAACTCAACAACATGATACAGCCAATCAGTACTATTCATTTGATGTCACTTTTAAAGGGACAAATGCAAATTTATTTGGGATTTCCAACTTCTGGATTGTCTTCCATTGTCTGACCCTTTCTATTCCTCAGCAAGTTAACTGTGGCTTCTTTTTTTGGTTCTTTGATTGTTACAACTTGAATCACTCTTGTTAATCTGATTTTATTTCACTCTCCTTTCCTTTTTAAGAACACAAAAATAATTCTGTCATGCTATCAGAGTGCTACATAGCTCATTATTGAAATTGTTTCTCGTTGCTATTAGATGAGTTAAGCAATATTGCTTATTCTCAGAGTCTTATCAGTACCTGATTTTCATCCCAGCCAGTAAGAAATATATGATAACTCAGAAAGTGAGTTTTCCCCTGCTCACTCATTCGTGTTTCCAGTGAGAGTAAGAGATCGGCAAACCACTCAAAAGCTCTTGCATCCCGGCAAATCCAGTAGAAATACACCTGTCAAGAGAGAAGGCAAGTGAACGGATCTATCCCTCTTTTCATATGTGCTGATAATCACAGACTACTTTATCTCCCTCAAATTATTTGAGCCCAAATGGGCACTTCTGCAAAATAACATGCTTTTTTTTTTTTTTTTTGGTCAGTGAACAGTCACACTGTGATTTCTTTAGAAAAAATTCACATTGTGTTTGAAAAAGCCCACAGTGAATTCAGAGAGTCAGGAACCTGTGGGCCGTGCCAGTTTCTCTGGATGAGGATCAACTCACCACATTTCTGGCTGTGCTGCTTCTGAACAAGATTAATAATCATAACTAGCTGTGCCTTTCACTGCTCCCAAAGGGGGATAAACCGTTAGACCAACCCCTTCATCTTTACTTATGACCTAAGCTCCGGATTTGAACTTTGTTCTCCAGAGACCCCAAAGGCTTGGGCACTAATCCACTTCACTAGCTATGGCCTCTGGAGAGTGGAGATTATGGTAATTTCAGAATCAAGTCACACAGGCCAGAAATTTCCTCTCAGTGAAACATATCAGTGTCCAAGAAAGCTGGTGGGTGGTGGCTGTGCCTGTGTGTCAACTGCTATAATGAAATTATGTCTAGGAAGAATTATTTTTTTAACTCTCGGTGTTAAGCAAATGGCATGTGACAAGAAGTAGTTCGGGTTTGCTAAAATAAAAGCTTAGTTTTTGTGCTTCGAGTTTCAAATAATTGCATCTAGAAGAAACCACAGGAGAGAAATCTATTAATTCTCCCAATTTTTCTCACACTCCCACCCCTTGCTGCCCACACCTCTCTCTCTTGTGCCTTCTCCCCAAAGAGGTATCTCTATGGCTTAACAATATCCATGAGGGCTGGTCTTGATTCCACCTGCTGCCTGGTAAATCCCCACCAGGAAATACCTCATGTGGTGATCAATGTTCTCTTCTCTCCCTCTCTGCCAGCCAGCTTGTAAGCTCACAATCATATAATCAGAGATATAAATGAGATTTAATTAATAGATCAAATTCATGAGACAAAAATGAAAGAGTTTATTTCAAAGCTAAACATCTTGTCTATTCTCTTCATGTTTAGGCAGGACTTTATAATATTAATTATTTGTAAGAGTAAAAGATACTGAGAATAAGGCCTCTTCTTTCAAGAATTAGGCCTACATATTTGTTGGACAGCTCCTGTTCACAAGGGGACTTAAGATATTAATTTTGGGACAAATAATCCCTCAGTCTCTAAGCGCAAAGACCTTCTTTTCTCAGGAAGAGACAGGGCTGCCTTTCTTTTCCTGACACTTATTTCTTCCTGGGGATGATCTGTGCACAGCCTCTCCAGGCAGAGCGAAGCAGGGATTCCCTTTGGTGACGCCCTGTGAATCCCCATGAGCAAGGGGCTCAGGTTCATCCATTCGTTCACTGATTCAACAAATATGTATTGAATGCTTCCTTACCTGTCCAGACTTTTCTGTGCTCTGGAACTATACAAGTGAACAAAACAGGGCCAAAAAAAAAAAAAAATTGATGTCCTCTTAGAGTTTGCATCTTAGTGGGAGAAGGAAGATGATAGGTAAGTAGAAGATAGGCTATGTCAGATGGTGAGAAGTGCATGCAGAAACCCCAGGTGGACTAGGAAGTGTTGCAATATTAAGTCGAATGGTCAAATGGGGGCTCATTGAGCCCTTTCTTGTTTTTGGCCTCTTGTGTTCACTTTTATAGTTCCAAGGCATAGAACAGTTTGGAGACATAAGAGGCATTCGGTACATATTTGTTGAATCAGTAATGGATGGACACGAACCTTCAGTTCGTGGAGATTCATGTCCCCTCTTCATGAGAAGGGGACATTGGAGCAAAGACCTGGAAGAGGCGAGGGAGTCAAATGCTTAGGGGAAGAGCTCTGCAGATGGTGAGAAGTTGTCCTGAGTGAGACCTTTCCAGGAAAAGCCTGGAGGCCCGTGTGGCCGGAAGCCAGAGAGGGCAGGGAGAGCAAGGAGACGGGCGAGGGGTGGGCTGGGAGAGCCATAGCGTTGTAGGGCTTTGGGTCCATTGTTGACTTTCACTCTGAGGCAGGAAAGCACAGGGAGTTGGCGAGCAGGGGAGTTCCATTGTTCACCGCAGGTGGCAGGATCTCTCTGGCTGCTGTATTGAGAACAGAACCAGGGGATGGAGGGTGAGGGAGGAGGAAAGGAGGCCAGTTAGGGGCAGATTTTATATTCGAGGTTGGTGATGAATACTGCTATCTGCTTTCTTTTCACTTTGTGTAGTGCCTAATCCAAATTACTCTTTGAAAACCTTAGCTCTCACTTTGCCTTGCTTTGCTCTGGGTGGAAATGAAAAATCTACTGGCCGAATTAACAAGGTGCTCACCTACGCACGACCCCCTCCTCTCTGGCCTTGGTAGTCTGTTTCATCTCAGAGTATGGCACTGGGCATAGAGCAAATATCATTGATTTATTTTCTCTCTTTCTCACTTTTTAAGGAGCATGCTTAAAACAGATTCATAGATGGATGATAAACCAGAACATTTGCTTTATAAAAAAAATCCTCCAATTTCAAATCTAGTCCCAGTCATGCTTTCTTGAAAACTATCCCCATCTTAGCTTCCTCCGTACATGAAACTTTATCCTTTCAAATAGAAATCCATCCTTACTTTCTTGTGGCCTAGCTGCGTGTCAGTGTTCTTATGGTTTGTTAAGCCTTTTATACTTTTTGCTTCCTTGTAATGGCTTTGTGTGTTTTTCCCTCCGTAATTGACTCGTAAGTGACACTGGGCAGCTTTGGTGTAAGAGGCTATGGAGGAAAAATGGATAGGCTCAGTAGAAGTGTTTCAGGCAGAAAAAGAAAGAAAGGGACTTTGAACAGAAGCAAAAGGTATTTACTTTGACTTTCTTTCATCTTTCTAATGGTGGGGGACTCTCACTGGGAAGGGACATAAGAGTTCTACCTCTGCATTTCACCCATGAGAAAGGACCTGGTCAATGACAGACCAAGTATCCCAAACAATAGGCTATAACTCTGTGATCTGTGCTTTCCAATGCTCACTCCACCTTAGTCTCCAAAAATAAAACAACCCTGAAATCAGCTACCTGTAGAAAGCATGCCTTTTCAGAATTCCATGGCTGATCTCAGAGACCAAAAATACTTGAGTTTACTTTAAAAGATTTTATTAAATAGAAAGTCATTCTCAGTAAAATAACAAAAGTTCTGAACTTTCATAGTAATAAAATTATTATTTTTTTTACAGGACTCATCCCACACTTTTTTTTTTTTTTTTTTTTTTTGAGAGGGAGTCTCTCCCTGTTGCCCAGACTGGAGCGCAATGGCAGGATCTTGGCTCACTGTAACCTCCACCTCCCGGGTTCAAGTGTTTCTCCTGCCTCAGTCTTCCAAGTAGCTGGGATTACAGACATGTGCCACAATGCACGACTAAGTTTGTATTTTTTAGTAGAGATGGGATTTCACCATGTTGGCCATGCTGGTCTCGAACTCCTGACCTCAAGTGATCCACCCACCTAAGCCTCCCAAAGCGCTGGGATTACGAGCATGAACCATCATGCCCAGCCACATTCTTGTAGATATAGTGGATGTCTAGATGTTTTGGGAGACCCCTTTGGGACTGTGTCATGAGGTTGAGGGGTTCTGTGTGCATGTGGCCTGTCACAGACCTTAGCTGTCACATCGTTCCCAAGCACTAGCGATCAGCCCAAACTCAGCCATGTCCATTTGCAAAGGGCTTGGGTCTGAGTGACGGTCACAAGGCTGGGCTCTCTGTGTGTCCCTTCTCATTTTCATGTTTTCCCAAGCCTAGGCTTCTCTTTAAGAATTCTTCAGCAGCACATAGGGACCAGGTCAAAGAGGTCTGGGGCCAGTAGGAAATGCAACTGTGCTAAATTTTGATAAACAGTTTTAGAAAATGAATTGAGAAGCACTACCAGTCTGTGTTACTAGGAGAACTCAGACTCTCCAATCAAAGTTGGATGCTTTTAGGCGATTGTATCTCCAAAGCTTGTGCTATATCTTGAATAGATATCCATGAACACAGGCAGAGGGCCCTTTCACAAACACAATCTGTATGTCTTTATATCCAAAGTCAATTTCCAGAGGATGAAACAGAAAAAAATTATTTACGTATGTATTTATTTATGGCCCAGAATCCCTCTAAACGAGGAAAGTTAACACAAGAATACAGATTTAGGATACAGTGTAGCATGGTACAACAACTCAACGTTGTGAGCCTATGAGATCCATCCGCTGTTGTAGACTGCTGCCGGCTTCACCATGCAGGTAGAAGTTGCAGATAACTTGTGCAACTGGGCACAAGTTTCTTAACTTGAACCTAGATTACTGCGTATGTAAAATGGCAATAAACACAGAACAATAGCTCATGAGGATGAAAGGATATGTTTTACTGAAGCATTTAACGCAACGTCTGGCAGACACAGTAAGTGCTCAGAAGATGTTTGCTGCTATTGTTGCTATCCTTGTTTGTCATTTGGAGGAGCTTAGAGAATGAAGAATGAAGACAATATATTATAGAGCAAAGAAGGAGATGCGCCTTGCTTGGCATGTGTTCCCACTGGTCACTCCTGGTCACTGAGAAGGGAAGCCAGACTTGACCTCTGGCACCAGTGACAGAACCAGAGTCCCAGCATTCATCATGAAGACGTGCTCCATGAAAGGGAAGCCCCTCACCAGGTTCGGTGTGTACTAAACCAGCCTAGAGGCATTTTACAGGGAGCCAGGGGCCCACCATGACCATCGCCTCCTCAAGGAGAAGGGCAGTGGCTTGCAGTGCCACCTGCCTCTTGCTGGGCAGCATGCCTCTGTATCCCACACGGCAAAAGAAAGAACAGAACAGACAGAAGCTTGAAACCAGCAGGATGACAGAAACTCTGCATAGAGGGAGAATTAGGACCGTTTTCCAAAAGGAGAATTTCTCTCCATGAAAAGATAAAGACTGGTGTTTAGAAAATATATTACCTACTCAGTAAATGGTCACTCTTATTGTCCTGGTTTTTATTTTGTTTTTGTTAAGGGAATCCTGGATTAATACAAGAACAAATAAGAAGAAATAAAAGAAGAAATATTTCTTCTTAATGATAAGCCTGCCTAATGTGTAAAACTTTAGTTTAAAGTGATGCAATTATAAAATTGTTTTTCTGGTGAACCATTATAAGGCCAAGACCAGGCTTTGTGAATCATTTTTCATCCTTAAGACATTTTCTGAATGTCATTATCCTTGATGTTAACTATTTCACGACAATATTGCTACTTTGCCCTGTGGCTGAGGACTGATTTCTTTTGGGCCTCGGTTTGGTCTAATTACAGTTAATAATCCTTATTGGACAACTGAAACATACTTTTCTTTTCTTTTGGAGACAGTCTCGCTCTGTCCCCTGGGACTGGAGTGCAGTGGCACGATCTCAGTTCATTGCAACCTCCGCCTCTCAGGTTCAAGCAATTCTCATGCTTCAACCTCCTGAGTAGCTGGGATTACAGGCACCTGCCACCACGCCTGGCTAATTTTTGTATTTTTAGTAGAGATGGGGTATTGCCATGTTGGTCAGGCTGATCTTGAACTCCTGGCCTCAGGTGATCCGCCTGCCTCGGCCTCCCAAAGTGCTGGTACAGGAGTGAGCCACCACACCTGGCCTGAAACATTCTTTAATAGCAGAATGATTCTGTTAATTGTGGCCTACCATACTATGGATATATATGTCACACTATGAAATACTCTAAAGACACCATACAAAATGAAATAGATCATCAGGTATTGACACTGAAGGTGCCCCAAGTTATGCTTTAATGAAAAACAAAACAAATTGCACTTCCTCTTCCTTCTACACACACACACACCTATTTATGCATAAATGTGTATAGGTATATGCATATAAATGCACGGAAAAGGAATGGAATGAGACATATTCAACTGTTTAATGGTGAGTTTCTCAGGGAGCAAAGTTGGGGAGGTGTTTAGTTTGGGGAGGGAGGTGAAGGGAGATTTTTAAAACGTTTGTGTATTTCATTGGACTCTTTTACAAGAAGACCGTAGTCATGGAATCTGTGGTTAATAGACTAAGATATTAAAAATATTAATACTGATCACTTCTGTACAGAGCAATGAGGGCTGATGGGGTACTGAGGCCTTTTGAGGCCCTCTAAGGAAAGGCAAGAAGCACACGTTTCTTTAGGAGAGGTGCGCATGGCCCCTCTTAAAGAGGCCAACTGATGGCAGCAATCTTGGTGGTGAGTGGAGATGATCAATTCCAGGAGTAGCCAGAGCTCCAGTGTGAGGGAAAGGGAAAGTAAATAATTTCTCAAAGTAAACAGATTAAATTAAATGCATTTTTCATTCACTAGAAAAGAGAGCAGGCCCTCCTGTGTTTTATTAATATATTTTAGTAGAGTATGGATTTTTTGTCTTTT
This sequence comes from Macaca nemestrina, assembly GCF_043159975.1. NCBI lineage: Eukaryota > Metazoa > Chordata > Mammalia > Primates > Cercopithecidae > Macaca > Macaca nemestrina. The sequence continues at coordinate 74,698,655 of NC_092129.1, forward strand.
TTGGCCTCTTTCCCTTGTTCCCACTGGCCCATGCTGTCTTTTTATTTGAATTATCTGTTTATTATATTAGGTTAAGAACCCAAAGGCCATTTTGCATGGGACACACTGTAAATACCCATTATCATGGATATATATTATGGAGCTGATGAAGGAAGACAATTTATGAAGAAACGAGATTATCTCAGTTTTTGTATAATCTATTGTATTGCAGTCTGAAGATTACATATGCAGTTAAGAAAACGCACCACATCTTGCAGTTGGCAGTTCTCTCAGTTCTGACTGCACAGCTGTGATATTAGGGAGAACTAAAATGTGTAAGCCAATCTATTTATGTCAGCAATCCTCTCCCTCCCTCCCCATTCATACACACCTATTTCATTCATCATTTTGACAGTTTGCACAAGCAAACCATCCTAATTTTTTTTCAAGAGCTCTTTTCACAAATTGAGTGTGATGTAGAATTAATCATACCTGTTAGGCAGGAGGTGGAGGACTTTATCGCTAGAGGGCATTTTTCGCCCCCAGCATTCAGCTTCCTCCATATTGCATCACAGAGAATTCTCAACCACCCTCAGCCTTCCCTCATCCCACAAGGGCACAGCATTCTCAGCTGCCTTCAACTCCGTGAAGTTTGGCTCTTACTTCTGTTGAAAATATTTCTTTCATGTATTACAACTTTTTTCCATTTTCATCACAGCAAGCCATCATTATACTTCTTGTTATTTTGCCTTCTTGGGAAATCCCCTCCTGCCCATTCTTCCCCCTCCCCTTCCACTCCCTGCCCTCTCTCAGATCTTTCAAAATAAAAGGTACTTACAAACATAGAGATTTTAAGACATCAGCTTCAAATGGAAAGTACTACCTATGACGCTTCCCACTAAGGAAGTGGCAGGCGTCTTATTGGTTATGCTCCTGCGTTTTACTTAGAAGTTTTCTAGAATAAGGCCGGGCGCGGTGGCTCACGCCTGTAATCCCAGCACTTTGGGAGGCCGAGACGGGCGGATCACGAGGTCAGGAGATCGAGGCCATCCTGGCTAACACGGTGAAACCCCGTCTCTACTAAAAAAAAATACAAAAAAAACTAGCCGGGCGAGGTGGCGGGCGCCTGTAGTCCCAGCTACTCGGGAGGCTGAGGCAGGAGAATGGCGTGAACCCGGGAGGCGGAGCTTGCAGTGAGCTGAGATCCGGCCACCGCCCTCCAGCCTGGGTGACAGAGCGAGACTCCGTCTCAAAAAAAAAAAAAAAAAAAAAAAAAAAGAAGTTTTCTAGAATAATGCAGCAGAGGAGAAGGGTAAAGAAGTTCTAGTTTGCAATGGTGACAATTGAGAAAACTTTGGTGCCCATTTTTTACTGTAGACTTGCAACTTGAGTTTTGTGTGTAAAAATCTATACCTTAATGCCAACCAGTGTTTTTACACATGGAGGAAAAAAAAATCACACCTAATTGCAGTTAACCATTTAAGCTTAAAATTCCAGCTCTCAATGCCTATGTGAGTTTTCCTTTCCTTCCTTATTACAAAAGAGGACAATCTGAAAACTATAGTCCAGACTTAAAATTGTGAAGACACCGTTAGATAAATACGTACTGCTTTGCTCTGCGCTGCACTTAAAAAATTATATAGACGCTGACAGTTTAGTGGAAGGGGTAGTCGTTATATCTCAAAGGCATGTGGGTAGCCCTGACAAATATTAGTTACATAAGCCTAACGATAGCTGTACTCAAACCAACACAAAGTTGCTTTAAAAGAGAGAAACTTCCTAAGCCTGTTCTCATGCCTGCAGACGTGAAGGAATTGGATCTGAAGTGTAATTTTCAGCCTAAAGTTCCAATAGCATGAAAACCTCACTTCTTCCATGAAAGAGCTTTGAAGCAAAAATCAGAAACACGCGCTCAGGTCCTGACTCAGTGGTGAACCAGCTGGGTGACTTTGGACCAATCGTCTCCACTCGAAGTACAGATACTGACTTTCATGGTCCTATGCAAAGCTAGGAGATTAGGGCCTTTAAGTTAGTTTGTGATCCCACACTTTAGCTTCCCTTCTCCCACATGACATTATTTCTGCCCTTATTTTCAGCTGAGTCGTGTCCAAATAGTCCCTCACATTTTTATAAGCGATGAAAACATTGCTTTTATATTTTTGACTCTACGGTTTCTGTTTCTTGGAATAGAAATCAATGTCCCTATTTTATGGTTTTGTGGTGACTGCAGTGCTGAAAGCCTTGAGAAACCCCACAAGCAGAGCCCAGGAATGACAATGGAATGCTGAGAAAGGAGGTGGTATTAACACTTTGTAGGCTCCTGTATGAATTTTAAGATTTTGGGGGGTTCTTATAAGATTTTTCCTCTATGTTCCTAGTAAAATAATTGGAATTTAGTAAAAATCATTGAATAATCTTTTTGGTTACATAAACAAAATCTTAATACCCTTAAATTTTAAAGAAAATTGTATACAGAAGCCATTGTTTATTCTTTTTGGACATGGAGACATTTATTCACTCATTGATTTATTCAATATTTTAACTATATATATAGTTATCACATAATATATGTGTGTGTGTATATATATATGTGTGTGTATAAAGATATCCAGAGAAGCTATGTTCAAGGAACTCACAGTCCGTTAGAGAAAATAAGATTATTTTGCAAATCTTAATGCAGGAAAGACATGTGACATAACAGGAGGGCAGCAAAGAAGTGGTGGAGGTTAAGAGAAGGGGGAGGTGATTGTGAGTTGGGTATGATGAGAGTGAGACTTTGCATGCCTCTGAGCAGGACTTGAAATATTAGCTGGATTAGTGAGTGAATGAAAGTGAGACACGCTATCCACCACCATCTTCCTGTGAAGCGCAAAGTGACTTTTAGTGTCATGGAAACCATGAAGCAGCGAGCCACCTCTCTAAGCGGGTTTTACTTGGTAGGCAACAAGAAGGAAGGAAGAACTTAGGGTGGCTGAGAAATCATCACGAACCAAAACAAAGCACTGCTGTGAGGTCCAAATATCCCAGTCACTGTTTTGCTTGCTTTGTTAAATATATTACGGTGTAGAGGAAAGATGAGCTTTGGTGCCAAAAGGATCTAGATTCAGACTCTAGTTCTAGTATTTTTAAGCTCTCTGTGTGCCAGGATCCTCATCAGTATTGAGAATATTACCTATCTGAATGAGCTATTATGAGCATTCAGTAAGAGGACTCTATCATTTCTATTAGCTTTGTGATCTAGCTTCAGTTTTCTCATCTGTAAAATGGGAATGAAAATGATAAGTACGATGAAAAGATGGCATGAGATAGTGCATGTAAAATGCCCAGTTTTCTTCCTGTTAGGTAGTCAGTGCTTGATAAATCTAGGCCGTTAGTAGTAGTAGTACTGGTAACCTATTTATATCTTTGGTAGATATAATCAGCATTTAGATAATCATTTATATTTCTGTACACACATTTCTATAGTAATATTTTCATATTATTTGTCTTATTTAGCATTAAAACTCTCTGTTGGATATGGATTCTTATTTCTCCATTATGTGGATCAGGAAACCCAGCTCAGAGAGGTGAACTGCAGGCAGTACTTCAGTCAGGGTGGAATCAGGCATGTTCTTTGATAACAGCAAAATTCAGGTGCCGATTCCCATGGTCTTCCTACAATATTGCACTAGGGTTGCAGGAGGAGCTGGGGTCACATCTACCATGTGTTGGTTTTGTCACGGAAAGAGCCAGATGAACCTGAGTTTGAATCCCGATTCTGCCTTTGATTACCCATGTCTTTTCAGGAAAATCAATTTAATCTCTCCAAGCTTCAGGTTCCTTATCTGGAAAACAGGCTTTGTGTTATTTACTTTATAAGGTTATTGGGGAGATTAAAAAATTCAGATGAGAAAATGTATGTCAAGAACCTGTCACTTGGAAACTTGGGAAATAGCTAATTCCTGTTTCTTAGTTGGCAGAGACCCGAATTTAGAGATCTTCTGGCCTGCATTGCCTGGGATGCGTCACAGAATACGATTTCTTGACAGGTGTTAGGTGAGGAAAGGTTCTGTGGCTAAATAACCTTGGGAAAGATAGATGAAACAAAGCTGAATGAGGTTCTTTTCTGCGGAACTGTTTTTTAGACACAGAGTCTCGCTCTGTTGCCCAGGCTGGAGTGCAGTGGTGTGATCATGGCTCACTGCCTTGAACTCCCTAATATTTAATTTTTTTGTAGAGATGATGTCTCACTGTGCAGCCCAGGCTGATCTAGTCTCAAACTCCTGGCCTCAAGTGATCCTCCCACTTCAGTTTCCCAAAGTGCTGGGATTACAGGTGTGAGTCACTGCGCCCCAACTCCGCAGAACGTATTTAATGACTAGTAGATGATGTCTTCCAGCGTGTGATGTTGCAGAAGCATTGCTTAAGTTCCTTTGACTACAGAATTCTCTTTACGGCTCATGTCAGGTGACAGATGTCCCTTGTTTTACGCATTGAAAGCTGGTGGTTAAGTCAAGCATCTCCCTTTGATAGCTGAGGACACTGTGTACAAAGGGTTAAGCACAGAAGATACGCAGGACTGGGCCCAGCACCAAGCTCGCCTGCCATCCTCACTCCTCCTGCATTCACACGGCTTTGGGTTATTAGGGCTCCTTGCCTACCATTCCTCTAGTGCCTGCTGCTGGTCCTAAGAGGGTCAAAGTATTGGATGGAGTGTCTAGATATGACAAAGGAGGGAAAGAAATTCTAGAGGCATCTAGTTGTAAAACATACAAGAAATGACAAAAGGGAGATTCAGAGCGGGATGGCCACCCCACAGCAAGGTGGCCAATAAATCTCAATTGTGGCTTCTTGTTAGGACTGGGTCCACGATAGGAAGACATCGAATTGTACACTTGCAACCACAGTCTGAAGCTAAAGAGACTAAGGAGAGGTTGCCTGTTAATATCGCAAACTGCCACCCAGTCACATAGCCATTTGCAGCCTGTCCATATTTTATTGAGATGAGCAATTACATGTCCTGTAATGGCAATGAAGCAATAAAATTTATGTCTTGTCATCTTTAACAAGATTAGACATAACCCTACTCATAAATGTAATACTGAGTGGAGATTTTTAAGAACATAAGTATAGTTAAGGATCCTCGAGTTTATCCCTCATAGTTAATTAAAATCCTCCCCAAGAATTGGCAGATGGTAGATATAAGGACATTGAACCTTTTAATCCATGGAAGGGTGAACTAATGATTTTTCCATACCTTGCTCAGCTTCAGCGGGGTCTGCGCCTCACTGCATTTGTACCATATAGATTTCAGAAGAGCAGCAAAGGGAGTGACTCCGATCCCCGCGGCAATGCACACACTCACTGGGTAGTGAAATACATCTGTCAGGGCAGCTCCAAAGGGCCCGTCCACTGCCAGCCTGGAATCACAGAGAAACGCAGCCTATTTGACCTTCAGAACACCTTCGCTCGTGAACCCAAAACCATCTGCAGCTGGTGCTTTTTATAGGACATGTTTGCCAGTGCATGCAGAGGTTGACTCTGTGCCTGAAATGCCCTATTTGGAGAGCCTGGGGTTAGCATGAGGATTTCCAGCTCTGCCTTATTGGGAGACAACCAGGTTGTCCTGGCCCGGGCACTGTTCATAGAAGGACAAAGCCTGACATCTCTCGCTATAGCTCAGGCCTCTTCCATGTGGCATGCTCTCCTTACAGTTCTTAGAAGCTTGTTTTGGCTCCAAGTATTATTGAGGCTGCTGGAAGAGCCATCTCCCTTTCCACCCCAGTTGCCATCAGAGGGAAAAATCTGGAAGCATCAAGATAGCTTAGCAGGCTTCTCTTTCCTCTTCCTAGTATCATTCTCCCCTGTTTACTTTTGGTCACACATCTTAGTAGGTTTATGTAATTTTAGTCTAACGGAAGCCATTCATTTGGAATAAACATAATTTTGAAGTCATTTGTCAGTTCTGTGGAACTTCTAAAACCCATTATTTTAGATTATACTGACTCAAAATCTGTGGTAATTAGGCCTTGGGTAGCACTGGTATTTTTCTTTGCTTAGCAAATGTTTCTTAATAAGGATAAGGTATATTCACTGAATAAATAAGAGGGTCCTTAGTATGGTCCTATGTAGGCTGGCCCCTGAATTCTTCTCCATCTCTCATCACTGGTTTTCACTCTGGTGAGATCTTAATATTCCTAAAATATTAAATACACAATACTCCCTACTGCCACCGGGCCTTTGCATATGATACCCTTTTCCCTTGGAATAATCTTCCCCAGTTTCTTTCCTTTTTTTTTTTTTTTGAGATGGAGTCTTGCTCTATCTCCAGGCTGGAGTGCAGCGATGCGATCTCGGCTCACTGCAACCTTCGCCTCCTGGGTTCAAGTGATTCTCCTGCCTCAGCCTCCCAAGTAGCTGCGACTACAGGCACGTGCCACCATGCCCAGCTAATTTTTTTGTATTTTTAGTAGAGACGGGATTTGACCATGTTGGCCAGGATGGTCTCGATCTCTTGACCTCGTGATCCACCCGCCTCGGCCTCCCAACGTGTTGGGATTATAGGCGTGAGCCTCTGCACCTGGCATCTTCTCCAGTTTCTTCCCTCTCTCCTTAGTTAGTTAATAGTTATTCCTCTGGTAGGTCTTATCCAAATCATTCTTTTCCTGTGGAAGCCTTCTTGAACCCCTCAGGTTAGGTTAAATCCCCTCTTATATAATTTATAGCTACATGTTCCCCTCCTCTATAGTCCTCATCACAGCTGTAAGTTTACAATGTATTGGTGTGTGTGCATGATCTGATTGATGTCTGTCTAGAGCTGTGAGGTCTAGGAAAGTGGGAGTCAGGGCTCTCTTTGCTCACTGCTGTAATGCCAGCACTCTCTGACATGAAGTTGTTCAATAACAATTGGTTGAATACATTGTAAAGGGAATGTTTAAAATATTTCAGTCAGCAGAATGTATTCAATAACCTCAACTATTCCAAAAGCACACATTTACATATGAACAAAGATATGCTAATTAAAAGGTTTCTGAGTTATTCATAACCATTCCCTAAGGGGTGTCTGTTGAAGGCACCGGTGGTTGGCCCATTTGGGCTTTACTATGTGTTCATGAAAGTTCAATTGGGTTTATTTTAAACTGTTCTATATGCCAGACTTCCTAATAATTCAAATGAACTCTCCTCAAGTTAATCTTAATTAATAAGGCTTTATTACATATTGATATATGGAAATGGAAGAATAAAAATAAAAGGTCATTAACCAGAAATGGTTAGTATCTTAGCCCACTGTAGATTATTCCATAAATAATTAGATAAAGGAAATTGAGAGAAAGAGAGAAAAAAACCCTGTACATAGATTAAAATGTCTTATTGTTCATTTTTTTAAAAGAATCAGTCGTATTAGGGATTTATTTGACACTGATTTAAAAAGATATCAATTAAATCCAAAGAAGAAATCCACAGAAATATACAATAAACAAATTTCTACATCTTTAGAATTGAAACTCAAAGCTACAGGAGAAAGTATTTAGTCTCCGTTCCCTGCTAATACAGTAATCCTCCTGCCACATCCCTGAGAGATGATCATATTCCGATGTTAAACTGCAGGGCACCTTGTTCCACTTAGGGGCAATTCTAAGTATTAGACAATTTTTTCTCGTGTCTTACTGAAATCTGTCTTCTGACAACTCTCATCTTTCGCCTTTCTGAGAAGCACATTCCAGATCTTTTTCCTTTTTTGCATCTCAGGCCTTTAAATAGTTGATCATAGCTATCATGACACCCCAGTTGTTCTTTTTTGGGCCCAAATTTCTCCATTTCTCCAGATTTTTGACAATCTGAATCAGCTTCCTTTGCACACATTTCTGTTTATCAAGTTTATGCAGCTATCCCTGCCTTGAGTCAGACACAGCGTTCCTAACAATGCTGCTCAGAAAATGATTCGTCTTGCCTGCATCCATGTCCTGTGAGTCCTTGTTGGATAGTTCAGCAGCACCCCACCCTACCCCATTAAGTTCCAATCTCATTTCTCTGAACTGACTGCATTTACTCCTCTAATAAACACTTCCATTGCTATCTCTGTGGTAGGTGACCATTCTTATCTTGGTAATAATAATAGTAGTTAACTCTTTGAGCACTTACCGTGTGCGAAGTATTATGTTAAGTGTTTTTATGGACTGTTATATTTGATCTTAAACAAAGCCATGAGTACCATTATTATCATCTTCATTATACAGATGAAGAAACTGAGGCAGTGTGTTGCATACATTCTCCAAGATCATACACAAAGTTGGGCTTTGAACCCAGCTCATCTCACACTGCAGCCCCCAGCTCTGGGCACAGGATAACTTGCTGAAAATGCTATCAACTCTGAGAAATTCCTCTGTTTTCCTTCAGAAGGTCTAGTCTTTTGAAAGAGCTCACATTCTCTCCCTTTTTCTTGGGCTTAGAGGAAGAGGTTTCCTTGTTCTTTTTCTGGGCTTGCTTCTCCTCCTGGGCTTCTCACTCATGAATTCCAGGGGCTGGATTAAATTTGTCTGGGATCCAAAGCAGTAAAAAGATCTAGTGCTCTCCCCAATATGGTCAATTTAATTCAAAATTGAAACAGTGGGGAACTGTAAAATCATCCAAGGAAGTCCAATAACATCCTGATTCTTTGTATGTTGAAGATTTAAACAAATTCTAGTTTTTTGGAAGGCTTTGCCACTAATACATATGCCTACACACATACAGAGGCAGAGGGTGAAACAAATTAGTGAATGGAGGGAAGCAGCTCTGTTTATGACAACTCATTTTTATCGAGCCCACAATTACTTACTGAGTGACTGAGGGTCAGGGCCTGTTCTAGGCCCTGGGAATGGTAAAGTGAACCAAACAAAGCCCCTTTTCTCATAGAGCTTCCATTCTAGTGTGGAGAGATAGACAGTAAACAAACAATCAAGCAAATATTTAGCATGTCAGGTGGTGGTATGTACTATAAAGAAAAATAAAGTCAGCATGTGGCATCATGGCGATTGAGTGACTGCTGGGGGTTGTTTCATGTGGAGTGGGAAGGAAAGGCCTCACTAGAAGGAGACATTTGAACAGAGACCTGAAGGAAGAGAGGAAGCTGCCCAGCAGAGATGTGGGGAACAGCATTCCAGGTGGAGGGAACAGCAATGGCAAAGGCACTGAGGACTACATTTTCAGTGTGTGGGAACAACAAGAAAGCTGGAAGAGCTAAGCCCAGGAGGGAGCAGGAGGTGGAACAGATGAGCCCAAGGAGGCCCTGGGGATCCTGTTGGGCCTTGCAGCTGGCGATGCACTCCATAGGCAGAAAGCATATCAGCTACTGAGTAACGTGTACCGAGTTCTTCTTGGGGGACTGGCTGAAATGCTATCCAGTTTGTGAAGGGGAAGGGTGGTTGATAGAGCGGATAAATGTATACACACAAGGCAGAAGCCAGATAGCAAAAAGGATGAAACCTTTTGCCTTGGCGTTGCCAAGGGGAGAGCAGGGACCGAGAAAGCAGTTAGATACTGTGCCCTGCATATATATGTGTGTGTGTGTGTATGTGTGTGTGTGTGTGTGTGCTGGGGGGGTTGGTGAGGGTGGGGTGTTGTGCAGTGCTTCTACTTTTATGTCTGATTTTAAGCATTTGCACTGCACTCTGAACCTTAAAATTTTATTACATTGCTTCATTTCCACTATAAAAAAGAAAATAGTCAGGTGTTGTCGTCTGATCTGGGGCTCTGGATTGAGCAGATGATGTTTCTACTTGGCTTGGCATCATACCATTCTTGAGGATCGGGGTTTGAAAGGAAGCCTGTGACTCTTCCTACCCACTAAATACAACCAAGCCCAGCGGTGCAGCTACAGCTCAGTAGCCTATGAAAAGAGGGAAAGCAGGATGATAAGCTGATTACATTTTGTGTCTCAAATTTATTATGGTACCTTGTTTGTCACCAATAAATATTTGTCAAATTAAATGAGATAACGAATCCATATTGGCTCCAGGGCTTCATTGATTCTTTTGTCAAATCTTTCCTCTGTATGCACTGCACGTCAGACACTGTTGTAGGCACCGGAGATTCCGAGGAGGAAAGACAATGTCCTGCCCTCAGGAACTTCCGTTCGAAGTGTCTCTACCAAGCTCCCTACCGAAGTGCTCACGGCAGTGGCTGCTTCTTGGTAGTTCCTGATACCCTCCAGGGATGGCAGAAGTAGGAATCTCTTGATGCTTCTTTTCAAATATGAAATTCTTCCAAAAATGTTTTTCTCATCATTTTTTTGGTGTCCCTGTTATTCCAGAGCCCCAAATGTGTGCTTTGTAAGCTTTTGGGTAATCCTGCATGAAGAGTGGGAAGTGACCTGAAGCCATTGTTTACTGAACAGAGCCAAGGAGTGGTCATTTACATTGGCACTTCTGTCATGTGCCCACGCTTTTGCTTTATCTTTCCTCCTCCTTCTCCTCCTCCTCCTTCCCCCCCCCCCTCCTCCTCCTTCTTTTTTTGAGACAAGGTCTCACTCTATCGCCCAGGCTGGAGTGCAGTGGCGTGATCTCGGCTCACTGCAACCTCTGCCTCCCAGGTTCAAGCAATTCTCCTGCCTCAGCCACCCAAATAGCTGGGATTACAGGCACGTGACACCACACCTGGCTAATTTTTGTATTTTTAGTAGAGATGGGGTTTCGTCAGGTTGGCCAGGCTGGTCTCAAACTCCTGACCTCAAGTAATCTGCCCGCCTCGGCCTCCCAAAGTGCTGGGATAACAGGCGTGAGCCCAGGCTTTTCTGAATAGAGTGATGGTGTGGGTTGAGTTGTGTCCCCCATTGACATGTTAAAGTCCTAACCTCAGTACTTAGAACATGACCTTATTTAGAAATGGGATTGCAGACATAATGAATAAAGCTCAGATGAGGCCATGCAGGAGTGGTATGGGCCCTTATATCCAATATGACTAGGGTCTTTATAAGAAGAGGACACAGAAACATAGCATCCTTGTTATGAAGACCCGACTTTACAAATATAATAAAAAAAACTCAGACTGTGATAGAAAAAAATGCCTAGAGTTGTCTGACTCATTGCAGGCTACATAGAAGTAACCAGGTGATGCTTTAGGAGCTGGGAGAGAAAGCCCCTTCCTGGATCACCCTCTCTTGGCTGAACATTAGTTTTTTTTTTCTGTTCTTCTTCTTTTTTTTTTTTTTTTACAGAAATAGATGTATGTCTCCTAGAAGTCTACAAAGTTATACTTTTTATATACATTCTCAAATTTAGAACATGGGCTCAAACTCACCATCTAATAAAGATATTGCTGAATCTGGTGGCATGTTGATGCATTAAGATACCTTACTTTCTATAATATTGCGATTTATACATGAGAGAGATGGGCACAAACCTTGGCAGTCTCCAGGGCTCCTGGAGGGCCCGTCCCTCTGCCCCAAAGGCCTCCAGTAGCGCTGCCGTCCAGTCTCCCGCTGCCCGGATGTGCACGCTGAAGAAGTCTTCCTGGGGGGCAGAGGTAAGGGTGAAGGGGTGCCACTCCAGCGAGGATATGGCCGAGCACTGCACCAAGATGTACTGCCCTGGCGCCATTTTAAAGCCACGCTTTTTCATGTGAAGTTCCAGGACTCCGGAGGGGTGGCTTACCACCTACGTGAGAGCAAGAGAGTGGATTGCCTTTGTCCTCAAAATAATAAAGAAACACCTTTCATTCCATCAAAGGTGTTCACAGTTTTAGATGAGCTTGTTTCAGGTGTAATTTATATATCCCATCTGCTATTAGCTCCCAAAGATATTTGCCACCACTTTCTTTTTTTTTTTTTTTTTTTTTTTTTTAATTTATTTATTATTATTATACTTTAAGTTGTAGGGTACATGTGCATAACGTGCAGGTTTGTTACATATGTATACTTGTGCCACCACTTTCACATCTGTGTTTGCAACTCCAGCAAGAATGATGCTCCTCTGCTACAGAGGGCGGTGTTCGAAACAGCTGTACCCAGGTGCAATTGGTGCCCAGCATGGACATGGCCTAGAGTCCATGTGTCAAATGGCCAGGCTTTCCACAGCACAGTCAACCAGACCCAAGAGAGTAGAAGCTTGCATATTATTATGCTTAGGGTTATTAAAATAGTCACCATATTAGCTCTGGGTTTTTAACATCTAGGAACATTTTGTTAGCTTTTCCAATGATCTGCATCTTGTCTCAATGTCCTGTGAATTAACCCTCTTATTTCTTCAGGCTTAGTGAAAAAGGATCTTCAAACTCACTTCAAACTCTTTTCTTGTTTTAGTTGAGTCTACCTTCAAACTCTTTTCTTTTTAGTTGAGTCTTATCCCATGTCCTGACTCCACTGTGAGTTTTAGATGTAGGGAAGCATTGCGCAAGGTTTCTAGTAGTGTTTATAAAAGTTTTATGACTTGCTGCTTATCAGAGGGAAAGAGCTAATTTCCCTTCTTAGATTTCTATCTTGTTTCCTGAAAAATCTCTCCAGGCCCTCCCGTCTTCTTTTGTGACAAGAGGTATAAGGGAACAAAATCTAGCATCTAGATACTGTGACAGTATTTTTCCATTCAAAAGAGAATTTCACAGCACTTTAATCATTGGTTCTAAGTTTTCCCTCTCCCTACTGGTATCTGTTCTGACACTGCGGTTAAATGGTCTCCCTAGTAACAGCTCGAGTAGGTTTCCAGAAGTTTTACAGTCTGGCTTTTGATACAGCCTGACATCCTTTGGTGCTTAACTTAAAAACAGCAACATAGAAACAGCTTAAAGCAGAAACAGGAAGCAATTTCTATACATCTGCTTTCATGAAGGTGGCTACAGAGATACAGGATTCTGTTAAAATTGTATTGGCAAAGTGGGATAGGCTTGGCTAATGGAGAATTTCTTCTTGGACATTTCAAAAACTAGGGGAGAGTATTTGGCACCTTTTCACTCTCCTAGGCATGCATTTTTTTGGTCTTGGTCTATCCCTTCCCAGCTTCCTCCAGCAAGAGGTAAACATTGTGAGGATGTAGAGATGCGAGAATGGGGAGCAAGCCTGAAAAATGCTACCAGGAGCACGCCGCTCATGAGGGTAGAACTCTGTCTTCATCCTTCCTCTCCATTTTTCTTCCTCACAGTGGTCCCTTTTGCTCTGAACCTTATGGTGACTGTTTCCCCTTCCTCTGCTTGGTAGTCCCCAGCGAGAGTGTATAGATTTGAAAATGTTATTTGTTTGCAAAATTTGTGTCTTTACTTGGTGAAGGAAGTGATTATCCTTCAAGTCACTATGACCCATGTAAAGCACACTCACTCCCCTTGCATTTCACCCTAGAGAGAAACCAAAATAAAGAAAAAGCGGATCATTCCAGTGCTGTACAATAAACCTTTATCAGAATTCTGTGTACCGTCTAGAGCCCTGATCCCTGTCTTCAGCAAAATTAGTCACACTAAAAGATGCTCAGGATACAAGCAATTATTAGAACAGAAGATGAGCCTCTAAATTACAGACAGTTCTGCAATAAAAATGGCAAATTAAAAACTTGGGCTAATAAAAAATTTTCATCTACACTCAGGCTTTTATTCAGACATAAAGCTACATGCATACCTTGGTAATGACAACTTCTTGTTGAAATCGCCAGAACCTAATTATTCTTTCACATGCATACAAGACTACAGGGCCTAAAATCCATTTCCAAGCCTGCAGAGAGTAGCAGAGAGAGAGAAAAAGGAATGAAAATAGAATCCAAATATTTTCAATTTGAACCAAATCAATATAAAACATGACGGGGTTTAGACATTTTTCCTTTAACTTTGGGCCAGTTATCAACAACAAAGATGTCTCCTTGTATTATATACTATAACATTCAATTATTTCTTGAAGTCTACAAGCTTATTTAAGAGATTAAATTCTTCTATATTGGTTTTTATGCTTACTTGATCAATGATGCCTTTATGTAATTAGAAATAATTGAATTTGCAAAGAAATAAAAAAGCAGATTGATGTTTATGTTACATATGATAGGGTCATAAATGCTCCCAAACTCAAGCCAAAGTCAAAGCTACATTACTCACCCAACACAGGACACAAGAAATTGCATTTTAAAATCTCAAATAGTAATTTTTTGGGCCAAGAATGCATCACAACTAGAGGGTCTGCCTGAATAAACACAGAAACACACACACACACACACACACACACACACACACAGAGTTATATAGAGTAAAATATAAAGTTAGTTTCCTGACACCTTAAATTTAAGTTTATCTAATCACAGCAAAAGGCTCAATAATTGTCTAGAGAATTGTGATGGTGAAAATGTCCTTTTTAAATCAGATGCTATGTGAACCTTTGGTGAGTATAATGTGCGTTACTGATGATCAGTTTACCAGCAGGCTATTGTATCAGGCGCTCTGTACAACATAAGGTGTCTTCCTCAGTAAAAGGGAAGGGATGGGAAGTTACAAATTTCGAAGAGTTCTATTTGTACTGAACAATCCCATGAGGCATATGTATTGTCTTGATTTTACAGAAGACGGAATTAAGACTCAGTCAGATCAACCAAATTGTCCAAGGTCATAAAGGGAAGAAGGTGTCTGGTAGAGATGTGAACTCAGATACGCCTGACTACCCAGCCTGAGTTCTTTCCAGGATCTCAGGCTACCTCCCACGTGCATTGCCATATTATCGTGGTCCTTTCTGTCCTGCCCTGAAATTGATACTGAGGCTTGTTTTCCAAAACATTAGAAACTCATGAACTCATTGAATTTTAGGATATTGAACGGTCTTGGAAATCTACTCTAATTCTTTTTTTTCTTTTTATAATTTTTATTATTTTAAATGGTCAAATAATAATTGTATATATTCACGAGGTACATAGTGATGTTTTGATACACATAATGTATCATGATAAGGTCAGGGTATATTACTCTATTCATCATCTCGAACACTGATTATTTCTTTGTATTGGGAACATTCAATACCCTCTAATTCTTCTAGAATTAAAAGAAGGAAAATCCTGATATTCTGAGTTGCCTGGAGAGTCCAAAGTGGACCAGAGAGAGCCAGGGCTAGAACTCAAGCCTTTTCATGTGTCCCTACACTTCCTCCTAGGTTTTCTAAATCCACCCCCTTACTCCTTGAATAGTATCTAGGGAGGCAGGAAGGATGCCTCATCTTCGGAACTCAGACATTCACCACCCCTCACCGAATGACCCGTTACTCAGTGCTCCCTGACCAGTCGTCTGGCTCCGTTTCTTCTGTTGGTGGGTCACAAGCGTTTTAGCATTATTTTTACTTCCTTTGAGTCACCACTTTCTCATTTTGTCTATTTCTTTTTGTTGATTTCTGGGTCTCTTTGCGTGGTCCCTCTTCTCAACTACATCAACCATCTCTGCTTTTTTTTTTTTTTTTTTTTTCCTGGGGGACTCTTGGCCTCATAAAAGCTAGATCGATGGGGACAACACAAGGTAATTTGACCCACTTATTTTTTCTGCCTCAGTGAGGCCCAGCAATGTGATCGGAATAGCAAAGAGAATAAGCCTTTTGTCCCCCTATGCTGTGGATGATGTGGTGAAGATGATCAGAGTAAGGGAAACTAGGAAGCGTCCCTGGGAAGCACGGGGTTGGGCCAAGCAAAGGAATCCTTAGGTCTCTTAAGCTTGAATGAACCAGAAAGTTTTTTGAGAACTGCTTTGGATGTTTACAGAAGTGAGAGCAAGAACTGGCAGTTCTTTCTATGTGGGCTAAAAGAGATATTTGCAAAGACACTCACAGTCTTCATATATTTTTTTACAAATAATATTCCCCACCCATTTTAGAGAGTTTGGGGGCATCACACACTTCATTTTGGTGATGTCAAATCAGACATGGTCTCTGATATTTTCCATGGTGATAAAATGTAATGGATTATTTTTCTTTCCATGGTTCAGGTAGGAGAATGTAAGCTATTAATCCCTGACTCCATCTCAACCTGAGTATATCCCTTGCTCCAGGAGGAGGTAGCCAGTGTGGTTACCTGTGTTGTGCCTGGAGCCCCTGGAAGTCAGGGCCTGAGGGAGAGATGGCCAGGGATGAATATTAGGGAACTGTCCTTGCAGTGATACCAGGGACAGACAAGAGTAAATCAAGACAAGGAGGCCTTGATTCAGAGCAAGAGGGATGTGTGCCAAGGTAGATGCTGGGCTGGGTGTCTGAAGACCTGATTTTGTCCTTGGGGCCACCACCCCTCATTCTGTGCCACTAGGCACATCTTGGGATTTATTATGTTCACAATTTCCTGTTTTGTAAAATGGGAACTAGCTGGAGAAGATTATGATTTAAGTTCCCTCCAAGCTGTTAAACACTATGGCTTTATTCACAGAGATAAATAGAACGTTGGGGCTATGTACTTGTAGCTGGCAGCGGAGTGCTGACAAAATGGGGGTTATGGAAGCTGGAGATTTACAGTGAATGCTGTGGGGTGTGGAGGAGAAAGTTCACGGCCACAGAGTTAAGGGCTCTGATTCTTTGATGTGGCTTTACTGGGAATGCCTTTTGTGACCATAGGTAAGACACTGAAACTGCTTGGACCTCCATTTCCTCAGCCATTAAATAATGGGGAAGAACTATTTAGTATCTAAATTTCCTTAATGCTAAAATATTTCGTGGCTTCTTGGATTTATTTTCTTCTTCTCCAAAAAATACTCAAAAAGTCACGCTACAGTGAGTATTTTATGATAGAAATAAAACAATGTTGATTCAAAAGCAGCAATAATGAAACTTGTTTCCTTCACTTTCACTCCTGGTTTTTCATTCCTACCAGAAAATAAGAACATGCTGGCTTTGATTTTATTTTATGTGTGTGTTTATGAATAGCCTCTTTTTCTAGACAATCAGATCTCCTGGGGCAGGTCCCACGTCTCTGAATCCTGTCTAGTGCATTGCCAAGCAATACACTTAGGCACTCAGTGAAAGTTCGCTGAATTGACTCTACCTCGGTCAGGGCTTTCTCCTTTACCACTCACAGCCTTCCCTAGTAATTACAAAGTGTCAACCTTGTGGTTACGATTAGTTGATGCTGTAGTTAAATGACATAAAGTGCTTCTTTGGCCTAGGACGACCAGGCATCTTTTGAGACTGGATTGCATCAGAAGCAAACCAGGAATCTGGAGTCCTGTATGCCTCAGTGCATTTGGGCTGGAAAGGGAGACTGAGACAAGCAGGGGAGGGGGGACTGCCGGGTATAGTTGGTTTCTTTAATCAGTTCCGTTTATACGAGGTGAGGTACAAAGCATTCTCTGTCCTAACATTGGGAACAGTGCACCACTGAAGGAGAAATGATACATATTCTATTGATCAGAGCACCGTGAAAACGCCTTGAGTTAAGAGAGGCAAGGAAGGAGAAATGGAGCTTTGCAGAGACCGAGTAGGTGTGGTGCAGTGAAGCGCAGGAACCCTTCCTTGTCCTTGGGATGCCTTTCGGATTCAGTGTCTATAAGACATCAGAGAGAATATCGTACGGTTCAGCCAAGCGGTAATTGCATAGCCCACACACGCTTTGACTCAGGATCCATTACAAACAATGGGAGAGAGTGACACCCTGAGTTTGGGTGTGCAAGGAAGTGGAGCAGGGGAGAGTTAGAGGGAGACGAGTAAGGCCCCCTCTTAATGATAATTAATGCCAGCAAATGCTGCTGGGAGCAGGTCCTGGTCTGTATTCATGAGGTGTGGGGGAGTATTGATTTTTTTATGGAGACGCTGTAGCTGAAAATTTTAGAGAGGTATTCATGTTCCTCATTAATATGCAGGTTGGATAGTGGCTACTGAGAGTTGAGTTTAAGACAGAGACAATCTATACTGGCCATTAAAAGAACCACAGTCTAATGGGCACATCTATTCCGGTTCTCTTGGTTTAAAACCTTCCTGCTAGTACTTTCACCCTTAAAATCCAGTGCTTAATTTAATATATTTGAGGTTTTTTTTTTTTTTAAACAATGCAATCACTTATATTCTTCATATGTTGATGACTTAATTTCCCAAATCTTCATCAATTATATATATTATACCCTGTTATTCCATGTTTTAAGTTACATATTTTTGGACTCTTATTTCCTCCTACTTTTTATCTGCCAGCTGCATTTATTTTCTTTCAAGCATCACTTGGTTGTCCCAAAGATTTGCACTATTCTAAGATACCAGAGGAGGCCAGATAGGAATATTATTTCTCTTTACCTACGCTACCAACTGTAATGGTTACCACCTACCCAGGAAATCTGACTTTTCAGATCTGTGGACATTGTCATCTACACAAATTAATTAAGTATCTTCTTGGCTAACGTCATCATTTTTTCAGTTACAGGAGCTTAATTAGAGCAAGAAGTAAATGCATTTGACACCCTAAGTTTTTGATCCCCAAATTTGTCGAAAGGAAGAAGGCAAGCTTATAAAGAAGGCCTGAGCCTCATTTGGCTGTTCATGGATCTAGGTTTGAGCGGCAGTGCTGGTAATTCTCGGACTGGGAGCAGGGGCAGTTATGCAGAGGACAGGTGGCCAAGGATGCGGGAGCACAGAGAAGGGTGGTGAGGCCCAAGGCTGACCCCTCCAGGGACATCAGTGTGCTGTTATGAATTCCCACAATATCAGACACTAGTATTTAAAGGTAAGTAGAAGAATACATTTCAAAGCTGAACATAGTGCTTTTGGCAGTAAACCTCTTTAAAAATTATCTGTAACTTGATTTCTCCATTAGCACACTTAATAAAGAGTTGGCTTTGTCTAGTGGGGAAATGTAATTTCTTTTTTCCAAGCCTATAAAAGCTCTATATTTTAACTGCGGGGACATTTATTTTTAAAAGCTCCTGGGTTCATTCTTACCGAGGGTTCCTTGCCAGAAAATTGAGGCACGGGGCATTGGGCCACTGTCTGCCATTCTGCATAGCGGTCTCTACAGAAGGTGATGTTGTGCAGAGAGAGGCTGTCCTGGGTTTGGCCTCGAACAATCCGACTTGTTAATTAAGAAAAGCAAAACAAAACAGAAAACCAAAATGTCAGACTGATTTTGAGCAGTCTTGTTATCCCACAGATATACATTCTACAGTGAGCTTGGAAATATCACTTCCAGTTCTTGAAACTCAGGCTGTCATTCATTTCCCCCAGTTTCTTTCAAAATAAGCATTTAAGAAGCTTCGAGTAACTTTGAAGATCCCAGAAAAGAAGTGCCCCTCTGTGGTATCCTGTGTTAAATTGAAAGTGTCTATATTAGAGAATTCATAATGAAGGGAAATTGTTTGAACACATCCTTTTGTAGACTGTTGAATTTAATTAGGTTTCATCTTGTCCTGATTGCTGATTTGGGCTAATTGGCTAACTTTGCACTATTTGGTTCTTTTGCAGATTTATTTAACTTCTACCCTCGTTGGGTTGTTTTGGAGTGCTTAGAAGTCTTCAGGTGAAGAAGTCAAAAGAAGTGCCCAGAATAATGGTATTTTTTCCCCTAGTGACCACCAGCAAGCCAGCGTCTGACTCGGTCAGAATAGGTCACAATGGAGTGTGTCTTCAAGGTGGTATTGCTACATTAGGAATGGAAAAAGAAGGCAGTCTTAATGAATAGAGCACTGGACAAAGAGTCCTATAATCCTTCTATATTTTATTTGCCATGAGTGCACTCCTGACTGGCCTTTGACAAGTCGCTTTGGTACAAGCTCCTAGGGTTCCTCCTTGGTGCACAGACAGCAAAGCCCAAGACTTTCCCAAGGTCAGGGAATCTGGAAATTGTTTGGTTCCTAGGTGTTTGTGAATAAAAGGCATTGATCTGTTTTGAGAATCATGGTACTCTAGACTGAGAAACCTTAGCATCACACAGACTTATGTCCTGGACAGCCTGTGGAGTGGTGTGGACCCTGTTATATCACAGGGCATGGGAGGAGGGAGCAGTAATACGCCCTTGGAAACAGCCTTGTGTCAGCTAGAACTGACATCTTGGCCTTTGTCCCAATCTGTTTCATGGAAGCCATCCAAACTTGATAACATCCCTCTGAGTTCGATGAGAAAAACTATCTGTAAATCTCCAATGTACAAATGACGCCCAGACATAGGCAGGGTGAATAGTAAGTGAGAGTCAGAGGAAGGATTACAGACATTTAACACTTTCATTCTCAGGCTGTAGGCAGCATTCCCCGTAGTGTCTAAAAGAAGCCTCATCTTATTCCACAAACGCTGTATCTTTAAAAAATTTTAAACTTTTGAAATGGCTTCATCTATGCCATCCCATAATAGGAAGATTAGTGGGCCTTAACACATTCCAATAATCCTACTTTCACTTGGCACTTTGTGTAGAATTTGCAAATTGCTTTTGCTGTAAACAGTAGCTGTAGAATACTTCACGCTGAGAAGATTAAATGAGGCCCTTATCCTAAAATAAGCTTTTCAACTAGGTTAAAATGACTAAAAAATTTCATCTTATGAGATGTTATTTGGATATCAAAAATATCTCCAACGAAACACTGCCCATTGAAATTCTCTTGCGCTTCTACAGTGCACCAGGGTGTGGATGTGGGGGTTGTATGTTTAGTGGGGTAAGCACATGGTGTCTGTGAAGAGGGCTTCTAGACTCCCCTGGGTTATAGGTAGCCTCATAAATACGTTGAGGGGTCACAACCCCAGCGTCGTGAGCGGAATTAGCAGTAGGAAGCGGGGGAACTGACAATCTCTGAGTTGGAACACACTAGGACTACACACCATCCACCTTGCCCACCCCAAGTACAAAAAGGAATGGTGAGATTTCCACATTCAGAAGAGCCAATCCCAGAGAGTTCTAGGTGAAAGAAAATGGGAAGCCTCTAGCCAGGCACTAGAGGACGTGTGAATGTGGACTGACCCGGTTGCTAAGGCTCGGCAGAGGCACAGGCAGTCTTTTAGGGTAAAATGCACCCTCAGGGGCACTTCTTCCTTGGAGAATGTGTTTCTGTCCGCCAGCTGAGGGACAATGGGAGAAGTCTTAGGTACAGGCAGTGGCGGCGGCAGAACTGCGACCCCCTTCCAGAAGTAGGGGGCTGAGAAGACAGGAGCATTAAGGGTGAGGAGGGAGACTGGAGGGGTCATTGACTTGCAGAGGGGCAAATCCCAAAGCATTGTCCTTGGGCTCTACATGGGACCCAGAGTCACCAAGGCATGTGTGACTTCCTAGGCCATGCTACTCTGCAGCTATGCACTTGCTCTTCCAGGTCCGTGCAGAGAGGGAGGCCACCTCCGGGACAGGACCCTCCGCACTCAGCAGTGGCAATGGTGGGGGAATGAGGGGCGGAAGAGGGTATTGTGCTGTGCAGGAGCAGAGGAGTTGCTGCTGGCAAGCCAAAAAGGGCATTAGCAACATTGCTGGCCGCATTCTTACTGGTGTTGAGGAAGGTTTAATTCATAAAATGGAAGACTTGTTCTGCCAGGGCTTGCTAAATCAGAGTAAAGGTTTGATGGTCTAAAGACTGGTGTCCTAGATCTGACTCTGTCGTTTATTCATCATGGGACCTTGAGGGCATCACTTAACCCTGAGAACACCTTTTTCCTTTTTATGAAATGGGGACAACAGCACCTTCTCTACGTGACAGGACTGTTGTGGCAGTCGAGTTGATCATGCATATGAATGTGCTTTGAAAATTGTAACATGGAAAAAATGGCAATCAGTTTTTGAAATAATTAAAAGGGACAAGCTAGTTCACAGACAGCAATTGATTCATTAGTCCAGGGCCATTTATTAATATTTAAAGGATTGAAAAACATTATATTTAAGGGATTTTGAACACATCAGGGGCTATGCTAGCTTCCTGATGAAGAGATGAACCGTATCAGGTGGGTATTGAATGCCAGAGCAGTGTTTTATGGGATGTCTGAGCAAAATGGAATCCTAGAGGTCAAATGGGGAAACTGAGGCCCAGAGGACCTGAAGGGCTCACTCTGATAACTGGTCTCAGAGCTGGATCTGGACCCCGCACCAGACTGCCCATGCCACACATTGTGCCTGCCTGAACACCAGGTTTCCTAGTTGATGGTTTTGGTTAAGCAGAAGTGAAATCTTGGTGTCAAAAATATATATCCTGAGTAATCCCACATAAATTGGATTGCAGAACAGGTGCTGAATGAAACATAGATCTACTGTCATCCTGCATTCATTAGAGTTCCTGAATTTTATAAACATGCCAAGACTCACTAACAGAGTCAGTGAGGAAAAATGAATATAATACTTCACCATCTATTAGCTTATTTTCAGTGTTACTGAAAAAGCGTTTGCCACAGTCAATGTGCTTTTCACACATTGTACAAGTCCTTTAGTCACTGCATGCTGGGATCCTTCATCTAAAAGACTTTCTAAGATTATTTTGGGACTCTCAGAGATAAAATCCTTGCAGAGGAGCACAGTGTGGACTTACCCCATCCCATGGATGGCCAGGCTGAGAAAGAAGACGATGAAAACATGGTGTGTGCACCAGAACAACTCATAGGAGGCCTGTCTGATGAACTCGGTTGATGAGGTCATGATCAAGACTAAAGCCAGAGAGATCACCAGGCCGGTGACGCCCGCTATTGTCCTTAGCAATTCAGTGGTTGTGTTCTAAAAAGAAAAAAAAAGAACACCGTGACAATAAATATCCTGGCACTTTTTTTTTTTTTTTTTCACTTTTAGGACCAGTACTTGAGATTTCAAGCAGGGAGCCATTCACAGTGTTTCACGCAGAAGCATGTTAGCCTCAATGAGGATGCAGGCGCAACTCAAGAAGGAGCTTCCTCTTCCTCTCCCTTCCCACCAGCTTACGGTGGCTACTTGCTTTGCTAAAATTTCATAAAATACCATTTCATCTATCACATTTTTAAAATTTGTATAAATCATTTCACATCAAAGTTATTATACTGGAAACCCCTCCCCGCCATCCCTCCCTCAAAAAGCTGGGCATGGTGGCTTGAGCCTATAGTCCCAGCTACTCAGTAGGCTGAGATGGGACGATCACTTGATCCCAGGAGTTCGAGGCTGCAGTGAGCCATGATGCTGCCTCTGCACTCCAGCCTGGGAGACAGAGTGAGACCCTGTCTTTAAAGCAACAACGACAATGACAAAATGGGAAAAAAGAAAAAAAAATAAAAATAAAAAAACAAAGTGATTATGTTGAATTGAAATGAGGGCAGCATGAAAAGAGCATTTTAAAATAAAATATTGCAAAATAAATCTGAGTTTCAAGTTTTTAGTCTTTAAAATAACTATGTGGATCACCATGCTTAATTGCATTTTAACATTAATAAACACTTTTTCTGAGAGGTCCCTTGGGGCGTTCCTAATAAAGCAGCTGCACACTCAGTTCCCCTGGTAGTTATTCCTTGCTCTTGCTTCTTAATTGGAAAGACCATGACTTGCATTTCTTTCACGCCATCTCGGGGGGCCTGGAATAAGGCTTGGTAAATCCTAGGTGATCAATAAAGGTACAGCTATTCTTATCTGGTGGACACCGCTAAACGACCAGAATTCTGACCTGTGAGTGCCAGGGACAGTTAAATAGCCTTTTGGAATATGCATCACGCAGCAGTTTGTTTTTATTGTGAATTTCCCATATTCTTGCCAAGTCATTAGTATTCATACATTGTGTTACTATCGCTGAGACGGCCACGAGCTCAATAAACTCACCATATCTTTTGTCAGTAAAATCTCATTAATTTGGGCTGCTTTGAGATCTGGAGGTAATTTGGACAGGGATTTCTTCATTGTTTATTTTTTCTTCATAGAGCAAAGAGTGGAAATAAAATTGAAGGGGATATATCTCAAACATTTAAAATATTTTCTTTTCAAGTACATTCAGGCATTTTAGAAATCCATTTACATCATACGATGTGCTAATTTCACATCATTCTTCCTTGCCTATTAAGGCAAATCACCATATCTCTGTTCTTGCAACACATTTATAGACTGGTTAGAGTTGCAATGTATCCTCCAAAACAATCCCACTGCATCTCTAAAAATATTCTATAATGTACACTCTATGTTATTGATACTCATCTCCCTCCAAATACCCTAAATTAGAGGGTTTCCTGAGCTTAATTAGTACTTACACAGTATATTGCTTCTAAAATTTTGAAATTACTGTATAGGTGGTAGTTTAATTATTTTGCTATTAAAATACATAATCATATCGCTTGAAAATTATTTTTAATAAATACTATTTATTACATAGACTATGCAAAATGTTGAGATTTATTCTTGAGTGTGTGTAGCAATGGATTTTCCAGCATCTTAGTGGGGAAAAACAGTAACCTCAGTAGGTGCCCAGACAAATGCTGTGATTCAATGGACTGACATAAAGGCATTCTCACTCGCTTAGGGCAGCTGTAGTTCTGATTTGCAGGTGTGAAATTTTTGCTTCCAATAGCTGTCAGCTAAGAAAATGTAGCTCAGGCTGGGCACGGTGGCTCACGCCTGTAATCCAGCACTTTGGGAGGCTAAGGCGGGCGATCATGAGGTCACGAGATCAAGACCATCCTGGCTAACACAATGAAACCTCTCTATTAAAAATACAAAAATTAGTTGGGCGTGGCAGCGGGCGCCTGTAGTCTCAGCTACTCGGGAGGCTGAGGCAGAAGAATGGCGTGAACCTGGGAGGCGGAGCTTGCAGTGAGCTGAGATTGTGCCACTGCACTCTAGCCTGGGCGACAGAGTGAGATTTCGTCTCAAAAAAAATAAATAAATAAAAAAATAAAATAAAATAAAATAAGAAAAAAAATAAAAGAAAATGTAGCTCAACTAAACCTGATCAATGGCCTGATACTGAAAATCACCCTAGGCTAATTAGGGGACATGACATGGAACAAGTGTCCCAAAACCAGATTTTGAATTTTTGTTCTTTAAATAAGGCTGCATGGGGGAAATGGTCACTTAAAGAGATGGCCTGGATAAGAATGGAGGGATTTTCATTGCTAAAGTGTATTGCCTTAGGGCTTTTCTTGGGCAATAGAGATCTTTTTAGTCTGGTCAACATGCTGCACACATATGCCAATGTGGTGGTACATGGGAAAAAAATTGAGACCAACCACAAAGAAAGAGGTAGGGGTGAATTAAGGGAGACAACTGTCTTAATCTTGGAACACAGATTGCTGTGCCTACATTTTTGGTTTTCTTTTTGTTCCCCATAGCTGCTGACACTCTGTGCACACAGGTAATTAGCATTAATGATGTCACTGGCCATGCAGGTCTCATTATGAAATTAGCTGCTTTGCCCAGTATCTGATTTGGCAAAGCAGCTATTCACATATGTGCCAATGTATGAGGCATTTGGAGAAGAGATCCGGAAAACAATCTGCAGATTGAAAATGAAGACATCCAATTTATAATTTCTGGGTTTAGATGGCACTTCACATTCTTTATGAGTCTAACATCAGTGAAAAAATATCTAATCATGGACTGCTTTTAAAATGTTAAATTTTAAAATATTAGGAATTTAACAGGTTACTGCATTTCTTGTGTGTGTGTGTGTGTGTGTGTGTGTATAAAAATTAATTAGGTGACATATCTTTTTCTCCTTGCTCATAACTTCCCAGCAACATTAATGATTAAAAAAATAACTTTTTAGAAAATGTGAAATTAAGAACAAATTCCATGTAAATTTTCACTCTCCAGCCCTTTTATTAAAAGCTTTTCAATATAGCATTCCTGATTAGAGGATTGGAAAAGGACGGAGTTTTCAGGGGAGAAGCTCGTTAGCAGGCAGGAACTCACCATGGGGAAGGTCCGGATAGGGTTGAGGTAGCTCTCATTAGGGGTGTTACCCAACTTGGAAAGTGCAGCCAGAAGTCCCTGGGCCTCCTTGGACTGGCTCCAGCGATAGCGTTCCAGGTTGAAGAAATGCGCCACGACATGGATGGCTAGGACGAGACGACACCAAACATGTACCCTGTGGCTTCCTCCCTAGTTACTAAAAAATACTGTGTCTCTGTGCTCAAGTTTCTCTGTTCTGGTTTTTGTAATCTCCAAGGAAAAGTGATTTATTTATACATCTTTCACAGTGCTTTGAGTGGAGTGGATTGAATACTTCCAAAGATATTGTACAAAAATCTCCACATTTATTTAAATTATATTAATGAAGTAAATCTCAGTTAATCATAAAGTGTATAGTTATCATGGAAATGGAATAAATGTTATGATATCTCAGCATAATTATATACAATATAATTCTAAAAGAAATAATTATATATAACTTCTTAAGAAATCGGAAAGCATTATTCTAGAATACTGTACATTACACATGCTGATATGTATGTATATGACACAAATGATAGATACCAGGAGATATATTGTTTTTGTTCCCTTTTGTTTTCTGTTTATTCCTTTACACATTTTAGTATACAGTAGTCCCCCCAGTCTAAAGTTTCACTTTCCCCAGTTTAAGTTACCCGAGGTCAACCACAATCAGAAAATATTGAACGGAAAATTCCAGGAGTAAGCAATTTGTGTTTTACATTGCATGCCATTCTGAGTAGTATGATGAAATCTCATGCCATCCCGCTCTGTCCTACCTGGGATGTGAATCATCCCTTTGTCCAGCATATCCAGTAGCCCTCTTGGTTATCAGACCAACTGTCACGGTATCCCAGTGTTTGTGTGCAAGTCATCCTTATTTTGCTTAAAAATGGCCCCAAAGCGCAAAAGTAGTGATGCTGGCAATTCAGCTATGCCAAAGAGAAACGATCAAGTCCTTCCTTTAAGTGAAAAGGTGAAAGTTCTCTACTTAATAAGGAAAGGAAAAAAACTGTATGTGGAAATTGCTAAGATCTATGGTAAGAACAAATCTTCTATCTGAAATTGTGAAGAAAAAAGACACTTGTGCTAGTTTCGCTGTCACACCTCAGACTGCAAAAGTTACAGCCACAGTGCATGATAAGTGCTTATTTATGATGAAAAAGGCATTACATTAGTGGGTGGAAGACATGAAAAGGAACATGTTCCGATGGATGGCAGTCGGGGTCAGTACTATCCACTGTTTCAGGCATCCGCTGTGGGTCTTGGAATGTATCCCCTGCAGACGAGGAGGGACTACTCTATATGTATATATACCCCTGCACATACACATTCACACATACATTTGCATGTGTTATTCCTGGTGGATTGAAATAAGCCAGTATTTATGGAACTAAACATACCTTCTGTATATTCTTAAGAAGTAAATGGAGCTTTCTAATTCTGGGACTTGGTGGTGTCTAAATTCTAAATGAAGAGAACAAGCTTAAGAACACAGCATCGTCTGGCCTGAGGATTCTGTGTCTGATGCTGCTCTTTCCAAATCTGTTGGGAAGCCAGCAGTCACAGCTAGGCAACGACATACTGATGCTTTTCCTGCAAATGAAACTCCTGCTGGGTGGCCAGTTGATAACTGCCATTGGGATCAGATTCATGTGTGAAATGAGGCTTCACTGCCCAGGGTATAGATAATTTCCCAGTTGATATCTTCTTTTCTTCTGCACCCACAGTGAGGAGTAGCATGGCCTATGACTATCATACAGTCTATACAAGTTGTGAATGAGTTACGGGATCCTCCATGGCTGTACCTTGTGGGTTGAGGTATGGAAGAAAATGTGATGGGGAAAAAGAAACAGCAGGAACTTCTGAGAATATTGGTGTCATTTTGGTCCCTGTGGTCCTAGGAGCAGATTTATTTAGAAATGCTGTCTTCTATGCAACCTCTTTTCTTTGTCACCTGAGTTCCTGCTATCACTCCCTTTTCTGATTTGCAAAATGTTCTACTCACGCCTTACAGCTCACTTCAAAAGTTGACTTCTATCACACATTCTTCAATTTCACCAGCACAAATGATAGTATGACCATAGCATTTCTCAGATATTACTGTTGCAGTATCTGTTTATCCCTGCACCCCCTGATGAACTTTCACTCCTCAAGGATGGACTTTATTCATCCTTGAAACCTCAGTACCAGTTTGCATTTGACAATTATTTGCTTAGTGACAATGAGATTACAGAAAGGTAGAAGGGGTAAAGAAAGGGTCAGAAAATCAATCTATAGACGCAACCTTGTTGGAGTAATGCTTTTCTGTTGATATATATATATATACACACACACATATATATATCATATATAACAATTATATATATATAAGTGTATATTGCACATTTTTTCTTTAGCCTTTAAGTTGAAAATCAAGTCAAATATACCTCAGGTTGAGGCTCACCCAAGAAGGCAAAGCATGTGACACTGTTTCTGCATCATGATGTTTACTGCCTCCTTGTGGCTTCAGAGAGGTTAGCACCCATGAGGTACTCTATTTCCTCCCAGGGTGCTTTGTCAACATATACGGCATGTCGATGAAGGGGCAGCCTTGTTTAGCCTCAGCATCCACAAAGCTGGAAAGGCTTATCTAGCAGGAGTCCCTTCCAATATGTTACATGCAAAACGGAAACTATTTGCTAAATTGAACACAAACATTGTCCAGTATTCCTAAATGCTGTTTTCTGATAACTATCTCAAAGTCTTTAAAAAGCAGGTAGTACGCTTCATAGCAAACACATTGAATGTTTACTATACAACAGACACTGTTATAAATGCTATAGGCGTATTATCTGATTTAACCCTCCTCAGGTATCAGCCTTCTTCTCATTTCACAGACCAGTATCCAAAGAGTTAAGGAATGTGTTGCTCATTAGTGATGAAAGTGGTTTAGTGGTTTGCATGACTCAGTGCTCCATCTTTTGACTATTAAGCTGTATTGCTTCATTTGACTAATGAGCAATTATCATACCTGATTTTTAATTGAAAACTAGCTTTTTTTCTACGGGCTGAGATAAAACTGAATGGTTTACCTGGTGTCTTTAATCTAGAGTCCAACCGTTTCTAAGGCTTCTGACTGATAACAACATTTGGAGTCCTCATTGTAGGTTGGCGTGAATGCTTCTTTTATATTCTGCCCCTTGACCCTTACTCCTCCTCTCCTCCTAGCTTTCTTTAATTCTCTCTCCACAGACTAGTACACTCCAGACAGGGTGTGAAGCTGTTCACAATTTACAGAACTACAGACTGAGTTTCGGACCAAGTTAACTGATATGTTTACCATTGCATAATCCATATGTGATAGTCAGAAATAGAAGGCAAGATAAGTTTTTAATATTTTATAACTTATTTTTGTTGTTGTTGAGACAGAGTCTTACTCTGTCACCCAGGCTGGAGTGCAATGGCATGCTCTCAGCTAACTGCAAACTCCGCCGCCCGGGTTCAAGCAATTCTCCTGCCTCAGCCTCTGAGTAGCTGGGATTACAGGCACGCACCACCATGCCCAGCTAATTTTTAGTAGAGATGGGGTTTTATCATGCTGCCCAGGCTGGTCTCAAACTCCTAAGCTCAGGCAATCTACCCTCCTTGGCCTCCCAAAGTGCTGGGATTACAGGCGTGAGCCACCACACCTGGCCTTATATTTTATAACATTCTTCTCCCCTGTAATGAGTTGTTGATTGCAATTTGTTTTCTGTTAGATTGATTTCCACATGAGAATTTGACATTGTTAAACGAAATTTAAGTATGTTGATTGAATGAACAAAGATATTGAACTACTTATTTATTCTTATTGCCAGGTCTCCCATAATAGAGCTGAAGAAACTAATGAAGGAGTACGAGGAAGCCCCAGATGGTTTTCAAGAGGCAGGTTCTGAGGGAATGTGTAAAAACTATTCTCTCCAGTATTTGTCACACACTTTAAAGTTCATGTCTTACATGTTCCCTTGCTCTTGCTACCTCCATTTTGTTTTCCTTTCACAAGGTAGAACATACAAAGTGGAATATTTTATTTATCTCAGGAATTCTCAGAGAGAAAACTGCTTATGCTGATTTTGTTTGTCTAAACATTTTATTTTCCCCTTAGATCTGATCCTAATTTTACAGCAATCTTGGCTTGGAACTAAAGATACACCAACCGCTAAATTCAGAATTGTTGTGACTTGATAGGCACCAGGGGAGATACTATTTTTGTTCTTTTTTAGACATTATATTTTCTATTCCTTCCCTTCTACATTTTAGGTTCTTAAAAATGTAAGTAGCCACGCTGTTTATGTTACAGAGACAAGGGCTACAGAGATGGGATAAAACAGTGACGTGGTTTGATTTCGCTCTGTCTTAGTCATCAGTATCATTTCATGTTATTAGATTTGATATTAGTATGTAACAGAAAGAATACTGAAGAGGATACTTCTCAGTCACTTAACTTCTTTCAGGCCCTTTTTTCCCATCTGTGAAATGGGTAGATTGTACTAAACAAGGTTATCTAAGCTCCCTTCCAGCTGTGTGGCTCCTGTGTCTTTCTCTGAAGTTTACTGGGAACGTATTTATCATCTAAAAGGGATTTGTAGACCAATATGGAAGTAATGCAAACACGAAGTTCATGTTTTCATGTTTCCAAAGCCAACTCTGGCTTAAATGGGGCTCTTCAGTCTTTTAGTAAATCCAACGCCATTAGCTATGGGGTGAGCTCTCCCTGGGCCTCTGTGGACTTTCTACAGTATGCACTGCTGTGCCCTTGGAGGACCGCAAGACACACATTTCCATAACCCAATTGTGCCAGGCTCAAAGGTGCTATAACTGGATCTTTCTACAATTTTGTGTTCTCCCCGGGTACTTTTAAGAGAGCAGCAATTTTGGAAACACTACACATGCGCATTTAATTGGTGTGTGAATTTCTGAGTTCCAATAAGGAGTTTTACGTTAAAGAGTGAACCAAAAAAAAAAAAAAAAAAAAAAAAAAAAAAAATCATAAAGGCTACTATTAGAGCCAGTTGCCCTGAAAAAGTTCTTTTACCTTCCTTCTTTCATTTTATTTTTCAGGAGATCGAAGTGAGCATAATTGAGGGGAATCTTGGAAGTGTGGTCCGTCTTGCTGTCTTTCTGCCTGCCTGTCAGTGATAACAGTCATTTTGGAGTTAGTCACCTCCTAATTAAACAGCCTTTAGAAACAAGGACCCAGGGACAGATTCTGGCTGTGCTTCTGCAGCCAGAATTTGGCTGCAAACTTTTAAACCTGTGGTCTGATTTCTGTAGGAGGATTCGTTGACTCTGGCACCCTGTGTGTGCCACGCATTTGTAAATCACATTAAATCCTGTCAGGCAGGACTGGGAATGGAGCTTCCCTGAAGCTCCCAGAGCCTCAGGAGGAACTGGTTAGGAGCAATCCTTGAGGGGGTCAGGACTGAAGAGTCTGCGGCTTTAGGGCTGTTCTCAAGCCGGGGTCTCCAAATCTTTATTTTCTGGGCACCCTTATTCTGTGCTCTCTCCTCTCACCCTGCCCTTGTTATGTTTATTGATGTTTGTAGACTAATTTTAGCAACTCATCAG
The DNA here is from genome assembly GCF_043159975.1 of Macaca nemestrina. Taxonomy (NCBI): domain Eukaryota; kingdom Metazoa; phylum Chordata; class Mammalia; order Primates; family Cercopithecidae; genus Macaca; species Macaca nemestrina. The sequence goes on from NC_092129.1 coordinate 74,729,914, forward strand.
GAGCTGCACTTGGCTAATTGTTCACTCCTAGAACCTGGCAGAAGCAAGCTGCCGACTCTGCCAGGGAGAGCCGCCTGGGTCACTATTTAGACACCCCTTAATGGAAGCTCGAGCTCAAAGTACTACTTTTCAATTGGAAGGGTCTTCAAGGTCTGCTGTGGACCAGGGACTCCAGAAAGATCTGCATTAACAAGAACGAAGAGGCTGTGAAACTATGATTTTTATACCCGTGGGGTTATAGGTCCCCGAAAATGATTTATTAGTGGTTCAAGAATGCTCCGGCAGCTCTTATCATAGGCAGGCAAGCAGGAAGGCAGGAAGCCAAAAGAAGAGTTCCTGTCACTGCATTTTCCGTGATGTCCTTGATTACAGATACCATTGTTTTGCCTCTTCCCTCCTCCTCCCTCGCCTTCTTCCACCAGTCTCTAATTACATCCTTTAATGATTTGACCAATTAAAGCCTGCAGCTCAGCTTATAGGGGAACGGATGAGAAATTAGAGGTTGGCACGCAAACTTCGATGTGGTCGCACTTTTTCCAAGGTTACACACCTCTGTTAAGCCAGCCGGCTGTTTGAAATGCAGCATAATGGGCGATGCTAATAAAACAAGCGCAGGGACATTTTCAGCTGCTCCCAAGTGAATCTACCAGAAGAACACAATGTGAAAAGCAGAGGTGTTTCCATGAAACCAAGGCTTAGCATTTTTTTCCTCCTAAAAGCGCAGTTGCCAGACGCATTTCTCCGTTCATGTGAAATGTAATAATTGCTTTGTCAGGGTTTGGGAGAAGCGGAGAGCTTTCTCCCCAGCCTCCTCCCTCCGTTTGCAGGGAGTGGAAACACCGCAGTGCTGCTGGTTGCTATGGAGGAGTAGGATGAGGGGCACTCTGTTCTGGGTGGCAGTTCTGACCCTGCTGGGGGAACCCCAGGTGATATCTGGGTACCTGGCAAAGCCGTGGGGTTCAGGAGGAAGGGGGCCGAAAAGAACACTTGATTCTCTCCAGGGATGTGTGAGGGACAGAGGGAGAAAGAGCACCCTGCTTTCTCTGGTTGCAGCAGAATGCGAATGTATTATCTTGGACAACTGGCATCGTTTAAATCTTTTCCCTCCGCACACTCTGTTCAGTCCTCCCCAGACTGCTCATAACTCCCTGAACAGCTCATGCGTCTGTGTGCTGTACCATTCCCAGCGTTTCCTTCAACCTCTCTTGCCTGCTGGCCGACTCCTACTCATCCTGTTTTCACCAAATTTTTGAGGACCTCTTGTGTGCCAGGGACCAGGGCAGCCAAGATGTGTAAGGCACAGGCTCAGCCCTGGAGGTGATCAGCTTCTGGGGGAATGAATTTCACTCTGTGGTAGAAAGTATGACCTCAGACCCCTCGTTGAAATGGCTGCATCGGAGGAGGTGGACCAGGATATGAGTCCTGGGCATGGCCATGTCTCACCCATTTAGCACCACGAGGAGGGCAGAGCATTTCAGGCAAGGGGGATCCCTGGAGCAAAGGCACAGAATGCTTAGGAACTCCCAGGAGCTGGGTGTGCCCAAGGGGAAAAGCCAGGGGGTAGTGGCAGGAGATAAGACTGTGGCAAGGGGCACAGGCAGTGGGCACACGCGAGGTCATTGGACCCCTTGGCCAGGCTAAGGGCTTTGGATTTGATCTTATTTGCAATAGCAACAAATGAATAGCCCTGTATTCTCCAAATTTCCAACTAACTCTGGTCCTGACAATAATCTTCACATCTCATTGAAATGTATTTATTTATTATTATTATTATTTTTTGAGACAGAGTTTTGCTCTTGTTGCCTAGGCTGGAGTACAATGATGCAATCTCGGCTCACTGCAACCTCCACCTCCTGGGTTCCGGCGATTCTCCTGCATTAACCTCCCGAGTAGCTGGGATTACAGGTGTGCAGCACCATGCTTGCTAATTTTTGCATTTTTAGTACAGACGGTGTTTCACCGTGTTGGTCAAGCTGGTCTCGAACTCCTGACCTTGGGTGACCCACCCTCCCCAACCTCCCAAAGTGCTGGGATTACAGGCGTGAGCCACCATGCCTGGCCTGTATTAGTATTCTTTTAACTCCACAGAAGAGAGAGCAGGAGGAACTTATCTGATATCACACTACCAATCAGTAGAGAGGTATAACATAATTTGGTCACCTGATTTCAGTCAACTGCTGCTTATACTAAATTATACTCCATCCTAAAACAGCCATGACCACACTAGTTTCAGAAAGATATAGCTGCTATCAGGGTATCTTTAACATGGGGGATATTCATTATATGTTTCTAATGCATTGGTATTATTGATACACGATTACATATAAAGAAATGTACATGCCCAAAAGTTTAAGGAGAAAACTATTTCATAACACACATTTTTCTTATTCTCTGCTTTCTTTTCTGTTGTATTTTTTTTTTTATTTTGAGATGGGGGTCTCACTGTGTTGTCCAGGCTGGAGTGCAGTGGCACAATTTTAGCTCCCTGCAACGTTCACCTCCTGGGCTCAAGTCATCCTCCCACCAAAGCCTCCCAAGTAGCTGGTACCATAGGCATGTGCCACCATGCCCATCTAATTTTTTCATATTTTTGCTAGAGACGGGCTTTCACTATGTTGCCCGGGCTAGTCTCGAACTTCTGAACTCAAGCAATTCACTTGTCTCAGCCTCCTGAAGTGCTGGGATTACAGGCGTGAACCACCGTACCCGGCCTCTTTTCTGATGTATTTTGATGCTGGCTGTTTTTTTCCCCCTTCTCTCTGTAATATCTTTAAAACTTTCTCTTAGAGTTCAATTCTGTCTTAAAGCTATTGTACTATGATAATATTTTTGCCATTTTACTGTTATGCAGAAATCAAGCTATTTAAGATTTTAAAGGAAGCCTAGAGATTCCTTGAATTCCTTCTCTGATGAGCCTATCAAGGAGCAATCTGGTCTCTGGACATCATCCATGATGGGGAATTCAGTACTCTTAGGGGAACTTCATTCTAATTTTAGATAATTTTTAAGGTCCGGAAAAGACTTCCATTCCTAAGCCAAAATCTGTTTCCCTGAGTCTTTATTCCTTCATGCATTTGCTCATTCATGAAAGGTTATTGGTGCCTACGCATACTCAGCACTATTGTGGGCCTTGGAATACAAAGATGAACCAGCCTTATTTTTTCCCCTTTATCCCTGAGCTGGTTTTCTCTAGGACACGATGTCTTTTTACTCTTATTTCCTCACAAACCACAAAGACCTTTTACAAAGCAGTTCTCGGGTTGGTTTAATCCAGTGCCGAAGACAATCAATGGGAGCATCTTCCCCTCATGTCTCACTGCACACCCAAAGTTGTGTTAATTGGCACTCGGGCACCGTCTGTCATGTCTTGTTGCTTAATTAAATTCACATTTGTTTTGAGTGTTCCTTTTACTCTGCCTTTTTTTTTTATGCATGAGAGGATAAAAACAAATGAGGAAAACATTTTATAGTTAAATTAGTTTGAGAGAAACAGTCCTGAATCATAACTCTTTATCGCTCAGATAGCCTTTTATTTCAGTGTCTTTGTTTTCCAGCAAAACCACGAGCTGGTTGATGGCTGCTCCTCCTCCTTTCTTCCTCATCAGAGTTTAACCTTGGCCTTGGATGCTAATTTCTAGTGCCTTCCTCTTGAATTAGAAATATAATAATAACAATAACACTTTATGTGCCGATAAAGCTTCATGTGTTTTCAAGACCCTTTTATGTCCATTACCTCAATATGATTCAGAACTTTGCTCACATGATCTTTCTTTTCTTTTTTCTTTTTTATTGCCCACAATACTATTTGACAGTCATTTTCCTATGACTGCGAATGAGATTTTGAGCAGAGGTCAATTTTATTTCCAAAGTGAATTATGCTGAGTAACAAAGTGTTCCTTTTTCAAATATTTATTATTGTATTATTAACAAGCTTAACTATTCACAAATGAAGTTTCACCAGCTTTTCTTTGACAAATTGAGGTCTTGGTAGGGGAAAACTCTTATGTAAGTATAAATTGAAAATGTAAAAACCCATTTGTATAAGGTTTACAGGGTGAAATAAATGGCTAAGATTTCTTTTACCTAAGGGTGAGACTTGAGGAAGTCAGAGTTAAAACAAAACTATGAAGTTAGGCATCAGATATTGTAAAATCCATCAAGCAATTAGTAAGTACTTACTTGCATTAACAGCTATCCCATAGGCGACCAGTTTGTGAAATTTGAGGTTTTTGTCTAATTGCCTCCTCCACGGTCCTCTGCAGCACTAGAGTAACAAAAAAAAAAATGCCTGATTTATGGAAAAATTACAATGAAAACAGTGTCATGACAGTTAAGAGAGTAGGAATCAGGCTTTGCCTCTAAATGTGACACAAAAGTTAATGGCCGTTAGTCAAACAGGCAAATCAAAAGGTTATTAGTTGCTTTGCTGAACTCTCAGCTCAAAAATGATTGACTTATTAGTTCTCTGGTTATAATTCAAAACTCTTGAATAAGCCTGCTAAAATACATGCCTCACTCAGCTTCTTTGTTTAAAAATTTAAGGTGATAGCCGTCATCCTCATTCATGTGTTTTAGGTAGTCTATAAATTATTCCCACATATACAAAGGCAAATATGCATCTATATATAAATATTCATAAAATTATGATGATGATTACACAGGCATACCTCGGAGATATTGTGGATTTAATTTCAGACCATTGCAATAAAGCAAGTCACACAAAAATTTTGATTTTCTAGTGTATATAAAAGTTACATTTATACCATACTGTAGTCTATTAAGTGTGAAATAGCATTATGTCTAAAAAAAAGTACAGACTTTAATTAAAAAATACTTTATTGCTAAAAAGTGCTGACACAGAGACACAAAGCGAGCACATGGTATTGGAAAAAATGGCGCTAGTATACTCGCTCCACACAGGGTTGCCAGAAGTCTTCAATTTGTAAAAACCATAGTATCTGAGAAGTGCAATAAAGGGAAGTGCAATGAAATGAGGGATGCCTGCATAATACAGTATTTTCCCTGGTAAAAGTTTTTGAAGGACTCATTTTCTGTATGCTATTTTGTTTGACAGGAGGCACAGGTAAGTTCCTAACACAGTGAAATCAATATAATTGGGAAATATCCCATTATGTTTGGTAGAGGTTAAAATCTACATAATAAAATCTATGTACTGTGATTATGCTTTTGTGGGTGAGAACCCTGAGAGATGTTTCCTGGTGGCATTTGTCTCAAAAGCTTATTTGTCGTCTTTCAATCAGAAACAATGATGGTTCCAGCTATTATAATGCACCATCTTCATGGTGCAAATACATCAGGAAACTGTTGAGCAATGAGTTGAGTGTCATGTAGGAAATCAACGGCAACAGCCAAAGCCAAATCAGATAGATGTACTGACTACCGTTTTTCAGTTTTAGCCTTTCTGTTATCTCTAACAAAGAAACCCAAGTTTAAACAGAATAACCGAGAATTTCATAATAAAGTACATTTTTGTTTTCAATGGCACTTATATGAGGAAGTCATAACAACTGAAATTATTTCAAATATTTTAGTACTTACAATACTTGTTCCTCTTATGAATGAAATAAGGTTTCGACTGATAGGTATTAGAATTAGCATGCAGTTAAAATTCAGGCACAGTGCAGACGCTCGCGCCCAAGCCAGTGTTGACTGTCCACATGTAAAGACATAAAAAAGAGATTCAGGGAAAACAAGGATCCAGGGCAAATAAAATGCATTTTGTTTTTTGAAAAAGTAATGTTTAATCATAAACCGTACTTACACCCAAAATAACTCGTGTGTAATGGAAAGACTCCTCCTCTTCATACCAGTAGAACATGTCAATAAACAGATACAAATTTACTCCCAGCCATGAGAGCTAGAGTAGAAAGGAAAGAGAACCAATCAATACTACCTTCAAGCTTTTTCTCTATTCAAAATCACTTGGGGTTCTTTTAACGTAGAATGAAGAGCTTCTCAATATTAATCAGAATCACTCCACATATTTATTTCTCATAGATTAGTTTTTAATAGGATTATAATGGTAAGAAATGATTACCTTTATAAAAAAGATTTTAAACACATATGAGTCAACTTTAAGTGATTTAATGAAACCACAAAAGCTTCTTAATCAATGTTGCTTGACAATGATGTCAAGAAGGAGGAAATCTTTAAGAACAACTCTGAGAGTTCTCTAGAAAAAAATTCCAATTTCATAGTCTAATTCAGAGACTTCATTTGATTTAGAGAAACACTCATACATTATGCAAAAACAAACTACTTGACTTTAAAAGTAATTAAAAATGAGCTCAATCGGAAAACAACTTTGCATGATTCTATAAGGGTAAATTAAATATATCTACTGAATGTTTTCTAACAAGTTTTAGTCTTTTAACCAGAGTAATACTTCAAGCTATTTAGTGTTCCTATACAAGTTTTCCTAAAAACCAAAGACTATTCAATCTGTGTATGTAAAGTTGAATGACGAAATTGATACTTACTACTAATATGAGGGAGAGACCCTCATTCAAAATCCAGCATCCCATCATGATGCTTGTTGCTCTTCGGCTGTCAGCAAATTTCCTTTCCCTCACCTGTGTCTGGATGTTGAGTCCTTCGTGAGGGCTTCCCTAGTAAATTATTTTGTCTTTTTGTCATAGGAAGCACCTACAGGGAGCAGCTCTTGAGGAATTTCTAATTAAAGACTTCTTGCCAAGAGCACATCACCAAGCTGCCTTGCCTCATGACCTGGGTAAATACAAAGCAAGTCTCTGTCTAATGATTCCTTTTGTCAGAGAGTTTATAAGAAAAGAAAACTGGTTTTATTAAATTGTCCTCATGTACTTTATACCTGTTCATTTTCTACATGATTGCAGTCAAGATGATAATAAGTCTTTATGTAAATTTGAGAAATAACCTAACTGCTGAAGGCTGCATATAGCAAAGAACTTTCTCTATTTGTTATTTTTCCTTTTTTTTTGTGGAAACAGAGTCTTGCTGTTTCACCCAGGCTGGAGTGAAGTGGTGCCATCTCGGCTCACTGCAACCTCTGCCCCTGGGTTTAAGGGATTCTCCTGCCTCGGCCTCCTGGGTAGTTGGGATTACAGGTATGCACCACCACGCCTGGCTAGTTTTTGTAATTTTAGTAGTGATGGGTTTTGCCATGTTGGTCAAGCTGGTCTCGAACTCCTGACCTCAGGCGATCCACCTGCCTTGGCCTTCCAAAGTGCTGGGATTACAGGTGTGAGCCACTGCGACCAGCCATAGTTTTTCCACTTCTTTAATTCCTTTTCCCCTCTTTCAAAAAAGCTCTCTATAGAAGACAAAGAGTATGGGCTAAATGAGTATGAATTAAACCATCTTTCAGAAGATGATGAAAAAAGATTCTAAAAAACATCAGATAGAAAACTCTCATATGAATCTAAAAGTGTGACTATAAAAAATGAGCTTTTTTGTGGGACTGATGTAATACATGTCATTAATCACACTTGGTGCACCCATGCGGCAAGTGCAAATATCCTTTCATACTCCAGTCACTCCAGGAGTGGCTGCATGGGAGCCTCGTCTGTCTCTGACTTTGTGTAAATCATAGTTGTTCAATATAATGACCATAATTCTACTCTGGTAGGCAAAATTGTTCCAATTGAAGCAATTTTCTGGCTAGTTTTGGCCCAAATATTTCCTTTAAATTTTTTAGACAAGATGAAAATAGGAGGAGAATCAATTTTGGAAAATTAAATCTCTCCTGTTAAAAACCTGGTAAGAGTAAGAATTGTGAAGATTCATTGATCTTTATTTAACCAGGTACTATTAGGTTAAGGACTTTTCAAGTATTGTCAGTTAAATCATACATGGACTCTATCAGGCAGATATTATTATGCGCACCGTTACAGAAATGTGGAAACAAGCTGAAATGAAGTAACTTGCAGTAGGGGTGGTTGGGATTTGAATTCAGTTCTCTTTGACTTTAACATCTTCGTTTCTAACCGTTACCTTATACTGTCTCTTTTATGAAATACTAATATATGGACCTGTGCACCAAAGCATACTGAATATACAGATATAAATTGTAGTGCTATAAATAGGACTTTTAACTTGTAGGAATTTAATTACAAATAAATGTTGCTGTGTGTGATTAAGTACACTATTTCTACATAACGCCAATGAATTATAGAAAAATGGATAAGTTATTCTATTGTATTAGTAATGTCTTTTATTTTCTGCATTTTGGGGTGCATTGACATCTCAGGGTCTTGCAGTCTTGGGGAGAAACTGCTCAAATCAAGGTTAGCTCATTTCTAGTGATAGCAAACAACTGGTTTGGGAGCATGTTTCTGATATGCAAACCAAACATAGTCCAAACCCCTAACCCTCTCTTTCATTAAACTCTCATACATAGAGTCAACCTCTCCCCTGCCCTCAGTCACCTCAGAACCAGGTACTGGACAACGAGGGACCAATCACACGGGTAGCCCAGGGCCTGCAGAATCTATTCAAATGATCTAATCCTACACCTGCTCCCCTGAGTATACAAACTCGCCCCTTTCCTCCCGTGAAAACCACAAAAAAGGCTCTGCCTCGTGTTCTCCCCTTGATCCTTCTGTCTCCTCATCGATCCCGGTGAAGTATTTTGACAAACAGGTGAGTTTTCCACTTGTCACCCAGCTCTGCGTGTTACCTCTTTTGAGTCTCATTTTCCACATTAGTTTAATGGGACTAACAACACCTACCTTGCAATGTCATTCCCATTCCCCTTTCACTCCTAATCTGCCTCATATGTACACACACTCATAAACACACTCACACTCACACTTAAGATGATGCTTCTTTTGGAGAAGAAGCTTCTTTTGGATTGGCCCATAAAAAATATAGTAAATTTACTTCTTGGAAAAGACATCATTTTTTCGGGATTTTTTCGCTGTAGAAATATATGAAAGCACAGGCATTTTTGGCAGCTTTGACCTGAGATTAGAGTGCAGTTAGTAAGATATCTTTAGTAGCTTCTTTAACCGTGAGCACTATAAAGATGTAAAGTCTTTATATTCATTTCTTTAAGCCAATAATCTTCCATGATAAAATGATTTGTTATTTCTGAAGTGTTTAGGATTTACATATCTTAGAGGTCTTATTCAGTTGGGTTATAAAAATTAATTCAGAGAGAATACATCTAGAATTTTATACTATCTCTTCTATTTTAGATTCAATGAGCGTAAGGAAGAGTTGAAATGTTCTTGCCTTCTGTGTTCTTTACCCAGTGTTACAAAGGAGAGACTTATATTGCTGTATGGCAAACCGGGTGCGGTGGCTCAAGCCTGTAATCGCAGCACATTGGGAGGTCGAGGCGGGCGGATCACGAGGTCAGGAGATTGAGACCATCCTGGCTAACATGGAGAAACCCCGTCTTTACTAAAAATACAAAAAAAAAAAAAAAAAAAAAAATTAGCTGGGCTTGGTGGCACATGCCTGTAATCCCAGCTACTTGGGAGGCTGAGGCGGGAGAATCACTTGAACCTGGGAGGTGGAGGTTGCAGTAAGCCGAGATCATGCTACTGCAATCCAGCCTGGGCGACAGAGTGAGACTCCGTCTCAAAAAAAAAAAAAAAAGTGTGGTCACACTTTTCTGTTAATTGCTTAGAGTATTTCTAGTATTACAGTAAAAATAAAACTTAAAGTTTAGTTTTAAAAATTAATCTTTACATGCTCCATCCTTATTTCTAAACGTGATTTATTTATTCCTCATTTTGAATATGGGAAGAATATTGTGTTAAAGTGTAGCTATTATTCCTTTACAGTACACAAAGGTTCACAATTGTATGATGGAAGTATAGCTCATGATTTAACTTGGGCATTTTTCTCATAGATTTTATTTTTATAAAGTTTGTAACAATGCTCAGTTCATTCATATTGAAGAATCATATGTGGACTTCAAATCATATTCAAATTCATTCAAAGCCCAACAATTTTGTATAATTTATGAATATACTTTTTCAACTTTTCTATTTTTATTAATACTTTTAAGAGTAACCTGATGACACCAGTGATTGTTTTGCAATACTGGGATCAGACTTCATGAGACTCATGATACCATGTCTTCTATCACACACAGAAGTCCAACTCAGGTCCACCTGTGGGCTCCTTCACACAAGCACTCAGTTTTTATAAACAAGGTATTAGGTTGCTCTCATTATTTGTTAATTTACCTGTTGACAATTCTGGGAGGCATATCATGCCCAGAGGTCAACCTCAGTTTTTACTTTGTTGAAGGAATCTGTACAGATCACAGCTGAAATCAAGACTCTCAATTACTTTCGAAGAAATGATTCCCAAGTTAATGGGGTTGTGTTTAAAGCGGAAGGGAATTGTACGAAATCTACGGAAATAATATAAATGTTCAGAATTTGATCTATTTTCACCTAATTGTTTTCATCACTAGTAGGTGGTGCTCACTTCATTTCTCAGAATTTTCTCAAAACAAATGAAGTGAAATTTGCCTTGTATCTGTGGTGGCTACTGGCTTTCTAATTAAATGGATATATTCATTGACTCTTTCAGCTCACCACAAAAGATGATGTGGGCTTTTCCCCTTGTAAATCTCACCAGTAACAAACCTATAATGGAAAAAGTAGGAGGGAAACAGAACAAATACATTTCAAAAAGCAGGTTAATTGCTTGTGTATGTGAATGCAAACTCTATACTAATGATGCTACATTGCTACATTCCTCGACTGGTTTTGCTCTATTATATTTTAGTTATTTTTAGTTCCTTAGTTGATCAGTTGACCTAACAAAGAAATACTTTGATTTTCAAGAGCAAGATTGATCGCCTAGTATATTTTGTTGCTGCCTACTGTGATCTAGTTTCTCTGTGGATGTAGCAGAATTCACAACGTATAAAAATAGCATTGCAAAATTATTCTCTCTTATGCATTAAATATGTTTTTGCCTTTTCCTAAAGCATTTATAAACATCTAAGTACTAAGGTGAACATTAGTGGCAACAAAAGAAAAAATGCAAACACATATAATCCCAGATCCTTACACGGTTATTTTGAGGAGTGTTTATTGTGATAATTATGTAATTATATTAGATAAATTATATGTTGGATAAATTTCATTTTTAAAGGAAAAGAAGAACAAAAGAAAAAAGTCCATACATTAACATACGTCTGATTTTTTAACAAAATTTAATTAATTTAAATTAATATTTTACCTTTGCTGAATTAAGTATATTAGGTTTTTATTTCAGAAAACACTGTATTCTCTTAATACCGTTTAAAAGTGGCTTGTGTCACGCACTTAGTTTACATTAACCACTGAAGCTTTCCCCCGTATCTGTGGCGTGATTCTTTCCTTTACCCAACTCTCACAATCTCAAACAAATACTCTGTGAGTCCACTGCCTACATCACACAATCCTAGGCACAGCGGGTATTAGAGGTCTGGCTTCTCTATTTCGAAGCTTACAATGCGGCTGGGGAGGCCACAGGTACATGTGCAATGGCTGAAGGATCATTTAAAGGTGAGGCTATCCTCAAGTGGTAGAAATTGCACAGCTGGGGGCTCCTGACACATGAAGAGACCTAGGTAAGAGCCTCCAGGGAGAATCCTTTGGACAAGGTGGATTGAGGTGACTTTTATAAAAGAAAATAGTGTGAAGAAGAGAAGGAGGAAAGTAAGTTTGAATGTCTAAGTTCTCTCAGAGTCTTGTTCATGCTCCTAAAACATCAAGCAGCAGGCAAAAAATATCCCTGCCTCCATTCCCCTTCTTGCGGTCGCTTTTGGTCTGGTCTTCTAAGCCCAGAATGTCTGTGTTTGGTTCCCTTCCCATTCTCCTGCCCTCATCTTCGTCATCACTCACGTACGTTTGCAATGCATTTCTTCTATTTATCAAGTTACCTAAAATCTTTCTCAAAATTGATGGGATAGCCACTCCTGGTAGGGCATTGGTACTAGGTTACCTGAGGATCCCAGTTCATGAGAGAACAGGGTGACTAATTCATCATTTCTTACCCCAAATTAAGTGGCACAATGCAGACTCCAGTTGTGCAAGTTTTAAATGTCCAATTTTGAAATTTGGTGAAAGCCAGGATTATCATGCTCTTTAAGTGTTTTATATTGCATCTAGCACATATTAGAACTTAATAAACATTTAATCATCCATACAGAACCACATTTACTTCTCTGCTTTTTGACACACAAGACACAGATAGAGTCCCAGGGATTTTCAAAGAGTCAGTGGTTTTCATGAAAGTGTAAAAGTGAAAGGGAAGTTTTCCTTTCTAGGCAGTGAATCATTTAACTTCTGAGTTCAGGAAAATTTAAAGTTTAAGAAGGCTAGTCTAGAAATCCCTTCTTTGCATATCCAAGCTGTTCATCTCTCAAAAGTCAAAGTGGATGCCAGAATTCCATAGATTTCATTTTTCAAGATGAACAGTCATATTTGAACATATTTCAAGCCAGATGGTTTACAGTTCATGTATTTGTTGGCGTTTTCCTGCCACAACAACTAAATATTGAAGACACATATTTGTGATGAGGAGCGCACTTCCAACCATCTTTTCCTGTTGCTCTTTCAGGCTGCGTGCTCACCCCCTCCCCGAGCGCCACATCACTGCATGCCGCAGGGAAGGCTCCCAGCACGCACATGATGAATTACATCCATTTGATTTAATAGACAGGGGATAGGCGAAATCACATAAAACAAGCCTCCTCCAAATACATATTTCTTGTAACAGCCATGAATTTTCCGGTAGCAAATAAGAAAGCAAATGAACAGCTATTGAAATATTCCATTTTCAGGATCCATTTAGACAAGCTGGAAAGTTTACTTTTTATCCTCGTAGTACCTTATAAGTCAGTTTGCCAAACTTTGGGACTATTTGATCAGAGTTCAGAAAAGAACAGGAACATCCGACAAAGGTTTATTATTTTTTTTTAATGCCATCAGATATGAAAATAGCAGCTGGAGAAAGCACTGCACATTTGTTCCGAAGGATGCCAATGTCACTCAGCAGGTTCAGTGATATCTCTCTTCCAGGATGATATGACTTGCAGTTCATTCGTCATCTTATGCACAATTTTTTATTATTCTACTCAGTTGTCAATGTTTGCATTATTGCAGTCTTAAAGCTTCATTTTATTGTCAAAGGGCCATTGGGAAGTTGGACCAAAGCAATACAGAAATTTAAAACATGGAAAATAGAAGAAAGAATGTAAGCACATAAAAGAATTATGTTTGCTTAGTACTATAACAAGATTTCTATGAATTTTCCATAAGCACTTCACAAGAAACCGGCAAAATGGAATAAAGCAAACCTGTCCACTGCCATCATAACCGTCACCCAATGACCCAGAACACATACACACAGAAAGATTCAGTAATATATTTTTAGAGATGGTTTGCAGAGTCCCATATTTTGAATGAAAATTTCCCCTAGAATCATGACCCTCAAGAATGGAAGGAGATGGTAGGGATCCTGTAGAGCAATGTTCTCATGTTACAAAGGAGAAAATAGAGACCAAGAAGATAAGGGACTAGGCTTAGGTCCCATTGCTGGTTAGTGGAGAAACGAGACTAGAGCTGGTGTTCAGATCCTCTGGCTATTTCATTTCATCACTTGCTCCACTTCTATTTTCACGACTTTGCAGTCTACAGTGGACAGGGATGAAAGAATTAACGAAAAGCATATCCTGAGCACTCACTCTGGGAGCCTGAGTCCTAGACAATGCTGCCTGAGAAGTGCTAATTGGAAAAATGTAACCACTCTCCAAAAGTCTGGAGTATGGCTATTTCTAGAGGGCCACCCAGGTGCCGGGCATTTCATGTTATTATACTTAATTCTTGCATACCTATTAGGATGGTATAATAAAACCTGTTTTATAGATGAGAAGGATATGGAGATGCAAAGAGGTTAAGTCACTCTCTTACGATTGCCTAGTTAGTGAAGGCCACGCTGAGTTGCAAGCCCATTGTGTGTGATGCCCCAGTCCTGCGGTCTTCCTGCTTGACCATGTTACTTTTAAGACATATACACAGATATATGATAACAACTACGGATGGCAACTTCCTTTATCTACATGAATGCTTCTGTTTTGATTGGCATCCAGAGCTAGAGGCATTGTATTGTGGCCTGGCTGATTAACTTAAACCAATAAAGAAAAGGTCTTATTCAGAATGACTGGGGCCATGAAGCTGTGTCATAGTTCCAAGAAAAGAGAGGATCAGTCATCTGGTGCTACTCTGCCCGCCTTCACTGATGATGTAACTCTTGAGAGAGAGTAGGTTTTATGTCAAATGTTTAAAAGTTTATACTTAAAGTGTGAATTTTCCCAATGGAAGAATACAATTTAATAGGACAGTGGTCCTGAAGAAATGCCTTATTACTGGTAGATAATTTAAAACCGAAATTAATTTTTCCCATTGCCCTATTTTTAGCAATTCTTTTGGAAAACAGGAGGAAGCAAATTAATTGCTCAGAACCTACATTAGAGTGCTTTTTATTTTTATTTTTTAAATGTATGTTTATTTTTAATGAATGGCTCATCATTAATTGTTTTTATTCTTAAAATGGAAGAGTTTAACAAAATAAAGAGTTTGTTAGCACACATTGAGAAGATGGTAGTGGAAGAAGTTTCTTTCTGCCACACACGCCCATAGAGAAATCGAATCCTAAAAGTAAATAGAAACTTGCTTTTAGTATGACTTAATATTAACTATTTTCTTTCAGTGAATGGAAGAATTGAACACAAAAAGAATTTTTAAACCTATATTAAGAAAAATTTATTGGAAGAAGATTCTTTTTTCCCCAACTTTTCTTTTAATTTTGGGAGTACATGTACAGGTTTGTTACGTGGGTAAATTGCATGTCATAGGGGTTTATTGTACAAATTATTTGGTCACTCAGATAATAAGCTTAGTACTTGATAGGTAGTTTCTTGATCCTCATCCTCTTCCATCTTCCACACTCAAGTATGCCCCAGGTGCCTATTGTTCCCTTCTTTGTGTCCATTTGTACTCAATATTCAGCTCTCACTTATAAGTGAGAACATGTGGTATTTGGTTTTCTGTTCTTGCATTAATTTGCTTAGAATAATGGCCTCCAGTGCCATCCATGTTGCCGCAAAGTGCATAATTTCATTCTTCTTTATGGCTTTGTAGTAATCCATGGTGTATATGTACCATTATCCAGTCCACTGTTGACGGGCATTTTGGTTGATCGCATGTCTTTATTATTGTGAATAGCACAGCAATGAACATATGAGTGCATGTGTCTTTTTGGTAGAACAATTTATTTTCTTTTGGGTACATACCCAGTAATAGGATTGCTGGATTGAATAGTAGCTTTGTTTTAAGTTCTTTGAGAAATCTTCAAACTGCTTTCCACAGTGGCTGAACTAATTTATATCTCCACTAACAGCATATAAACATTCCCTTTTCTCTGCAACATTGCCAGCATCTGTTATTTTTTGACTTTTTAATAATAGCCATTTGGACTGGTGTAAGATGGTATCTCATTGTGGTTTAATTTAGTGGTCCCTAACCTTTTTGGCACCAGGAACTGGTATCATGGAAGACAGTTTTTCCACAGACTGAAGGTAGGGGATGGTTTTGGGATGAAGCTGTTCCACTTCAGATCATCAGGCATTAGATTCTCATTAGGAGCACTCAACCTAGACCCCTCACACACACAGTTCACAATAGGGTTCACGCTCCCATGAGGATCTACTGCTGCCACTCAGCTGATAGGAGGTGGAGCTCAGGTGGTAATGCTCGCTCACCTTCTGCTGCATGGCCTGCTTCCTTACAGGCTATGGATGGGTACTGGCCTGTGGTCTGAATGGGTGGATCTCTGGTTTAATTTATATTTATCTAATGATTAGTGATGTTCAGCATTTTTTCATGTGCTTGTTGGCCATGTGTATGTCTTCCTTTGGGAAGTGTCTGTTCATGTGCTTTGCCCATTTTTAATGGGATTGTTTTTTGCTTGTAAATTTAAGTTTCTTATACATGCCAAATATTAGAACTTTGTCAGATGCATAGTTTGCAACTATATTCTCCCATTCTATTTTGTCAGTTTATTATAGAGTGCTTTTTAGAAGATGGATCTTCAACAAGAGCAATGAAGTCCTGTACGTACATTGAAAATCATCATATAGTTGCTTTTGATGTCTACTTCTACATTCCTCTTTATGTGGGCTCAACCATTCCAGCCAATTTGTGTCATTTAAAGCTCCAGGTGCTACAGTCCCTAACTGTAGCTCTTCCATTTTTTAGTTCAAACTCTCTTTGAGGAGGTAAGGCCATTGGACCCAATAGGTGAGGCATCATGGCTACACATCATTTGAAGAATTGGTACTGGTTGTGAATAAACCAATATGTACTTGGCACTTCAGGGTTTCATACTTAACTTCAATTTTACCTCTTACCTCATACTGTATTAGTGGTAAGACATTCTGTCAGATACCTTCCTGCATGTTTCCCTAGAAGGAGCTAGCTCTGCCATAAGCTACTATACTACTCTGCTTATAATTAGTACTTACATAATTTGCTCTTTGTCTTGGTATGATACTATTGTCAAAAGGGAGAGGATTTCTTGACAAGGTGATTGAGGTGGTGCAATGTACAATCTGGCTTTTGGCAAAACCATTTGTTCAAACTATGGCTTGGTTCTTGCAATCATGTGATTGCAAAATACTCAACAGTGCTCTTGCTGTCTTTCTATTTTTCTGCCTCTCCACACTGTATAGGTAGGTGTTTTTTCCTAAGTTTGAAAACTTAATATTTTATTTTTCTGACCAACCTTGATTTCTTTCCCCCCTCATTAAACTTGATCTCCTTTTGCTGAGATAAACTGCCCTTGCATTCACTGATCATATCTCATACGTTCCTGGCTCAAAATGATACAGGGGAGAAGTGAGGAAAGAAAAAAGGAAGAGATTGGATGCACTACAAAATTGGAAATCAGGTCAAGGGAGAATAAGTTTTCTGGGCAGCTAAACTCACGTGGTTCCAGATTCTTTCTAGACTATCCAGATTTATGGATGGGCAACGAGATGTAAAACTTTAAAAAGCTATAGAAAGGAAAAAAATGGCCATACTGACGTAGAAGAATCAAGGTTATCTTTGATTCTTTCTCTTTCTCCTCCTGTGTAGTCTTCCATTTATTCCTTCATTTAAAAAACATCATTGAGTGCCGTAACCCAGGCATGCTAGGCCCTTGGGTGCCAGATGCATGAGGCATAGGCTCAGTATCTACAGGGAAGCAAGCCAGTCACCGTATCACGTTGCTTGATTCTGTCCTGTATCTCAACAGATCCCCTCCCATTCGTTCCAGGTGCCCCGCTATAGGCCCTTATTACATTTCACTTGCATTTTTTTCAACTACCCCTAATTGACATATCTGCCTGCAGTTATTTTACTTTGACTCCAACTCTGCCACTGGAGTATTTATTCCAAAGCACAGAATGAATCATGCTGTAACTCCGCTTATATGTCTGAAATGACTCCCATGAGAGACTGGTTCTGAGTTCCCACTCCAGCTTTGCTTTTCCATATCCCAGCACATCCTACAAGTCAGCTACTCCAGAGCCAACCAGGAGGTCTGTATTTTGTGTTTTGTTCCTTCTTTCTCTTCTTTCTGAAATGCTCTTCCTTCTTTTTCCTGCCATGTATTAGAGTTCTCCAGTGAAACAGAACTAATAGGACACACACACACAGATACACACAGACAAACATTTGTTTGCTTATCATAAATAATTGCCACACATGACTGTGTGAAAGCTGGCAAGTTTGAAATTTGCAGGCAGGCCAGCAGGCTGGAAAGGCAGGTGAGTTGATACCAACATCTTGAATTTAAACTCCTCTGGGCAGCAGGATGCAAGCATGGACAGGGTCTCTTCATTGCAGTCTTGAGGAGAATCCATATTCTTGGAGAGACCTCAGTCTTTGCTCTTAAGGCCTTCACCTGATTGTGAGAATCACTCACATTGTGGAGGTTGTATAAGTCTGTTTTCATGCTACAGATAAAGTCATACCTGAGACAGGGAGGAAAAAGAGATTTAATTGTATTTACAGTTCCACATGGATGGGGAGGCCTCAGAATCATGGTGGGAGGTGAAAGGCACTTCTTACATGGTGGCAGCAAGAGAAAATGAGAGAGAAGCAAAAGTGGAAGCCCGTGATAAACCCATCAGATCTCATGAGACTTATTCATTATAATGAGAATAACGTGGGAAAGACTGGCCCTTATGATTCACTTGCCTCCTCCTGGGTCCCTCCCACAACACTTGAAAATTCTGGGAGATACAATTCAAGTTGAGATTTGGGTGGGCACACAGCCAAATCATATCGTTCCACCTCTGGTCCCTCCAAATTTTATGTCCTTACATTTGAAAACCAATCATACCTTCTCAACAGTACCCTAAACTCTTAACTCATTTAAACATTAACCCCAAAGTCCACAGTCCAAAGTCTCATCTGAGACAAGGCAAGTCCCTTCAACCTATGAGTCTGTAAATCAAAAGTAAGCTAGTTGCTTGCTAGATACACAGTGAGGGTACAGGTATTGGGTAAATACAGCTATTCCAAACGGTAGAAATTGGCCAAAACAAAGGGGTTATGGGGCCCATGCAAGTCTGATATCCAGAGGGGGAGTCAAATTTTAAAGCTCCAAAATCATCTCCTTTGCCTCCAGGTCTCACATCCAGGTCAGGCTGATACAAGAGGTGGGTTCCCGTGGTCTTGGGCAGCTCTGCCTCTGTGGCTTTGCAGCCTCCCTCCTGGCTGCTTCCATGGACTGGCATTGAGTGTCTGTGGCATTTTCAGGTGCATGGTGCAAGCTGCAGGTGGATCTACCATTCTGAGATCTGGAGGACAGTGGCCCTTTTCTCACAGTTCCACTAGGCAGTGCCCCAGTAGGGACTCTGTGTGGGGGCTCCAGACCCACATTTCCCTTCCACACTGCCCTAGCAGAGGTTCTCCATGAGGGCCCTGCCACTGCAGCAAATTCTGCCTGGGCATCCAGGTGTTTCCACGTATCTTTTGAAATCTAAGCAGAGGCTCTCAAACCTTAATTCTTGACTTCTGTGCACTTACAGGCTTGCCACCATGTGGAAGCTGCCAAAGCTTGGAGCTTTCACCCTCTGAAGCCACAGCCCAAGCTGTAAGTTTGGCTGGGGTGGCTGGGACACAGAGCACCAAGTCTCTAGGCTGCACACAGCACAGGGACCCTGGGCCTGGCCCATGAAACCACATTTTCCTCCTGGGCCTCCAAGCATGTGATGGGAGGGGCTGATGGGAAGGTCTCTGACATGGCCTGGAGACATTTTCTCCATGGTCTTGATGATGAACAGTGGGCTTCTTGCTACTTATGCAAATTTCTGCAGCTGGCTTGAATTTCTCCCCAGAAAATGGGTTTTTCTTTTCTATCGCATAGTCAGGTTGCAGATTTTCCAAACTTTTATGCTCTGCTTCCCTTATAAAACTGAAAGCTTTTAACAGCACCCAAGTCACATCTTGAATGTTTTGCTGCTTAGAAATTTCTTCTGCCAGTTACCCTAAATCATTTTTCTCAAGTTCAAAGTTCCACAAATTTCTAGGTCAGGGGAAAAATGCTGCTAAATCTCTTTGCTAAAACAACAAGAGTCACCTTTACTCCATTTCCCAACAAGTTCCTCATCTCCATCTGAGACCATCTCAGCCTGGATTTTATTGTCTGTATCATTATCAGCATTTTGGGCAAAGCCATTCAACAAGTCTCCAGGGAGTTCCAAACTTTCCCACATTTTCCTGTCTTCTTCTGAGTCCTCCAAACTGT
Source organism: Macaca nemestrina (assembly GCF_043159975.1). NCBI lineage: Eukaryota > Metazoa > Chordata > Mammalia > Primates > Cercopithecidae > Macaca > Macaca nemestrina. The sequence goes on from NC_092129.1 coordinate 74,749,726, forward strand.
TCCAACCTCCACCTGTTACCCAGTTCCAAAGTCGCTTCCATATTTTTGGGTATTTTTTCAGCAATGCCCCACTCTATTGGTACCAATGTACTGTATTAGTCTGTTTTCATGTTGCTGATGAAGACATACCTGAGATGGGGAAGAAAAAGAGATTTAATTGGACTTACAGTTCCATATGTCTGGAGAGGCTTCAGAATCATGGCAGAAGGCAAAAGGCACTTCTTACATGGTGGTGGCAAGAGAAAATGAGAGAGAAGCAAAAGCAGAAACCCCTGATAAACCCATCAGCTCTCGTGACACCTATTCACTATCACGAGAATAGCATGGAAAAGACTGGTCCTTATGATTCAATTACCTCCCTCTGGGTCCCTTCCACAACATGCAGAAATTCTGGGAAACACAATTCAAGTTGAGATTTGGCTGGGGACACAGCCAAACCATATCAGAGGGTAATGTACTTTGCTCAAAATTGGCTGACTTAAATTTCAATCACATCTAAAAATACCTTCATGGCGGCATCCAGACTGCGGGTTGACCAAAGAACTGGGCAGCATAGCTTAGCAAAGTTGACACACAAAATTAACAATCCTATGCCTCATAAACATAACCCCCTTCAAGAATTGGGTCAAATATGACCTCCTTTGCAAGGTTTCTTCCTCAGCCTCATGTGGAAAGTGCTAAAAAGCTGTGTGGTAGCTCAAGGAACAGCAATGCCCCTAGGGCAGCAGTGTGCTCAGTCTGGGGATAAGGAGTATAGGAGTCTTAACAATTTGGAATTTCACCAGGAAAAAAGAGATGTGAAAAGTCTTCCAGACAGGGGAAGAAGCGGTTGCAGGAACAGAGTCACAAAACCAGATGAGTGTGAGGGAACTGCCAGTGTGGAAACAGAGGTCAGTGGTAAAGACAGGATAGGCAAGAGGAGATGGGAATGGTAGCCTGGGCCAGGTCACCCAGGGTCCTATTTGCTTCCTCATGCTGCCACCACAAAGTCCCCAAAGTTGGAGCTGCAAACAACAGATTTTATTCTCTCACAGTTCTGGAGATCAGAAGTCCAAAATCGAGGTAGGTGCAGGGCTAGTTCCCTTGGGAGACTCTGAGTGAGAATCCCCTCTGTTCCTGTCTGGTAGCTTCTGATGGCTGTTGGCAACCCCCGGTGTTCATTGGCTTGGGGCTGCCTTCTCATTCCAGTCTCTGCCTCCATGCTCCATCTTCACATGGATTGCTTCTCTCTGTTCATCTCTGAATTTCCTTTTCTGTGCCTAATAAGGATGCTTGCCATCATATTGGAGTCCTGCCCTAATGCAGGAAGATCTTACTTCAAGATACTTCCCTTAATTATAGCTACAAAAACTCTTATTCCAAATAAAGTCACATTCTGAGGTTCCCGGTGAGCATATCTTTTGGGGGTCATGATTCAACCCACCATAGCCTTCTAGGAAAAATAATAAATTTGGATCTGAGCCTGCATTCATGGGCCACAGATCCAGATTCCAGGCAGCCTCTGTTAATGAGTCAAGAGGGCCAGAGGTGCCTGAAGCCCCTGAACTGACCAGAGTGGTGACTTCATCTAAATGGGGCAGCCTCTGCTTGGCTCTGGAAGGAATGTGGGCCAACCTTATTACATCTTTTCAATTTTTAAAGGAAAGTCAGATTTCTAGAATTTTACATGAAACTCTCTATGATTTGGAAACAACCTCAGATTAAAACAAAAATGAGACTAAAATCACAATATGAATCCAAGAAACACATCTATTGGCTGGAAATGGCTCATGGAGCCCCCTCCTGTACCCCTCCTGTTTGGAGGGGATGATAAGCCCTGTAGGGGATGATAAGCCCTGAAAGAGCATGAAACACAGGGATACTGGCCCCAGACTGCTGTATCAGAGGGTGGCCTGGGTGTTAGGGTGGAGGATAGACTGAAGGGAGTGAGCCTGGGAGCTGGAAGTAGGAAGCCTTCACAGTAGATCAGGGAAGGGTATGTGGATTAGTCCATTTTCATACTGCTATGAAGAAATACTTGAGACTGGGTAATTTGTAAACAATAAGAGATTTAATGGATTCACAGTTCCACATGACTGGGGAGGCCTCACAGTCATGGTGGAAGGTGAAGGAGGAGCAAAGGCATGTCTTACATGGCGGCAGGCAAGAGAGTGTGTGCAGGGGAACCGCCCTTTATAAAACCATCAGATCTCGAGCCTTATTCACTATCATGAGAGCAACATGAGGAAACTCGCCCCCATGATTAAATTACCCCCACCACAGATGGGGGTTATATGGGCTACAATTCAAGATGAGATTTGGGTGGAGACACAGCCAAACCATATCAGTGTGTGAAAGTTAACTCAGGATGTGGTAGCCCCTAACCCATTGTTGAGCCCCATATGAAGGCTTACAGAATGAAAGCATGAATTAAGGGAGGCTTAAAAAATCTGCTATGTGAGGCCAGGCGCGATGGCTCAAGCCTGTAATCCCAGCACTTTGGGAGGCCGAGACGGGCAGATCATGAGGTCAGGAGATCGAGACCATCCTGGCTAACATGGTGAAACCCCGTCTCTACTAAAAAGAATACAAAAAACTAGCCAGGCGAGGTGGTGGGCGCCTGTAGTCCCAGCTACTCAGGAGGCTGAGGCAGGAGAATGGCATGAACCCGGGAGACGGAGCTTGCAGTGAGCCCAGATCGCGCCACTGTACTCCAGCCTGGGCGACAGAGTGAGACTCCGTCTCAAAAATAAAATAAAATAAAATAAAATAAAATAAAATCTGCTATGTGAAATAATAAAATCTATGGAGGCTAAAGTTTTTTTCCTATAGAATTATTTCAAATATCAAAGAGTTCCTTTTTCTCTTTCAGGAGCTACATTTATCAACTACCACTCTGCTTTCATTTTCAAATAAAAAAATAGAACCATATACACAAATAATTAAATTAATATAGCTTATTATGACAAAATAATTTCTTTTAACTTTGTGGACAGCACCACATTTTATATTAAGCTGCTAATACTATAACCATATGATTTCAAAATCATCCAAGCTTGAAAAATTATTGTCTCTGACATTCACAATGATCAAAGCAACCCCAATTATAATATTATATTAACCAAGCTAAAAAATAGTATTACAATTTCTAACCTTTCTGAACTGTAATTAGTCATCTAACTATGTATCCAAATTTATTGGAAATGTTTGCATAGTTAATTAATTATGATTTATTTAAAAGTATTTCATTTGTAAAACTTAGCACTCCTTAGCCTAAAAATCAAATTGCCAAGTGATAAATTTAATTTTAAAATATCTTCTTTAAATCATGTTAAGTTATAACACACGTCTTTAAACAAGACATAGAAGACAATGTTGAAAAAACACAATTCTTTCTCTTTTAAAAAATTGAACTTTAAAAATGGGATGGGGGTTAAATTTGAGGAATCTGATAACTTAAATGAAAAGGCACTTGAAGACACTCAACGTCTCCTTCAGAACAATTTACTAAATAGTGATCCAGCAAGGCAGTGCCTCTAAGAAGTGCTTGATACACACCTAGAGAAAAAGCTTTCAGGCCTGTAGCTTCTAGTAAGCTTTAAAAGGTGTATTTATGTATGAGGTGAAGTCACATTATCTAGAATGCAGTAAATGCTCATTGAGTCACCGAGAATTTAACTATCATGTTAAAGGTAAAAATATTACAGAACATACATTAAATGTTTAAAAATCATTTGAAATAATGACCAAAAATTAAACCGGATATACATCTACATGAACTCCAGTTTCTAGGTGAAAAATTGAGGCAAGTATTCAGATGTCTGCAAATACCAAAATATCTGGATGAAGAAAGCTTCCAGATGTTACCTGGATTTTCTGAACTGTGGAAGTTTACTTTTTGAGACTTCTGGTCACGGCTGTGACCTTCATGGGTACAAGGAGCTCCACTACTACTTAAAATACATAGATATGCCAGTTATAATATTTGTAAATATCAAGGACTACATAACCAGGTTTATGACAAGAATGGAAAACTCTAGGTTCCCAAATGCAGAGTGTATACAAAGCAGTAGGGATGCGTGGGGGTTCCAGGATGGAACTCTACCTTAAGAACCACAGGTTAGAGAACATTCCCCAGGCATACCCACGGCATGATACCAGGTTTCCAGCCTGTTGGAAGAAGCTGTGAAATCACTGCCCTTTCTATTAATAGGAATAAAAAAATCTTTGCTTGTAAGCCTGGGAGAGAATGGTTCATTCTTTATTGTGGGAGGAAACAGAATTACCTTGAGAATTGTAACCCTAAACTTACCTGAAAGGTGATGTAACATAGAGCCACAAATTTATGTAAAAATGGTTCCTAACTAGGGGCTTGGCAGAAGCACTGGTAAATATCTCATGCAACGTAGAGCTCTACTGTTGAGTTTCCCTTAAGACAGAGATGACCTCACATATAGAAATTTTAATACATACAAGGTTCAGTACAAAGCAAGACAGTCCATAGACAATACATAGGTACTGTCTAAATGATCAGGAATAATAGAGCAATAACTATACAGAGAGGAATTATTGCAAGTTATTTTTTTAAAAAGTAATTTGCCTACATTTTGAGGCCTATGCTATAAGAATAAAAAGAAGTAAAATATAATTTTAGTGGAAATACTTTTGTCAAAACTGTTGTGTGTATTGAAGGATAAAGAAAAATGAATGTTTACATTAATGTTATTGAGAACTCAGGTTTTCTGCCTGGGGGAAAAAAGATACACAAGTGAGATCAATGAAGCTAAGTAGAAATTTTATAATTATGGGTTTAAAAGAGAAGTATCAGTAAAAACAATAATATATTTTATTTAAAATACTATTTTATTTTTTAAAATTTAATTTGATTTAGTTTTAAGTTCTGGGATGCATGTGCAGGATGTGCAGGTTTGTTACATCAGTAAATTTGTGCCATGGTGGTTTGCTGCACCTATCGACCCATCACCTAGGCATTAAGCCCCACATGCATTAGCTATTATCCTGATGCTCTCCTTTCCCCCAAGATTATTTTCTATGTTCACTGAAAATGTCCAGAAAAAATAAGAACAACCAAGTGCCGAAGAGCAATGAACATCCCTTGGCTCACGTTGTGGTTTCTAAATGCCATTTATTGGTAAAAGAAACCACAAATCCATGGAGAAATGACTGAGTCTAAGATTGCAGCAGGAAGTTTATAAGAGCCTAGAATATTTAGTCACATTAGAAAGCAAGGAAGCTGGCAAAGACTCCAAGTAACATGTCAAGGAGCCTGAAGATCAAATTGAAAAAGTTACCACTGGCCAGATACAGGATAATTTGAGGACCAGTAGAGATAATAACATATCAAATAAGCTTAAATGCATGAGTTCATAAAGATACTAAAAAACAAGCACTTCGTTAGTCACTTTTGGAAGCTGTTGGGGTGCCAACTTATTTTGGAAACTGATAAATAAATGGAAAAAATCAAACATTTTAACATTTTTGTGTTATCTTTCTGTTTGAACTGTACCTGGGGTAAGCAGATAATTGGCAAAGAGAATTTCTCTTTTTAGGTGTACTGTAGTCAAGCTTATGATCTCGAAAGAAATAATTAAGAATGATCACTTTGCAGCCCCTAACCCTAACCCTAACACTAATCCCAACTTCAGTGGACCTAGGAAATTTATCATCATTGGCCGCTAACACCACAAACAGAAATTCAATCAGACATTATGATTTTTTAATTGTGCATAATATTTTGAAGTATTTTGCTAAATAAAATATTAAAACTTCATTTGATTGGGCTTCTATATCTAACCATAAATTGGGTATAAAGGATATTTAAAATAATATCCAGATGCACTTAGAAAATTCTAGTCTATGAAATGCTTTGTAGGACAGCCTACTTAGTTTCTTCAAACAACAAAGCACAGTTCAAAAGTTTGAGGAAATCTCTAGATTAAAAGAAACAAGAGATATTAAGTAGTTTCGGTGTATTGATTTAATGAAAATCTAACTGGAAAATAAAATCATAAAAAATTTTGAGAGAGTAAAGCAAATTGGACACTGAGTGAATCTGCTAACATTAAATAATTTAAAAATATCTTCAGGGATGGCAATGTTAGGTTATATTTTAAAAAGAGTCCTTATCTTTTAGAAATACGTATGGAAATATGCATAGACGCAATGACACAATGTCTGAGATTTACTTCAAAATAATCAAGGGGTAAAAGGAAGTAGGTAGAGATAAATGAATACAGATTGGAACAGAATTTATTGCTTTTGAATCTGGGACAGGCACATAGGGATACATAATATTATCCTCTCCAATATTTTCCACAATAAAAAATTCTAGAAAAAGAAATAATAGATGTGAAAGAGACTTTAAGGTAAACATGTTTAAAATAGAGTTATAAGAGGAAGATAGTCATTAAATGAGAACATGACATAATGAAACATAAGACAAAATAATAAAGATAAAAGCAACTAACTCAAAAACATAGATATTTTTAAAGCATCAGAGTATACTATCAACAACTCTATAACACTTAGAGCACTAGATAAAATATGTTATTTTCCCGAAAAATAGGGATTAGAGCAGTGTATTCAAGGAGAAATAGAAGATGCGAGTAGAACAGTAATGAATAAAGACATGCATTGATAATCAAGTCTACCCTGTTCTTTTCTAATTCAGTGATCAGATGACAGGCCCGGTAGTTTTACAAGAGGTTTATGTAAACTTTAGAAGAGGTCTCCCTCATAAAAGTAATTCCATGCTAGTATAATGTTGATAATCAAACTAGATAAGGAAAATACAAGAAAAGGAAATCATAGACAATTTCATTTTGAAACCATGTAAAAGTCCTAAAATATGAACAAACTGAATATAAGAGTACGTAGCAAAATCTGTTAGGGCCAACTAGTGTTTATTTGAGGAATGCAAGGATTTTTGCAGCCATAAAAAGGAACGAGGTCATGTCCTTTGTAGGGACATGGATGGAGATGGAAGCCATCATCCTCAGCAAACTAACACAGGAACAGAAAACCAAACACCGCATGTTCTCACTTATAAGTGGGAGCTGAACAATGAGAAGTCATGGATACAGAGAGGGGAACAACACACACTGGGGCCTGTTGGGGGAGGGCAGGCGGGTGAGGACAGCATTCAGAAAAACAGCTAATGCTTGCTGGGCTTAATACCTAGGTGATGGATTGACAGGTATACCAAACCACCATGGCACACATTTATCTATATAACAAACCTGCACATCCTGTGGAAGTTAAAATTTTTTTTAAAAAATAAACAAACAAAAAAGAAAAGTCTCTAATATTATGTACTACATTAGTAAATTCAGATCAAAATTCATATGTTCATCTCAATAGATGGAGAAAAACCATTCTGCAAAACAATACTTATTTATGATAAAAATTCTGGCCGGGCGCGGTGGCTCAAGCCTGTAATCCCAGCACTTTGGGAGGCCGAGACGGGCGGATCACGAGGTCAGGTGATCGAGACCATCCTGGCTAACATGGTGAAACCCCGTCTCTACTAAAAAATACAAAAAAAAAAACTAGCCGGGCGAAGTGGCGGGCGCCTGTGGTCCCAGCTACTCGGGAGGCTGAGGCAGGAGAATGGCGTGAACCCGGGAGGTGGAGCTTGCAGTGAGCTGAGATCCGGCCACTGCACTCCAGCCTGGGCGACAGAGCCAGACTCAGTCTCAAAAAAAAAAAAAAAAAAAAAAAAAAAAAAAAAAAATTCTTAATAAAGTAGGATTAGAGTCAAGCCCTTAAATGAAAGAAAATCATCTAACAAAAAGGTATATTAAACCTTATACTTGATGATAAAATTTAAAAACATTCCCATTAAAGCACTGCATAAGGCATGGATGTTCACTGTAACCATTTAGCCTTGTTCTCACGAACCTAACCAACAAGATGAGACAAGAAATAAAACCGCAATGTATAGAATTGTAAAGAAAAAGATAGACTGCAGATGATTATCTAAATATATGATCCAAGAGAATCAACTGACAAAATATTATACCTACTACAAAATTTTAGGAAAGTTACTACATAAAATAATAATGTAGACAAATTAATAGATTTTCTATTTCTAAAATATATTCAATTAGTATTTCCCATTTACAATGACAATAAAATTTCTGAGGTAACCAGGAACAAAATGAAAAGATGAGGCTAGGCATGGCGACTCAGCCCCATAATGCCAATGCCTTTGAAAGGCTGAGGCAGAAGGATTGCTTGAGGCTGAGAGTTGGACACAGGCCTAGACAACATAGTGAGACCCTGTCTCTAAAAAATCAAATCAAAACAAAACAAAACAAAAAGATGTGTTAGACTCTTATGGAAAATTTTGTTGAAGAAAATTGAGGTAGAATTAAAGTAATCAAGAGATAAACCATTTTTATGAATGGGAAGACTAACAACCATAAAAACCAATTTTCCCCAAATCAATCTTTAGATTCAATACAATTGCAATCAAAATCCCACCACTATGTTTTTGAAATTTCATTAACAGGTTAAAAAATTAGTATGAAAAAGTAAAAGTCCAAAAATATCTGTGACAATTCCAAAAACAAAATTAAACAGGAGAAATAGACAAAAGCAAAGAAGGGATAACTGTTGGATCAGGTACCAAGACTTGATATAAAGCTTTATATATAAAAAACTCATATATAACATAAAACTATGTGGTTTTGGGACACAAATAAATTGCTGAATAGTACAGAATATAACGTCTAGAAGCAGATTCATTGTATGTGAAAACTTATATGAGAGATTGCAGAACAGAGGGCAGAAGAGGGATTGTTGAATCCACATTAAAAAATACATGGCTTTCATTATGGGAAAAATATCATTAGGTCCCTTCCTCACACCATGTACAGATCAATTCTGTGGGATTAAATGTCTTAAGTTAAAAAGCAAAATTTTGAAATTATTGCATTAAAATACAGAAGATAGATTCATCTGGAAATACAAAAAGATGTCTTAAGCAAGATACAAAAAACACAACTCTAAAGAAGATTTATAATATACATAAGATACATAAATTTGACCATATGGAAATTAAAGTTCTAATATATACACTAATAAGTGCCATATGCAGTTAAAATAACGTGAAAATTGAAAGAAAAAAATTAACATATTTAACTGGCATAGGATTTGTATCTTTAATATAAGGAAGACATAAAAAAGTTCTAGAAATCTATAAGAAAGATACAAAGAACCTTCTAGAAAACTAGACAAAACTGGGCAACTTTGAGAAGAGAAAATCAAATTGGTCAACACATGTAAAAGGAAATTTAACTTTATTAATAATCAGAGAAATAAAGCTGAAGAACAGAGTACCACTTTTTCTTACCAATTTGGTGAAAATTAAAATGCCAGACTATACTGAGTTGTCAGGCAGAAAGCAAAAAACACTCTTATTATCTGCTGGTGGGAATGTTACTATAACCACTTTGGAAAGCCATTTAGTAGTATGCAGTTGATTGGGATGTTTGTGAACCCTACCACCTAGCAGTTCTGCTAGATACCTGCTTTAATGAAACTCACACATGTATTCAAGGAGATATACACAGAAAGTATATTGCAGTTTTTAAAAACAGTAATAAAATTTAAAGCACTTCATGTCCATGAATAGGAGTATGTATAAAAGGCAATTAATTCTGAGCTATGTTTTCTATTAGAATTCTTAATATTATCTTTATGATTCTTAATCAAATTCATCTCTTTTTTCTTCTTCTTGAGACAGGGGCTCACTCTGACACCCAGGTTGAAGTGCAGTGGTGTGATCTCAGTTCACTGCAACCTCTGCCTCTGAGGTTCAAGCGATTCTTGTGCCTCAGCCTTCTGAGTAGCTTGGACTACAGGCATGCGGTATCATGCCAGGCTAATTTTCAAATTAATCTTTTAACCTGGGTTTTGCCCTTGATTTTGTGTATCAAATAAATCTTCTCCCCATTTCCCTAGTCATTTTCTGTGATTGTATTTCTATATGTTCTTATGGATCCTTAAAAGGGAAAAAATTAATCAGAAATTAAAAATAATAAAGCCTTGATTTTGGAGGACAGCCCTAAATAGGAGTCCAAGACTCAGTTGAAAGAAGAAATGTATGGAGTAGATGGAGGAGGATGTGAATGGAGAAGTATTGAGCTGGTGAGTAATGAGAAGCTGTTGGAAGCTGGGGAGGTAGAGGGGTGTGTGAATTGATTTTGAAGACCAGAGGCAGTAGCCCTTTAGTACGAAGTTCTAGGCCAGGTTTTATTTTCCATTTGAAATGTAAGAATGATTGAGCAAACACTATAAATGGACATGTTTTCTCCATTAAAAATATTTTAAAAGCATATATAGCCTTTTAAATAGGGTCCTGTTGTTGACTTTTGGGTGCAAATGCTAGGAGGCTATTTTCTTCTTTGATGATGGCATGTTAATTAAGTATTCTGATTACATTACATTGTGATTACATATTGCCTTGCTTCAGTCTTTCCAAAGGCAGTGTTTTAGACGATCTTGAAGTAGTCTTTCATAAATTATCACTTAATAAAAGAAAAGAAGCGTAGCCAATTATAATTAAGTGTTCAAGAGCTAACATTTTTTTTTCTCTTTTCAAAAATAAGTACCAGGAAATTTGTGCAGCCTTGTATTCTGAGAGGCTAAAAAAAACACCCTATAGCAACTGAAAAACAACATTGTTAAATAAATGAGGTGCAAAATTTGATTTACCTTAATATTGTTACAGTCTGGTGGGGGAAAATCCACAATATTCTTCATCCTGTCACTTACAAATTAAAAAAGTATCCATTGTTTATTCCCTTCCTATAATGCCATGGCTATCAGTGCAACTGCAGATGTGGTGATTGATCTAAGCTCTTCAATGTTAAGGAGCATGTGAGCATTTGTTGCATACATGCACTGATATGGTTTGGCTCTGTGTCCCCACCCAAATCGCATCTTGAATTGTAATCTCCACTTGTGGAGGGAGGGAGGCGATTGGATCACGGGGGTGGGTTTCCCTCATGCTGTTCTGGAGATAGTGAGTGAGTTCTCATGAGATCTGATGGTTTTATAAGAGTCTGGAATTTCCCCTGCTTGTACTTAAGGTCCTTGCTTCCTCTTTGCCATCCACCATGATTGTAAGTTCCCTGAGGCCTCCCCAGCCATGTGGAACTGTGAGTCAAACCCTTTTTTCTCTATAAATTGCCCAGTCTTGAGTATATCTTTATAGCAAAGTGAAAATGAACTAATACATGCACATACATGCTAACATATTTATGTCTACTCCTTGAGGACAGGCACTATTTGTATGTATGCATGCTCCCAAGTGCATGCCCAAGTACATGAATTTTGGTTACAATAAGTTACAATTTAGGGCAGCTGGTGATACTCTTCTGCTCACCTGTCTTCAATAATTTACAAACTTTCACTTATGTGTAAATTTAGGATGCTTTATTATGCAGCTAATTTATGAGAAAATGTCAAACTGTTGGTAATTGCTCTAGTAAATCATTATATAGGTTTATGTCATTGTGTCCATTCAGTTTGGGGTCACTTAAGAAGGTAGGACAGAAGCGTCATTCAGGTTCAGGGTTAGTTTAAGCAAAATTAATTTTCTGTCTAGTGGTCTGTCCGGATTATGCTGGATTGCTAATTAAATTTCAGGAGTATATAGTTAGCCAAGTAAATGATGTTAGCCAAGAATAATTTTGGAAATTTTCAACAGGATACTCCTGAATATTCTAGTAGAAATGACAATGTAGTTAGTTTTGTGTTGTTATTTAGTCTTAAATCTTTATGTATGGCATTTTCTTTTGTTTGAGTAGCCATAGGGCTTGATTATTTGGTTATTCTGTATTGCCAGCCATAATGCTTTTGCGGTGGGATTGATAATTTACAGGTGGGAGACAGCCGAGTTAGGCACACAGTCAGCTGGAGTCTGCAGCTTGGTTTCTTGTGAATCCTGGCTCAAAGTTTAGCTGGACGAATTCAGCTAAAGTATGAATCTTCCCAGGCCTCAGTTTCCATAGCTGGGATAGAGGGGATATTTACAATACATACCTTACAGATTGACTATGAGGATACACAGAAATGATATACATCAATCCCTGGGCATAGTGCAGCAGAGGTCCATAAAACACATTAATTATTGTGACTGAAAATTCCTCTCATGTGAAGGAAACCAGAATAATCACTCCAAAACATGCCAAAACTTGGACATAAGGATTATTTTGAGCTGAAGGCAATCCAGAAGAAGCAGATATAAGAGCTTCTTTTTCTCCGCTTATTTGCCTAAAAGCAGGACATAAATTTTCAAAGTTGTCTTTTCTCTCCTCTCTACCAGGAAGGACAAGAGTTAATCACCAGTGAGAACTTATCTGCTTGAAATTGACACCAGAGGAATCTATGTAATAAACTCTACTAACTAGTCCTTATCTACCATTAGTTTCTCATACATTTGCCAGCCCACATGTGCTGCCACCGGAAGCCTAAAACCACTTTCCTTTGTCTTATCATTTCCCTACAAACTTACTGTTCTTTGTTGAAGGTGCTGCATAAGCCACAGTTCCAAGCCACATCTTTGCTCATTCCTAGAATTTCTCCCACACATATATGAGATATACATGTTAATAAGCATCTCTTTGTTTTTCTCTTGTGAATCTTTCTTTGTTACACGGGCCCCAGCTGAGAACTTAGAAAGGTTGAAGGAAAGATCTTTTTCCTCCTCTATACATGCAACAGAAATCCCCATGTTTCCTTGGTAAGATGGCCCGGAGACTTGGTGGTAGAGTCCTTCCCTGCAGCCTATGGCAAGAATCCTGACTCGGCTGCATATTTGAATCACTTTTGAAGTTTTTTAAAAATGTAAAGATGCCGCGTAGACTTAAAAATTCATTAGATCAGAATTTCTGGCATTTGGCTAGGGTGTCTATTTCTTCAAGCATCTTGAAGTGATTCTAATGAGCAGCCAATGTCGAAAGCTACTATCAAATAAAGACATTCCTTTAAAGAAAACTAAATTTTTTGGCTGTGACTTTTGGAGATGCAGGGGTAGGGGGTAGGATATCTATGTACTTCAATTCACTGAAAAGCACCTAGGAAAATAACCTACAATCCCTGCTTTCATTTTCTCACTTACCATCCTTTTTCAGGTTAGTGCAGTTGTTTCCACCCCTGCCATGGCACACTTCACAGATGGCTTTCTAGTTACAGAATCTATTAACCCGTGTGGTTGGTCACTCTCTTCTTTGCTTCCTCTTTCCTTGATTTTAGTGGCAGCTTCATCTGGTTCCCATTCAATTTCTCTAAATTGTTCCTTATCAGTTTCCTTCATGGACTCCCCTGCCTTTGTCCCTTAAATGTTGGGATTCCAAAGGTTTTATTCTAGACCCTTTTTTTGTCTTATGCTACATGTTCTCCATCAGTAATCTCAGCCATCCCCACGGATCACCCACATGCTGATACTCTGGAATGTTCTAGTAGAAATGACAACATAGTAGTCATTTCAGAACTCGAAGCTGAGTTCACATGATGATGCGTCCAAACCTCAATTTCTAGTCCAGAACTTTACCTTGAGCACTAGCTTTTGAATTACCAAGTTTATTGTTGTCATTATTGCTGTGTACCTGGGATAGTTCCTAAAGGGGCTTACTTACTTGTTTTGATTAAGTGAATCTACCAATAGACAAATGGTCACAAGGCTAACATCAGACCAAACAGTTTGGGTTTGATCTTAGAGGCAGTTAAAAATCATAGGTAAATTTTAAAGCAGCAGACTGAAATGATTATAGATGTATTGTTGGAAAGATAACTCGAGCCAGAGTTTAAGAGATGGATTATAGGGGAGGCAGATCATAAAGAGACAAGATATAAACATGGCAGAGCTAATATTTATTGAGTTTGAAGGGGACTAAAATATTCTACCCCCAAAATATGTCACTTTGGCATAAGAATCATTTCGAGCACTTATTTTGAGGCAATTGAGTAGCAGTTGCCTACTGCTACTCAAATAGCAGACACAGGAAAGGCTCTAAGACATAAATATGTATGGAAGTAAATATTTTCCCCCTCTTGTTAATATGTCTTTCATCAGTTTAATTTGCCAGGCACCAGTAACTGAACCTAAGAGGGTAGAGGAAGAAAAGTTTTTCTTCTCCTATCATTTCATACTATTTTCCAGGCACTGAGGTATGGACTTTACATGCACTGTCTCAATACACACACTAGCCTGTGAGAAAGATTTCATTATCATGCCCCATTCGCTAGGAGGAAGACTGAGGATTAGAGAGATTTAGTAACTTGCACGGGGTCACAAAGCAGGTTAATATTGGAGCATTAACGCCAGGAAGAACTTGTGAAACCTTGAACTAAAGGTTTGGGTGGTAGAGGAGGGAAAGGAGAAACAGATTCAAAGGTTAAAGGAACAGAACTTGGTATCATAAAGGATGGGGCGACGGTGAGGCTCGGGGGTTGAAATGGTGGTTCAGGAGCTCGAGGTTGCCATCCTGAGCACGCCCATTCATTTTGGTAGATTTAACAACTGCAAGCTTTGGCCCTACTAAATTATCTGCTTCTAGATAGAACTCATCATTTTACATAAGTTTCCATTGACGTTTTGGGACTTACTGTTCCCTGCCTCCACCTTGAAATTATCACTGTTTTCTTCCATCTGTTCACTTTACGTAAATTGTGTCAACACTTCAAGACCTGTATTTCAAGTATTATCTCTTCCATGAAACTATTCTTATAATTTTAGTCAATACCGACACTCTATTCCTTAAGATGTATTATATACATCCAAAAATTTAGGCAGGTGATCAGAAATTGTAGCTCATAGTGTTTACGTACATAAACTTCAGAACCAGAAAGACTATTGGCTCAAGTTGTTGCCTGGTGACTTGGGCAATGCTGTGTTCGGAATGTCTATGTCTCCCTTGAATTTATACGTTAAAATTCACCTCAAGGTGATGGTATTAGGAATTAGAGAATTTAGAAGGTAATTAGATCACAGTGGTAGAGCCTGAACCCTCCTGCATGGGATTAATTCCCTTATAAAGGAGACCCTAGAGAGGCCCCTTCCTCCTTCTGCCATGTGAAGTTGGAGTAAGAAGACGACTGTTTGTAAGGAAGTGGACCCTCACCGGATTCTGAATCAGTTGGCTTGTGACCTTGGACCTCCCTGCCTCCAGACCTGTGAGAAATACATTTCCATTGTCTATAAGCTACTCCATTTATGGTATTTTGTTATAGTCCTGAGTGGACTAACACAGGCAAGGTAGCTAACTGCTTTGAGCTGAGTTTTCTTAGCTGTGCAATGGGGATATCAATGACAATGAGTATGAAGTATTTGAACTTTAAATAAAGTGTATAAAATACTTAGCATCTTGCCTGACACAGTAAGCACTTACTAAATGTTGGCTGGTACTACCTTTCTTATGAAATGCTGATGTGTATCTCAGTGTCCTCATAGTGTTCTGTTTTGTACTTGCATTCTTTGGCTTCCCAGGAGCAATGCAATTATCTCAAGGGCAAGGAAAGCACTCAGCACATCTGGCAAATGACTAAACACTCAGTAAGTGCTGAATGAATGGATGATTGCACAACTTCTTTTGCTTTTCATTCAGGGGCTAGCATAATATTGGACTCATACTAGACACTTAATAAACACTACTTGAGTGTTTCAAAATTATTATTAAAAAAACAATGATGAGCATGATCTTATGCCTGATTAACCTAATTGAATGGAACTCCGAATATATTGTAACCAAAGGAATTTTCTCTAAATTTCATAGCAGCAGAACATTCTGCTGATGCCTTTTTTTGGTATCATTATTATTTGTGTGAATATCTTCATCTAGAAATTGATATTTCTTTCATATGTATGTCCTTGCTTGGACTTGAAGGATGGAGTTCTTTGGTTTGTCAAGAGGATGTAACAGAATTCCTCCCTTCCTCCCTCCCTCTGATTCCTGCTTCTCTCTCTCCCTTTTTGTCCTTTCTTCTCCATTTCACAAATGTATAGCACAGGCCTACCATGTGCAAAGCACTGTGCCAGCACTGAGGACCCAAAGAAGAAAATGAAGGTTAAAAGGAGCAAGATACAATAACCAGCTCAAGAAGCTTATAATTTGGGGTAGGGCACAAACCAGTAAATAGACAATTACAGAGCAATATAGTAGAAGAAAACACAGTGTTATGAGGCAAACCTAAGGACCACTAACTGAAGATTCATTATGTCATTTTCTGCCATTGTAGACGTATTCAAGATGTAATTCTCTTAGAGTACTAAGTTAATGTAAAAAACGCATCATTGTGACCTTCAATCTAGAAGATGTAGGGCAAAATTAGGCTGGAGCATCTTTTTCTCCGGTGACATTATACATCTGATTTCACTGAAATATGGTACACAATTACTGGAAACGAGTGCCTATAAAAGTCCATAAAACCAAGTGACTTTTCAAGATATAACAAAGGTAAAAGGTTACTGTCATCACCGTCTATGAATCATCTCATTATCAATATTCTAGACTTCGAAGTGAAATAATAAAAAGTTTACTTAAAGCAACAGCATCAGATAATTAAGCAATTCTTTGGTATTTAATACTAACATTTCAGAAACAGGACTCCAGAATATTTCCAGATGTGCATATGCTGATTGATTTTTACGTTTATCATCCTTCGTTTTACAATGAAAGTGATTTCTTATACATTGATAGAACGTAGTGTGATTGTAGTGACATTTTTCACTCTGACATTAACTAAAAACATGGTGCAAATGGATAATTATAGAAGTAGCAAGGCAAAGGTTACGAAACGTGTGAAAACATTTTTGTTTATTTGCATGCTGTATTTCATTGTCTGCTGTGTTTACTTCTTTTTTGATGTGTTAATTCATATCATTAAGTAAATGTCTCCACATATTCATATATGTATCCAGCAATCCTAATGCTACAGAATATCATCAATGTATCCGACTTATTAAAAGTCAACAGCTATGTATGTATTTGTGCTGCCACCCCTGTGACAAACTATAAACTATAAACTTGGTATTATTGCAGTAGCCATTTATGGAAAATGGAATAATTACACCGCTGCTTTAAATTATAAGCAGACCTCTCAGTGGAACCATAAACTGTTAATAAGGGTTACATTCATTAAACGTTTACCAGGCTTTTCTTTCTGCAGTGAGTTGGCATTTCCGTATCTGTAAATTTATTTTCATAAGAAATTGAAAGCAATTGATGAAGCCTATTGGAACAAGAACCTTCAAATCTCATGAAGTTGTTATCTGCATCGCTGAAGATGGCATGGTTCTAAATCTGCTCCCAGTGAGGCTCTTAATGAGGCCCTCGGACCCTGACTTGGCCTCACTATCAGTGAAACCAAGTTGGTTTTCTGTTGCTTTATGCTATTTTCTGAGTCAGATTTACTAGATTCCTATTTTGATCTGGCTTGGGGAGCCAATTAAGGGCAGCAGAATCTAGCTGAGGCAGTATGCCCTAGCCCTTTAGGTTACAGAGGTCAATGGTAAGGGCTCTGGAGTCAGATTGCCAGGGATCAGAACCTAGCCTATCACTTGCTAGCAATATGATCTTGAACAAGTTCTCTCTGAACTTCTCTTTCTTCAACACGGGAGCAATAATTGAATCCACCTTTTAGTTTTGTGCAGAGGATAAAGTTGAGAAAGTATGTGTATATATATATGACACTTGACAAGGGTCTAGAACACAGTAAGTGCTCAACAAATGTGAGCTATTGCGAGACTCATACATTTCTATTTTTTAATTTTAATTTTTATTTTTTGAGACGGAGTCTCGCTCTCTTGCCCAGGCTGGAGTGCAGTGGCGTGTTCTCGGCTCACTGCAAGCTCCGCCTCCTGGGTTCATGCCATTCTCCTACCTCAGCCTCCTGAGTAGCTGGGACTACAGGCACCCGCCACCATGCCCAGCTAAATTTTTGTATTTCTTTTTCAGTAGAGATGGGGTTTCACCGTGATGGCCAGGATGGTCTCGATTTCCTGAGACCATCGATTTCCCCAATTTCCTTGTCATCCGCCCGCCTCGGCCTCCCAAAGTGCTGGGATTACAGGCATGAGCCACCACGCCCAGTCTCAATTTTTAAGATTGATATAAACATGTCAATTAGATTTGTCCTTTCAGATCCTTATTCTGGTGATCTTAGTCACATTCTTAGTGTGAAAATGTGTACATCTAATAGAGTAATTGGTGGTAGACATATAATAGCTCTGAATAGTGTTAGCAAAATGACACAGATATTCCTTTTCAAATTTTAACAAAGTACTCACAATAATTGCCCCATAGGTGAGAACAAGAGACAAAGGTTAGAAAACATCGCTTTGAAAACAGCAGTTTCAAGGTTAGAGATGCAGTGAAAACAAGTCCCATGAACCGCCAATAAAAATGAGACAACGAACACAGGAAATACAAAGTAGCTAGTATTCTTCGTAATGGACAAAAAAAAAAAAAAAAAAAAAAAAAAAAAAATTGGGTTTTACCTAGTTTCATTTTATAAAATATCAGCATTAGATTCCTTTGTATTGATCACGGGGTCTTTTCCATTTTCATTCAAGGTTGGCAAATAATTTCATGTATACATGACTGCTTTGGTTTTCTAAGGTCATAGACATGATACGGTCTGGTGGAGAGAACATTAGACTGGAAGACAGCAGCCCTGCATTCTTACCTCCTCTTTTCCTCTAAATAGCTGTTGATGATCTGCTGACCCACTCAGGTTGCCCAATGTACAATAAAGGTGCTGGAGTAAATTTTCTTTACTCTAGGTCCCATCTATCTCTGATGTTCTGTAAGCAAGAAAATTATTAGGATGTCAATACAGATTTGCAGTTGCAGAAAACCCTTATCTACTTAAGGTCCGAGCCTCTCTTTGGTGGTGTAATGGTGTGTGATTACACTGACTTGTTCTTGTTCTCACATTTTGCAGCATGGCTTATTGCAGAGGAGTTGGGGAAAACCGTCATACTAGAAATATTCAAAATTACAGTCTATTTAAAACAATTAAACAATAGCTCTGTATTGTGCTATTGTGTTTGCATTTAGAATAAAATAGCTATTTAATCCGTATAACAATGTGAAACTAATGACGGTTAAATCACCTAATACTGCTTGATACCAGTACAAATTAATATGAAGTTTAACTCCATTTGTAGGAACCTTAGTGTCTCAAGGCACTTGTATTAGATCTCCTCTAGAAAATGATTTAAAAACATTCTGACATCAAATCCTTCTTGACTTTGGGGACTGAATTTCAAAGTACAAGGATTTTTTTATATTGGATCATAAATCTGCTCTATAGGAAGTTTTGCTTCCTGAGATTCTAGCTTTTGGCTTATGCTTCCAAAAACAATTATACTAATAAAAATGTCTAAGCAGAGAAGAAACCAGAGGAGCAAGTATATTAGAAGCCAAAACAGGACTTTCTTTCTTTCTTTTTTTTTAACAGAGAGGAATAGACAGACACCTCTCTGGCATTCAGCGTTATAAAACACAAGATTAATGCAGTTCTCAATAAGAAGGCTAAGTGCATAAAATAAAAGAGCACAACCATTATCCATCTCAATGGATATGCCTCCAACTCACGAATCCCAACAATACATAAAAAATACATGATGTTATTAGGTGGTGGAAGTTGGCAATATATTGTCCATAACTTATTTATATAAGGCTGTCCAGAGTAGCAGTGTTTAACTCTGCTGGGTAGGCAGATAGGAGGTGAGGCCTGAGTCGTCGTTTGCTAAGTCAGAGGGTAATCCACAAATACAACTTGAAATGAGGTGAAACCTGGGACTTCTTAACCCGTCTGTCATTATATTCCGGACCAATTCTCTGTTTTCTTACAAACTTATACTGAGCTGACAAAACAAGAATTGTCTCACTGTTTTGTCTAAATTTTGTACTCAGTTGTTTACCTCATTGAGGGTTTATTATTAATTAATTACTTTATTTTTTGAGAAGGGTGTCACTCCCATTGCTCAGGCTGGAGTGCAGTGGCATGATCTCGGCTCACTGCAGCCTCTACCTCCCAGGCTCAGGTGATCCTCCCAACTCAGTTTCCCAAGCAGCTAGGACCACAGGTGTGTACTACCACACTGGGCTAAGTTTTTGTATTTTTTGTAGAGGCAGGGTTTCAGCATGTTGCCCAGGCTGGTCTCTAAGTGCTGAGCTCAAGCAATCCGCTCTCATTGGCCTCCCAAAGTGCTGGGATTACAGACATGAAATCTGCCTTTATTGGCCTCCCGAATTGCTGGGATTACAGGCATGAAATCCGCCTTTATTGGCCTCCCGAAGTGCTGGGATTACAGGCATGCGCCAACATGCCAGGCCTCATAGATAGATTTATTAATTGAATAAATGTCACCAAAATTAGGAACTGGTGGTTGAAGTCGATCATAGAGCTGTCTGAAAGGACTGATGCTGTCTCTTTAGCTAAGATAGTGGAGACTGTTTGGGACTTCCCCAGGAGTAGGTAGGCTTGGGATATCAGGACTCTCAACAGAAGGAGGTTGTATGCCATTTGGGAGGGTCCATTGGCATTGATAAGAAAGGTAATGGAAACAAAGTTCAGTCACAGGGAATCCTGAATCTAGATGTTTAGGGATCCTGGGTCCCTGACAGGGACAGCACACAGTCAGACAAAGTCATGCATGTGACGTGTATTCACTGGACAGTTAGGAGAACTCATGGTGCTGTCTACTATTTTCTGTATCGCCATTCTGAAAATTGTATTTCCATGGCTACCTCTAAAGTTTTGTCTACATGTAAACTACTTTCACTTCAACAACAAAAAACAATTTCTGGTTTTAAAGATTTTAACAAAAAAAGATTTTAATTTTTATTTAAGTAGTCAAAATAATGAGTGGATAAGGCCCCCAAAATGCCCATAAAAATTGCTAAATGTTTCTGCAGAAAGTACTCCATCCAGAGCTGCCTCTCACCATTCATCCCTTCACTGTCTCTTTTTGTGGGGACTGAAAGTTTCCCATTAGGACATAACAGACTGTCATTAAACCTTAAACGTGAATGCGCTCTCCCAATCTATTTGGTAGGAATAGCACGTGTATGTTTATTGTGGCACTATTCACAATAGCAAAGAGTTGGACCCAACCCAAATGTCCACCAATGATAGACTGGATTAAGAAAATGTGGCACATATACACCATGGAATACTATGCAGCCATAAAAAAGGATGAGTTCATGTCCTTTGTAGGGACATGGATGAAGTTGGAAACCATCATTCTCAGCAAACTATCGCAGGGACGAAAAACCAAACACCTCATGTTCTCACTTATAGGTGGGAATTGAACAATGAGAACACTTGGACACAGGGCGGGGAACATCACACACTGGGGCCTGTTGAGGGGTGAAGGGAGCGGGGAGGGATAGCATTAGGAGACATACCTAATGTAAATGACGAGTTAATGGGTGCAGCGCACCAACATGGCACATGTATACATATGTAACAAACCTGCACATTGTGCACGTGTACCCTAGAACTTAAAGTAAAATAAAAAAATTAAAAAAAAAAAAGGAACAGGACATGTGTTTTCAGGTCGTCAATTTACAGGGAAGTTAGATCATCTTTTTTGTGGGATACTATGCAATTGATTTCTCAAAGGTCACCAATGAACTCCTTCAAGTGAATTGAATTTAAAATTTAGCTTAGCCTTAAAGGGCATTGCAGTTCAATGGTCTAAATCAGGGATTAACAATTAAATGCCTGTTTTTCTGGCATACTGGTGACATGAGAGATTTCGTGGATGTCCAGGGTCAGCAACGGATACCAGCTCTTGTTTCTGGTTATGTGTATATTTTTTGCACATGATGTGAGATATATTTGTGGCTTTAAAAAATATATTTTGAGAATTTTAAGAGTATTGGACTTTATAATTTAATATGATTTATTGTACTTAGTTAACTAGAACCCCATTTCCCTGCTGAGCTGAGTTGCACCAGGGTGGCAATCTTAACCAGTAGTACTTGTTAGAATCTATTTATGAATCCGCAGGTATAACCTCCATGCAGGGACATTCTGATTTTTTAGAGCTCTGGATAGTATATTTTAACAAAGTTCTCTGGTGATTAAAATAAACAATAGCAGCATACACCTATGTGCATATATGTATGTACATATATTTACACACATAGATAAATACATGTTTTTCACTTTACAATGTACTGTAGAAATCTTATATCAGTGCACAAGGTAAGCTCATTCTTTTAAATGGCTACACTGACTCATTAACTTGATGAACATTTTAAGAGCATGTTTCTTTACTTCTCTGTGCCTAATAAATTTTTCATCTGTAAAGTGGGGGTAATATCAATATGTACCTTATAAGGTTGTTGTGAGGATTCAATGTATTCGTGTATGTAAAGGACTCAGAAATAGATCTAGAAGCTAATAGGCATTATAAAAATTTTTGATAAGATTATTGTCATCATTGTTATTTTTACCCATAATCCAACATTACTCCTAACAGATATTAAAATGCACAGGCAGAGTTTGTTGTGTCTTCAGGTACTGGCGATTACATGAGAATTTGGATAATTTTTTTCAAACTTTTCTATCAGCTGCAATTCAATTGTGAGTGGATTTGAGAATGAAGTAGGTAGAGTGTGAAGTTACCTAGGAAGCAGGAGAACTTAGTTCTTACTTTAATCTGCCACTGAAAGTATGCGACTTTGGACAAGTCATATATAAATTCTGAGACTAAAATTCTCCATGTCTGAACCGAAGGTGTTGGAAGAAATAGTCTCTAAAGTATCAATAGCTTTAACTCCCAGTTCGTGTTGTGGAAACAAAGAGAAGACAAATATGAAATTTTCCCCAGAGTGCAGGCTTTAAGAGGGAGGACACCTTGGTGTCTTCTTCAGAACTGAAGTGGCAATGTCTAGAGTATGCCTTTTTCTCATAGTAGGCACTCAGTAAAATTCTGTCAAAGGAATGTTAAAAAAAAGTGATACTCAAAATGCAAAGTGAATATTGGTACACAATGGGTCTTCATACCTTTTTTGTTTTTTAACTGATTATATGAGTTTCCAGAAATCTTTCTAAGAATTTCTAAATGCCTATCTTATCTTTGAACATCAGAAAAAAAAATTTAAATAGATTTAATTTTATTTTTAGTACATCAACACATATCTATTTCTATTGCTATATTAAAAGACTGTAATTGAATCACTTTGACAGTTGCAAAATACTCTGTCTAGGGTACTTTATTAAACCAAAAGAATGGAAAATGCATCAAAAATTCCATTTGTACTTGGTGTGTACTAAATGAGCATCATGTGAAAGTCTAGTTCCTCGTAGGGAAACTACTCAAATATAGTAGTCAGTAAGAAGGAACTATTGGGCTATTACTTAGTGCAATCCTTTCACATTGATCAATGAAAATGAATTTTTTGTAGAGCAGCACAATCAGAAGTAGCTACATTATGTTTTCATAACATTAGCATTTGTTATATGATTGGAGAAGAGCCTAGAGATCTTGGAAGGTGAAAGGATGGGCCCCTTGAATCTGTTAGCCCTACTTTCCACTTGACCGTTCAAAGTGACTGCTTCCAGAGATCCTGTGGCATGTTATGCATCCTAGCAAGTGCTTTGAGGCCACTGAAATAGAATTAATTTTTTCATACTGGAGTATGGATTTTTAAAATGCCAAATTTCATTTAATTACACAGTGAAACCAAACCACACTTTTCTTAATCAGAAATATTGTGAGGGCAAAGTAGGGAAAGCCAATGAATTATAATAAATAATAGTGAGTTTTAATATAAAACTTACTGAAAGATGCAACAGGTCAACCAATCTATGAACCTCTGGAGGGTAACAAGACAGTAAACTTGACATTGCGCAGTATTTGACATACTGTGGTATTTGACATACAGTGAATCATTATTTACATTTTATCCAAAAACATTTACCTGAGAAAAGGTCATGACGTTAAATTTGGAGACATTTACAGCAATTGCCAAATGTTTACTATCTACATGAATGTCATGCTTCTCAGTCAAAAGCAGGTTGATGTGCTAAATGTCAATTATTTCAACTTGTTTGATGGTAGCACAGATTGCCAAGCAACATAAAAAGAGGTTTAATAAATATTATATACACTGCTAACCATTAATCTTGCATAGCAGAGGCTGGAGTTTTACATATAGAGGATTTATGACAAGCAACAGCTCAGGACATTAAAACTCAATTATTGCAGTCCTGGATGGTGGCACTATCATTAGTTCTTGGAACCTCACCTTGTTTCTTCTGCTTCTGCCGCCACTTTGGAGGAGGCATCGGGGATAATGGAATTATTTCAGGAAATAGCACTTTGATGTTTTCTTTGTGTTTTCCAGTCCTTTTTAGAATTAGTAGCAAAGGAGGATTACCCAGAGTTATGTTGGTGGGAAATTGAATTGTTCCATTTTTCTCACTGATAATAAGGCATAATGATATTCTGCAAGAACTCCAAAGACTTCAAGAGAGCAGCACACAAATGTTAAGAGGGACACAATAGCACCAATGGAATAAAAAGTGGTGAGGGAGTCAGCAGCAAGGGAAATGTGAATAGTTTCTAGCATGTGTTTTATCAGCACTGAAACTTGATGAAGGCAGGTTATGAACTTTTTTCCTTTTCTTCTAATCACCACATATGTACATAACAAAGGACTCAGTGATACAACCACAAAACTCCCTTGAATTAAGTGACCAAGGTCAAGAAACACCCAAGACTGGGTAAGTTGTAAAGAAAAGAGATTTAATGGACTCACAGAGAGGAGGCCTTACAATCATGGTGGAAGGCGAAGGAGGAGCAAAGCAAAGTCATGTCTTACATGGTGGCAGGCAAGAGAGCATGTGCCGGGGAACTGCCCTTTATAAAACCATCAGATTTTATGAGATTTATTCACTATCATGAGTACAGCACGGGAAAAACCTGCACCCATGATTCAATTACTTCCCACCAGTCCCTTCTATGACATGTGGGGATTATGGGAGCTATTTAATACAACTAAATAGGAGCTCTGGGTGAGGACACAGCCAAACCATATCACCAAGCAAGCTCTGGTCTGCTCAGAGAATTCCGGTGACTCTATTTTCTTCCAGAATAAAAACCAAACTAACCTGGTCCTCCATATTCTTCATCAGCCACCTTAATCCTACCTTTTTAGGCTGACATCCCACACTCTCTTCAGAAATCCTCTGAGCTCGG